>NC_133336.1:145501284-146101284 GCF_042186555.1 Aquarana catesbeiana | reverse complement strand
ACTACTGCAACTCTCTCCTTAATGGTCTACCCTTAAGCAGGCTATCCCCCTTTCAGTCTATTAGGAATGCTGCTGCTAGACTAATACACCTCACTAATCGATCCATGACTGCTGCTCCTCTCTGCCAATCCCTTCACTGGCTTCCCCTACCCCACCATGTAAAATTCAAAATGCTAACCATAACATACAAGGCAATTCACAACATCGCCCCTATCTACATCACCAACCTCATCTGCAGATATCGCCCCCTCCGCTCCTCCCAGGACCTCCTGCTCTCTAGCTCCCTTGTTACCTCCTCCCATGCTCGCCTTCAGGACTTCTCCAGAGCCTCTCCTATCCTCTGGAATCCCCTACCCTGTCCACCTTTAGGAGATCCCTGAAAACTCATTTATTCAGGGAAGCCTATCCCACACCCACATAACTGTCCCTGAGCCACCCCCCATCAAATCATTCTTTGCAGCTATTACCTTTTGTACCACCACCCCCTCCCTTTATAATGTAAGCTCTACGAGCAGGGCCCTCCTGTACCTTTTGTATTGAACTGTACTGTAATTATGTTGTTCCCCTTATACATTGTAAAGCGCTGCGCAAACTGTTGGCGCTATATAAATCTCGTATAATAATAATAATAACATAGCGCAAATACCACTACTTATTCAAATTCAGATATATACATTTATTATTATTCGGTGTGATAGGCCTGTTTATCACAACATTATCCTCAGTGCAGTTTCACTGTAATTATTATTACATTCCAATGTGTGCCCAACACCAGCGCTTCCTCTGTTTTTGCTGTGGGAGATTAACACTTTCAGTTTGTGGTGTAACCCTTTTGGTCTAGCCTCTACTCCTCGGGTCTTGAAACCAATTTCTGCTCGACACCACGCTGAAGGAAGGTCAAAATCTGAGCCACCGAAAAAGAACAGGGGTGAACGCCAATCGACTCACACCACAAAATGTACACTTTCCACGTACCCCAGTTCTGTCGCTGCTACATCAGTGGGGGATTGAAGTACTGGGTTACCTGGACAACCTCTTCTTGCAAGTGGAGTCCTCTGCTGCCTTGATGGACGACATGAAGATCACTATACAGACCCTGAAGGAGTTTGGTTGGCTTCTGAATTGCTAGAAGTCTTCTCTGATTCCATCCAGAAAATTGGATTATTTTGGGTCTGACTCTGGATTCAGCTCTAGCCAGAGTGTTCCTTTCTCTTAAAAAACACCAGAAGTTGTGTGCTGTGATTCATCTGCTGTTGTCGAGCAACTTGTCCTTCCTCTGGATTGCATGCCGATGCTGGGCCTGATGGTATCTACCTTTTGAGGCTGTTCCATTTGCACAGTTCCATATGCGGTCCTCTCAAAACAAGATCCTGGTAAACTGGGACAAGTATCCATGGTCTCCGGACAATCAGATTCGGCTGAGCCGGGAAACCAGGGGGTCCTTGGACTGGTGGCTTTGCTCTCTGGCAGGGAAAATTATTTCTCCCCTTTTGGACAGTGGACTCCACGAATGCCAGTCTGTCCAGGTGGGGTGGTGTCCTGGGACTGAGCTCCGCTCAGGGTTGTTGTATGCTGGAAGAGTCCAAACTACCCATCAATGTCTTGGGCTTTTTGGGCAATCTGGTTGTGCCTGGATCATTATACGGATCAAGTCAGACAATGCCACGGCGGTGGCCTATGTCAATCACCAGGGCGGAACAAAGTGTGTTGGCAGCCATGGAAGTAGCCTCCTCCATTCACATTCCAGGAGTGAAACTGGCAGGCAACTATCTCAGCCAGCAGGCGTTGGACCATCAGTTGTCTCCGGTGGGGCACCCCCGAGGTGGATCTGTTGGCGTCCTGGCCCAACAGAAAGAATAGCGTGTGAATAGCACTGGAATAATCCCCTTGGACTTTAATGGCAGATATTGGAGTAATAACAATATAGATAGTTTAAAAGGCAATTATGCCACTTTTAATCGTACAGAGTGGACGAACATAGCCCTATAATAAAAACATAACATACATAGTATGTTTTTATTATAGGGCTATGTTTGCCCACTCTGTACATGCTATGTACTATTAAAAGTGGCCTAATTGCCTTTTAAACTATTTATATTGTTATTACTCAAATATCTGCCTTTAAAGTCCATGGGGATTATTCCAGTGCTATGCACACACTATTCTTTATATATTAGGATGTTGGCAGTCCCTTACACCCTTCCCGGAAACATATTAATGGCTCAACAGAAAGCTACCAAGGTTTGTGGCACTGTCACGGGATCCTCTGGCAGACGCCACAGACACCCTGGTGGCCCCATGGGGCCAGTATCGTCTGATCTATGATTTTCCTCTTAAGCTTCTGCCGAGGCTTTTGCCCACCATCGAGGCAGAGGGGATTCCACTCATTTTAGTGTTCCGAGACTGGCCTCACCAGTCTTGGTACGCCGACCTGGTCGCCGAGGTCCCTTGGAGACTGCCTCTGAGGGGAGGCTCTACTTCCCAAGGGCCTATCTTCCATCCTGCTTTATAGTCACTGGCTTTGACGGCCTGGCTGTTAAAAGCCAGGTGCTGAAGGATAGAGGTTAGCCTGGGTCGGTGGTTCCAACACTGCTGAAGGCTAGGAAGTCTACCTCCTAGGAAGATCTACCATTGTACATGGATAGCATACATTTTGTGGTGTGAGTTGATTGGAGTTCACTCCAGTTCTTTTTCAGTGGCTTGGATTTTGACCTTTCTTCAAAGTGGTTTCGAGCAGAAATTGGCTTACTTTTAAGGGCCAGGTGTCAGCCTTGGTGGTCTTCTTTCAGCGTCCCCTGGCAACACACTCCCCGGTGTGTACGTTTATTCAAGGGGTTTCTACATCTGACTCCACCGGTGCGGTCTTCCCTACTGCTGTGGGATCTGAACTTGGTGCTTTCAGTTCTCCAGAAGCCTCCCTTAGAATATATTAGGGAGCTTTACCTGCTTACGCTGTGGCCTTTTTGGTGGCTAGTACTTCTGCTCGCAGGGTGTCGGAACTGGTGGCGTTATCTTGTCGTACCCCCTACTTGGTGGTCCACAAAGATAAGGTGGTTCTTCGCCCATGTATGTCATTCCTCCCAAAGGTAATCTCTGATTTCCATTTTGAATGAAGACATTGTGTTGCCCTCCCTGTGTCCCAGGCCCAAACATCCTTAGGAATTTGCTTTGCATGCCCTGGATGTGGTTCGGGGATTTGATGTGTATTTTGCAACCACTGAGTCTTTTCGGAGGTCAGACTCACGGTTTGTCATCACGGACGGGCTAAGAAAAGGGCTGGCTACGTCTTCTGTGACCATTTCCAGATGGATCACATACAGTGACTCAGGCCTATTCTATCAAGGGTCAGGTTCCTCCTATCCTTGTAACTGTGCACTCCACTCGGGCGCTTAGTGCTTTTGTCATCAGGCGTCACTGGTGCAGGTTTACAAGGTGGCCACTTGGTCGTCGGTGTACACTTAAACAAACTTATACAAAGTGGATGTGCTGGCATCTTCAGATGCTTCTTTTGTCCGCAAGGTTTTGAAGGCTGCTGTTTAGAGGGTCTGTTGTTCAGGTAGGGCTCCAGTTGTTTTTTTTAGCTCTTGTTACCTGGTTGTCTCTTGGGTTTAGCCTTGGAATTTTTTTGTTGTCCCACCCCTCATATTTGGCACTGCTTGGGGACATCCCTATGGTTCTGAATATGGAGCACTGTGTCATCAACGAACGAAAGACAAAATAGGATTTTTGTACTTACCATAAAAGCCATTTCTCTGAGTTCATTGACGGACACAACACTCACTTCTCTATGGTGTTTTTAATACTTCTGACACTGCTTGTTACTAAATTGAAGGCCTATAGCAGAGAGGGGGCTGTATACCACATAGTACTGCCCATAGGCATAGCCAAATTTTTTTTTTTTTGCCTAGTGTCCAACACCTGTAGGGGGCGATATAACCCTATGGTTCTGAATATGGAGCGCTGTGTCCGTCAATGAACTCAGAGAAATTGATTTTACGTTCAGTACAAGAATCCTATTTTGCCTTATGTGAACACAGATGATTCAGTCCCATAGATTACTCTGTACCTTGTATTCTGTCCTTCCTACCACCAGGTCTTGACCAAATTTTGGCCTTTAATGCACTCATGAAGGTCAGCTTTCAGCCTTGTACATTCATTTTAAAAACCTGTGGCTTTGCCCTCCTTGTAACAGCCTTTATCTTCCTTGGAATCTCAACTTGGTTCTCTCTGCAGAAACCACTCTTTTAATGGGGATATTTCTTTGGATGGCCTCTCCTGCAGAGTTGCCTTTTTGGTTGCTATCACCTCAATTAGCCTTCTCTGAGTTGGTATCTCTCTCTTAAGGAGCTGTTCATCGTTCACAATGATATGCTAGTCTTATACCCATTACCATCCTTTCTTCCTAAGGTCATATCGGTCTTCAGCCTCAACAAGAACATTGTCCTGCCATCTTTATGCCCTGCTCCACAAAAGGAATTCTTTGCCTGGACTTGGAGCCCTTGGAGTCTACCTCAAAGCAAGAGCCTCCATCAGAAAGATTCCCTATTTGCATTGTCCTCAGGACCTCAAAGGAACACACTGCTTCCAAGTCCACTATCACTTAGTGGATAAAAAAATCTGGTCTCTCTAATTTACACCCTCAACCACAAATCTCCTCCTGTGCTTTTATGTGCCTGTTCCACCACAGCGGTGGAGGTTTTCTGGGCTTTCTGGGCCTAGGCCTCTGTACCAGATTTTTCAAAGTTCTACCCAGTGGGCACCTAATCTGTGAATACAGTTTTTTCCAAAAGCGTCTTTCAGGACAGCACCTGAGAGATTGTGACTCCTCCCACCAGACCACAGGAAAAGCCTCTTTCCTCCAGATCTTTAAAGGGAGACAACTCCCTAACACACATCAGTTTTTGTGCTTTCCTCTATGGGGGGGAGATATAATCTCTTGGGTGATCCTAAGAGACAGGGGTTCCTCACCTTTTTTCCTCCAGCTCCAATCAAAAATTTTCCTAAATGGGACTTATCAGTAGTCCTGCAATCCCTAGCAAGGAGTCCAATTGAACCTCTGGAAGAAACGTCACTCAAAAGCCTCATTCTTCAATCTGTGTTCCTGATCGCCATTACTTCAGCACGCAGGATCAGCTCTGTCAATTAAGGGAACCTTTACCTATGTTTCCAGAGATTTATCCTTAGGACAGACCCACAATTCTTACCTAAGGTAGCCTCAATACATAATCGTTCACAAAACATTGTGCACCCAACCTTCTGTGCTAACCCATTGGGGGAGGACTTTTTATTTTTTTCATATGTTGGATGTCAATAGAACTTTCTTAAATTACCTAGAACTAACAAAGGACTTTAGACATTCAGATTCGTTATGTGTCCTTTTTTCAGGCAGCAAGAAGGGTTGCCAGGCTTCTAAATGATCAATGGCCATACTCGCATGCTGCCAGCTGGAATCCGCGCAGCCTCAACCAGAGCACTTGCAGCCACTTGGACAGGAAGAGCTGGTGCCACCCTTGAAAAAAATTGCAAGGCAGCAACGTGGTCAAGTTTTCGCACCTTTGTGCGACATTACAGGCTGGACCTTACATCTGCCAATGATCAGGCATTTGGCAGGAAGATCCTGCAGCCTGTTGTCCCGCCCCAATGGGGTAAGTCTGTTATCCTCTCAGGTGCTGTCCTGAAAGACGCTTTGGGAAAATTCAAGTTAGACCTACCGGTAACTTGTTTTTCAGAAGTCTTTTAGGACAGCAATGACCCACCCTGTTAGTTTTTATATTCTTTGCTGTGACTAACATATGTGTTTGTGTTCCAGCCGGGAATGGTGGTTCTCTTCTACAACTGATGTGTGGTAAGGAGGTGCCTCCCTTTAAAGATCTGGAGGAAGGAGGTGTTTCCTGTGGTCCAGTAGGAGGAGTCACGATCTCTCAGGTGCTGTCCTGAAACTTCTGGAAAACAAGTTACCGGTAAGTCTAACTTGAATTTTCGGTCGCAAAGTTCTTGTGGCATCGCAGTGTAGTTGGGTCTTTTTAATCCTTGTTTAGTTTATTGGCACAGTTCAGCTTGCATAATTGTTGCCCATCTTTATTCCTTGCTTGGGGATGTTCCAGAGTCTATGAATACTCAGCCTGTGTCCTGTACTGTACAATAAATATGAGGAATTTTGACTTGCCTGTAAATTTCATAATATGGCATACAGGACATAGGTCACCCGATGTAATTTAATTGGCAAACATTTGATCTTTAATCACACTTGCAGTTAAAGCTAATATTTTTGAACACAAGAAACACTTGCCTGTTTTTTTGCTGCGTTAATTGCCCATTATTAATGATTTGAGGTTTTTCAAATATAGCTTGTAAAAAAAAAAAAAAAAAAAAAAATGCATGGTGTGTATTTAATTCTATACATTACTGTAGCACTTCATTTGGAAAGTTGAGTGAACATTAACTTGGGAAAAGTATGCTGACATTTTCTACTTTTTTTTTTTTTTTCTAGGTCACATCACATAACAAAGAGAGACGGTCGAAGAGAGATGAAAAATTAGACAAGAAATCCCAGGCAATGGAAGAGTTACGAGCAGAGAGAGAGAAGAGGAAGAACAAGACTGGTATAGTAAAAGTTTTATATATTTGTATATTTTCAAGAATAAATATTTGTTTTAAAAGCCATAATTCCCTTCCAGTTTCTCTGGGGTTTTTTTCCCATTATTTTGATTTAGACCAGTGGTCTTAAAACTCTGGCCTGCGGGCCAGATGCAGCCCTTTGCTTGCATTTATATGGCCCTTGGGGCACTATTGCTCCTACTGATATCAGTAAGGAGGCACCATTCATTCCACTGACACCCACAATGGGGCATTATTCCTCCTACTGACACCCAGGAACATTATTCTTCCAACTGATATAAATGATGGAACACTATTCCTCCCACTGATGCAAACATGGCACGATTCCCTCCACTGACACCAGCAGGGAACTATTTCATCTCTGAACGGTGGGGCACAATTAAAGTGCTTGTAAACCCTCATTTTTTTTTTTCTTAACCAGTTCAATACAGGGCATTTTCACCCCCTTCCTTCCCAGGCCAATTTTTAGTTTTCAGCGCTGTCGCACTTTAAGCGAAAATTGTGCGGTCGTGCGACATTGTACCCAAAAAAAATTGACGTCCTTTTTTCCCCACAAATAGAGCTTTCTTTTGGTGGTATTTGATCACCTCTGCGGTTTTTATTTTTTGCGCTATAAACGAAAGAAGAGCGACAATTTTGAAAAAAAAAAAACACTATTTTTTACTTTTTGCTATAATAATTATCCCATTTAAAAAAAAAAAAAAAAAGTTTTCCTCAGTTTCGGCCGATACGTAAATCGCAATAAGCGTATATTGATTGGTTTGCGCAAAAGTTATAGCATCTACAAAATACGGGATAGATTTATGGCATTTTTTTAAAAAATTATTTATTTATTTATTTTTTTTACTAGTAATAGCGGCGATCGCGATTTTTTTTTCGTGACACTGACATTATGGCGGACACATCGGACACTTTTGACACATTTTTGGGACCATTCACATTTATACAGCGATCAATGCGATAAAATCGCATTGATTACTGTGTAAATGTGACAGGCAGGGAAGGGGTTAACCACTAGGGGGACACAAGGGGTTAATTATGTTTCCTAGGGAATGATTCTAACTGTAGGGGGCGGGGACGTACAAGGGGAGGAGACCGATCAGTGTTCCACTGTACTGGGAACACAGATCGGTCTCCTCTCAACTGACAGGACGTGGATCTGTGTGTTTACACACAGATCCACGGTCCGGCCCGGTTAACGGGCAATCACGGGTGCCCGGCCGACATTGCGGGTTTACAACCCTTTTTTATATTTTTTTTACTCTTCCTGGCTGCCAAGTAGAGCTGCAAATTAATCATTAAAAAATTGAAATCTCGAATCAACCCCCCCCTACATTTCCACGATTCATATAATCAGTGCAGAGCCTTTTTCTGCTCAGAGCTGTCAAAAAAAAAAAAAACGGCAAAGTTTATCACAACATTGCTCAGTGCTGAGAGATGAGAAGAAACATATCATTTGGTTCTTTTAGATCAAAGTGATGAACTTCGGACTCCAAATGAGGTCAGTTTAACCACTTGGACTAAGCCTTTTTCTGACACTTGTTGCTTACAAGTTAAAATCAGTATTTTTTGCTAGAAAATTATTTCGAACCCCCAAACATATGGAATTTTATTAGCAGAACCCTAAAGAATAAAATGGCGGGCATTGCAATATTTTATGTCACACTATATTTGTTCAGCGGTCTTTTTCAAATGCAGTTTTTTTGGAAAAAATACACTTCAGTGAATTTTAAAAAAAACTAAACAAAAGTTAGCCCATTTTTTTTTTTTTTTTTGCATAATGTGAAAGATGATGTTACACCGAGAATCGTGATCTTTATTCTAAGCCAAAAATGATTCTCATTTTATCCAGAAGCTTGCATCTCTACTGCCACGTGAGAGGCATTTACTCCCACTGACTCTGGGGCATTTCTTAGTCCCACTGGTCTGTCAGTCCGACCACCCTATAGTCTGAAGGATGGCAAACCGGCTCTTTGTTTAGAAGATTTGAAGACCCCCTGATTTTTAGACAAAGGTGATCTAAGCATATGTCAACTTTTTTCATCTACATGGGCACCTTTCAAACAGTTTATGGAAAATCCTGTTTATGATGGGTTTTAGAATGTGTATTTGATGTTGCCTTTGGGGTTTAAAAAAAAAACATTTTGCTTCTTCTTGAGCCAATGTTCTGTTGGTATTTGGATATGCCAGGTTTTTCCTGCTTAGAAACTTGAACAATTATCAATTAAATTTGTATTCATCTTACCTGAACTAACTCGCAACCTTCTTTTCATGTGTTGTAATACTGCTCCGTAATTTTGTTGAATTAATTTCTGTATGTTTTGAATATCCAGTTCAACATGCTTGGGCTACTTGGTTTAACTTGCTAATGTTATACTTGTGAACATGCCAGAAAAAGCTGACAAATGATATGCAGACTGGAATATTCCGAGAAGTTAGTTGCTTCCTATTTTCATCAATTCAGTTCAACTTAAAGCATTATGGTTCATACTTTCACCTTTGGTGCAGGATCACATTCATGACTTCAGCCAGTTGTTTCCCACTATCTGTAAAATAATGCTCCATATTACAGTGCCCTTTACAGAGAGTATGTTACTCGATGTTCCTATTCACAGCTAGGGGCATGCTTTTAAAGCTGTTTTTAAAAACTGGAAAATATTAAGTTAAGTAAAATGGTACTGAGATAATAGGTTTTCATGTGCTCAAATGCTTTTTGTCTGTCATTCTCATTTGAGTAGATCCATTCTTTTAGGTCAATGACCAAAAACAGGCCAGGGGTTCCCACATCCGTCTTCTTATTAACCACTTAAGGACTAGCCTCGTTTTGGAATTTAGGTGTTTACATGTTTAAAACAGGTTTTTTTTTGCTAGAAAATTACTTAGAACCCCCAAACATTATATATTGTTTTTTTTTCTAACACCCTAGAGAATAAAATGGTCATTGCAATACTTTTTTTCACACCGTATTTGCGCAGCGGTCTTACAAGCGCGCTTTTTTTTGGGGAAAAAATTCACTTTTTTGAATAAAAAAATAAGACAACAGTAAAGTTAGCCCAATTTTTTTTTATATTGTGACAGATAATGCTACGCCGAGTAAATTGACACCAAACATTTTAGGCTTCAAATTTGTGCCGCTCGTGGAATGGCGTCAAACTTTTACCCACAAAAATCTCCATAGGCGACGTTTAAAAAATTCCACAGGTTGCATGTTTTGCGTTACAGAGAAGGTCTAAGGCTAGAATTATTGCTCTCGCTCTAACGATTGCTGCGATACCTCACATGTGTGGTTTGACCACCGTTTTTCATATGCAGGCGCTACTCACATATGTGTTCGCTTCTGCGCGCGAGCTCGTCGGGACGGGGGGTTTTATTTTTTTTTTCTTATTTATTTTACATGATTTTATTTATTTTTACACTGTTAAAAAAATTGTCACTTTTATTCCTATTACAAGGAATGTAAACATGTAAAAAAGCATGACAGGACCTCTTAAATATGAGATCTGGGGTCAAAAAGACCTCAGATCTCATATTTACACTAAAATGCAATAATAAAAAAAAAAAAAAGTAATTAAAAAAAATGACATTTAAAAAAATGTGCCTTTAAGTCGTATGGGTGAAAGTGACGTTTTGACGTCGCTTCCGCCCTGCAGTGTCATGGAGACGAGTGGGCGCCATCTTCCCCTCACTCGTCTCCAGGCACAACAAGGGGACAGACGCGATCGCCTCCGCCGCTACGACGGCTCCGGTAAGCGGAGGGGGGGGGCCCTCTCCTGCCACCGATTAAAAGTGAACTCGTGGCGAATCTGCCGCAGAGACCACTTTTATCTGAAAGCTGACCGCCGCATGAAAATGGGTATACCGGGGTTATGGCAGCTAGCTGCTGCCATAACAATGATATCCGCCGCCAAACTTAGGACGTACATCGGCGTGCGGCGGTCGGCAAGTGGTTAAGGACCGGTGTGCAGCAATGTGTAGCAGTGATAAACATAGGTTTAACTTGCATAGCTTTCAGCAGCTTATTAACTTTGAGTTGGTTGACCATGTGCCACAATGTGTTTATACCATATGATGAATAGAAGAATTGATCAAGGGGGTTAATATGGCGCACAATGGAGGTAACCGAGTACATATAACTAAAAATGGTGGGGGGAAGGGGGTTGGTTGGGGGTTCCTGAGAGGGGGAACTTGGTGGTGGTAGTTAATATTTCACAACAAGTTCAGGTGTTAGTCCATGTAAGGATAAAATGATGCTGAATAAATGGAAGGCAGCCAGTTTAAAAAGCTAGAAGAAGCTCTGGAACAATAAAAAAGAAAGAAGGACGGCCCCCCCTAAGTGCAGCATGTATGTTAAAAATATTTATTACAACAGATAAAAACACTCACATTTGAGTTGCTAAAAACCAGCATGTAAAGTAGTTTCATCCGCATGCTCTCGGGGGATGTGGGTGTCACGGACCAGTGGGGGGGTTCCTGGGATGTGAGTCCTGTGACTTGGGTCCTGGTAGCCTTTCCAGTAGTGCCGAGGGAGCCTCCGGGCAGCCAGGATGTCTGTCGTGGATCCTCCGTGGAGCGCCGTGCTGACCTGCATCTTCACTTCCGGGAGCGGGGTGAGGCGGGCGGTGCGCGATAGATAAAAACACTCACATTTGAGTTGCTAAAAACTAGCATGTAAAGTAGTTTCATCTGCGTGCACCGCCTGCCTCACCCCGCTCCCGGAAGTGAAGATGCAGGTCAGCACGGCGCTCCACGGAGGATCCATGACCGACATCCTGGCCGCCCGGAGGCTCTGAGGACCCTCGGCACCACTGGAACAGCTACCAGGACCCAAGTCACAGGACTCGCATCCCAGGAACCTCCCCACTGGCCCGTGACACCCATTTCCCCCGAGAGCACGTGGATGAAACTACTTTACATGCTGGTTTTTAGCAACTCAAATGTGAGTGTTTTTATCTATTGTAATAAATATTTTTAACATACATGCTGCACTTAGAGGGCGCCGTCCTTCTTTCTTTTTTATTGAATAGAAGAATAGGATGACCGTACTCCCACAGAAGACACAAATGAGCTTTATTCAAATGTCCAAAAAACATGACACTGATGCCTTTACAGACGGGAGGACAGAGGTAGTTTGTGTTTGTTTTTTTTTGTGTTTTTGTTTTGTTTTATTATCTCTGTCTTTCCAGCATAGAGGAGAGATATGGGGACTTATAGAACCCAGATCTCTCCATAAAGAGGACCTGTCATGCCCTATTCCTAATAAAATTCTTGCAATAGGATTAAAAGTGATCAAAAAAATTAAAGGAAAAGTGTAAAAATAAAATAAACTCTAAAAAAATAAATTATTAATGCACCCCTGTCCCCTTGCTCACACGCAGAAACAAACGAATACGTAGGTCACGCCTGCATATATAAACGGCATTCAAACCATAACGTGAGGTATTGCGGCGATCGTTGGAGCGAGAGTAGTGTTCCTAGCACTAGGCCACCTCCGTAATTCTAAACTGGTAACCTGTAAAAATGTGTGTCACCTATTCAGTAAGGGGGCTTGGACTGCACATGGAGGAAGCTGCGTGCTGTGTTCCAGCAGAGACCCAGGGAGATTATCCAGCCACAAGTTGCGAAGATGACTGTTCGGTAGCTGACCCTTGGCTTCTTGCAGCTCCCCGGCCCTTATCCGGTTCCCAGTCTTAGTCCGGTTCGCAAGTTGCAAAGCTGATGGGCCTTTGGTAGCAGACTCTCGGACTTCTCCCAGCTCTCCAGCCCTTATCCAGCTCTCAGTCCCAGTCCAGCTTGCACTCCAGTCTATTACCGGCTCTTTCCAGCTCCAGTGCACCCAAGTACTAACTCCAGTTCTCACCCAGCAATCACCGGCTCTCATGGGCAGAAGGGGACATGGTGCATCAAGCCATCCATCTGGCGTGACTCCTGTGTCCCTGTAGGGAGGCATCTCTGGCTTCTTTCCTGTTGGCGGTTCCTCCAGCGCCTCAGCTAAGATGGCAACGGGACATGACACAGGAGCTGCCTGAGTGCGATCCCGCTCTCTCTCCAATCCGAAGCCTGGCATCCCCATCAAGTGCTCCACAAGAACGGCAGCTCCACAGCTCTGTCCCTCATCTCTCCCTCTACCTACTCCTCCACCTTTGCCTATACACTCCCTAGTTAAGTTATAATTCTGATGAGGGGGATTTATGAGACTTTCTACGAGCCTTGCCGACACGGAGTGAGATGGAGGCATTTGTACAGCGCCTTGAGCAGGGATATCACACGGATATCCAGTCTATTAAGGCAGAGCTACAAGCAACCCGTGCTAAAACATCTGAACTGGAGGAATCCGTTACAGGCCTGTCTGATGCAGTATATGCCCATGACCAACAAATGGATACACAGGAATCACATATACATTGCATTGTACACGCCTCTTGAGGATCTAGATGACCGCAATCTACGGAATACAATCCGGATTTGAGGGTTGCCATAGGCGACGGGTATAGAGGATCGCTAAGCAATGGTTAGAGACAGTTTTATTTCTCTATTGGGGACAACAGAGCCGGTTAATTTGGAATTTGATGGGGTCCATTGGGCTCTAGGGCTGCAAAGTTCAGACCCAGCTGAACCAAGAGATATTCTCTAAATAAAAAAGTGAAAAAACTGCTCTGAAATTCTAAGAAAGGTACAAGCAGCAAACCTCATTTTAGACGCATGCATAGTAAGTAAACATATAGGTTGTGCTATTCAGTCATAGATAAAACACAAAAAAAGATTCAAACAATCCACAAATATGCCATCTGTGTGAAAATAAATAAATTCAGTCCACAAGTGATGTGAAAGTAACTCTTCATAACAATCTTCACCATCCACAACCAAAGTGATTTAGATATGGATGCCTCTACCAACAGCTGAAAGGCTCGCTTACTAGCTCCAGCTGATCCCTCATTGCAAGGGATCCATAGCGCTTATGGCATCCTATACAGCAACAAGGGGTGAATCTTTTGGGAGACCATCTGGACCTGGAGAAAGGCCTTAGCTGTGCTAAAGCCATAAGCGTTCACAATCCCTTGTAATGAGGGATCAACTGGAGCTGGTATGCAAGCTTTTCAGCTGTTCGTGGAGGTAACAATAGCTAAATCACTTTGGTGGGTGGTGAAGATCGTTATGAAGAGTTACTTTCACATCACTTGGACTGAAATCATTTATTTTCACATTGATGTCATATTTGTGGATGAATAATTTTTTGTGTTTTTTTTATATATGATTGATAGCGCAACCTATATATTTTCTCAGTCTTCTTATCTGTCGAAAACATTTTTGTTTTCGTGTAAAAGAGGACATCCTGAGGCAAGCCAGAGCAAAAGGCCCTATGAACTTTAAGGGAGCCACTATACATTTGTCGTCAGATCTATGTCATTTCACCCTAGAGAAAAGGGAGGCTCTAAAGCCCCTACTTTTACTGTTACAAGATCGCAATATTAATTACCGTTGAAACTTTCCATTCCAACTACAGATCTGGAAAGATGGCAAGTGGGTTAGTTATTTGTGGTCCATCTGATATTCCGGTGGTGTCAGTGGCCCTGGATCTGCCAGAGCTTCCATCCATAGAGTGGCCCCAAACATACTCCTTGTTTCAGGGTGTGGAGCATAGGGCCGCTGTTTCTGGGGAGCACCCGGGAAGCAGAGAATTTGGCCCCTCTACAGATTAGCCCTAAAATCTAAATAAAGGCCCTCCAGGGAGTCAGATTTATTTTCAAATCCCCCCTTTTTTTTTTTTTTTCCCCCCTGGGATGCAAAGTGTCTTCTAGACCCATAAACAGTTTGTTGATTTGCATCACGTTTATAATGATATATTTGAATAGTGGAGGATATGGGTTTTGCTTTTGTTTAGAGTTGTGTGTTTTTTTTTTTTGTTTTTTTTTGTTTTTGTTTTTTTTTTTTTTTTATAGGATATAATTTGTCGTTTTCTAAACTTAAAAAAAAAAAAAAAAAAAAGACTATGATGGCCATGCCAGAACCTTCACTTTATTCTACTGTAGCCAATGCCAGGTTGACTTGGTCTTGTGTTTTGGATCATTGTCATGTTGGAATGTCAAAATTATGTCCCATGCGCAGCTTCCAGGCTGATGAATGCAAATGTTCCTCTAGTATTTTTTGATAACATACTGCATTCATCTTGCCATCAATTTTGACAATTGCCTGTGCCTTTGTAGCTCACACATCCCCAAAACATCAGCGATCCACCTCTGTGTTTCACAGTAGGAATGGTGTACCTTTTTCATCATAGGCCTTAGTAAAGTCCAGCCCCTTTTATATGTGTAAGTGACCCTGTGCCTATTAGGGGCACAGGGTGACCGAGAACCCTTGTTGGGTCTGTTTAACCCAACTCACCATACAACCACACTGAACTCAGCATTTCCTTTTCACACTGTTGTCCAGTGTTTTATATGTGCAATTTGTGCTGAAGGAATGAGGGTGCTCATTCACTTGGGACAATAATATTTCTGATCAATATCCCTCAGGTATATGTGAAGATAAAGTCCACCGTTCTTCAGATATTGCTAGATCGTTTGAGGTGGGGTGGGGGTTGCTATGTGTTAAGTGCCTGTATACCATTGTTCTATTGTGTTTTTCTGCCTTGGGAAAAAGTATTATGGGATGTATATGTGTATATAGATTAGCTGTGAGGAGGGAGGGGGTAATTCCTCCAACAGCTTTCCCTGCTAATAGGACCGTCTACTGATAAGAAATTTGAATACACCTGTATGTCTGTTACTGAATGTAGTTTACCCCGCCCTGTGTTATTATGCAAAGG
Source organism: Aquarana catesbeiana (assembly GCF_042186555.1). NCBI lineage: Eukaryota > Metazoa > Chordata > Amphibia > Anura > Ranidae > Aquarana > Aquarana catesbeiana. The sequence goes on along the minus strand of NC_133336.1, from coordinate 146,085,863 downwards.
GGGGTTTGTCCTCTGAGTTGAGGAGTAATGTAGTTGAAGGATTGTTACTTTACTAGGACACTATTTAAGTTCTTTACTTGTACATGTTTTGGTGTTTATTTTCACAATGAGGGCCAGTTCACATCAAAACACAGTGCAGGAAAGTAATGCTCCTGCATTCAAAGCGCACTGCTTTTGTGTTATGCTGTATTTAAAATCTGCGTTTGGGGTGCCTTTAACAATGTACTGGCACCCCAAGCGCAGATTTCAAATACAGTGTTTGTGGGCACCAGATCGCATTGTACTATATGATTTGGTGCAGCGTGTTTTTCAAAAGTACTGCATGCAACTACTTTTTTGTGCGTGCCCATGTGATTTTCAGCTCATTAAGAGAAATCCCACTGCAGGGGCATACACAGGAAAATGAGGCCTACGTTCCTGTTCAATATGGCCCTGAATGTATTTGAGTTTGTAATATATTTGTATACAACATTTGTGTCTGTTTTGTTATGCACATTGATGACTTTGATATCAGTTATGATGTGGAAATTATATTTAAATGTATTTTTTAAGATATTCTTTAAATGTCTATATAGCTGAACTAATAGCACGGAAGCAGCCATTAAAGACCAGTGAAGTATATTCTGATGACGAGGAGGAAGAGGAAGATGAAAAGTCTAGTGAGAAGAGTGATCATTCGTCCAGATCATCTTCCTCATCTGATGAAGAGGAGGAGTAAGTAGATTTTTTTTCTTAGTATTATTTATTAGCATTTTTTTTACATGTCAAGATAACAATGAATTTTTGTATAGTGTGTCAAACAATTGAGTACTGTCAATGGTATACTGTGTGCAACCAGAACAGCAAAGCTTAGCAGATGAAGAAAACATTTAGGAGGAGATTTGTCAAGTTGGCTGCACAGCAAGGCATTTTAAAATTAGGCAGTCGGGGAGATTAAGGCAGCCTTCACATGAATTATATATATATTTATTTATTTTATTTATTTATTTTTTTTTCATTCAACCAGTGGGTTGAACGGAAAACACTGACTTTATTTCTCGATCACACACTGCTTCCAAATTCCTCCCACTGAGCTATTGTATTTTGACAGCGGGGGGGGGGGGGGGGGAGATTACACCAATGAGCACTACCAGCTTTAGCCTGCAGCACTGATTGAGTGGCAAAAATCTGATGGAACTGTTGTACAGAAGTCCCTGCTGGACCACCTGAATTTCGAACCACTTATGGCTGGCTTTAGGCTACATCAACTCGAGAGTTCGAATGTACACATTTTCTCTTTCAATAATAATTACTATTTTTTTTTTAAAAAGTATGCAAAACAGAAATTGACAAAATTTATTCTTTTTGTGGGGTGTGTGTGTCTTTTGGATTAAGTCCAGTAGTGGGTACTATAGTCTTAGTCGTCTTCACTTTATTTTTAAAGTTTGTTTCTGTATGTTTTATTTCTCCAGAAAAGAAGAAGTTCAGCCAAAGTCTTTGCCTGTTTCTTTGCCTGAAGAACTTAATAAAGTCAGGTTATCGCGACATAAGCTGGAGCGATGGTGTCACATGCCATTCTTTGCTAAGACCGTGTCTGGTTGCTTTGTAAGGATAGGAATTGGTAACCATAACAGCAAACCTGTATACAGGGTAAGTACACATGACCCAGATGAACACTACAGTTCTTCCATCTTCTGGAACTTTATGTAGATATAGTACAACTATTTTACAAACCATGGGCAGCGAAGTAGTTAGCACTTCAGCCCAGTATCACTGAGGTTGTCTGTTCAAATCCCAACCATGATGCTACCTGCTTGGAGTTTGCATGTTCTGCTTGTGTCTGTGTAGGTTTCTCCCCAAAGACATACTGATAGGTTAATTGGCTTCTGTCCATATTGGCCCTAGTATGTGTTTGTATGTCAGTAATTTAACCCCTTGGCGCCTTATTGACCCCAAGCAGCTGCGCACTGTATATGTGACCCTGTGTTTACAAGTTAACATGCTGAGGGCATGGTAGCTGGTGGGGATCGGTAAGTCCCTGATGCTGAGAGCCCCGGACTGAAGCTGGCGGTTGCGCTGGCTTACCATAGAGATGACCGAGGACCGGAGGTCGCCAGATTACCGTAGAGATGACTGAGGACTGTAGCCTCATAGAACATCTCTATGGTCTAAAACCAGCAGCAATGAGGATTTGTCCCTTCCGGTTTCGCTCAGATTTAAACGCGCTATTGCTGGCTTGTAAAAGCATCTGAGCAAACTGATCCTGGTTTTAAGGGCAGGTGTCTCAGTAAGAGAACCTGTCCTTGCCTGTACTATCACAAGGGCTGTTCTTCATCCCTTGTGATGGCAATAAAAGTGATTTCAAAAAGTCTTGAGATAAAAATAAATAAATAATAAAATAATAATGATTAAAACATTTTTAAAGTGTCCTTTGCATGACAGATGTGAGGTCACATGAACCACATGTCACATGGAACAAAATAGTATGCCAACACAACGACAATGCTTAACCACCTGCCTACAGGGTACTTTCACCCCCTTCCTGCCCAGGCCAATTTTCAGCTTTCAGCGCTGTCACACTTTGACGATTGCACTGACATGCTAAACTGTAACAATGTGACATTTTTTTAATCATTTTCTTCACACAAATAGAGCTTTCTTTTGGTGGTATTTAATGACTGTTTTTTTTTTATATTGTTTTACAAAAGTTTTGCTTAGTTTGTCAGTAAATTTTGTTAAAAAAAAAGTAATTTTTCTCCTTTACTGATGTGCACTGATGAGGCGGTACTTATCGGCACTGATTAGGTGGCACTGATGAGGAGGCACTAATATGCCACACTTATGGGCACTGATAGGCAGCACTGATGGCATCACTGGTGGGCACTGATTGGTGCCACTTTATTGTAATCAGGGTACTGAAGATCAGTGCCCTGATTGCATGTCTCGATGTCCCCTGCAAGGGGATGCTGCTGATTGGCTCTCAGTGTGAGGCGATGAGAGCGGATTACCGGCATTTCCATGTTTACATGTGACCGGCTGTGATTGGACTTCCCATCCTGGCATGACATCGTCCCAGAACGAGAGCCGCACCGCCCCTCCGTCATTTTACGGTGGTGGGCGGCAAGTGGTTAACATGTCCTATTTTCACCCAGTGCCAAGATAAATGGTGATATTAAATAAAATTTGAGATATAAATGAATACACCATACCTTCCAAACACACACACACACACACACACACACACACACACACACACACACACACACTTGTTAATCTGTATAAAAAAGGGGAATGGAATTGGCCAGGGAAGTTCCGATTTGTAAAATGTATTATAAAAAGGCCCTCACTGTTTGGAGCACAGGCCAAATGATCTATCTGAAACCAGAAGTGTTGGTCTAATATCAGGTAACCTGGAAGAGAGGGCATGTTTGCATTCCAAGCTTTACTAGCAACATCAAATTCAGTTGCTTCATACCTGGCAGGCTATTCACACTGGCAGCCAAACTGTAAGATCTTAGCAGTGGCAAACAGGGAAGTGTCATAGAAATCCACCTAGTAACAAACTGCTATCTCTATACACTGTATTGGACCAAGGGAGATTTGTGGTACAAATTTAAAACATTTAGAAAAAGGTGAAGACCTGGATAAAAGTTAAATCAGATGTAAACATCTCATTCTCCCACATGTGCTAGTGGATAAATTAAATATGAAGTAAAACGGGGTCTAAAAATACAATGAAATATTCTAAAAAATATTTGATGTATCCATATTCTAAAATTTATCTCTCACCAGTAGGATTAGTAAAAGGAGTCATTCATATAAATAAAAGAATGTTTAGAGGTGATCCTGACCATCCACCCATTGGTGTAGACTAGCTGCCCCCATGACATGGCCACTACAGGCCATTCAGTCATTTTTAAAATCTATTCACAAGAGAAGGTAGTAACATAAATTGTATACTGTACATAGACACATATATATTTGTAAGTAAAATTCAAGTACAAATGTATATATGCATACTGTGTATATATAAACACACACACACGTGTGTGTGTGTGTGTGTGTGTGTGTGTGTATGTATATGTATATATATATATATATATATATATATATATATATATATATATATATATAATATACCTTGGGCTGACTGAGTTCAGTATTAATGGAGACCCAACCACATCCTCTTTAAAGCGCCTCAATATCAGCGTTCTTGTTCTCTAATATGATATTCTAGTCTAGACTAATGGACAATTACTAAATTGCCCTGCATTACAACAGGTTGAATTCAGTTCAATTAGTTTTAATATAAAGGAACATACACACCATTGTTCCGTGGTGGAATTGGGCAGTAAAGTGAAACCAATACCTCCTACATCTGAACTAAGTTGCAACACACATTCCAGCTGTGCGACAAGTGCTCAAACAGAGCTTGAGTACTTTTTTTATTTTATTTTTTTATTATAGTTATTTTACAGTTCCATTCACTTATACTTATTTACAACTCTGTGTGTGTACACATGAAGTTTGAGGAAGCCATATTTGGATGAAGAGGGCTCTCCCTCAAAACGCGTTATTCAATTCAGATGCTTTTGGATCTGCCCATATCAGCTGATACTGTGGACCTGCAGGGAATCTTTTGCCTTTTGTAACATGCCTAACTGTGTCATGTGTTTGTGAAATATAACAATTGTGTTTTTTTTTTTTTTTTGTTTTTTTTTACTTTCAATAAATTTTACTATGGTAATTCACAAGGCCCGTGACCCCTTCTTTGTTTTGCAGTGTATATACACTTGAGGGGGCAACCAGGCACTTTGGCGCTAAATTCTAGCCCTTGTTATGAAGCAGACCCAATAATCCTTGAAGCATATCATTTAAATGCAGGAGAGCATTCTTTGGACGCGAGCAATAATTCTAGCACCAGACCTCTTGCGTAACCTTAAACTGGTAACCTGTAAAGACTTTTAACCACTTGACAACTGGGCACCTAAACCCCCCTCCTGCCCAGACCAATTTTCAGCTTTCAGCGCTCTCACACTTTGACAATTACTCAGTCATGTAATACTGTACCCAAATTAATTTTTCGTCCTTTTTTCTTTCATACAAATAGAGCTTTCTTTTGGTGGTATTTGATCACCTCTGGATTTATTTTTTGCGCTATAAATGAAAAAAGACCAAAAATTTTGAAAAAAAAAGGCATTTTTCTTAGATTCTGTGATAAAATTTTGCAAATTATTAATTTTTCTTCATAAACTTTGGCCACAATTTATACTACTACATATCTTTGGTAAAAATAACCCAAATTAGTGGCTATTATTTGGTCTTTGTGAAAGTTATAGAGTCTACAAGCTGTGGTGCAAATCATAAAAAAATTGATCACACCTGATGTACTGACGGCCTATCATTTCTTGCGACCCGAACAAGTCTTGAAAGTACAAATACCCCCCAAATGACCCCTTTTTTGAAAGTAGACATTCCAAGGTATTTAGTAAGATGCATGGTGAGCGTTTTGATGTCATTTTTTTCCCCACAATTCTTTGCAAAATAAAGATTTTGTTTCCCCCCCACAAAATTGTCATTGTAATAGATTATTTCTCTCACATGGCATGTGTATACCACAAACGACACCCCAAAATACATTCTGCTACTCCTGAGTATTACGATACCACATGTGTGGGACTTTTTCACAGCCTAGCCACATAGAGAAGCCCAACATGCAGGGAGCACCATCAGGTGTTCTAGGAGCATAAATTGCACATTTAACTTGTTGACTACCTATTACACTTTTGAAGGCCCTGGAGCACCAGGACAATGACACGTGACACTGACGTGACACTGATATGGCACTGATACGTGGCACTGATGACATGTGACACTGACAGATGGCACTAATATGTGGCACTGATGACAGATGGCACTTATATGTGGCACTGATGACAGATGGCACTAATATGTGGCACTGATGACAGATGGCACTAATATGTGGCACTGATGACAGATGGCACTAATATGTGGCACTGATGGCACTGATAGGTGGCACTGATGACACACTAATATGTGGCACTGATGACACACTAATATGTGGCACTGATGACACACTAATATGTGGCACTGATGACACACTAATACGTGGCACTGATGACACATGGCACTAATACGTGGCACTGATGACAGATGGCACTGATACGTGGCACTGATACGTGGCACTGATGACAGATGGCACTGATACGTGGCACTAATGACAGATGGCACTGATACGTGGCACTGATGACAGATGGCACTGATAGGTGGCACTGATGACAGATGGCACTGATAGGTGGCACTGATGACAGATGGCACTGATAGGTGGCACTGATGACAGATGGCACTGATAGGTGGCACTGATGACAGATGGCACTGATAGGTGGCACTGATGACAGATGGCACTGATAGGTGGCACTGACACGTGACACTGTTAACAGATGCCACGTGACGCTGTTAACAGATGGCACTGATATGTGGCACTGATATGTGGCAGTGGGGACAGGTGGCACTGGCGTCACTTTGTTTACATATGAGATCATCACTCATTGAAAGCTCCGATCGCGCTGTAATCGACCGATGTGATTGGCCATTTACAGCGATCTGTGACTGGCTGTGTCCAAGGGACACGGCCAGCACAGAATTTCCCCGATGCGCGCCCGCGGGAGTGCGCATTGCAGAAGTAAATAGGAGGACGTCCAGGGATGCCCTCCCGGCGCAAAGTGGTTAAATTGTCACCTTTGGAGATACTGTAAATACTGTAGTTTGTTGCCATTCCATGGGTATGTGCAATTTTAAAGCGTGACATGTTGGGTATCTATTTACTTGGCATACCATCCTTTTTTTTTATATTTTATTAAATGATTCGGTAATATATTGCAAAAAACTACTGCGCAGATAGCATGTGATATAAAAAAAAATTGCAACACCCATCATTTTATTCTCTAGGGTCTCTTAACCACTTATGAACTGCCCGCCTTCATTATACGGAGGTACTTTGAAGTGGAATATCATTATGGCAGCAGCCCGGTATCCACTTCTTCAATGAGCGGTCCGCTTTCAGATAAAAGTGGTCTCTGCGGCGGATTCGCCGCAAGATCACCTTTATCGGTGGCGGGAGAGGGCCACCCCCCTTCCCACCGCTCTACAGTGCGGCGGAGGAGATTGCATCCTCTTCCGTGTTAGGTATGGAGCTGAGAGGAAGATGGCCCCCACTCGGCTCCATACAATTGCAGGGCAGAAGCGACGTCAAAAGGGACATTTTTTTAAATTTTCGAACTACTTTTTTATTTATTTTTTTATTGCATTTTAGTGTAAATGTCAGTGGGCGGAATAGTGTCTGGTAAAGGGCCAGATAAAGGCAAGGAAAGGGCCACAGTTTGGAGACCAATTGCTTATATCAACTGCTTATTACCTCGGGGATCATGAACACTTTCCAGATTGGTTACCTTTGATGTACATCTTGGGAACGATACTCATACTCTAGAGCAGTGAGGCTGGCCTATGTTTACTTCAGGCACTGGTCCCTGCATTCAGCACCCACATTTGGCATGTGGTGCAGAATGTTTTACAGGGCTGTGATCCATTCCTATATCACCCAGACCCTGAAGATCCCTTAGATGGTATGCCCCCTTTGTTTGATCCCCTCCGGGTACCTGCAGCATGGATAAGGTAGGGCAGGATTTCCCTACCTTCTGCTGTGGCAGATCTGCAGATCTGGTGTTCCAGGCTAAAAACTACTCAAAGGTAGGTCAAGAGATGGATCCAGAAGACCAAACGGTTCTCTAGGTGGGTGTGATTCTTGACTTATATGGGCTGTGCTTATGTTTTCTAGGCCAAAACCCAAGAAGACATAAATCCTAATCCTCGGGTAATAGTGGAGTCAACAGTGATAATACAGCTGTAAAATATAACCCTGGAGTGAATGTGTGGACGATTGAAAAACAAAGCCTGAGGAAACATAATGAGGAATTATGCACTCATACAACACTTAGAGGTGTATACACAAATGCTAGGAGCCTAGCTAAAAAATAGAGGAAATGTAGCTGCTTTTAAACGAGGAGGACTTTGTGGGAATAACAGAAACTTGGTTTGACAGCTCACACGATAGGCTGGCAAATATCCATGGGTATTCCATGTATCGGAAGGACAGGGAAGGTAGAAGAGGGGGGAGAGGTGTGTCTATATTTAAAAAATTATGTAAGGGGTGGCAGAGAGGAGCAACATTGTGAATGGGACGAGGGAGGGGGGATGCGGAATCAGTGTGGTTAGAACTTAAAGAGAAGAAGTGGGAAATGAATAGTGGGGGGATGTTATAGGGCCCCCCAAAGTGAAGGAGGAGTTGGACCTACTATCACAGTTAGAAATGGCAGTGAGACAGGGAAATGTCATCATAATGGGGGACTTCAGTTATCCCAATATTGACTGGGAAGTGGTCACAGCTTTCATTAAAGGTCTGTCATTTCATGAATGTGTTACAGGACAACTTCATGTCCCAATTGGTGGCTTCCCCAACTAGAAAGAATGCCCTTCTGGATCTATTACGATCGATGCAAGTCTGATCTCAGATGTGACAATACGAGACAACTTGGGATCTAGCGACCAAGGGATGATCGCAATTTAGCGTAAACCATAGAAAAAGGAGGCACGAGGGTAGCACAAGAACACAAAATTTCAAACGAGCCAATTTTTCTGAACTGCGGTTATTACTACGTGACCTCAGTTGGGACCAAATACTAGAGACATTGAACATGGAAGAAAAATGGGAATGCTTTAGGAGCATATTAAACAAATATATCACACAGTGCATTCCAATGGACAATGAATATAGAAGAGCGAAGGTTAAACCTATGTGGCTAAACCATAATCTATTAAAATAAAAAGGCAGCTAAACCATAATCTAAAAAGCCTTATTAATCGCTTGCCGACCAGTGCACGACGATATACGTCGGCACAATTGCACGGCTGCGCAAATGGGCGTACAGGTCCGTCCCCTTTAAGACGCGGCATTGTGGGCGCGTGCCGCTGGCAGGGCGTGCACGCATACTCCGTGACCGTGCCCACGGGTCCCGCGGATTGGCAGAACGGAGAGATGTAAACAAGGCATTTCCCTAGTGATTTGACAGATCTACTGCTTCCTGTCATTGGGAGCAGTGATCGCTGTCATGTCAGTGGTAACCCATCCCCCCACAATTAGAATCACTCCCTAGGACACGCTTAACCCCTGGATCGCCCCCTAGTGTTTAACCCCTTCCCTGCCAGTGTCATTTAAACCTATGCTGTATAGGTACCGTATAATAACCATCATGCATTGATCGTTCTCTACTTTCATCATAATGGTGATTTCTATCATCTCTCCTCCTCTCATCATAACGATTTCTATCATGTGCTCCAGAACGGTCTTGTCGGATCTTCTTCCATAGTAAGGAGGTTGTTGGTAAGGTTGGTTATTAAAACCATTATTCTTAAATGTATTCTTCCAATGTGGTTTCTTCCAATTACTGTTACCATTCCATCTAGGTTTCTGATTGGGGCTATTATAAATATTATAACCTCCACGTGTCTCATTAGTTGGCTGGACTCCTGCTTTTCTCTTTCCAGTCTCATCTTCTTTTATCTTCTTTTTCGGGGGAGCTGTTGTTTGATTTTATAGTAGTCTAATCAATCTTATTCTGCCATTTTAAAAACTAATTCATCCTCGTAATCTTTAATATCTCTTTGATATTTCCTTTTCTTTCAAGCAGCTGTTTCTTTATCTTTTTGTTGCATGTCTCTGTTTGATTGTTTAGAATGTGCAATTAATTCTGGGAGTTCCTTGGATGTCCCCAAACTGACTTTCAATTCAGATAGTACGATCCAAATTCCTTATTTTGCCTTTTTTTTAATTAAAAATTCCACTAGCTCCAGACCTTTTATCATTAAAAAAAAAAAAAAAAAAAAAAAAAATTAAACCACTCGTCTGTAGATTCTTTATCTGATAGTCCATCATTAACCACTTCAGCCCCAGAAGATTTTACTCCTTTCCTGACCAGAGCACTTTTTACAATTTGGCACTGCGTTGCTTTAACTGGTAATTGTGCGGTCATGCAATGCTTGTACCCAAACTAAATTTGCTTCCTTTGCTTCCCACAAATGGAGCTTTCTTTTGGTGCTATTTGATCACCGCTGCGGTTTTTATTGTTTGTGCTATACACAAAAAAAGTGACAATTTTGGGAAAAAAAAAATATTTATTTTTTACTTTTTGCTATAATATCCCTAAAAATGTTTTTAAAAAAAAAATGTCTTCATCAGTTTAGGCCAATATATATTCTTCTACATATTTTTGGTAAAAAAAAATTGCAATAAGTGTATATTGATTTATTGATTTGCTTGCACAAAAGTTATAGCGTCTGCAAACTATGGGAAAGATTTAGGGCTTTTTTTTTTTGTTTGTTTTTTTTTTACTAGTAATGGCGGTGATCTGTGATTTTTAGTGGTATTGTGGCGGACAGATCAGACCCTTTTGACACATTTTTGGGACCATTGACATTTATACAGCGATCAGTGCTATAAAAATGCACGGATTACTGTGTAAATGGCAGGGAAGGGGTTAACACTAGGGGACGATCAAGGGGTTAAATGTGTGTTCTAACTGTATGGAGTTAGGACTGAGTAGGAGAGGAGACAGTTCGCTGTTCCTACATAGTAGGAAAAAAACAACATGTCTCCTCTCCTGACAGCACAGGGATTTTTGTGTTTACACACACAAATCCCCATGCTGGAGCTCGTGCGTGTGATTGCGCGTGGCTGGCGGCAAACGCTGGCCACGTGCAGCGGGCAGGCGCCCTCTGGCGGCCCTTAAAGGAACCCCGTACCTGTACGGGGTTTCGCGCAGGGGAGCCATTCTGCCCTCGTATATGTACGCAAGCTGGTCGGGAGCCGGTTAATGGGTACATCCATCTAAATTTTCTTTTTATTAGTTTATCTTTAATATACTTCTCATGGGTTGCAATATCCCACCATGCATTAATCTTTTTTTTTCCTTCAGATGACCCATTTTTCTAAAACTATTCTCAAGATCTCCTACTTGATTGAGCTCGTTTCCCAAAAATCATTTAGATTAATGGTTCTATTCTCTAAAAAGCCAAATATCTCCATGGTTGCAGCACAAGTGACTAATGGATCAAGGAATAAATGAAGTGCAAATACTAATGCGCAAACCAAAAATTATAAATAATAAACTGATAGATGCTAACATAAATGGTGTTCCCGCACAGTATAAATAATAAAATTAATAATGTGGCACTTAATCAAAATACAACAAATGCGATATCTTCAGATAATAAATAATACTGAATGTGCAACTATACACAAATAAGGTGTTCTGCATATGCAGTGCAAATTGATACTTTGCATATGATACTTATTCACTGAATACAGTATGTCTTTGTAATTTGCACTGTATATGCAGAACACGTTATTTGTGTATAGTTGCACATTCAGTATTTATTATCTGAAGATATATCACATTTTATGTATTTTGAGTAAGTGCCACATTATTCATTTTATTTACACTGTGTGGGAACACCATTTATGTTGGCAGCTACTTAGTTCATTATTTATCATTTTTGGTTTGTGCATTAGTATTTGGACTTTAGATATTTGGGACAGATGTTTAAAGGTGGACGCTTCCCTCTTGGAAGTCTCAAAGATGATGCGGAAGCTTTGAAGGATATATAGGAAAGCAGGTTTCCTACGAAAAGCTTGGGAAGTGGAGGCATTTAATTTTAAGCCAGCCCTGGCTACCACCTGTGTAGCACACACTCCTGAATTTGTGGTTGGAACAGTTGTATTCTCATCTGGAATGGGTACTCCTACTGATCCGATTTTTAGAATTCCTTCCAGTCCTAGAATAACTCCTATTTTGTTGGGGAGAAAAAAAAAACAAAATCCCTGAAATGTACATTGGTCACCTACAGGGTATTAACAAATTTTGTTAAAGGATCCTACCAGTTTCTGCTCTGCAGAGCTGTCCTTCTGTCTTTTAGATACTGATTCTGAATGGGAGTGACTTTTTTTTTCTTTTTATTATTGATCTGCTGATGCACTTGCAGTGCTGTAATGAGGAAAGCTGCATGGTCTGCATCACTTTAGAAGTGATTGTTACTTTTTTTTACTGCAGCGCATGCTTACAATCTGATTTATCTTGGTAAAACTCCTGGGAAAATCCATGACCCAGTCACATAAGCAGGAAATTCTATTTCTGTATACAGAATTATGAACAGAACACTTCTAAGTTGCCATATTGCATTTTATTTTACAGAAAATTACAGCTCTGCAGATTGAAAAGGAAACATGATTTTTTTTTATTACCATTTAATTACGATTTGGCTTGTTGCACTGCACTTGTTTATTTTATATTCTGTATAGTGGATGATGTAGTGAAATCACCTATATAGTCTTTCAGCTGTTTTAAGTTTACGGTTTGTTTTAAGTTTAATTGGGATATATTTAAGGATTGGTAAAGGAATTAGTTGTAGATTGAGTTACACAGGTAAGATTGCCCTGATTGTATTTTTTGGTAATCTTAAGTTTACAGCCAAATCTACAGCCCTGATTAATGCAACCAAAAAAGCCATCTGTCTGAAAACTTGCTCAGGAGACACATGCCCACAATGAAGCTTTGCAGTTTGCCCTTTGCAAGAGACTTACTCTTTGGTACATAACTCGACACCAGTTCTAGTGAGCTCCGAGGACAAGAAAGGGTTTAAGTTTCCCAAAAAGCAACAGGAAAAAAAATTCTTCTTTTTCAGAGACCGACCCAGAAAAACTTGAGCAAGTAGCAGAGGAAAAACTGGTTGTTAAAGGCATGGAAGGGAAAAGGGGAATTCCTGTTTTTAACCCGTCCTGATCTATCAACAGTGATGTGAACCATTAGGACTGGGGGCCTTTTTTCTATCGGCAACAAAGAACTTGTTTATTCTAGACCTCATTTAATGGGGACATAAAATAGAATTTGACTGCAGGCTTTCAACAAGATTCCTAACCACACAGCTCTGAGGTATCCGTCCCAAGCAAAGGCTTTTTTATAACTCTGCTGCAAGAAATGTTGAATCGAAAAGCAATCTGCATAATTCCATACACAGAACAAAGATGGCAGAAACCCATGGAGAAATTCTGTATGTTCGTGAATGTGAAGTCACTAAACAGGATGGTAAGATTCAGGATGGAATCAGTGTTTTAAGAGAGCTTCTGGGGGGATAGAAATTGGACGTTCTGATCTTTACAGAGTCAAATAATGATAAAAAAAAAGATACCTGGAAATTGCAATAGAATACTTAGAAAGTCTAAGTTGGCTAATAGCCAGGGAAAATTTGCAGCCGTTACCCTCTCAAAGAATGGGGTTCCTGGATTGCATAGTGGACTCAGTGGAAACAATGTTTTATCTCAGAGGAGAATATTCAGAAGCAACCTTAAAGTATAACCAAAGGCAAAACTTATTTTTTTTAGTGTTGGATAGAGTGGAATGGGATTAGAACCCCTGTCAGTTTGTATTTATGTCTGTGCCCCCATTAATGAGATTCACCCTCTCTGTCCTGTTCACCATTATCTTTGAAAGTGAAAGAAAATCCCAAATTTTGGGTTGTATCCAGAAATGTAATAGAGAGGAATTCTTCCAAAGGTGACACTAGTTCGGGTGACCTGGAGGTCCCCAACAATTCTCTTAACTTGCGGGGATTTCCTCTCCCTTCCTGTTTAGTTATGGGACAGGAAGTGAAGGAAAATCTCCACAATTGGACACAGATAGCGAAAATAATTCTGACAGCCGTTATAACCCTCCCTTGCTCTATCCAAAATGACAAAAGTTTTGCCTATAGTTCTACTTTAAGATTTTGGTTAGCAACAGCACTGTCTATAAGGAAGTAATTAAACTGATTGGGCTCATGACTGCTTCCATTCTGGGCATATTATGGGCTCAGTTACACATGAGACTACTTTAAAAAGTTCCTCTTGGCAGAGTGGGAAGGAGAACACGTGTCTCTGGATCATCTGGTATCAACACCATGTCCAATCAAGGAATCACTTTGGTGGCTGCCAAAAATGAAGAAATGGCTGCACTCCAAGATGAGTATAAGTCCTTTAATAAGCCTTCCAAGTGACACCCCACAGGAAAAAACAAGGTGGCTGCAGCCAGCCTACTTTTATGGCAGGGTCATTTATGAAATGAGCCAACACCAGTGAGGAATGCAACAGATTTGCAACAGATTTTTAACAGATGCAGCTTTCCAAATGCCAGGGAGATGAGAACCGTGATGGAAGCATTCAGATTGTGGATAGGGCATCACATGCAGGTCCTTGCAAATAATGCGGCAAGTCTTGTACATTAACAAAGTGACAACGTCCCATTGCCTTATGTGGAAATCAGAGGAAATTCTGTGATGGGCAGAAGAGAATCTTCTCTCCATTTCAGCCATCTCTCTGAAACGAGAGTTGAATTTCCTGGTGGACTTCCTCAGCAGACAGAATTGGTTCTGGATCAACATACAATTAGCCAGATTTAGAAGTTAGTTTAGAAGAGGAACCTCTCATCAAACAATTCCTTGTCTATTGCAAGGGAAAAGGAACCCACTAACTAAAATTTCCTATGTGGGATCTTGCCTCAGTATTGAAAAGCTTCCTACTTCCCTATTAGAGCCATTATCAGATTGTCCAATTAATATGCTTACATTGAAAACCCTCTTATTTTGCTAGTATCTGCAAGGAGAGTTGGTGAAATTGAAGCTCTTTAAATGGTAGAACCATATTGCACAATTGTACCAGATTTGTAATTTTAACTTCAGATTCTGCATTTTTGACAAAAGTTGCAACAGATTTTCATTGAGCACAAGAAGTTCTTATGCTATCATTTCATAAGAATCCAAGCATTATTAATCCTGGAGTAAATTGGCTAACATTTTTGTGTACTCTTCTGGTCCCAGGAAAGGGACAGCCGCAACCAAAAATGAATCGCAACATGGATCTGGAGTGCTATTGAATTGTCATATTGGGCACAATCTTTTGCACCACCTTTAGACATTACTGCGCATTCTGGTAGGGCTTTGGCTGCTTCAAGGGCAGAAAAGGCCAGATCTTCAAGGCAGCCACGTTTTAGACCTTTGTATGTCACTATATGGTTGACCTCTCCCGCAATGATCAAGCATTAGTTAGCAAGGTGCTGCAGGCAGTTGTCCCACCATAACAGGTATTTCTAGCTTTTCCTCTTGTTAAGCTGCCATTAAACGTTACTTGTGGAAAATAGTTACCTGGTAACTCAATTTCCGGGAATCTTTCAGGACAACAGCAACCCCCACCCCAATACAGAGAGATATTATAAATCGATATATATTTATATTTTTTTAATGTATTTTTACTATATTTTTTTTTCTCTGATTTTTGTTTGGCCTTTGGTTATTGTCTATTACTAATGTGCTTTGGCTGAGGACAAGTTTTTAATCAAAGCGGAACTTTACCCATAACTTGATAAATAACGTTCTTTAGCAAAGGAACATACATTCCACATTTAATCATTGCACTACTAAAATGAATGTGTGCTTTAAATTGCCTCCAGCCTTGCTCCTGTTTCTTATTGCTGGAGGCTGCCATTTTTCTAAAGCCCAGAGCCCCTGAACAGCAGTAAATCCTATATCAGAATTAAACCTGTCAATTTAACGGTTTCAAAAAACAGTTGCGTTCCTGGAATGCTGGGATTGGTAACTGTCACATTTGCTTGTGTCCTCAACCAAACTGTCAAAACCATCAAATGGTTGGTATCATAACTGATCATATGTGCAGCACCATGGAAGTTGCAGAACAAACGGAAGCAGCTTCCTTGGTTGTAAAGTGTCACTTACTATTCTACTTCCTCCACTTCTCTTCCCTTCTCCGTCGGGGTCCCCCAAGGTTCTGTTCTGGTATCTGTAGTGGAATACTTGTTCTTTGTGTACACCGTTTTGTAAAGGTTACGCTCTGTCAACTGAGGCGGGGGTCTCTCAGAGCAGTCTGAAGACTATGTAAAAAGATTAGAGCACCATAAGTCCAGAAAAAGTCCAACAAAAATGTAGTAACAGTACTACATTTTCAATCTACACCTCTTCACTGGGTCAGCTGATAGCCTCTCACGGCTTTCAATATAATTTCTATGCTGACACACAAAATCTATCTCTCCACCCCTCAACTCACTCCATCAGTCTCCTCACGCATCACTAACTTACTAACGGACACATCTGTATTGATGTCACACCACTTCCTCAAACTCAACTTGTCCAAAACCAATCTTATAATATTTCCTCCCCCACGTGCCTCTTCCCCTGACTTATCTGTCAAGAGCAATGGCTCAACCATCCACCCATCCCCACATGTCAGTGTGCTAGGTGTTATCCTGGAGACTCTGAACTCTCCTTTCGGCCCCACATCCAATCACTTTCCAAAGCTTACCGCCTGGACCTCCGCAACATCTCTAAACTATGTTCCTTTCTAACCAATGA
The DNA here is from genome assembly GCF_042186555.1 of Aquarana catesbeiana. Taxonomy (NCBI): domain Eukaryota; kingdom Metazoa; phylum Chordata; class Amphibia; order Anura; family Ranidae; genus Aquarana; species Aquarana catesbeiana. The sequence goes on along the minus strand of NC_133336.1, from coordinate 146,069,360 downwards.
AACCACAAAGCTCCTGATTCACTCCCTGGTTATCTCTCACCTGGACTACTGCAACTCCCTCATTGGCTTACCTTTAAATAGACTATCCCCCCTTCAGTCCATTATGAATGCTGCTGCCAGACTCATTCACCTTACAAACTGCACAGTGTCTGCTACCCCTCTCTGCTAATCCCTCCATTGGCTGCCATTCTCCCAATGAATTAAATTCAAAATACTAATAAGTTACAAAGCCATCCACAACTCTGCCCCCAGCTACATCACTAGTCTAGTCTCAAAATACCAACCTAATCGCTCTCTTCGTTCCTCCCAAGACCTCCTGCTCTCTAGCTCCCTCATCACCTTCTCCCATATCCGCCTCCAGGTCTTCTCCCGAGCCCCGCCCACCCTCTGGAATTCGCTACCCCAATCTGTCAGACTGTCTCCAAAATGATCCACTTTTAGGAGATCCCTAAAAACTTTCCTCTTCAGAGAAGCCTATTCTGCCTCCATCTTACAACTGCACTATTTTCTCCATTAGCTCATCCGCCATAGCTATTACCCTTTTGTATAACTTGACCCTCCCTCCTAGATTGTAAGCTCTAACGAGCAGGGCTCTCCGATTCGCCCCTGTATTGAATTGTATTGTAATGGTAGCCCTAATGTTGTAAAGAGCTGCGTAAACTGTCAGCGCTATATAAATCCTGTATAGTAATAATAATAATACAGGATAAGGAGGGATTAATTCCATTTTAAAATGGTTGTAAACACTTACACACCACTTTTGCCTACAGGTAAGCCTATAATAAGGCTTACCTATAAGTACTGTGAATATCTCCTAAACTTTCACCGTTTTAGGAGATATTCAATATAACAGCATGTGCCGACATCATCAGCACATGGGCACTGAAGAAACAGCTCACTTGTGCTGTTTCTTCAGCTGCTATGCCGTTACTGGCGGCTCCCGCACGCATGCGTGGTAGTAACGTCATCACGGCTCTGGCCAATCATAGCGCCGAAGCCCGCAATACCTGAAAATAGCTCCGGGATACATGTCGCCGGCCACATCATTGTGCCGGGACCGCTGCGGGGGCTTCCGCCTAAGGTCAGTATTTCATAATGAGCTAGTATGCTATGCATACTAGCTCCTTATGCCCTTTGTCTTGCAAGTTTTTTTTTTTTTTTTTTTCTGTGGGTTCACAACCACTTTAAGGCTGTCATCAAATCTGCCTCTACAAATTTGGCAATGCCTAAAAAGAGAGCAATTGAGTGTGTGCAGAGCAGGGTGAAACAGTGTGTTACTGTATTTTAACAGTATAAGCACTTTTTTGTAATGTTTTACATAGCTATACTTGCAAAAGGGTCCAGCCTGAATTGATCTAGCAGCACTTAAAGTGGAAGCCCATGCAAAAACTAAAATCCCTGCATCTATAGACACCAATGATTGGACACTAACCTCTCTATCCCTGTAAAGAAAAAAATGAGTATACACATTTCACTTCCCATTCTTTTCACAGTCGTTGTCTGCCATGTTCTCTGCAAAGCTTCTGCCGCTGGAGATCGGGATGGAGCAGGTCAGATTTATTCTTTGCAGGGATAGAGAGGTTAGTGTTAGATCCCTGGTGTCTCTAGATACAGGGATTTTAGTTTTTGCATGGACTGCCACTTTAAAGCGGAACTTTACCCATAGCAACTTGATCAAAAAGTATGTTCTTTAGTAAGGAACATACATTCCACATTAATAATTATGCTACCAAAATTAGTGTGCGCTGTAAATTGCCTCCAGCATTGCTCCTGTATCTTCTTGCTGGAGGCTGCCATTTTGTTGAAGCCCAGAGCCCCTGAAATCATAAAGTGGAACTAAACCCATTGATTTAAGTTTCAGAAAACCGTTACATTCCTGGAATGCCGGGATTGATAATTATCACATTTGCTTGTGTTCTGAAACCGTCAAACCATCAAATGGCTGGTGCCATAAATACAGCACCATGGCAGTTGCAGATCAAACCAAACCAGCTTCTTTGGCTGTAAAGGATAGGTGGGTTTAACTCCGCTTTAAGGCTGTCAGCAGATTGGCCTCTACAAACTCAACCGTGCCTAAAAATGAAGAGCAACTGAGCATGTAGAGCAGGGTGACAGTGTAATACTGGATTTTAAACAGGATAGGCACTTATTCTTAATGTTTTAACTAGCTATACTTGCAAAAGGGGGCCAGCCGGAAGTGATCTAGCAGAACTTAATTTTCTGACTACAGTTCCACTTTAATGTGGGTAATGTTTCCTATTTTATGTAGGCAAAGTCCTGGACATTGACTTAAAATGTGACTTTTTGAGCTTCAAAAAAAAAAAATTTCCTTTGAAGGACCCCATCCATGTATAATCATGTTCTCGGTGTTGCCTGCTACTAAATTAAGGCTGGTAGTGGTAACATTTATCCTGGGCTGACCTACGTGTGTTTTTTTTTTTTTTTTTTTGGTGTTCAATACTGTTGTAGACAGCAGCATACAAAGGTCAAAGTCTTTCTGTTTATCTCAGTGGACTCCAAGGGAAGGATTTTATGTTTAGCACAAAATTCCCACATGTTAGATCTTCTTGGTCTGGAGAGATGTGTATTCATTTAGCTAAGAGCTCTATTAGTGTCATAAATAAGAAAGCACTCTCAACCCTGGCTTGTGCCCCTAGATAATATGATACTATGATGATCACTGCTAATTATATAAGTCATTTAATTCAGTAGAGTTAGGGTAAATCCAAAGTTTTAGTTTGCTACTAGAATAGAGAGAGGGGAAGTCTTCCAGTGGGTACACTTCTTCCATGACATTTGTCTTACTTCACATTTAAAAAAAAAAATTCCCTCTTCCTTGTGAGTCTACAGCAGGGGTAGGCAACCTCAACCCTCCAGTTGTGGTGAAACTACAAGATGAGACATTGCAAGACCCTGACAATCACAGGCATGACTCCTAGAGGCAGAGGCATGAGTAGTTTCACCATAGCTGGAGTGCCGAGGTTGCCCACCCCTGGTCTACAGGACTGAGAGTAATGTAATGAGAAACAGATGCAGGAAAAAACTGACAGCGGTTTAATCCCTCCCTTCTCTATTCCCAAAAAAGTTTTGACTTTAGATATACTATGTGGCTTTATGTAGTCACAATATAACAAGTCATCAAAGTGTATGTATAGTCATGTTTTAGATAGAGCAAAATAATGGTTAAAATCTTTCAAGTTGAACTGAAGACAAAACTTTTTTTTTTTTTTTTGAGCGTACGAGAGGGTTATAACCCCTGCCAGTTTTAATTTGCCATCTGTGTCCCACTGGGAGGAATTCCCATCACCTCCTTGTCCCATAGTCATAACAGGAACTGAGAAGAAATCCTCCAGTGTTTGAAAATCCTGGTAGGCACCAGGAATAGTGCAACCATTGGAAAATCACCTCCTCTTGTTCTGGTGGCCATTCAAAATGTGGAATTTTCTTTCGTTATTGGTGATGGTCACAAGGACAGATGGAGGATAAATCTTCAAAACAAGGATTAAATTGCCCCAAAGTGACATTTGTTCCCCATTCACTGCCTGCTCTGGTAACAACTTTAACATTTTTAATTTCTCCTTCGCTTCTTTCTTTGTGACAATGGGGAATGGGAGTAAATCTGTACAGCAGGGACATTACACAACAATAAAAACTTGACAAAGGGTCTAACCTTTCTCGACATCCTAAACGAAAGAAAACATTTTCCCTTTTACATACATTTAAAACCTTTTTTTTAAATTCAAGTTTCAAAAGGGATCCAATCTAGTTACTATGTCTTGTTTTGCAAAGCTGAATATTGCAACTGAAATTTGAGTTTACATGTTTATCAATTCATTTTCTTAATAATCACTTGCTAACCAGCAGATTAATCTACACTGCTATCTGCCGGTTTTGTTGTGCCTCCCACGATTTAACCCTACAGTGCAGGGGATTTTCCTAGTTTACAGGCACACATGCACCTTAGCTCTGCTTCTCATACTGTGGTTGGACACCGCACGACTTTGCCTGTGCAACCTGCATGCAACAAGCATGATTTTGCCTGTGAACTTGCTGATGGCTGTGGCCAACCACAGCACAGAGATCCATTTTGTGATATGGCAGCAGTATTACTGATCACTGTATTAGTATCATTAGCGATGTCAGATAGTGTCAGTTTGCCTTTCTGCCAATGTCTTTCCCAGTTGTCATGATTGCCTGCCACACAATTACAATATAAGTTGCAAATCACTACCAATACTAGGATAGGGTCTGTCTGGGTCTGTATCCTGGTCACGGTCAGAACTATACTAGTGTCCCCAAAAATGCAGTGTTGGCAAGATCAGCCCTGGTCACTGCTGGCACTTGCGTTTTATCCCCCGCATTCCAACAAGTGCAATTTTAATATAATGTTTCTGATCACTGTCACCTCTGATACATTGTCCATAAAACAGCAGTGTTCGCAAGATCAGGCCTGATCTCTGTTAACACTAGCCATGAATTTTATTTCTAGCATGCAAGCAGTCCCTGAGTGCTAGCCTGTAGCTCTTTTTCCCATAGTAGCCACTAGATACCTGTAAAGTTAGTGCCCAAAGTGTCCACAAAAAGTACACTAGTGAGGAGGCCTACAGTATTCTGAGAACAAATCTGGTTCAGAATATCAATCTGTAGAAAGCAGCAGCACCCTGACTGCTAGCATGGACAATGGTGAAGAGGTCCCTGCTAAAATCAGGTGCACTTGACCCCAACTTGCAGAAGTTCTAGAAACCCATAATAATTCTCAGGTGCAGCAGGACGCAATTGCTAGCACGGAACTCATTTCTTTATCGTACATCATGGGACACAGAGCCTAAGTAATAACTTAATGGGTTATGAGCCACCTTCAGGTGATTGGACACTGGTATAACCAATACAGGAAGTTCACTCCCCTATATAACCCCTCCTCCTTCCAAGAGTACCTCAGTTTTTTCGCCAGTGTCTAAGGTGTTGGTCATGAGTGAAGATGTGCTCCAAGGATCTCCAGGAGGGATCCATGCTGGATTTAAATAACCTCCACAGCCGGATCCATCCAAGCCACTGAGGCCACAGGATGGTACCTGGACCTCGCATAGAAGAGCGAGGTTTTGCCTGTAACGCTTCTCTTTGAGTGCTGGACCCCAGGAACCAGGACTTTTTGGTCTTGCTACATTACCTAAAGTTGCTCCTAAGGGGTGCTATACAGGTCCAAAGGAGTGGAACCCCTATTAAGGGACCCGGTCTTTGAAGGTTTCCTAATGCAGCCCGCCATGATGGGTGAAGTTTGGATCTGTCTGTTTCAGCAGTATCCTGCAGCGAGGATAAGGTAAGGGAAGAAGCCTAGAAACTGTAAAAAGTCCACCTATGCCTTTTTCTTCAATATATTAAACATTGTATGCCTTAAGATCGCCACTAGAGGGAGTAAATTACACATACCTTGATACGTTGCTTCTCAGCAGCTCTGTGTCCTGGCTATAACAGCATGTGTGGTCCCAGCAGTCAATGGGGGTTCTTATTGAACAGTTGGCATTTCCTCTTCTGAGGGAACTAAGTGGGGGTACAGCAGCAGTTTTGACCTTTTTTATGTATAAATGGCCCCTACTAAGCAAGTTAGTATATATCCTGCAGATTAGGGAGCCTAACGCTCTGCTGATAAAACTCCCCCCTCCCCTCCTTGCCTTTATTGTGAACACTGTCCAGCAAGGGATTGTTGGGACAGGCAGTGCGCCAGTTATTGTGCTTAGGCAGTACGTTCACTGCTCTGGCAAGGTGCCAGACGGCGCACGCAGCCTCCTCCTCATCTGGTCTGCATTTGCAGACCCGAATGGCGTTCACGCGCGCAAACTAGATTTTTTTTTTAAAGAAGGAGGGGGCAGGTATTATAGAGGGGCATGGTCTAAGTAACAGGTGGTACTGTGTGCGGAACGTAGCACCACCATGGAGCACACGCTTTGAACCGATACAGCATATTCTCTTATTCCTTCTGAGAAGGAAGCTGGTGTTCTTGGTTGCTATATCCTCAGTAAGGATGGGCTCGGGCGTGTTCGCACACCCCACGTGCAGAGCCCGCCAGGAAGTTGGCACTGTGCTGCGCTAATCACAGGCAGTGAGACATTTCCCGATCTCTGCAGCCGCACATCGGGAAAATGTCTTGCTGCCTGTGATTAGTGCCGCGCCGTCTTCCTGGCGGGCTCTGCACGTGGACTGTGCGAACACGCCCGAGCACATCCTTAATCCTCAGCAAGGAGGTTTTCGGAATTGGCTGCTCTTTCTTGTAAAGAGCCATATTTGATTATTCATGAGGACAGGGTGGGGTTACGCCCTCTTCCAGATTTTTTGCCAAAAGTGGTCTCAGGTTTTCACCTGAACCAAGATATTGTCCTGCCATCGTTTTTCCAAAACCATGTTGCAGGGAAGTGGATGTGGTGAGAGCAGTGAAAATCTATTTAAAGGCAACTGCTCAGATTCGTAAGACTGATATCTTATTTATTTTGCCAGAGGATTCTAAGAAAGGACAGGCATCATCGAAATCCACTGTCGCTAAGTGGATTCGACAAGTTATAATTCAAATTTATGATTTAAGGGGTAAGTTTCCCCCTTTTCAAGTTAAGGCGCCCTCTACCAGGGCGGTTAGTGCTTCTTGGGCAGTACATCACCAGGCCTCCATGGCTCAGATCTGTAAGGCCGCAACTTGGTCTTCAGGGCATACATTCACAAAATTGTGTCAGGTAGATGTAAGGAGGTATGAGCATATTGCCTTAGGGCGCAGTGTGCTGCAGGTAGCAGTATAAGTCCTCAGGTCTGGGGGTTGTCTCTCCCTCCCCTCAAATAGCATTGCTATGGGACGTCCCATTAAGTTATTACTTAGGCTCTGTGTCCCATGATGTACGATAAAGAAAATAGGATTTTTATAACAGCTTACCTGTAAAAATCCTTTTTCTTGGAGTACATCATAGGACACAGAGGTCCCTCCCCTCTTTGGGATGTAAGTATATTGCTTTGCTACAAAAACTGAGGTACTCCTGGAAGGAGGAGGGGTTATATAGGGGAGTGAACTTCCTGTATTGGGTATACCAGTGTCCAGTCACCTGAAGGTGGCCCATAACCCATTAGGTTATTAGGCTCTGTGTCCCATGATGTACTCCAAGAAAAGTATTTTACACGTAAGCTCTTTTAAAAATCCTATTTTTTGATGATCTGGCAAGCACCAGCAGTGTAGTACAACCAGCATTTTAAACACTAACACTGCAGTATTACATAATGATGTAATTACAGTGCATTACAAGCTGCTGAGGTGGCTAGTGCTAGTAGCGTAAGGCAACTGCATCCACTAAGAATTTGAGGACGGGCCTGTAGAGCCCATAGTGGCCTTTTTAGAGCCAGGGATTCAGGTGATAACAGCCAGCATAACATGGCCCCTTGACTTTATAGAGCTCTTTTCCACGAAGACCTCTATAGTTTGATTGTGGACCAAAGTAATATTTATGCCCTACAGTATATTGCCGCCAACACAAGTTCCTACCTTGGGAAAGGAATGCCGCTTGCTAACCCTCCGGACCTTAATGGGTACTCCCGCCCTTCTGTGAACTCTCAGGTGCTGGCTGTAGAAACAGGAAAGTTCTGGGCTGCCGCAATCCGTAGAAAAGGCATCTTTATTAGAAAATTAATTTAAAATCCAACATTACAGTCAAAATCAAGACGTGGACACGACAGGGATCAATGGCTAACGCGTTTCACATTGTTTGATGCTTACTCATAGCTTTGAGTGTAAACCTATTACTGTTTCTGAAGTGAAAACTTTTTTGGTCCTAACTTGTAACATGGGTATTACAAAAAAGAATAAATTGCAGTCCTGTTGGTCCACAGACCTGATTCATCACATGCCTGTGTTCTCTGCTACAGTGGCCAGGAAAAGATAATGATATTGCATTTTATGCATTTCAATGACTATAACCTCTGTCGTCCCAGGGGTGACCCTATGATCGGCTCCACAAAATTTGACCCCTTATAAATTACCCGTCCCAGAAATTTGCAGATGTGTATATGCCCCCCAAAAAATCTGTGTAGATGAGACCCTTGTACGTTTTACTGGCAGGTTTAGCAAGGTTTAGCAAGATCTCCCCAGCACATGTGCCAGATATGGGGTCAAAATGTATAAGCTCTGTGAGAGGGCCACAGGCTATATATACCGCTTTAGAATCCCTAAGGGGGAATACAGCCACGTGGAACCCCCCCCCCGTATGCCCAGACTACATGGGGAGCAGTGGTAAGATCGTGTAGGACTTGTCACACTTATTCCGCATGGTGTTCAATTTGTGCATGGACAGCTTTTATGCCATTGTGCCACTTTTTTTAGACATTTGTTCCTTAAAAAAAAGTGGCTGCTTTAGCACCATGTGTCTCAATTGCAGGGGCTCCCCCTAAGGGCTCATTAACACCCCACTTAGAGGGGAAAAAGCTTGCTTGCGGAATGAAGAATTATGAGCAGTAAAATGGAAGGACAAATGTGATGTATTCATCCTGCTTTCCATTCACCCAAATGCACATGGCATACGGTGTCAATGAAAAGCCTTTCTGCATCCACAACTATAATCTAAATATTGGAGGTGTAGACTTCAACGATCAAATAGTGAAGCCCACTTATACTCCCGCAGGGCTGGACTTTGGTACAAGAAAGTATCCTATTTTATTTCATTTGGCTTCCTACAATTTATTTCCAATGCTACAAGAACTGCATCCTTCCTAAAATTTCAGGAAGTGATCATCACAGCCATTTTTTTATCCAGAAGGCACTGTGGCCTAAAGTCCAAATCCAGATACAGTTAGCTGGCTGCATGAGAGGCATTTTCCAGATGTCCTACAACCTACCCTAACACAAAGGTCACCCCAAAAAAGATGTCTGTAGTAAATGCGGAATAAGGCATGACACCTGTTTTTTTGTCCGTCCTCTCCAACCTGGCCTCTGTATCAAGATCTACTTCCATCGCTACCACACCTTAGTGAATTATTAGTCTAGGGTACAGCACTGTATGGGGGTCCACACAATTCTGCACAAGAAGGGTCTCTAGACATGCCAGTTTCCTGACCTAACATCTTTAGACACCCTAAAATCAAAGGCTATTAGACTTCATGTACACTAGCGTTTATTTGAGTATAAAAAACTGATAGCGTTTTTTTTTTTTTGTGCCGGCTTTTAGGAACGTTGGTTTTATTTAGCGTTTTTACAGTACATGAAGGGAAAAAAAACTGCTTGAAAAGGAACGGTTAGGGGTGTTTAGCGTTTTTTTTGGGGGTTTTTTTGTTGGGAAGATGCTCCCAAAAACTCTACAACTTTTTTTTTTTTCTGCTCCTAAGCGGTGAAGTTAAAAAAAACACGAAAAGCCTTTAGTGTGCATGGACACATACGATAACACTATTTAGCTTATAGGAGCAGAAAAGAATGCTCGTAACAGCTTCTGGGAGCTTAAAATACGTTAGTGTGCATTGGAGTCCTATTTTGAAAAGTTAAGTTGCAAATAAAGTTAAGTGTTTTTTATTGAGTTAATGTTCTTTTGTTACTGTGTGTTAACTGTTGTTTGCTGTGCAGGAACGCCAATCAACTGCAGCACTGATCTGTGTATTCTGACAGCAGCAGAATACATAGATCAGTGAATGCAGCGCTGCAGGGGGAGCTTTCTTCATCCGCAGTTTAACAAAAAGAACATGTTTACCCATCATTGGAAGCACAGGGTGGTCAGGTGGTGTTAACTCTGGTGCTTGGCATAATAGTTTGAATTTTTTTCACGAATGAAGAGATTTCTTCATTCACGTCGATCGCTGTGAATAGAGGAATCTGTTAGGCTTTTTTTTTTTTCGTTCAGCCCTCAGACATATGTGCCCAACATTAGGAGTGTGGTAGAAACTCCTCATGCTGGCCATAAAAGTAATGTTTTTGGAGAGCCTACAAAGGCAGGACTGTTTAGACACCCTCCAAATGACCCTTTTTGAAAAGTAGACACCCCTAGATATTTGTTGAGAGGCATGTTGAGTTTATGGAAGATTTTATTTTATGCCACAGGTTTTTGGAAAGTGCCCAATTATATATATATATATATATATATATATATATATATATATATATATATATATATATATATATATAGAGATAGATCTATCTATATATATAGAGATAGATCTATCTATATATATAGAGATAGATCTATCTATATATATAGAGATAGATCTATCTATATATATATAGAGATAGATCTATCTATATATATAGAGATAGATCTATCTATATATATAGAGATAGATCTATCTATATATATAGAGATAGATCGATCTATATATATAGAGATAGATCGATCTATATATATAGAGATAGATCGATCTATATATATAGAGATAGATAGATCTATATATATATATAGATAGATATATCTATCTATAGATATATCTATATCTATATATAGATATATATATATTTAATAGACACAGTGGGGCAAAAAAGTATTTAGTCAGCCAGCAATTGTGCAAGTTCTCCCACTTCAAAAGACAAGAGAGGCCTGTAATTGTCATCATAGGTATACCTTAACTATGAGAGACAAAATGTGGAAACAAATCCAGGCAATCACATTGTCTGATTTTTGAAATAATTTATTTGCAAATCATAGTGAAAAATAAGTATTTGGTCACCTACAAACAAGCAAGATTTCTGGCTCTCACAGACCTGTATCTTCTTCTTTGAGAGGCTTCTCTGTCCTCCACCCATTACCTGTATTAATGGCACCTGTTTGAACTTGTTATCAGTATAAAAGACACCTGTCCACAACCTCAAACAGTCACACTCAAACTCCACTATGGTGAAGACCAAAGAGCTGTGGTAGGACACCAGAAACAAAATTGTAGACCTGCACCAGGCTGGGGAGACTTAATCTGCAATAGGCAAGCAGCTTGGTGTGAAGAAATCAACTGTGGGAGCAATAATTAGAAAATGGAAGACATACAAGACCACTGATGATCTCCCTCGATCTGGGGCTCCACGCAAGATCTCACCCCATGGGGTCAAAATGATCACAAGAACGGTGAGCAAAATTCCCAGAACCACACGGGGGGGACCTAGTAAATGACCTGCAGAGAGCTGGGACCAACGTAACAAAGGCTACTATCAGTAAAACACTACGCCACCAGGGACTCTGATCCTGCAGTGCCAGACGTGTCCCCCTGCTTAAGCCAGTACATGTCCGGGCCCGTCTGAGGTTTTCTAGAAAGCATTTGGATGATCCAGAAGAGGATTGGGAGAATGTCCTATGGTCAGATGTAACCAAAGTAGAACTGTTCGGTAGAAACATAACTCGTTGTGTTTGGAGGAGAGAGAGAATGCGGAGTTGCAACCAAAGAACACCATACCTACTGTGAAGCATGGGGGTGCCAACATCATGCTTTGGGGCTGTTGCTCTGCAAGGGGAACAGGACGACTGATCCGTGTACATGAAAGAATGAATTGGACCATGTATCGTGAGATTTTGAGTGCAAACCTCCTCCCATCATCAAGAGCATTGAAGATGAAACATGGCTGGCTCTTCCAGCATGACAATGATCCCAAGCACACCGCCCAGGCAACGAAGGCGTGGCTTCGTAAGAAGCATTTCAATTCCTGGAGTGGCCTAGCCAGTCTCCAGATCTCAACCCCATAGAAAACCTTTGAAGGGAGTTGAAAGTCCGTGTTGCCCAGCGACAGCCCCAAAACATCACTGCTCTAGAGGAGATCTGCATGGAGGAATGGGCCAACATACCAGCAACAGTGTGTGACAACCTTGTGAAGACTTACAGAAAATGTTTGACCTCTGTCATTGCCAACAAAGAATATATAACAAAGTATTGAGATGAACTTTTGATATTGACCAAATACCGTATATACTCGAGTATAAGTCGAGGCCCTAATTTACCACCAAAAAATGGTCAAAAATTATTGACCCGAGTATAAGACGAGGGTGAGAAATGCAGCAGCTACTGTAAGTGGAAAAAGACGGTCAACAATGCCCATCTGCAGCTGTATACCTCCCTGTGTCCTGTGCATGTGTCCTGTGCACTTGTCATGTGTCCTGTGTCCTGTGTATATGTCCTCTACCTGTGTATATGTGCATGTGTCATGTGTATATGTACCTGTGTCCTGTGTATGTGTGCATGTGTCATGTGTATATGGTTCTGTGTATGTGTCTGTGTGCATCCTACCTGTGTCCTGTGCATGCCTCCGTGTGCCGCTCTGCACCTATCAGCGTGTGCTATTCCTATTCGGTGGCCATTCACTGTTCAAAAGCCGTGCCTCCTCGTCGTCCATGATAGGCAGAAAACTCAATTTCCCAGCGGTCAGCCTATCAAGGACATGCTCTCATCCTCATACCACGGACGATGATGAGAGAAGGTCCGTGATAGGCTGTACACTGACTGCCTATCACAGACGAGGAGGCGCGGCTTTTGAACTGTGAGAGCTGCTGCCAAGTGGTATACAGCACACGCTGGCCGCCGTCTGCCTACATGACACACTGATCATGTAGTCAGACGGCGGTGACTCATGTATAAGTCGAGGGGGGCACTTTCAGTCCCAAATAAGGGGCTGAAAAATTTGACTTATACACGAGTATATACGGTACTTATTTTCCACCATAATTTGCAAATAAAATCTTTCAAAAATCAGACAATGTGATTGTCTGGATCTGTTTACACATTTTGTGTCTCATAGTTGAGGTATACCTATGGTAATTACAGGCCTCTCATCTTTTTAAGTGGGAGAACTTGCATAATTGGTGGCTGACTAAATACTTTTTTGCCCCACTGTGTGTGTGTGTGTGTATGTATATATATATATATATGTATGTATATATATATATATATATATATATATATATATATATATATATATATATATATATATATATATATATATATATATATATATATATATATATATATATATATATATATATATATACACACACAAAGGTGTTACTTTTCTGAGATATCTCACACACGTCATGGATATACGTGCATTACACCCCAAAACACAGTTCTCCTAAATATGGGAATACCACATGTGAGACACTTTGTGGGCCTAGCCACCTATGGGGGAAAAAAATCCAATAAGCACCTTCGGAGCTTAACTTGCGCAAGAGAAATGTAATTTCGTAAGGCCATAAAATGCTACGACAGTAAAAATACCCCCCAAGTGACCCCTAGTTGGAAAGTTGACTACTCCAGGTGTTTAATAAGAGGCATGGTGAACTTTTTAAAGTTGTAATTTTTTTCCTCGTTATTTGGTAAATAATGAAATTAAATCAAATTTGTATTTTTTTCACAAAATTGTAATTTTAACTTGTTATTTTGCTTACAATATATAGGCATACTTGCAGTTGCACCGCAAAACACATTCTGCTACCCTACTGAATAAAGGGGATTCCATATGTGTGAGATTTTTTCACAGCCTAGATGCATAGAAGGGTTGGTAATCCAAGGAGCATAATATACACATCTAATTTCCTGACTATGAAATTTTTGAAGACCTTTGAGCACTAGGCCCATGGAAACGCTCACAAAATTACTGCATTTTTGAAAGAAAACACCCCAACATTTTCTGTGAGGCATAATGAATATTTTGCACATGCAATTTTTTGTAATGTGGACTGAAAATGAAATTATTTTATTTTTTACACAAGGTGCTTGATCAGGACACTTATGAGGATGCACTGGTGTGGCTGCACTGGCTTACCTGATCAGGACACTTGATCAAGATGCTCTCGTGTGGCTGATCAGAGCATTGGCGAGGCTGCACTGACATGGCTCATCGGGGCGCTGGCAAGGCTCATTGGAGCACTGGCGAGGCTGCACTGGCATGTATCATCAGGGCACTGGCGAGGCTGCACTGGCATGCATCATCAGGGCACTGGCATGGCACCTCAGGCACTGGCATTGCTCGTCGTGGCACTGGCGAGGCTGCACTTGCATGTGGCACTGTTAGAATCTTTGTGTGTAAACAGACTCAGATACAGAACATATTGTGTCTCCTTTCCTTACACATGGTGTTTGTGTGAGGAAAGGAGAGCCGATAACCAGCAAAGGACCTTTTGTTTGTTTATTTACATTGTGACAGCTGTGATTTGCCCTTTAGCATGATCCATGATTCACTGTGTCCAAGGCACACAGCGATCAGAGAGTTTCAAATGCGTGCAAATCCCTGAACCAGAAAGCCGCTATGAGTCCTTATATTAAATATACTGCGGGCAGCAAGTGGTTAAAAGCTGCATAAATTCCAGTATAATTTTTAGTCCTTTTTATTATATAAAAAAATAGTGATATCACCAAAAGTAATCTCTATTTGTGTGAAAAAATTGTATAAATTAAGCACACATTTTGTGCTGAATAGCAAAAAATGGCCTGTTCACGAAGGGGGTAAACCCTTCTGCATTTCATGCAATTTTATCTTAAGATATATTTTATATTGAATATATTTTTCTCTGCTTTACTATGGATCTGTTAAAATGTTCATGACTTTCTCCTTTTCCTTTGCAGGTAGCAGAGATCACTGGTGTTGTAGAAACAGGAAAAGTTTATCAACTGGGTAGTACAAGAACAAATAAAGGCCTTCAGTTAAGGTAACCCGCATTTTGTTTTTCACAATTTTTTTTTGTTTTTAACACTGTCTTGCGTAATGTTCTGCAGATAATCACTTTTGCTATATAAGGCTTGTTGGTGCACAATAACATGCAGTTGTTTTGCTGCAGACATGGTAGTGACCAGAGGGTGTTTCGCTTGGAGTTTGTCTCAAATCAAGAATTTACAGAGAGCGAGTTCATGAAATGGAAAGAAGCTGTAAGTATATTTTTGATAAAGTAATAAAGTATCCACATCAGTCTTCCTTTTCACAGTACTCGTGAGTACCCAAACACTTTCATTCCCAAGCCTTAGAGAAGTCTGTTTTTTTTTTTTTTTTTTTAAATCTCCCTTTACTTTAGTGCCAGAGTGAAGATTTTTCTTATGCTAGTCTTCAGATCATTGACAACAATCAAACTCCTCACAATGTGCAGTATATACTTAAAGTTGGGGGCTCAAGTCTCTAATCTTACCCAAATCTGTCTTCTTTTTTTTTTTTTTGTGGTTTTGATAATACTGCTCGTCTTGAGTTTTGAGATGTGGATTCTTGATAATTGCTGTACCTTTGTGTAATCTATTCAGAATGTAACATGCTGGACTTATTCAAAGTGATCACACATTTACATCCATCCATGCAGATTTTTGAATGGTAATAAGTTCCATCTCCTGGACAATTTAGACTGCCCATTATACAAACCTAATAGCTCTAGCTGTTAGTGATGTATGTGATTTACTGTGTTTTTTTGGACAGTAAATAGAAGAAATGCTGTCTTCTTTCTGTTGCTTTATTTTTTTTCTCGACCACATTGTCTTTTTCCAGGTTAATATCACACCTACAACCTAATTTTTACACTCTGCTTTGGTACTAAGCGCAGAGAGAGCGTTGTACCCTAAAGTTCACACTTCTGCTTGCTAGGTGGATTAGACAAGTTGTCATTCGATTCTATGGTCTGGAGCAGGGTTTCTCAACCAGGTTGCTATGGAACCCTAGGGTTTCAACAGAGGTTGCTAGGTGTTCCTTGAGCAATAAGTGATTTCTTCTTAGATGAGTAACCACAGATACCAATGATGTTTTTGGCTATCTGTAAGGGGGTCCTTCCCACTAACCATCACACTAATGTACTGTGAGCTGTAAATGTAGCAATTAGCATGGGTCCCCTAAAGCCAAAAAGTTATATCAAGGTTTTCCCAATGCTAAAAATGTTGAAGTCTAGTCTAGAGCTTTTGGTTCTTCCTTTATTAAAGCAGTTGTAAAGCTGCTTTTTTTTCCTCTTAAAATAATAAACATGTTATACTTGCCTGCTTTGTGCAGTAGTTTTGCACAGAGCATCCCTGTACCTCTTCTGGGGCCCCCCTCTGGGGCTCTAGTCTTCTTATTGCCACCATAGCAAGGCACTTGCTTTGAGAAGACAGCAGGTGGAAGTTTTTTGTTTATGGGCACTTGCTATGGGGGTTGCACGTGTGACACACAGCATTAGTTGGCCCTTCTCCATCCTTGAAGGCTTTTCTCCTGTGAGGGGAGAGAGGGGGAGAAGATCTGCTGCAGACAAGCAGTGCTGGGTCAAGAGGGGGCCCAGGTAAGTGTTTAAAGATTGGGGAACTGTTATATCGAAAAGTACATCAATTATGTGATGGCACTGCCTACATATTTCAAAAATTGACTATATAGAAACAGATAGAAATAGATAGATAAAAATGATACACATTTCATAGCAAAATTAATTGAAGTGCAAATGCAATCGATAAGAAAAAAGTGAATAAAATGTGCAAAATCCCAAAAAAGTCCACTTGGATTGTGCTCTAAAAGTGATTCTTCATAAAAATGTGCACACTACAGTCTCAAATCCATAAGGTGCTTACCAAATTAACACAAAGTGTTTCGACAGCCAGTACTCCATTCACCAGGTGAAATGCATGCTCACCTTCATCTTAGACCCCACACAGGGTCAATAATGCATAAAAAGAGATCAATCCCCATACACCAAATAATGGTCCTCAGGTCCCTCTCAGAGCAATACCATTCCTCTTTAAGGATATCGCCACACTGCTCATTTGCAGCTCATACACAACAAAAGAAAAGACAGCCTCCAATGCAGTACCTGGGTTAATCAACCTAACAAATGCATAACCCCAACTTCATAAAATGCGCTCAAATTTATTAGCTTAATAACGTAATAAAATCCAGCAAGGTCTCACATAATCCAAGAAGTGACTTCCGCCGCTAGGCTCAACCTCTATGCCACTAACGCATATGGCTTCATCTGGAGAAAAGCCGAGCGACTGTGGTGGGATAATTTTCTAGGAAGCGGTGATGATGACCGTATGGCGATCTGGTTCACGCATGCGCACTAACTCGGACGTCTGCGCATGCGCAGTACGACAAAGTGGCAATCCACCGCTCATACTGGATCTACAAATGGTGCTTCGAGAAAATGGCCAAATTGCGGACAAATAACTGACTAGTTATAAACAATATGGTATGTAAATCTCCTAAAAGTTATAAGACTTAACGATCGATAATCCCACTGAAACCTATGGACACTTGCAATCCCCAAAAAGTAAATAATATCAAACTAACTGAATATAAATATATAGGTGAACATTAAAAAATGCTAACCGGCTGTATTATACTGGTGATCAAAAATAAAAAGCTGTAGTTATTAGTATTATAAATAAATATATGAATATAGTAAAAGTAAAATTGGTAAACCCCTAAATGGATAAGATTAATTAAAATGGGTGTGTGTGAATAATGTAGTCAGTTCGGAAAATGTCAAGCACTTTTCTGCAGCAGAGAATGACATTTTCCGAACCAACTTTGGGGCCCTGTATCTCGGGGCCATTTGATGTGCAAAGCTAGTGGAGCACTACAACATATCCAAAGCTGGGGTTCCTAGCACTAAGTGGCCCCAAAATACGGGGCCCCAAATTTGGTGTGCAAACCCAGTGGAACTAGCACTACAACATATTAAGCACTTTTCTGCAGCAGAGAATTACATTTTCCAAACCGACATTTGGGCCCCTGTACCTCGGGGCCACTTGCTGCTAGGAACTCCAGCTTTGTATATGTTATAGTGCTAGTTCCATTAGGTTTGCACACCAAATTTGGGGTTCGTAGCACCAAGTGGCCCCGAGATACGGGACCCCAAAGTCGGTCAACTGTGTCCATAAATATGTTCAATACAATACATGTACACATGTACATCTTGGGTACTTGACGCGTTTCGCAAGCTATACTGTATATATTTGGACACGGCACAATTTTAGTTTTTATTCAGGTATTTACCAAAACATATTCAAGCTATAGTTATATAATGGATATGGGCTGAAAGTGCACGCTCTCAGGTTTCATTTGAGGGTATGTACATTCAAATTGAAGGTGGGGTTTAGGAATTACAGCTCTTAATAGCCATTCCCCTTTTTCAAGGGACCAAAAGTAATTGGACAATTGAATCAAAAGCTGTTTCATGGCCAGGTGTGGGCTACTCCTTTTGTTATTTCTTCATCAATTAAGCAGGTAAAGGGTCTGGAGCTGATTTGGTATTTGGTGGTATTTGCATTTGTAATATATTGCTGTGAACCTACATCATGTGTTCAAAGGAGCTATCCATGCAAGTGAAACAGGCCATTTTAAGGCTTCAAAAACAAAACAAATCCATCAGAGATAGCAACATTAGGAGTGGCCAAATCAACAGTTTGGTACATTCTGAGGAAAGAAGAACACACTGGTGAGCTCAGCAACCTCAAAAGGCCTGGACGTCCATGGAAGACAACAGTGGTGGATGATCGCAGGATCCTCTCTATGGTAAAAAAAAGAAAAACGTTCACAACATCCAGACAAGTTAAGGATTCTCTACAGGAGGTGGGTGTATCGTTGTCAAAGTCTACAATCAAGAGAAGACTTCACAAGAGCGAACCACAAGGTGCAAACCATTCATAGGCCTGAAGAATAGAAAAACTGGATTAGACTTTACCAAAAAACATTTAAAAATGCCAAACCAGTTCTAGAAAAGCATTCTTTGGACGGATAAAACTAAGATTAATCTGTACCTCAATGAAGGGAAGAAATGTGTGGAGAAGGCTTGGAACAGCTCATGATCCAAAGCACACAATGTAATCTGTAAAACATGGTGAAGGCAGTGTGATGGCATGGGCATG
Source organism: Aquarana catesbeiana (assembly GCF_042186555.1). NCBI lineage: Eukaryota > Metazoa > Chordata > Amphibia > Anura > Ranidae > Aquarana > Aquarana catesbeiana. The sequence continues at coordinate 146,050,583 of NC_133336.1, read as the reverse complement.
CATGGCTTCCAGTGGCACTGTTATTGGTGTTTATTGATGATGTGACAGAAGACAAAAGCAGACGGATGAATTCTTCAATGTTTAGAGATATACTTTTAGCCAAATGCAGCAAAGTTGATTGGATGGTGCTTCACAGTGCAGATAGACATTGATCCAAAACACGCTGCAAAAGCAACCCCAGGAGCTTTTCAAGGAAAAGTGGAATATTCTGCAATAGCCGAGTCAATCACCTGAGCTCAACCCAATTGAGCAAGCATTTCACTTGCTGAAGGCAAAACTAAAGGCAGACAGACCCACAGGGAACAACTGAAGACAGCTGCAGTTAGAGCCTCGAAAAGCATCAGAAAGGAGGAAATCCGGTCTTTGGTAATGTACATGGGTTCCAGAATTCAGACAGTTATTGCCAGTAAAGGATTTCCAACAAAATATTAAAAATGAACATTTTATTTATGATTATATTTGTCCAATTATATTTGAGCCCCTGAAACTGGGTGGACTGTGTATACAAATGATTGCAGTTCCTAAAATTTGTACTTGATATTTATGTTCAACCCCTTGAATTAAAGCTCAGTCTGCACTTCAAATTCATTTAGATTGTTTTGTCTTAACTTTATTCTGGAGCCAAAAGTATGAAAAGTGTGCCTGTGTCTAAATATATATGAACCTAAGTGTATGTACAACCCAAAAATTATTCACCATAAATCACTAATTGCAGCGGCTAATTAATAATAAAAAATGGGGGGGGGGTGGAAGAGTAAAAAAAATATATATATATATATCCTAAAGTATTAAATTCCTAATAAAGTGGTTTACGTCAAATTCAATTTTATGGCCTGACGGGTGCAGGGGCTGCATCTCATGTATCCAATAAGCTTCCCGTTGGCGAAGAGTGATGATTTTATTGCTTCCCTTCCAATGGGGGTGATGTCTTTATAGTCCCCCAAAAAATCAGAATAAGGATCTTTATGATAGGTTGCATAGTGTTTGGAGATGCTATGTTTAGGATAACCTTTAATAATGCTGCGTATGTTTCCTAATTGCTTTCCACATTGGTTGTTTTGTACATCCAATATATTGGTTTGACATGGGCATTTTAGGGTGTATACTACTCCTGTTCTGCATGTTATGCAATCCTTGATTTGGTATCCATTTTCTGTCGTAGCTGTAAATGTGCTACTTATAATAATTTTTTTTTTGTTGGTTTTTAACCCATGTACAACACTGCTTCCAGGGGAGAAAAAAAATTTCAGTAAAAAAAAAAGAAAAATTAGGTTCTGATTTGTAGGTGGGTCTACATACATTTTGCAATTTTGTCTCATAGTATGGGAGCTCATCTGTATGTAAATTTTGGCTGTACTGGTAACACTTGTTTTAAATGCTTGTCTGCTGTCAAGATGCACTAATGTTTTTTAAATAATTTTTCTATCTTTTTATGCTGTGCTCCATAATTCACAATAATTGTAATATTATCTTGATATGTATCCAGCCTATCGATTTATCCTTTATTAGGTCTTGTCTATCCATTTGATCTACTACTTCAACCTGTTCAATAAAGGTTTCCGGATGCCCCTTTTGCACGAACCTCTGGCCAATTCTAGTTGCCTGTTCTCCTGAAGTCATTTTCCTCCGTACAGTTTCTTTTCAGCCTCATAATTTTGGCCTTTTGGAACATTTAATAGCCACAGGGTATAATGCCAACTGTTAGTATGTAGCCATTCCTGTATACTCTTTTAACCACTTAATAAGCCCCAGACCATTTTGCTGGCCAAAGACCAGAGTGCTTTTTGCGATTCGGCACTGCGTCACTTTAACTGACAATTGCGAGGTCGTGCGACGTGGCTCCCAAACAAAATTGATGTCCTTTTTTTCCCACAAATAGAGCTTTCTTTTGGTGGTATTTGATCATCTCTGCCATTTTTTATTTTTTGCGCTATAATCAAAAATGAGTGACAATTTTGAAAAAAAAACACATTATTTTTTACATTTAGCTATAATAAATATCCCCCACAAATATATAAAAAAGAACATTTTTTTTTTTCCCTCAGTTTAGGCCGATACGTATTCTTCTACATATTTTTGGTACAAAAATTGCAATAAGCATTTGTTGATTGGTTTGCGCAAAAGTTATAGTGTTTACAAAATAGGGGATAGTTTTATGACATTTTTATTAATAATTTTATTTATTTTTTTTTTTTACTAGTAATGGCGGCGATTAGCAATTTTTATCGTGACTGCGACATTATGGCGGACACATCAGACATTTTTTACACATTTTTAGGACCATTGTCATTTATACAACAATCAGTGCTATACAAATGCAGTGATTCCTGTGTGAATGACACTGGCAGTGAAGGGGTTAACCACTAGGTGGCAGTGTAGGGGTTAAGTGTGTCCTGGGGAGTGATTCTAACTGTGGGGGTGGTGGCTACGTGTGACACTGCACTGATCTCTGCTCCTGATCACAGGGAGCAGAGATCAGTGACATTGTCACTAGGCAGAACGGGGAGATGTTTGTTTACATTAGCATCTCCCCGTTCTTCCTCTCCGTGAGACGATCTCGGGTATCCCCGTGGACATCAAGTCCGCGGGACTTGCGACCCGACTCGCGGAGCTTGCCGTCGGCGCGCGCGCCTGCAGGCCACCTCTTAAAGGGCAACGTACAGGTACGTTAGTTTGCCTGTACTTGCCATTCTGCAGCAGTATATCTGCCTGAGGCGGTCGGCAAGCGGTTAAAGTATGTTTTGGACTCTTGAACGATTTATTATTCACAGATCTAGATAAATCTAAGAAACATATCTGCTTTGCGTTCTGCTCCCATGAAAAGGTAATATTCCCATCATTTTGATTTGGACTATTGAGAAACGGGAGTGGTGTGCTCTCATCTCAATTACAGTCTATCATGTCATCAATGAATCATCTGTACATTGAGTTGTTTGGGTGTGGCTTGAAGGATGAATGAGATGTAAACTGAACCCCCAGACATTTTTTTTTACAGAAATAAAGATAGGAAAGAACCCCCAGATGAATGATTGTAGACAATTGGGGAAGAAGAAATCCCCCAGGAAGAGGGGGTGCAGAGCAGGGCACAAGAAATCAATGAAAGAGCAATTGAGGAGATTTTTAACTTAACTGAGGTACAACTTACTACAGAAGAAACAATAGTTCTAGATAAAGGATTAAAACATGCACCCACTAGGAAGTTTGATGTTTAGATTTACAAAAATATGAGAGCACTTAACATTTATTATTATCTCAGCCAACAAAAGAGAAGGATGGTGATGCCAACCGATAATGAATTTCAGCACTTAGAAATAAATCCCTGTTTAACCCTCCTATCAGCGATAACGGACATATAGAAGTATTTAAAAGACTTGTTATGCAGGATATACAAAAAATGGAATTAAGGAAACGAGAAGCCAAGCATATTGAAATGGGAATCAAGCATCTGGAAAACAGAAAAATCAGACTTGCTGACAAAGGCGGAGGGATTATTATCCAAACAGAAGGCTTATAAAGCTGATTTGGATAGACAGAAGAAGATACAGAAACATACTTACCACTGAAAAGCAATACCGCAAGAACATACAAGAAAGATCTGGAAAAATGAGTGAATAAGAGCAAGGGAAGAGAAATTTTAATTAGAAAAGAAGGAAGATGTCGTGTTCTGGACACCTGCAGGATTCCTGTCATCTATACAGTCCCAAAAATGCATAAAGATAATATTAACCCACCAGGAAGTCCCATTGTAAATGGGATCCATTCAGTAGAAGCCAGTATGGCCCTTATTTGCAGCCTCTAGCTCAAAAAACTAAAACATGTTTGAGGGATACAAAGCATCTGATCCATTTGTTAGAAGAAATAAAGATAGAAGGACTTTGCATATTAGCTATGTCTGATGTTAATTCTCTGTATACAATTATTGGACCTCAAGATAGAATGAGAGCCTCAAGTTAGCAATGGAAAAAAAATTCATCGAACAAGCTCATGTAGTAGAGATATATATAGATATCGATATAGATATAATCTCTCTCTCTCTCTCTCTCTCTCTCTCTCTCTCTCTCTCTCTCTCTCTCTCTCTCTCTCTCTCTCTCTCTCTCTCTCTCTCTCTCTCTCTCTCTCTCTCTCTCTCTCTCTCTCTCTCTCTCTCTCTCTCTCTCTCTCTCTCTCTCTCTCTCTCTCTATATATATATATATATTATATATATATATATATATATATATATATATATATATATATATATATATATAATCTAATCTATATATATATATATTCTATCTATATCTAATAGGATTTTTTATAACAGCTTACCTGTAAAATCCTTTTCTTTCAATGGACATCACGGGACACAGAGCCACAGTAATAACTGATGGGTTATGTAGGTACCATTAGGTATTGGACACTGGTCACACCCTAAGCAGGAAGTTCAACCCCCTATGTAATCCCTCCCCTTACAGGGATACCTCAGTTTTGTAGCAAAGCAATATAAGTGTATTAGAAGAGGGGCGGGACCTCTGTGTCCCCTGATGTCCATCGAAAGAAAAGGATTTTACAGGTAAGCTTTTATAAAAAATCCTATTTTCTTTCTCGAACATCACGGGACACAGAGCCACAGTAATAACTGATGGGATGTCCCAAAGCAATGCCAACTGAGGGGGGAATCGCAACCAAGTAGGGTGCAATCAGACCTGAGGACCTTGTACCGCTGCCTTCAGCACACTACGCCCAAAGGCGATATCCTCATGCCTTCCCACATCCACCTGATAAAATCTGGTGAATGTATGGACTGAAGACCAGGTTGCGGCCTTGCAGATTTGAGCCATAGAGGCCTGGTGATGCACTGCCCAAGAAGCACTAATAGCCCTTGTGGAATGTGCCCTGATCTGAAACGGAGGAATCTTCTGTTTCAAACCGTAAGCCTGAATAATCAATTGTCGAATCCATTTAGAAATGGTAGCTTTGGCGCTGCCTGTCCTCTATTGGGACCTTCTGGCAGCACGAACAAAACATCCGTTTTGCGAATTTGAGCAGTTGCTCCCAGATTGGATGTAGTCAGAGCAGTCAAAACCTAAGAATGTAGTGACCTCTCTTCCGGAGAACAGGGATCTGGAAAAAGGAAGGCAGAACAATGTCTTGGTTTAAATGAAAATCTGAAACCACCTTCGGTAAGAAACTAGGATGAGGGCACAATACCACTCTATCCTTGTGTATAATCAAATAAGGCTCTTTATAGGAAAGAGCTGCTAAGTCTGATACTCTTCTAGCAGAAGAGATGGCTACCAGAAAAATTAGCTTCCTTGTCAGCAAGACCAAAGGAATCTTGACGTATTGGTTCAAAAGGCTGTTTCTGTAACACCGACAGAACCAAGTTCAAGTCCCAGGGGTTTAGGGGCGCCTTAACCGGAGGATTAAGACGCATCACCCTCTGCATAAAGTTTCGGATCAAAGAATGCGAAGCAAGTGGCCGTTGAAACAATGCTGATAAGGCCGAGACCTGGCCCTTGATGGTACTCAAGGCCAGCTTCATCTCTAATCCTAATTGTAGAAAATCAAGAATTCTGCCTATGACATATTTTCTGGGATGCCAACCCCTGGATTCACACCAGGATACATAAGCTTTCCAGACTCTATGATAAATCATTCTGGAAGCTGGCTTCCTTGCATTGATCAAGGTAGATATCACAGAACCCGAAAGCCCACGACTCTTCAGAATGTGGGTCTCAATAGCCAAACCGTCAAATTTAGCATTTATAAGGCTGGATGGAACACTGGACCCTGAGATAACAGGTCTGGGCGTGCTGGTAGGGTCCACGGGGAACCCACCGTCGTCCTTACTATTTCTGCTTACCAAGTCCTTCTGGGCCAAGCAGAGGCCACCAGAAGTACTGACCTCCTTTCTTGCCTGATCCTGCGAAGGAGTCGTGGCAGTAGCAGAATAGGCAGGAATGCATAAATCAGTGAGAACCGATGCCACGGAATCGCCAACGCATCCGTCCCGCATGCAAGAGGATCCCTTGTCCTTGCCACAAATCTGTCTATCTTTTTCTTGAATCGGGATGCAAAGAGATCTACATCTGGAACCCCCCATCTTTTGCATATGGCCCAAAAGACATCAGGATGCAGAGACCATTCCCCTGGGAATAACTGCTGGCGACTTAGATAGTCCGCCTGCCAGTTCTCTATCACTGGAATGAAAACTGCCGATATGCATGGCACATGCATCTCTTCCCAGACTAGGATCTGGTTCACCTCTTTTTGAGCAGCTCGGCTCCGGGTCCCTCCCTGATGATTGACATAAGCCACTGCTGTGGCATTGTTGGACTGAATCCTGACCGGGCAACCCTGTAGCCTGATAGTCCAGGCCTTTAGGGCTAGATATACCGCCCGAATCTCCAGAATGTTGATGGGTAAGGTCCTCTCGGTCTTGGACCATAGCCCCTGGATCGCAGACTGTTCCAGAACTGCTCCCCAACCTGACAGACTGGCATCTGTTGTTACCACCGTCCAGGTAACCGGTAGAAAGGATTTCCCCTTCTGCAGGTTTTCAGGTATTAGCCACCAATTGAGGCTCTGACGCACCGCATGATACAGGTGCATCGGGAAGTCTAACGCCTGAACCTTCTTGTTCCAGGCCGACAGAATACTGTGTTGCAGCAGTCTTGAATGAAACTGAGCATAGGGAACTGCTTCAAATGAAGACACCATCTTTCCTAGCAGCCTCATACAAAGGCGGACAGAAGGACCCTTCTTGATCCTGACTGTCAGAATCGGCTCCCTTAAAGCAGTAATCTTTGCCTGAGGAAGAAATACTTTCTCCAGGTCTGTATCTATGATCAGACCCAAATACTTCAGTCTTCTTACTGGTTTTAGGAAAGACTTTTCTAGGTTGAGGATCCAACCTAGGTGTTCCAGATACTTGACCGTGGTCCTCAAGTTCCCGTTCAAGGAGGCTACCGACTGGTCTATCAAGAGCAGGTCGTCTAGGTATGCTATGACAGTTATACCCTGAGCCCTTAATCTGGCCAGAGGAGGATTCAAGTCCTTTGTGAACACTGAAGGTGCAGTGGCTATCCCAAAGGGCAGAGCCACAAACTGAAAATGGCGCCCTTCTATCTCGAAGCGCAGAAACTTCTGATGAGCAGGAAAAATGGGCACATGTAGATATGCATCTCTGATGTCTATCGATGCCAAAAATTCTCCTCCCTGCAGAATGGAGACTACTCTCCGCATTGATTCCATGCGGAAGGACTGAATCCTTAGGACTCGATTCAGATCTCTTAAATCCAGAATGGGTCTGACGTCCCCATTTCGTTTTTGGACCGTAAAAAGGTTGGAATAGAAGCCCAATCCTTGATCCTTTGTGGGAACCACCATAATGACCTCTTGCGACAAAAGTCGCCCTAACGCTAGAAGGAGCGACTGCTTCTTCTCTGGATCTCTGGGGACACTTGATCTGAGGAAGCGAAGAGAGGGAAATTCTTGGAACTCCAGCTTGTACCCTAAGGTTACAGTGGAGATTACCCATCTGTCCTGGAAGTCCTCCTGCCAGAGCTTTGAGAACTGTAGCAGTCTTCCCCCCACTCGAGCGAGCAGGGGTACCCCTTCATAAAGTGGCCTTAGTGTCTTGTCTAGTAGACTTCTTCCCCCAGGACTTCTTTTGTCCCTGGGGTTGACTCTTGTTTCTTGACCCAGACGGAGGAGGCCGTCGTGAATGCCTGGAGGCAGATGCCCCTGGCGCTGGGGAAAGAGTCAGTTTGAAAGAGGGACGCTTACTCTTCTTAACCGGTAAGAGAGTGCTTTTCCCACAGGAGATTCTCTTGTTATAGTTATCCAAGTCTTCTCCAAACAACCTTGCACCACGAAAAGGAAACCCAGCCAACAGCTTCTTACATGGTGCTTCGGCTGACCAACTCTTCAACCATAAGATTCTACGCATATGCACCAACCCAGGTGAAAGCCGAGAGGTTTGCATGATAGAATCTCTGATGGCGTCAACAACATAACATAAGGCCGCTGGAAGGTTAGCGAACCCCTGGGCCTGCTGTTCAGGTAGAACTTTGATGACCTGCTTAACATGGTCTCTTAAGTATTGACAGACTCCAATCGCTGCTACTGCAGTTTGAGCCACTGATCCTGCTAAGGAAAAAACATCCTTCAATAAGGATTCCATCTTTTTATCCACAGGATCTTTGAGCATCTGAGCATTGTCTACAGGACAAGTCAGACTACTATTTATAGAGGAAATGGCCGCATCAATGGTGGTATCCCCCACATCTTAATAAATTTTTCTTCCATAGGATAAAGTATTGAAAACTTTTTCGGCAGGAGAAAAGGTTTATCTGGGTGATCCCACTCAGAATAAAGGAGCTTTTCAAGTAAATTATGAACAGGAAAAGCGTGTGCTGTTTGAGAAGGTTTCAGCGACCCCAAAGAAGAAGATAATTCCTTAACTGATTCAGATATGGGCAACTTAAATGTGGAGCGGACCAATCCAGTAAGGATCTGTACTAAGACTTTTTCCTCTTGGGAAGCTGAAGAGGGTCCCTCTCCACCTGATTCCTCAGAAGAGGAATCATCCGTCCCATCCCGATCCTCTGAAAGGGATTCTTCTCCTTTATCCCAGAGCTCCTCTGTCTGAGGGTCTTGGGGAGCAGAGGAAGGCCTAGTGCGCTTTCTTCCACTGAGTGAAGATGTAATCACGGCCATTAATCTTTCCTCTAAACCAGTAATGGCTGAGGAAAAAACCTCTTGTGTAATGTATACAGGGGCTGAAGCAGGTGTAGCCCCTGACCCCAACGGCTCTCCCTGGCTATCCATCCCTGGCCCCTCAGGGGGGGAGGATGCTGCAGACAGGGGGTCCTCAGAACCCGACCGAGATCCCCTAGTGTCTCTGGTTCTGGGGTTATTGGAACCTCTTCTTCCCATAGTGCAAAGCAACAAGGTGGAGGTATCCAAAATGAACACTGACTGCACTGCTGAGCGATGTAGTCTGGCAAAAGCCTTGCTACCAAATGCCCAGTCTGGTGTTACTTTAGTAAATGCAGCCTAGGAGAATGCCTGTGTCCCACCTTACATGCGACTGTCAGCTCTGTGCCCCTCCAAAGGCTCAGAGCACCTGTAAAGTGTGCTTTAAATAGCCCTGTTTCTGGCAATGTGGGCGTCTGAGCATGCTGACGCTGTGCTGTCGCCCCTCCAGTGGGCTGACGCCAGAGAGGCTGGCAGAGATGGAGCCTGCACGTGCAATGGCGGCCTGGCGACAGTGCGGTGTAAAAACCGCCTTATAGCCCACCTGCGGCCTCCCCCTAGCCTGGGGGGAATATCCCAGAGGAGAAAACCTCCCATCCTACCTGGAGCCGGTCGGAGGAGCTTGTGCAGCTTCGAACGCTGAGACAGAAATCAGCATGAGATGATATGTGCTCTTGGCAGCCCCCGGTGGTCAGAATAGGCATAGCATGCATTTACCTTAAAGGAGAAACCTACTAGAATTCAAAATTCTGTGGAATCTCCTCTTACCTTATCCAGCCGCAGGATTCTGTATATACAGACCCAATCTTCACCTCTAACGGTGGGCTCCGTTTAAAAAAACAGTCAGACTGGGGCCCCCTACGAATAGGGGGATCCTGCAGTTCTGGCCCTGTAAAGCACCCAGCCAGAAATAAGGTGTTAAAGACCCTTTTCTGATATGCGGGGTCCAGCTCTCTAAAAAGAAAAGCGTTACAGGTAAAACTCTCGTTTCTTCGGACACGAGGCCCGGGTACAATCCAATTCGGCCATGAAAAGACACTTTGAATGGATCCGGTTCGCCTGGCTTGCCCCAGTATAGGATATCAGGATATTCCCTTTTGATCTTCAGCACAGGACATCTTTACATGTCCAACACCTAAGACACTGGCGTAAAAACTGTGGTATCCCTGTGACCATTGTCCAATACCTAATGGTACCTACATAACCCATCAGTTATTACTGTGGCTCTGTGTCCCGTGATGTTCGAGAAAGGAAATATATATAAGGAAATATATCTATAGATATAGATAGATATATATATAATCTTGTATCTCTATATATATATATATATATATATATATCTATATAGATATAGATATATATATATATATATATCTATATCTATATATATATATATATATATATCTCTTGTGTCTATCTATCTATCTATCTATCTATCTATCTATCTATCTATCTATCTATATATATATATATATTCTCTATCCGTATAATAGGGGCAAAGAATTAAAGGGACAAGATATCATTTTAGATTTGCCTAAAAGTTATTTTAATTTTTTTATATGAGATAAATGTTAATATGGCCAATAAGGGAAAATAAAGTCTTATTTTTGTTAGCCAAATAATCAAATATATTAATAAAATATGTTGCTATACTAATTTTTTTTAAATTAAAACAGGAATAGGGACTATAAGAAAACCAACACATATAATGATGGTACAATTAATTGGTTAAAAAGGAGAAATGGATCTCTAGCGCTCAAAATGTTAGTATAAAGAATAAGGGCTAGTATAAAAGGGAGATAAGGACTATAATTAAATCAACATATGTTAAAGCTATATGAAAAAATTGAAATCTGAGAGCTATTAGAAATGAGGTCTGAATAAAATTAATAGTATATTATGATTATTGTAAAGAGAACAGTGTATATACAGAATATTATTAAAAAGGTAAATAGATAACAGATTTGATAGAAAACAGTTAAGGTCTATATCAATATTTAAACCTTCTGGCTGGAGAGAATTCAAAGTATAGATCATGTAGTTTCATTCTGAGAAACTCTTATCTTTTTTTTATCTCCACGCCAGTGTCCTTTTACTAAATCTATACCATAAAACGGCAGCAGCTTGTCATACTTCATTATCAAGTTAATTAGTCCATAGCGTGGTACAACCCCCTCTTTTTTTTTTATGTTCTCATTTTTTAGTGTCCTTTTAGTTTCTGCAGCAATGGACATATTTAACTCTATGAGCAATAGAACAGTTGATCTTGTAGAGATTTTTAATCAAGAACGTGGTTGACTATCTTAACGGATATGGAAAGCTTGTTCAAACAATTAAAACATAACCTGGAGAAGCAATTAAGAGTCTGGTGGGATATAGCCACCCTTGGGATGTATATCAGAAAAAATAGCACCTAGGAAGTTGAGGTGTGGTATATATATCCCCCCAATGACAGTATCTCTGAGAAAAATCCTATGGAGGATCTGTACAAATTTTTCAACCAGAAAGAAACAGAGCTCCTGGAGATGATTGTTAAAAGGAGGCAGTTTAAATTAAAAACCGAAAATCTTATCCAGCAAATAAAGGATAAATGAATACTCTATGGAGACACCAGGGAGTATAATGAAAAAAAAAAGACCAAGAAGGGGTTTAGAGATAAAAGGAAATTCAACTTAAAAAATATTTTGGAGAGATGTTTTGGACTACAAGAACCAGCAAGTATACAGCTGGCAGGCAGATGATGAATACGGACCAGAAGAGACATCTGATGCTATAATGACTAACATTTCTACAGAAACTTCCATGGATGGCAATGAAGCAGATGAGGAATTGACTGTGGTAGGACCTCCCACTCGGACGACACCCAGACAAGCCCAGAGGGGATTTTTTTTACCCAGGGGACATAGGAAGACCACCCAGGAACTGTGGGGGGGTATGGGCCACCCGGGCCATGCCAAGGGTGGGAACCCCCAAGAAATCAAGGATGGCAGAATACACGGCCGCCCCAGAGATTCCATTACAAAACACAGTTGCATGGGAACAACGGGGGGGGGGGGGGGTTGGTGCGCAACTGGAGGAACAGACCGGAAATATCACCCAGACACCATGGATGGGAAGAAGGAAACGGAATGGGGCAAACGAGGGGGTATTATGAAAAAGAGTATTAGAAGCAGGGATTTTCAATTTTAATCGGGATGAAATGAGAATTCTAAATCTGGGTTTTGAGTGTGCCCCAGACAAAAACTAAGTTTGAGGTCTATATTGATTTACATAGTCTAGAAATATTTAAGAAAATGGTAGAGGAGGATGTTAAGGAACTAGAAATGTAGAATTCCAAAGAGAATGATGTTTGGAATACTATCCGGAACATAGAAAAGAAAAAAAGTGATTATTCAATCAGCCGATAAAGGTGGAAGACTTGTGATATTGAACAAATTCGATTAGGAGAATAAAATGACGGCTTTCTTAAGAGGACATATATAAAAGGCTAAACCATAACCCAAGAAAGAAATATGAGAAAAAATGAAAAGCCTATGTGAACAAAGGGGATAATGAGGGCATTTTGAATAAAAAGGTGGCTAAATATTTGGTACCTGAGGAATCAAACAGTCCTATATTACCTACCCAAGGTCCACAAGAATCAAGAAAAACCACCAGAAAGACTGCTTTATAAGCGGTATAAAGCGGTATTTTTTCTAGATTGGGTAAATACTTGGACGAATATATACAACCGCTAGTATCTAAAGGAAAATTGTATCAGAGAGACCGTAAACAACTAATTTCAGAGATTAAGCATATACAGATGAGGATTTTTTTAGTTACTATTGATGTGAACTCTCTGTATACAAACATAGTGCAGAAGGCTGGACTTGAAAGTGCGAAAGACTTAGACTTACCAGTGACGGTATTTCTAAGAGCCTTTCAGGACAACCTTGAAAAGAGTGCAGCTCCCCCTACTACACAGGAAACACATGCAGCTTTTAAATCCCTCCTCTTCCACCATGGCCTCTGTTATTGTGGTCTCCGACAAACTGGAAAACAAAGCACAAAAAACACACAACAACCATGATAGACACTTAAAACCACTTCTAAGATAAACCAAGGGAGTAAAGTAGCAGTTGTCCTGAAAGGCTCTTAGAAATACCGTCACCGGTAAGTCTAAGTTTTTCTCAAATCGCCTTTCAGGACAACCTTGGAGAGGATAACCGAGAAACTTACCCTAGGGTGGGACTACTGCCTGCAGTACCTTCCTGCTGAAGGCTTGATCTGCGGCGGACAGTAAGTCCAACCTATAGTGTCAGAGAAATGTCGAGTAGTTGGCCCAAGTGGCAGCCTTGCAAATCTGTTCAGGCGTAGCACTGGCCCTTTCACCCAGGAAATTGCCATTGACCTCATAGAATGAGCAGCAATACCTGAGGGAGGTATTTCTCCTTTAGCCTTGTAGGCTTTTGTGATTGCCAATCTAAGCCATCTGCCCAGCGTACTTTTGAAGGCTTTCTCTCCTTTGCGTGAGCCTGAGAAAATCAGAGAGCATTTGACTTTCCGAATTCCTTTAGTTATTGTAAGAAAATGTAACAAACGTCTCCTCGCGTCCAGTGTGTGAAAGGCTTCCTCTCCTGGATTGGTAGGAGTTGAAGAGAAAGTGGGCAGGACGATTTCCTGTGAGCCGTGAAAGGTTAAAGAAACCTTGGGTAGAAACGCTGGGTCTGTTTGAAGAATAACTCTTTCTGAAAAGACTTTCAGAAAAGGTTCTGTGACTGCCAGAGCCTGGAGCTCGCTGACTCTTCTTGCTGAGGTGATAGCCACCAGAAAAATTGTATTAAGTACCAAGTTCTGTAAGGATGCTTCCTGCAAGGGTTCAAACGGAGCTCCTGTGAGACCCCTGTAAAACAGATAAATCCCAACTGGGAAAAACTTTGAAGGCTACAGGCCTATCACCTGCAAGTGCCCTAAAAAATCTTTGAATTAAGACTTCCCTGGATAAAGTTCTCTCAAGAAAAACTGATAAAGCTGCCACCTGGGTTTTCAGGGTGCTGACTGCCAGTCCCTTCTTGGAGAAATTCTAAAACTGACACTAAACATTTGACCTGGAGGCCCTTGGAAGCACACAAGGAATCAAATTTTTTCCAGACCTTCAGATATATAACCTTGAGTGACCTATTTTCTACTGGAAAGTAAGGTCTTTACCAATTTATCAGACAGCCCCTTGGCTTTCAGAAGGTCTTCCTCAGAAACCAAGCAGTTAAATGTAGACGGTCTGCTTCTGGATGGTTCACTGACCCCTGCGTTAGTATGTCCTTTCTGGATGGCAGCTTCCATGGAGGTTCTGTGGCCAGATTTAGTAGAGTAGCAAACCAAGGCCTTTTTGGCCAGAAGGGAGTGACCAAGATCAGATTGGTCTTTTCTACTCTGAATTTCTTTAGGACCAGTGGTATCAAGGGAAATTGGGGTGGAGGGGAAGCGTAGCACAGTTGGTAATGCCACGGATGGGCGAACGCATCCATGCCTACTGTTTGATCTTCTCGATGGAGAGAGAACTTGTGTACCTTGGAGTTTTGTTGGCTGGCAAACAGATCTATTTGAGGTTGCCCCCAAGCTTCAGAGACCATCAAGAAAACTTCTTGGTTCAGACTCCACTCTGCTTCCACCAGCCTCCTTCTGCTTAGTAGATCTGCTAGTAGATTCCAAGATCCCTTCAGATGGACTGCTGACAACTAGGCCACATTCTGTTCTGCCCATGTAAGTAGTTGACTGCCCAACTCTAGGGGTCCTCTGCTCCTGGTTCATTATTGTTTCAGTATATATGCCACTGTGGTTGTATTGTCTGAAAGAACCTGAACATGATGTGCCCTTACTACATGTTGAAAAGCTAGGAGACCAAGAAAGATTACCCTCAGCTCCCGCTGGTTTGAGGACTGTCGGGCTTTGGTTTTGGACCAGACCCCCTGAGATGTCTGACCGTCCAGGTGGGCTCCCCAGCCCCAAGAACTTGCTTCAGTCGTTAGATGCTTGTCCAGGGTAAAAGACCCAAGAAAGACCTTTTATCAGGTTGGATGGATTCCTCCACCACCAGAGCGCCCTCCTTACATTTGAGGTAAGTTTTATCTGTTTCTCTAGCGGCTCTTGGTGTGACCAACTGCGTAAGATATATATTTGGAGGGGTCTGGAATGCAATCTGGTCCACTGAATGGCAGGAATTGATGCCGTCAGAAGGCCTAAGACCGCCATAGCTGATCTGGCTGACACTGAGAGGCTGTTCTGAACCTATTTAACTGCTGATTGGATCTTCTCCCTTTTTTCATGTGGCAGAAAAACTTTTTGAAGTACCGAGTTTATTATACAACCCAGAAACTTCATCTTCTGTGAGGGTTCCAGATTTGACTTTTCCAGATTTAGGAGCCACCCTAAGTTCCTGAGGTGAGCCTGAGACACCTGGAGATCTGTCAAGACCTGTTCTATGGAGTCTACGAAGAACAAGTCGTCCAGATAGTGGACAACTGAAACCCCTCTCAACTTCAGAGGTTTCAGAGCTTCCGCCATTATTTTTGTGACGATTCTGGGGGAGAATTAAAGTCTGAACGGCAGAGCTCTGAATTGGAGGTGCTAGACTGAGGTCTCCAGATCTAGGGCCAGATGTACAAAGCATTGAGAAGCTTGATTTATTGGGACATGTAGATAAGCATCCCTTTAGATCTAGGGATGCCAAGAAACCGTCTGGAGTCAGTAATTTTGTGATTGAAAAAATTGTGTCCATCCTGCAATGTTGTCTCACACAGTTGGAGACAGCTACAATCCTTTGCACAGCACAAGGCAACTCCTCTGATAAGAGGTATATAGAACCCACACTGAAGCAACTGCCTCCTGTTCTGGAATTGATGCATGCAGGCTGCAACATCTTTACACACTCGGATGCAGGTACAACTGACAGACATATATATATTATATAAAAAAACATACAAACCACATTTCTCTACGTTATATAGAGCGCTGGGATATGGACAGCTTTAAAGCTAAGGAGAATCCATCACTTACCATGTGATATACCTCCCAACTAGCCACACTCTTTTATGTTTGTGTACCATATTGTACAGACTTCTCCTGTTGTTCTTCAAGACTCTGATGAAGAGGGAACCCTTCGAAACGTGTCAGCCACCTTTTAGCACTTGCACTTGCATGGGCATGTCCAATTTCTAAAATTTTAATGTGTATATTTTGTAACCCTGTTTTTATGAATACGTAGCTACTTTTTATATGCATTTATTTGTTTCTGAATATAAATTATCAATTTGATCAAATCAGATCACGCGCCTTCCACCTCTTTCCTTCACCTGGCTCTCTTCGGACCACCCCTGGTCAGCTTAGGCAGCGGGGCACGCAAGATCATCTTTTAATTCCCTCCCTTTGAAAGTACTACCACTCTATACTAGCAACGCCTTCACCAGCGCAGGAGAAATTCTTTCTTTGTTTATATTTCAAATTGATTTGCTCAAGTTCTCTAAGTTCAGAATCAATCGATACTTCCCCGATGGCTTCTTCACCAGGAAGATATGGGAGTAGAAGCCTCGGCCCTCCTGACTTTTTGGAACCTGGATAATCACTTCTTGTTGAATCAGATCCTGCAGCAGGCTCATCATTGCAGAAGCTTTTTCTCGATTTCTTGGTAGGAGTGTAACATAGAATCTGCTCGGGGTGGCTCTGAGAATTCTAGACTGTACTCCTGAGTTATGACGCTTTTTACGAACAGACTTGGAGATGTCTTGTTCCACTGTAGGTGAAAATCGGACAATCTTCCCCCTTTCTGGGGTAAGACTGCCACTTGCTTTTGGGGGGCTGGTCTGGGGGAGATCTGAAAAGAACTCCTCCCCTTCCCTTACCCCTTTGGGAGACCCAGCGGCTCTTATGGTCTTCCCTATTTTTATAGGGCTGTTGAACAGCACAAACGCCTTTTAATTGGCTGTTTGTTCTTGGAAGGGAAAGCCTTTTTCTTGTCGGCTGTCCTGTCCAAGATCGTTTCAAGGTCTGGACCAAAAAGCAGGTCACCCGAAAAAGGTAACCCTTGGAAGCTGTGTCGCCAGACCAGGTCTTCAGCCAGAACGCACGTCTGGCTGAATTTACCAGTACTGAAGACCTTGCTGCCAATTTAACTGATTCAGCAGATGCATCAGCCATATACTTTACTGCTTTTAATATTAAAGGAAAGGACTCCAACAGATCTTTCTGCGATCTTCCGCTTCAACATGGCTTTTCAGCTTCTCCACCCAGCATTCCAGGTTCCTTGCCACAACCGTGGAAGCCATAGCAGGTTTGAGGCTGACTGACGTGGAATCCCAGGCTTTTTTCAGGAGGGAATCTGCCCTTTTATCCATCGCATCCTTCAGCACCCCCATGTCCTCAAAAGCGAGGTCTGTGCATCGGGAAACCTGTGAAAAGGCGGCATCTACCTGCGGTTTCTTATTCCAAACCTCAGACTCCTTATCTTCGAAGGGAAACCTTCGCCTAAGGGTCTTAGAAAAGAACGACCATTCTCAGGCTCCTTCCATTCTTTCTTAACTGTCTCTGACAGAACCCTATGGACTGGAAACACACTGTGTTTAGTGTCCTTCAGTCTCTGGTACATTTTGTCGTGGACTGACAATTGCACCTTCTCCTCCTGGATTTCGAGGGTAGTATAGATTGCTCTCAAGAGGTCATCCACTTCCTCCAAAGATAGCTTGTATCGAGAAGCTCGGCCATCGTCTTCCTCTTCCTCCTCATGTGAATCCCTGAGAGAGGGGAGAGTACTTCTCCCTTCATCACCTGAGTCCTCAGCCTCCAATGGTCTGGAAGAAGATGCCCTTGGACTAGGTGGTGGATGCTGGGGCTCAACCTGAGCTGCTGGGTTCTGTACCAACATAGACTTGACAGAACTCAGCGTGTTCGTAAGTTCCCGTACCAAAGAGAATAAGTCCTTGTATTGCTGGGACGTTTTTTCCTCAACCAGGTCCTTAATACAGCATCTGCACATTGCCTTCTGAATCTCTAAGGGGGTTTTTGCAAGAAGGACATTTCCTTTTGACTTGGTGGATTTGTATGTTTAGACTTTCCGAACGCTTTTTCCTGTAACAAGAAAAAAATTCTACTTTACCTAGGGCCCCTAGCAACAGTTACTACTAGTGCTCAGCTAAACCACCACCAAGCCAAAAGGAAAACAAAACCCGAGCAGTGTAAACAGGAAGGCACCCAGTGCACGCTGCAGGGTCCAAGAGTATCCTCTGACCATTCAGCCACAGGCTCCCGCAGGGAGGAAGTAACAGCAAATCACAAGCCCATATGGATCAAAATCAAAGGCACCACTGTTACCCCTCTTACCTGGGCCTGACCGGTGCTTGGGGCGCCTGTGTCCACCGTGGCTGTCGGTCTCTCTTCCATCCTAGCAGAGAACTCAGCAGAAATGACAAAAACAATCAGGTTTTTAAATTTTCCCGGTTCTTGCGTCAACAGCAAGGGTCGGAAACATCGGTCGACAGACCCGCCTCGTGGTCTGTGTTCCAGGCGCTTGGAACCACAGGCGCCACCCCACCCCAGGAAGCCGCGTCACCGGACATGACGTCACTTGCTGGCCAGGACCCGACATGCAGGACACGCCGCTGACCGGCAGAGGCACCCGCCCAGCTACCAGAGCCATCCGAGTGGACTCTGGGCACTCAGACACCGCGCCACCTGCGGGCCCAAACCTCCCCTGGGATGGAGAGACCGGGGACTTCGGAACACCCCCCATCCGTACTGGGGGTGCTGGAATGGTCACAAGGAAAGAAAACGGTAAGCCTAACCCCCTTCAACCCTGGACAGAGCGCAGCTCCCTGGTTCCAGCACATGTTTCCACCATGGCGGAGGACACACAATAACTAAGGCCATGGTGGAAGAGGAGGGGGTTTAAAAGCTGCATGTGTTTCCTGTGTAGTAGGCGGAGCTGTGCTTTCTCCAAGGTTGTCCTGAAAGGTGATTTGAGAAATGGGCACTATACAAATTCAGACTTAAAGTGGATGTAAACCCGAATAATTTTTTTTTTATTTTTTTTTTTTATCATCATACTGTAGAGTATAAGATTTCCTATCGTTTGAGCCCAGTCTTGCCACACAGAGTTAATCCATCTCTGAGCAATCCTCTTTTATTATTCAGTGAGAAAAATCTTGACAAACTGATAAACACTTTGTCAAATGCCCCCCCTTGCTGTGAGTGACAGCCTAAGACACAGGCATTATTTTTTAAATTCCCTCCCCCACTCCTTTCTTCAGCAGCTCTGCAAGGATTGGCTGTTCTACACCTCAGCATGATTTTGGCATGCTGAAGTCATGTGGTTACTTTCCTGTCTTTTCACTGGATGTTAGAGATCATAGAAGTTCAGCAGAAGTCCAGTGTTAGAAATAAACAGGAGAAAATGCATATTGACAAGCGGAGTGTAGAGGTGGGCGGGGAGTCTACTGACATCACGACTCCACCCACCGAGCTCCAGACAACAGACCCACCCACAGAATCTACAGTTTTTCAGCTCTCATAACACAGGGGGGAGACATTTGACAGGTAAAGATGCATGCAGGAGGCATGTATATCCTTATAGATAACCCCAATGGCAGTAGTTTAGAAAGGATGACATTGGGTTTACATCCACTTTAAAACAAAAACAGAATTTGTAGCAGAAGGCTTTGAAATGGCTATGAACAGCAATTATTCCTGGTATAACAAAGACCATTCTGTTCAAACAAAAGGAGTCGCTATGGCGGCAAAATATGCCCCAAGCGCGGCTAAATTTATTTATGAACAAATGGGAAGAGGAACAAATTTATAGCCGAGACCAATTCAGATTTTTTACAGATGTTATATTGACGATATTGTTATGATTTGGAGGGGCAATAAGACCTCTTTGGAGGAATTTTTTAAAGAGATAAATTTCAACCAGTATAGGATCTCTTTCTCAGCAATCTGGAGACAGGATAGCATTGATCTACAAATTTATAAAGAAGGAAGTACATTAGGCACAAGAACTTTCTTTAATCAGACCGGTCATAATGGGGTATATCCCTACTAGGAGCTGCCACCATCCCAAGTGGTTGGGAAATGTTACAAAAGGAGCAATTGCAGCAACAAAAAAGATTTTGAAGAGCAATCAGAAGTTCTGATCAAGAGGTTTACAGACAAATGTTATAAAAGAAGAGATCTGGAAGGAGAATCTTAAAGAAAATTAAAAACATGAATAGGGAATCACTTCTAAGTGATAAACAAAGAAATGAATCTAAGAAATGGAATTTGCATTTCTTACTGGTTTCAATCGACAACCTAAGAAAAAAGAGGGCATAGTGACAAAATACTGGCCATTAAAGAAACTCCTTCCACACAAACCAAACTTTATTTACAGACGAGTGCCCACGTTGAGAAATAAGCTGGTACATAATGCCCTTGATCCGCCTAGAAATATTGGCCTATTCCCCAACCTGAAAGGTTCCTTCAGATGCCAGAAATGGCTACCACGCAGGAACAGCAAAAAACAACCCGGGAAAAAAGATTCCTTCAGTTCCACTGTAACGGGTAGGGAATACAAGATAAAGGTACTGATAACCTGCATGAGTACCCATGTCACTTATGTGATCGAATGCCCTTGTCGATACCAATATGTGGGCAGGACCACAAGACCACTTTTTGTGAGGATCAGGGAACATATGAAATAAAATGAAAAAGGATTTCACCAAGCAGTCAGTCTATCAAGACATTTTAGGGAAGCCCATAACCGAGATCCTTCCCTTATGATGTTTTATGGTATAGATTTAGTAAAAAGACACTGGCATGTAGAGAATAAAAAGATAAGAGTTTCTTAGAATTAAACTAAATGGATCTATACTTTGAATTCTCTCCAGCCAGAAGGTTTAAATATTGACATAGACCTTAACTGTTTTATATCAAATTACACTGACTCTATTTTCCTTTTTTATAATCTGTATATATGTTGTTCTCTGTACAATAGTCATATTATACTATTGATTTTATTCAGACCCCATTTCTAATAGCTCTCAGATTTCAAAATTTTTATATATCTTTAATATATGTCGACTTTTTTTTTTTTTTTTTTTTTTTTTTTAATCTTTATCAAAACTTTCATATCAAATACAGGGCAAGAAGACATCTTTGTTACCCCTGGAATTACACCAGGGGATAGTATTACAAAATATAAATACAAAACAAAACTTCTTCTCCCTTCCCCTACCTTCCCCTAAATTAAACCCTCCCTCTTTCACCTTCCCAACCCTTCCCACTTTCCCAATACCCCTAAACCCTTGGACCATTGCATCACTATATTCTTTAGTCCGTTTGAACAATTTCCATTTTTCCCATCTTTTGAGGAACCCCTCTCTCCCTCCTTCCTCAGAGAATCTAAGACTTTCCAACCTATGGACTTCATCAATTCTCTCGAGCCACTCACTTATTTTTGGGCCATCTACCATCTTCCATTTTTTTGGGATCAGACTCTTAGCTGCATCTAGCAAATGTATCAGGATTGAGTTCCTATATTCCTTCACTGGAGTTTTTACTCCATGGAATAGACATACCCAAGGATCTTCAGGTAACTCGACCCTGGTAATCCTCCTGATGTATCTCAATATTTCCCTCCAAAATATTTTAATCTTAGGGCAGCTCCACCAAATATGGGCCAAAGATCCCATCTGTTTGCATCCCCTCCAGCATTCTGTTGTTTGCCCCATTTGGTATTTTGCTGTTTTGTCTGGGGTCCTGTACCACCTCACTAAACATTTATAGTTTCAATTATTTTAACATTAACAGAGGATCCGTGTACCAGTTTCAAAATTTTTCCTATATCTTGATTCTCTCCCCTTTGACCAATTTCTTTCTCCCATTTTTTTATATACATCAGGACTTCCAACTCCCTTCCCACTACTAATATTTTATATATCTGTGAAATGCCACCCTTTACTGTGTTGCATAATTTCTCTAATGGTGTCAAATCCCCCCCCCCCCCCTTTCAGTGGGTGTGGCAACGCCATTACAAAATGTTTTAGCTGGAAATACTGCCATTCATTCATAACTAACCAATCTTTTTTCATTTTTATATTATGCAGTGAACAGATTTTCCCTGTTTGTGTTATATGTCGAAGTTACAAGTTCGTTTTTTTTTAATCCAATTTCCACCCATCAAACTCTTCCCTGGCGTGAAGTAATTATTCTCTTTTAGTGACATTAGTGGTGAATTATATGTCCCATTTATTTTGTGCAACTCATCCCATATTCTCATGACATTTTTAGTTAACCTTAGTGTATTAGCCCCAAGTGCCCTGTATTGTGGAGGTGTCCAAATATTTTTCCCTAGATTTGTTTCCGCCATTTTCTGTTTTAACCCATCTTTTCTCACTCCTTCCTTTAGTCCATTCTACCAGACGAGTCAAGACCACAGCTTCATAATACTTTTTGAAATCTGGTACACTTAATCCCCCTTTGTCTTTCCCTCTATACTGACTCTATTTACCTTTTTATAATCTGTATATACGTTGTTCTCTGTACAATAGTCATATTATACTATTGATTTTATTCAGACCCCATTTCTAATACTCTCAGATTTCAAAATTTTCATATATCTTTAATATATGTTGATTTAATTATTGTCTTTATCTCCATTTTATACTAGCCCTTATTTTTTATACTAGCATTTTTAGCGCTAGAGACCTATTTCTCCTTTTTAACCAATTCATTTACATAACATGAGATTGTACCAACAGCATTATTTGTGTTGGTTTTCTTATAGTCCCCATTTATGTAATCTGATAGCGCTCGCCCCGCCCCCCTCCCTGTCCCCTCCAATGCAGCAGTAATATGAGGTGAGGCTGCAGATGGGCATTGATCAGGCTGCATTCATGGCAATGGTGAGGCTGCATATGGGCATTGATCAGGCTGCAGATGGGCAATGGCATTGATCAGGCTGCAGATTGGCATTGATGGGCAATTGTGAGGCTGTAGATGGCATTGATCAGGCTGCAGATGGGCAATGGTGAGGCTGCATTGATGGGCACTGACCCTTCTTTTGCTTCAAAGTTCTTATTTAAAATTTTAGTTTTATTCCTGAAACCTCCCTCCTAAAATGAAGATGCGTGTTATACGCCTGTGCGTGTTTTATTTATATATATATATATATATATATATATATATATATATATATACACACACACATACATACACATATATATATATATATATATATATATATATATATATATATATATATATATATATATATATACACGGGGAAAACTTACTGACTCGAGTATAAGCCTAGGGTGAGAAATGTGCAGCTACTGTAAGTGGAAAAGAGGGTCAACAGTGCCCATTTGCATGCCTCACTGTGCCAATTTGCAGCCATAGGTCCCCTGAACTTCAAACTCGGTAGTTAAGGGTTCCTAGATGCCCCCTAGCTGCAGCCAAAATTTGGGGTCTCTGGACCCAAAGGGTCCTGAAATGACATTGCTGCAGATGGACACAGTTGACCGACTTTGAGGCCCCATATCTCGGTGCACTTGGTGCTAGGTACCCCAAATTTTGTGTGCAAACCCAGTGGAACTAGCACTACAACATGTCAAGCACTTTTCCGCAGCAGAGAATTACGTTTTCCTAACCGACTTTGGGGCCCCCGTACCTCGGGGCCACTTGCTGCTAGGAACCCCAGCTTTGTATATGTTGTAGTGCTAGTTCCACTGGGTTTGCACAACAAATTTGGGGTTCCTAGCACCAAGTGGCTCCGAGATACGGGTCCTCAAAGTCGGTCAACTGTGTCCATCTGCAGCAATGTCATTTCAGGACCCTTTGGGTCCAGAGACCCCAAATTTTGGCTGCAGCTAGGGGGCATCTAGGAACCCTTAAGTCAGTTCGGAAAATGTCATTCTATGCTGTAGAAAAGTGCTTAACTCGAGTATAAGCCGAGGGGGGCATTTTTAGCACAAAAAATGTGCTGAAAAACTCGGCTTATACTCGAGTATATACTATCTATCTATCTATATTTATTTATTTATATTATATAGTGTGTGTGTGTGTGTGTGTGTGTGTGTGTGTGTATATATATATATATGTGTATATATATATATATATATATATATATATATATATATATATATATATATATATATATATATTAATATTGTTTTTTATAAAGTTCATTGTGTGATATTTTATTAGGAATCTATTGTTTTATAATAAAATTGATTGTATATACTTGTGACATTAGATCATATTATTCTAAGTTTTTGTTAAATTTTTTTTTCTAATCTGGAGGTATGGTTTAACCTCACTGCAGTACTAAGATGGCCATTTTGGTTATGGTATTCCAGTGTGTGTTTTTATTATTATTATTATTATTCCCTGCCCCGTTATATACGATCAGCCCCTAACCTGTCCACCTTTAGGAGATCCCTGAAAACTCACTTATTCAGGGAAGCCTATCCCACACCCACCCAACAACCCCATCAAATCATTCCCCGCATCCATTACCTTTTGTACCACCACCCCCTCCCTTTAGAATGTAAGCTCTACGAGCAGGGTCCTCCTGTCCATTCTGTATTGAACTGTACTGTAATTGTGCTGTCCCCCCTCTAGATTGTAAAGCGATGCGTAAACCGTTGGCGCTATATAAATCATGAATAATAATTTTGGTTATGGTATTCCAGTGTGTGTTTTTAAGCCTCTGCTGTCCTCCAATTGAGTACCAATATGGCTGCTGGCCACGTGCCTCCGGGTTGCTAGGTTACCATAAACTGTAAACAGTAGATGGAGTAGTAGGATGGGACCGCTTCTGATGACCTCTTGATAACGAAACTCTTAAGGCAGCGCTAAGAGCGTCATCACATAACATACTCTTTTCGTCTGTCGAGCGCATCAAGCACCGGACTTACTGGATTTCTAATGCTTGATGTCCTTTACCTGCTGTAAGTGCAATATTACTTTTAAATAAATACGTTTTTACTGAATCGCACTATGGAGGCTTCTTATTCTCCCTACATGGCATCGTTGTGATTGAGGCAAACGCTGGGAAGTCCACACATCTGTGAATGCGTGTGACCTCTTGATTGGGGATATTTAGCTGGCGAGTGCAATCACACGGGGAGAACCAGTGACACAAGAACACAGTTTGCTTGTGTGGCATTTGCAGGACCTTTGTTCAGATATAAGAGTCAAAGACTATATATTTTATTTGGCACGTTTTTTGGATCACATTTTTCACCAGTGAACTTTTATGAATTCTATGTTTGATACATTTATGCGCGTTCTATATGATTCATGAGCACTATAAAGAATTTATATGGTTTGGTCACCCCATACCGGTTTATATTACTTTGGTTTTTGCACATTGTTTCTTGCACATTTTGTGAGACATTTTTATTTGATGTTCTAATTCTGTACCCATTGCAATTTTGCACATTTATTTTACATTTTATGTTCCCCCACTAGCAGCGCCACAACCACCTTTTTAATTTCCAAGTTCTTTAATAGAAATATGTCATCTCCATTGGAAGGGAAGCAATAAAATCACCACTCTTGGCCAACAGGAATCTTATTGGATACACGAGACCCTCTTCCGTCAGGCCATAATATTGTATTTGAAGTAAATTGCTTTATTAGCAATTATATCCCCCCCCCCCCCCATTTTTTTAATAAACACTTAAGGAGATCTGAAGGTTTTACCCACTTCCTGACCAGCCCATTTTTTGCAATACGGCACTGCTTTACTTTAACTGACAATTGCGCTGTCATGCGACGCTGTACCCAAATAAAATTGATGTACTTTATTTTACCCCAAATAGAGCTTGCTTTTGGTGGTATTTGATAGGGCTGCAACTAATGATTATTTTCATAATCGATTAGTTGGCTGATTATTGTTTTGATTAATCGGATAATAACCTTAAAAAAAGTGTGGTGTATAATTTAATATGTATTTTTTTTTTTTTTTTAAAAGGCAATTTATTCTTAAAAATCTGTATGCAGTGGTAAATATAAATAACCAGCTATATTGTTAGGGAGCAAAATCTCTAATCCACTCTGAGAATAACAGACAGAAGCGATATACTGTATATACTATTAGAGGAGGAGGAGGATTGTATATACTATTAGAGGTTGAATCTGGTAAATATCATCAGACTCAGATCTCATTTTTTAAAACAACAAACATGTTATACTTACCTGCTCTGTGTAATGGTTTTGCACAGAGCAGCCCCGATTCTTCTCTTCTGGGGTCCCCACCGCTGCAAATTATAGTATAGCGTGCCCCTATAGCAAGGTAAAAAAAACTTCTGCCTTTTTAGACCCACTCTCTTCTTGCCCAGGACTACATGTTCCATGAGGCATTGCTCCTCACACATTCACATTCACAAGTTTTCAGGCACTTACTGTACTGAGCTGTATGTGTATTTCCTGATATGTAAACAAATAATGCATTCTGTATGCAGGCCAACTGATTGGCTGGCCAATTAATCGATTATGAAAATAGTTGACAACTATTTTCATAGTCGATTAGTTATCGATTTAATCGCTTAGTTGTTTCAGCCCTAGTATTTGATCACCTCTGCGCTTTTTTCTTTTTTGCGCTGTAAACAAAAATAGAGTGACAATTTAGAAAAAAACTATATTTACTTTCTGCTATAAAACATATCCAACAAAAAATTTCAAAAAGTCAAATTTCTTCATCAATTTAGGCCAATATGTATTCTGCTACATGGTTTTGGTAAAAAGAAAATCCCAATAAGTGTATATTGATTGGTTATAAGTTATATTGACTAGTTATTGACTGGCACAAGTTATAGCGTCTACAAGCTATGGGATGTTTTTATGGATTTTTTTTTTTCCCTTACTAGTAATGGTGATCCAGCGATTTTTAGCTGATCTGCGATATTGCGGTGGACAAATCGGAAACTGACACACTTTTGGGAACCAGTGACATTATTACAGTGATCAGTGCTAAAAATATGCACTGTTACTGTACTAATGACACTGGCAGGGAAGGGGTTAACACCAGGGGTGATCTAGGAGTTGTGGAGAGTGTGTTCCCTGGGAGTGTTTTATAACTGGGGGGGGTGGACTGACTTGGACTACACAAAGATTAGTGTTCCTGCTTAGCAGAAAGGCCAGATCTCTCTGTCCACCCCTGTCAGACTGGTGATCTGCATTTTTTAAATAGGCAGATGCCTGTTCTGCCTCTGTGGGGAACGATTGTGCTGATTGGATCCCCCTCTGGCCAGTCTGCGCACACTCACATGGGCTAGTGCACAAAACTACATACGGGAACGTCGATTCACGCCACCTTGCTGCATTACAACTGCGTCGGGCGGTTGGCAAGTAAGCAGCAACCACTGCAATTAGTTATTTTCGGGTTATCATTTTTGAGTTGCACATTCTATTGATTTCTGGCCTTTATACATTAACACATACACCTAATTTTCATTACTCTTATCCATTTAGGGGTTTCTGAATTTTAATGTGTGTGTGTATATGTGTGTACATGTGTGTGTGTGTATATATATATATATATATATATATATATATATATATATATATATATATATATATATATATATATATATATATACTTTATGGTGATTACATGTCAATTATAATCAATAGTTAGATTTTTTTCTTTTTTTTTTTAAACAATATGGTCAGTTGTTTGTTCCCAATGCGGGCATTTTCTTGCACCACTTTTACATTCTGTGTGAGCAGTGGATTGACGATTTGTTGTATTGCTCATGTGCGGACTTCTAGGTTAGCCTGGGGCTAGTGCGCATGCGTTTAACCGGATCGTTATATGATGATTATCACAGCTTCCTATAAATTTACCCCGCCGTTCGGCTTTCCTCCAGATGAAGCCACGTGCATTAGTGGCGTAACACGTAGAGGTGGAGTCTGGTGGTGGGAGTCACTTATTGGATTATATGAGACTTTCTAAATATATTCTCACATTTATCTAATAAATGTAAGTGCTTTTTTTTTTTTTTTTAATTGTGGTTGGGCGTTTTAGTGTTTGTAGCTTTAATAACCCCTTGCACTGCCAGCCACTCTCCTTTATCCAGCGATAACGCACAGTGCAAGTGTTTATTGAAAGCGATGCCCTTTTTTTCTGCCAGATATCTTCAGACCAGTAACGTGACTCCCGGCCGCTCTCCTACTCCGATCCAGGGCTACAGCGGGAGGGGCCGAGGTCTCCCTCTGATGTCAGCTGGTAAGTCACGTGACTGCTGTGCTGGCTGCTCAGCCCCACACTCTGTAGCCCTGGACTGGAGTAGGAGAGAACCCAGGAATCACATGGCCGGTCTGAAGATATCTGAAAAAGTTATTTAGAGGCATCAATTTCAAGATATCACTGGATAAAACGGAGGGGCAGGCATTTTGTGGGGGGGCGGGGGGTGTCGGAGACAGCACACACAGACACAGGAGCTTGCAGGGAGGGAGGGGGAGAGCGCAGAGCTGCGGATAACTGATAAACTGACCACGGTGTCAGGGGTCAGCAGGATCAGCCAGTTTTTTTTGTTTTTTTTTTTAGTATGAGCTGTGTGGAGATATCCTTAAAGGGGAATCGTATCGCTCTGAGAAGCACCTGAGGATCATTATCTGGTGTATGGGATTGATCTTTTTATGCATTATTGACCCTGTGTTGGGTCTAAGGTGAAGGTGAGCATGCATTTCGCCTGGTGAATGGCGCACTGGCTGTGAAGTGGTGAAACACTGTGTGTTAAAGTGGAAGTAAACCCTCCTATCGTTTTCAGCCAAGGAAGCTGCCATCTTGGCCTCTGTTTAATCTTCAACTGCCATGGTGCTGCACATGTTTTCAGTTATGACACCAGCCATTGGATGGTTTGACAGTTTGCCAGGAATGTAACCGTTTTTTTAAACTGTTTAATAGATGGGTTTACTTACGCTTTAACTTGTGAAGCACCTTATGGGTTTGACTCTAGTGTGCACATTTTTTATGAAGAATCACTTTTAGAGCAAAATTCAAGTGGACTTTTTTGGGATTTTTTATTTACTTTTTTCTTATTCATTGTATTATTGCTTGCATTTGCACTTTAATTTCGCTATGAAATGTGTATATTTTTTTATCTATTTGTATGTTTCTATATTGTAAATTTTTCAAATATTTGCGCTGCGCTATAACATATCTATTTATTTACTTGCTGTGCGTGTCGGAACAAATTTGGTGATAGCAGCAACCATACACTATAGATTCCAATAGGTGGCAGCACCCAACTATTTCATTTATTATATATCGAAAAAGGTTTTTTAACTTAATGCAGAGAGTGCATTAAGGTTAAAAAAAAAAAAAAAAAACCCTTTTCCCTTTTATAACCACTTTAAGGTCCACTCTACTACTTCATGTCCAATTCAGCATCATGCATCTGTTTGCAGAAATGCTGCCAGGTGTTCTGTTACTTGGGAAAGTGGAAAGACCGTGCTGAACCCACAAAGTTGCCCAGTTGTGGCAATGGAGAGTACTGTAATGATGGTGTAAATGATTTGATTGCTAGGCAAGAAGCTTCTACACCCCAGTTCCTTGGTCTGTAGTGCTAAAGCACAAGAAGAAAAGTTGAATCACCACTTCTCTATTAAATAGTTAAGGTGCTTCCGAGAGTGGGATGGGTGCATAATGCCTTTGGCTAGCCAAGACCAGCTCAGAGCGTTTCCTTGTGAATCTTCAAGCTCCATGGCCACCCAGTGTTTTGCCTCACTATGACAATGTCAGGTAATGAAACAAGTAAGATGTGCCGCATGGTAGTAGGAGTGGATGTCGGGTAAACCCACCCCCTTCCATAGATCTTGGGCAGGGAGAGCATGTGCAAAGCAGGACAGGTTTTCTGTGGGACCAAATAAAAGCTCGTAAAAAAAAAAAAAGACTTTGTTGAAGAAACGCTTAGGCAACTTGGTGGGTAGAGCTTGGAATAGGTGCAGTATGCAGGGAAGTATCGTCATTTTCAAAGCATTGCAATGGCCAAACCTCGTGAGAGTGCCAGAGAAGTAGGTTAGCCTTGATCTTTAGTAATAGCGGAGTCAAATTTGCAGCATTAAGATTAGAGAGGTCTGGGGTAATTTTAGTACGTAAATATTGAATTGGTAGCCCACTGGAAAGAAAAGAAGGTACAGAGATGGCAGATCACACTAGGGTCAGCCGAGATATTTAATGCCAAGGGTTTTGCCAGAATAATCTTGAACGATAAGGTCCCAAAATCTTGGAAAGCTTGCAGCAAATTTGGTAGCGAGGTGGTCGGGTCAGTGATAAAAAAAAAAAAAAGATAAGGTAATTGGCAAATGCTGGAACCTTATGGACACCTGAAATTTTATCAAACCCAGCAATAGTGGGATCTGCCCGATTCACCGCTCATCAAAATTTAAATTTTGTAACCCTTCCTCTGTGGGAGAGAACATCCCTGCCATCTCCATTTGAGATGGAGAAAAAATCTGATCTGGTTTCATTGACCGTAATAGAGGCAGTGGAATGGAAATAAAGTGAGATGATCCAGCGAAGCATGGAGGGCCCGAGCCCCGATATGTGCCAAAGTCACCTTGCCAGCCAGGTGAAACGCCCTTTCAGCATCGGTAGAGCGTAAAATTAGTGGGCGTTTGGATGTCTTAGCAGTGTGGATCACATTAAAGTTTTACTAAACCCACAACAGTAAAATCAGTCTGTATATGCAGCATAGCATGCTGGTTATACCCACTGTGGAACTTAAGGGGTTAATCCTCTGCTTTGTTTGAAAAGGCTGTTTATCTTTGTACGCATAGATGCTCCCCCTCCTGCACTGTCTATCTGGGGAAGGCCAGCTAACACAGGCAGAGTAGCTGACATGCACATGCTCAATTGTGCCTTTTATGCTGGAGAGAAGAGTTACTTGTTCTCAGAGATAGCCAGGTCATATGATATTGACATCACACATGTGGGCGTGTATACATGCTGCTGTGGAAATCTCCTCCTTCCTGAACACTAAGCAATGGAGAAACTGTGCAGTTTATCATATAACCGTGGTATACAGATCATCCAAATAGGTATATAGTGGCAGTATTTTAATGTAAAAAGATTTATAAGCTGTGGGCACTGTGCGGGGGGACGGATTAACTATTTTTCATATTACTGGGTTTAGTAACACTTTAAGGATATGAATGGTGTTGTCTTGGGGCTCTTGGAAGGGGCACAAAGTTGGCCTGATACCTGTGTATCAATAGGGGGTACATGAGGTAGAAGGCGATTTGCCAGAATCTTTGCAAATAAAGTCTGTGTTTTAGGAGAGCTATCGGGTGGTAACTACCGCATTGTGAGGTGCCTTTCCCTTAGGGATTAGAGAAACATGGGCCCAGAGCGTATCCAAAGGCATAGCTTTCCCATCTTCCAACGAGTTGAAGGCAGTTGCCCTACAAGGGGATAATAATTTAAAAAAATGAATGTGTAATAGGCTGGAGTCAAGCCATCCGGACCAATTGTTCCACATTTATTGGCATATCTAGCTGTTGGCTGACCGAGTGAGAGAGGCCTGGCATACCAGAAGTGGCAATATCAGTTCTAATTTCTGGAGGTACACTTTGGGTGGGGCCCGAGGAGATGCAGCTATGACTAAGCACTGTTAAGTGTGAAACGCATCAGCTCATTTGTCGCATTTTTTGCTGTGGCTTGTATCTGTTGGACTTTTTACAAATAAAGGCTATATTCAGGAATGCAGCTGTCCAGAACTTCCTTTTTGCCTCATGTTGCTATATGCTTAGCTGGCACCTGGTGTTCCAGTTCCGAGGAGAGTTCTATATCCACATTTCCACCTGGAGCGGTGATCCCCTTTCCTTCCCCGAGGAGATGCCAACTTGAGTTGTAAAGTACCTGAAAAAAAGGAGCCAATTTTGGCTGCCATGGAATCAGAAAGGAGAAAGTTTCTGTCCAATAGCCGTGACGACATGAGGGATGTATGTCCACATGCCAGCACCCCGAAGCACTCTAGCAAGGAGTTTGATTGCCGTTTTATTCTCTCGAATCTCTGCTAAAAAAAAATATGATTGGGGGTTCTAAGTAATTTTCATGCAAAAAAATAAAAACAACATTTTTTTCTTGTAAACAAAGTGCCAGAAAAGGCTTGGTCCTTAACCACTTGACAACTGGGCACTTAAACCTCCCTCGTGACCAGACCAATTTTCAGCTTTCAGCGCTCTCACACTTTGACAATTACTCAGTCATGTAATACTGTACCCAAATGAATTTTTTGTCCCTTTTTTATACAAATAGAGCTTTTTTTGGTGGTATTTGATCACCTCTGGGTTTTTTATTTTTTGCGCTATAAATGAAAAAAGACTGAAAATTTTGAAAAAAAAATGCATTTTTCTTTGTTTCTGTGATAAAATTTTGCAAATTAGTAATTTTTCTTCATAAATTTTGGCCACAATTTATAATGCTACATATCTTTGGTAAAAATAACCCAAATTAGTGGATATTATTTGGTCTGTGTGAAAGTTAGAGAGTCTGCAAGTTATGGTGTAAATCATAAAAAATTGATCACACTTGATGCACTGGTGGCCTATCTCATTTCTTGCGACCCGAACAAGTCAGGAAAGTACAAATACCCCCCAAATGACCCCTTTTTTGAAAGTAGACATTCCAAGGTATTTAGTAAGAGGCATGGTGAGGTTTTTGATGTTGTCATTTTTCCCACAATTTTTTGCAAAATGAAGATTTTTTTTTTCCCCCCACAAAATTTTTATTGTAATAGGTTATTTCTCTCACATGGCATGTGTATACTACAAATAATGCCCCAAAATACATTCTGCTACTCCTCCTGAGTATGGGGATACCAAATGTGTGGGACTTTATCACAGCCTAGCCACATAGAGAGGCCCAACATGCAGGGAGCACCATCAGGTGTTCTAGGAGCATAAATTACACATCTAACTTTTGACTACCTATTACAGTTTTGAAGGCCCTGGAGAACCAGGACAATGACATGTGACACTGACGTGGCACTGATGACAAATGGCACTGATGACAGATGGCACTGATACGTGGCACTGATGACAGATGGCACTGATACGTGGCACTGACACTGATGTGGCGCTGATGACAGATGGCACTAATACGTGGCACTGATGACACGTGGCACTAATACGTGGCACTGACACGTGTCACTGACACTGACAGGTGGCACTAATGACAGATGGCACTTATACATGGCACTGGGGACAGATGGCACTGGGGACATGACAGGGACAGATGGCAGCGGGGACACTTTTTTTCCTTTTTTTTTTTCTGTTCACTTACCGCCGCAGCAGTTCGCTCTCCCTCCTCACACGCTGTCTCTGTGTGAGGAGGAGAGCCGGCGATGAGAGATGATCTCATATGTTAACATATGAGATCGTCTCTCATTGGCACCGCCGATCGCACTGAAAACGGCTGCTATGATTGGCCGTTTTCAGCGATCTGTGACTGGCTGTGTCCAAGGGACACGGCCAGCACAAAACTTCCCCGATGCGGGAGCGCGCAACGCGGAAGTAAACAGGAGGACGTCCAGGGACGCCCTCCCGGCAATTGGAGTCCGCGCTGTAGCCGTCTTTCGGCTATAGCGCAGACGCCTAGTGGTTAAAAATGATACTAAAGTCTTGTTTGTTCGTTTTTTTGTTAAAAACGACATGTTATACTTACCTGCTCTGCACTCCTGGTCCCTCCCTCCTATCGAGTGCCCCCACAACAAGCATCTTGCTATGGGGGCGCCGAGCCACAGCTCCCAGTATCCATTCAGACACAGAGCCGTGGTTCAGCCCCGCACCCTCTTAGAGCTGCACGATTAATCTTTAATAAATGGCGATCTCGATTTAACCTGTGATGGTGTATAGAGCCAAAAAGATTAGAATTGTGTTGATGTCCCAATATTTATGGACCTGACTGTACATATTAACCCAAAAATCTCAAATGTTTCTCTGATCATGTTCAATTGCGGCTCTCTCCTAAGGGAGTTTTTATTCAAGTCTCTTCAAGAAACTTCACAGTCTGTTGAGTTGATGAATCTAAATATTTGTTTAACTTTGTAGATGTTTTCAGCTGGCATGCAGCTTCCAACATTGGATGAGATCAGCAAAAAAGAGTTGTCAATTAAAGAGGCAATGAATTATAAATTCAATGACCAGGACATTGAGGAGGTAAGTGGGAACACATTTTTGCAATTTGGCAAATACAAAGGTTTAAAGTGGGGGAAAATGCCTATATATTATTTAAAAAGATGTTCCTTCCTGCATATCCTTCCTAACCTGTATAAAAAAAAAGGTGTGTGCCTACCTATTTTTTAAATTCCACTCTAGTCTGGTCACTTGATATGCTTCTGGCTCCCGTGTCGGTATCTGCTGCATGAGATTTCCGACAATGGCTGGGCTTATGGGTGATGTTGCAGCTCTCAGAATTCACAGCTATTAAGCACTTCCTTACACAGAGCTGCAGAATCCCCCAACCAGAGCAAAGACAGGATAAGTATACAGGGGAAGGAACAATTTTAAGAATACTTATGATTTCCAGGTTTTCCTTCCCAAGACAATAGATGCAGTATGAATCACAGCCACACTGTTAGAATGTATGTAACTTAACTCCCTTAGCTGTATACAGCTATATGCTGTGTCTGTGATTTCACTCCTTTCAGCTGAATTTCATGTGATCTGACTTCCTGCTTTCTTCCTTGGCCAGCCCTGATACTACATCTCCCATTATCCTTTGAACCTCCCTAGTTTCAAGGTGACCTGTGGGAGTCACGTGCACCAGTTCTGGGAGTTGATGTGGATGTGTCTTAGGGTTACTGTGGGTGATTCTGGGCATTCATGTGGGTGGTTAAGGGGAGGAATGGAATTTTATCACAGTCCATTCCTCTCTACAGTCAATAGTGTGCTTTTTGCTGTGGAAACAAGGGGCTCTATGTACCCTAACTGATTGGAGGAAAGGGGTACGAGGCTATTCTGTTAGCCCTCTTAGGTTAAAAGGGACTTTCAGATTAAGATATGCCTCACGCACAGACCCTCACAACCAACCAGTTAAGGTTGTGGGGAAGAGAATTTTATCCTCATCAACGTGGGGACAGGTTGCTTTGCTGGGGTGGTTTACTGTCTTGAAAGCCCCCCCCCCCCCCCCATATGTAGAGGGTATGTGGCCTGGTACAATTCGGGAGGGGACTGTACGTTTCCTACCCTCTCCTATTTTGGCCTAAGGGACTAGATGATGGAATTCTTGTCTGTAAATTTTTGGGAATCCTACACTTTTATTTTATTTTTTATGTTTTCTGAGGACAAACCCTGTATATTCATATTGGACCCTGATTCTGAAAGAGAATCTGTTATTAAGTAAAACCACACTGTTTTATTTTTGTATCAGTGTTTCCCTTTATGATCATAGCAGACCATAATCCCAGATAAGGGTCTGGTATGGATATTAAAGAGGAGCACCACATTTTAGTTTGGCCGCGTTACCCTTTCTATTCATATTCGACCCTATTCCTGGATGAGGGTCAGTTATATTATTAAAGGGGAATCCCAAACAGCTTTTAATTTTTGCCACCAAGTTTCCTTTTCTAATAGCAGACCCTAATTATAGATGAGGATCAGGTAGGAATATTAAGGGGGAGCACAACAATTTTTTAATTTGTAAGCTACGGAGTTCTCACTTATATTCATATCAGACACTAATGCTAGATCAGAGTCTGGTATGAATATTAAAGGGGGACACTACATAGTTTGCAGCAGAATTACCCTTTAATATACCAGCTCTCACCCAGGACCATTATCTGTTATCATTTTAAAGGGGAACCCCAATCAGCTTTTAATTTTTGACAGAGTTCTTTTATCATTATAGCTGACCCTTATCCTGGATGAGGGTCTTGTATGAGAATTGGAGAGAAAACCACACTTTAATTTTGCAGCAGAGTTACCCTTTATAATCAAAGAAGACCTTAATCCCATGTGAAGGTCTGGTATGGATAGTTTTGTTTTGCGGAGGTAACCTTTATACTCATAGAAGACCCTATTCCTGAATGAGGGTCTGTTATATCAAAGGGGAACGCTAGACAGCTTTTCATTTTTTGCCACAGAGTTCCCTTTTATAATCATACCAGACCCTAATTCTGCACTAGGGTCTGGTCTGGATGTTAAAAGGGAACCACACATTTTAGTTTTGTGGCAGAGTTACCCTTTTATATTTGCTTTGTATAGCGCTAAAAGTTTGATCAGTGCTTTACGAAATTAGGGCAAAAAGTACAGGAGGAATCAGAGGGCCCTGTTCATTAGAGCTTATAATCTCCGAGGGAGGGATGCAGGAACTATATGGCACTACTGCCCACCGATCATATCCCATTCTAGTGAATGGAGCCACACTGCAACCTAACTGCAACTACATACAATGTTCATGTTTGAATCGCAGTAGTGCGGCATTTAGGTGGTTAAAATAGGCAGTGAGGTGTTGTATCATCTTCTCATAACCTATCAAAAGCGCTCCAAATGCAGATCGCTCTACAGTCAGCAAAGCATATGTAAATGAGTAAAACACATTCCTCGTGTCATACCTGTCTTGCAGCTGCCAAAGAATATTGGCATGCTGCAAGACTACAGATGAAGGGCTCTGGGAGTTTATTATGAAGAGGTTTTTTTAATGTGTAAATGGAATCAGTTCACAAAAACCTGGGTTTTGTGGGGCAGGACTGGTGGGGGGGACCTGAAGGGCGAGATTCTAACCGGTTCACATTGGACAGCATATTTAACTGGAACAAAATGGATGCTATTGGTGAGCCATTCATTCCTGCCCAGCATCAGCACAGTGAGCTTTCCGGAGGAGCAACTGACAGAAGGAAGGTCTTTCCTTCATCAAGAAAGCAATGATCTTGCGGGGTGGGTCTTCAGGGGGCAGAATCTGAGAGGGATGGACTTTCTCACTATTACACAGGGCAGCAAAGGATTTAGCTGGATGGGATTGAATGCTAGCTACTCTGGTCACTGCAGTAAGTGGCTGCGGAAGGGGTCAGAGTTGATCAACAGGGAATGCAGTGTCACAAGACACAAAGCAACTTATCCTGCTGAGAGCCCTGCATGCTCCCAGCATGGTAGCCAGCGGGGATCGATGAGCTCCCGATGCTTACTTGCGATCAGGAGCTTTCTGATTATGTGACAGCCAATCACTGCGGTCTCGTAACCCAAGTACCCACCTCCCATGCCCAGAAGCTAGGGGTAGAAGTGGAGTTCCGGGTATAGTTATTTTAGAATGGCTACGTTGATCCAGCTTACTAATGTAACTATGCATATACCATACTTGGTGGATGCCTCTGGAAGATGGAAATCACTGAGGAAGACTGTTATGCCAGTAATGTCCACTTGCTTCCAGGTCCCATGCTTGGGAAACTGCCCTGGTGCATTCTGAACACAGGAACTTGGCCGCTCAGCATGGGTGCCATTCAGAAAATGCTTTGCATTTTCTAAATTTATGTAAAGCATTCTCTGATTGTACAAGGTGGAGAGGCTGGGCGGTAATGGTGATATCCAATTGGTTACCAGTGTAAATATTTATGAAATATCCATACCAAATTTTATTTAAAAATTGCATCTGATGGCATTTGTTTTCAGTGAGTTGTTAATTACAACTAGAACAAGGGATACAAATTTTGTACCTAAGCCCTCATTCACACGAGGCGGACTCCGTTTACACAGAGCTTGCCTCGGTCCGCCGGCTCAGCGGGAGATTAGTCCGTTGATCTCCGCTGAGCCGGCGGATGAAAGGTCCCTCTCTGCTCACTGATCGGGGAGGGGCTTGTCAGGTGCTGCTGCCGCCTATGGAGGGATCGGATGAAAACGGACAGCATGTCTGTTTTCATCAGATCTCATCCGATCCGCCAGCGACAGATCTGGACGTAGGGCCATCCGTCTGCTTTTTGCGGATCGGACCAGGTCGGATGTCAGCGGACATGTCTCCGCTGACATCCGTCGCTCCATAGGCTAACATGGAGCGCCCGTTCAGGTCCGCCTGTCAGTTTTGTCCGATCGTGTGAAAGGGGCGAATGTGTGGGTAAAAAACTGGGCTGCAATTTTGCAAATAAACATTTTGATTTGCCATTTTACAAGAAACTTAGGATGGCTATTTCCAAGTAGTAAGGTTCTTCTCTGGTGTTACCCCCTAACAGCCCCATAGGTGGAGAGTTTAAAGGAAAAGTTTACAAAAAATAATAATAAAGCATATGTTTTTGCAATTGAGTCTGCAGAACAATGCATCAACAACTGAGGCTGCTGCAAGCTGTCTGCCCATACCTCCCAAACAAGCAGACAGTTACTTATTGAGAACTGAGTTGTCTGCCATGGTGGCTCATTAATTTGGGCCAGTTCACACCACATGCAGACAGTGCATTTCTTTTTCTGCATCAAAAACGCTTGGTTTGTTTCCAATTGCATAGTTCACACCAGTGCAGTCAGTTCCAGTGCATTCCAGTTCCGGAAAATAAATAGAGCATGCTGCTTTTTTTTCTGCACTGAATTGTACTGGAACCCCCCAAAATGCACTGGATCGCACATGTCCTTAACTAGTGCAACTACTGATGGGCCTTGAGTAGCACAGAATCTCATGACAAAGGAGATCACATTGTTTTCAATGGTGCCCTGTGATTTTTAGCCCCATAAGACTTCTATGATAAACACTCACAGAAGTTGCATTAGAATTCCTATGCGACTTTGCTAAGATAATGTGAGTTTTTTTTTAACCCTCACCTCTCCTCCCAGGTCATCTTTGCTGCTCCATAAACTCCATCCAAGCAGATTCAAGTCGCACCTGAGCGTAGCGGAAATGTGCGTTTTTTTTTGCACGTACATGCGCACAGGGCAGCCCTTTCACATGAAAGTGCAATGCGGGTTTGCAGAGTGTTTCCAAAAGGCATGGCAAAGCTCACCTTTTCCGTGTGGGTCACTGCACGTTTGGAAACAGGCAGATGCGAACGGAAAGCTTGACGTGCATTTGCAGCACATTATAGAAACCCACACAAACACATTTTCTGTGTGGGTTGCCTTGTGTTGAGAAATGCGCAGATGCGAGTGTGTGTTGGCCACATGTTATCAAACACAGCAAAATGCACGTTTTTTTGGGCAGGTTGGGATGTATTCAGAAATGTGCAGATGAAAATGCCTAAAGGGTAATGCAAGCGCGACACACATTTTGTGCATTATCGAAACATATGGCCAATTGTGCATTTTTTGAACGGGTTCAGAAACTAGCAAATTCGAACCCAACCTAAATGGTAACTCAAGAGTGATGAGAATTTGCCACACCTTACCAAAACACGTGGCAAAGCTCATCTTTTTCGGTGCAGTTTGCTGTGCTTTGGGAAACGCAAAGATGCAAATGCAGTCTTAATGGCAACACAAAGAAACATGCCTATGCAGTGCATTTTGTAAAAACTGGCGATCAGCGAACGTGATTTGCGGGCAGGTGCTGTACAGTTGCTTGTTACGTAAATATGGGTGTAACATGTTACAAAAGGTGAACTTATTCTTTAGGCTCAGTTCACATATATGCAGTGCACGGCATTGATGCGAAACACAGAGGGTGTCAATGTTAACGACACCCCAAAACTGGTCATAAAATAGTGTGATTGACAGAATCAGATCCCATAGGTGTGAACAACTGGTGGGCTTTGGCATTGGAGATAAAAACTAGTTGACCTTTATAAAGCTTTCCTTCACTTGTTGACAAAGTATGGCTAACTGCCAACCCCCACCTAAAAAGGAAGCAAGATCATTTAAATCCTTTTATGGAGACTTGAATTTGTTAAATATATTTATGAAGGGTTAGATATCTATATTCCAAATAGTCAATTGTAAGCCCTTTAATTAGCACATTGGGCATCTGACAATGACCAGCTATCACACTTAACAAAGCAGTAATTAGTGCAACCAGCTTTTTTTTTTTTTTTTACCCACTAGAAGAATTTTATGTTAACGTTTTACCCATATAATAAACTACATATACAATGTATTATTAAACATTGTTTACCGTAACAAGAGATTATTGGAATCTATTTTACATACCAAGCTCCAAGAACTCATGAGTTTGGTAAGGGTCCTTACCGCACCATACAGCTGTGTCTTTTATGGGTTACTTAAGGGCAGTTAATCTTTTCATAGTCTAGGGACCATGCCAGTGTGCATGGCGTAGTGCAGTGTTGCTGTGACCTAAGAAGTCAGTGGTTGACTCTGTCTGCAGATAAAATGTCACTTGAGTAGCCAGGTTTGGGTTTCCCCATTCTCTGGAACTTTCTTGTCATGTGTTACAATATCTTCTGTATTTAACTTTTTTCAATGTAGATTGTTAAAGAGAAGGAACGCTTCCGAAAAGCTCCATCGAATTATGCCATGAAGAAGACACAGCTTTTGAAAGATAAGGTAAAAATCCAGTCACAGAGGGAATTCTGAAAGATATTGAATCCTTGGATGTTAAGTTTGCGTGTAAGAGATTAAAGAATAAGCTCACTTAAAAAAAAAAAAAAAAAAAACACATGCACATTTTTTTGCAGGTAATTTTTATTTATTTTATTTTTTCTTGGGAGCCTGCAGAGTAATTGCATCCATGGTCATTAAATTGCGGGTGCAGTGTCAGCCTCCTGCAGACTCTCGGTACAGCTGTCTTCCCGTACAGGCAGACAGTTACTGAAGAGCAGGTAGATCAATGCGCTTGCCCAGCACCCTTGCAGTTCATTGAGAACTACAAGCTGTCTGCCATAATGGCAGACAGTATTTGTAGTCATTAATTCACAGAGCTGTGTGAATGAATGAGGCTGCTGTGTGGGTGGAGCCCCCACACCTCGCTATTGTGATCCCCTGACCTCTGTCATGGGAAAGAGGGGGATCGTGGATGTGGGGAGAGGTTAGTGTAAAATGTTATGTGTTACACCTTAAAGTGGTTCTAAAGGGAGATTTTTTTTTTACCATTATGCATGAAGGTAAATTACTTGATAGTGCAGCTCCTGCCCTAGCCCCGCTTATACTTACTCAAGACCCATCTCAATCCAGCATTGTGCATTAGAGCAGCTGCTCTCTCGGGTCTCTCTCTCTCCTTATTTGCTCACACAGCAGTGGGAGTGATTAGCCCCTGCTGCTGTCAATCGCAGCCAGTGAGCCAATGAGGAGTGAACGAAGGGGGGCAGGGCACAATGTCCATTCACAGGAGTGCGGCTTGGAAGCGAGGCTGCTCGAGTGCCCCCATAGCACGGGGCTTACTATTGGGGGCACTCAGCAGGAGGTGGGACCCAAAAAGAAGAGGGTTGGGGCTGCTCTGTGCAAAACTATTGCTCAGAGCAGGTAAGTATAACATGTTTGTTATTTTAAAAAAAATGACATTTTAAAATCACTTTAAATACTGGTGTAATATGTTGTAATATGTTGAGAAAGGAACTTATCCTTTAAGTACACTTTCAAAAATGGGCATAACTTGTATTGATTTAATGTTTTTTGTCATAGATCTGCATGAGTTATTCCAGAATATCAAAGCTTCAAAAGTATCTACCTAGTTTTCTATACAGTGGCCAAGTGGTTAGCACTTCTGCCTGTTCGCATTATTGTTGTCGGTTTGAATCCCAATCATGCACTACCTGCTTGAAGTTTGCATGTTCTCCCTGTGCCTATGTGGGTTTCTTCCCACATTTCAAAGTCATGCTGGTAGGTCAAATGGCTCCTGTCTAAATTGGCCCTATTATGTGTATGGATGTGAGTTGGGGACCTTATATTTAAGGTCCTTAAAGGACAGAGTCTGATGTGAATGTTATCTATATCTATATCTATATATATATATATATATATATATATATATATATATATATATATATATATATATATATATATATATATATAAAGCTCTATGTAAATTGATGGCAATATATACAGTAAGTACATAAAATAAACTAAAAAATTAGGTGTTTTGACTGCATACATATTTTTTTTCTCTGTTTTGAAATTAAGTTTTTGAATTAAGAATTCACATAATTGGTTTGTGCAGTTAAGGGATCACACATGATCTAAAAAAAAAAAAAAAAGTCTGGGCTATGTTTTTAGAGAAGCACCTATCAAGTTTTAATTATTTATAGGTAACAAAAAATGTATATACAAATGCAAATTCAACCAGTCTTTGGTGGAAAACTGCAGAGGTTAAAAAAGTTAAGGTTACAAAACCATTGATACAAGGCAGGTTGGATCCATGCTTTCATGTTTATGGCCAATTCGGAACCTACCATCTGAACGTTGCAGCTGTAATTGAGACTCCTCAGACTAGGCAACATTTTTTCAATCTTCTTTTGTCAATTTTGGTGAGCCTGTGTGAACTGTAGCCTCCGTTCCTGTTCTTAGCTGACAGGAGTGGCACCTGGTGTGGTCTGCCGCTGCTGTAACCAATCTTCTTCAAGGTTCGATTTACTGTGCATTCAGAGATGGTATTCTGCATACCTTTGTTGTAACGAGTTCCTATTTGAGTTACTGTTGCCTTTCTATCTTGAACCAGTCTGTCCTGTCTCTTCTGACCTCTGCTACGGTAA
This sequence comes from Aquarana catesbeiana, assembly GCF_042186555.1. NCBI lineage: Eukaryota > Metazoa > Chordata > Amphibia > Anura > Ranidae > Aquarana > Aquarana catesbeiana. The sequence goes on along the minus strand of NC_133336.1, from coordinate 146,008,280 downwards.
CCAGACAATTAAATAAAGTACTTGAACAGAAAGACATGGAATTTAAGCAGAGGAAAAAGAGGAAGTATTTGAGAGATACACATGATTATCAATTACAACAAACGTTTAAAAGGCAAATTCAGCTCCAACAAGGGAGAGTGGGATCAATGGTATCATCCCCAGATAGGGAAGTGAGGATTGTATCCCCAAGAAGAGAAACAAGACCAATATCACATGAGAGAGATTCCAGGATCCACTCACCTAGTAGGGACTAAAGACGTAGAACCCCGGGTTACAGACAAAGAACACCAGAATCACGTAGAGGGGATAAAGGTAACAATACACAAGGAAAAACTTTTAGAGAAGGAGATAATGGACCTAGAACGCCTAAGCCATGGTGGAGAAATAAAAACAAAATAAATCTCCAAGACATCCCTACTGGAAAAATACGGGAAACGGAAGTGATAACAAGTATAACTATCAATCTTATCTTTCGGAAAGGAGGGAACAAGATCAGTATGGATGTCAGCATTCCAATGGAAATAGGGGAGATCAGTACCATCAAAATTCCCAATATCCACAAACAAATAGGGACAATTACTATGCTGAATATCGGGACAATCAACAACACATTAGTGATAATCGTCAAGATCATTATCGTGATAGGGATGATCAAGTTGATCATCACCAATATGATATTAGAAGGAGCCCGATTAGTACTTATAACTGGTATGGATCCCTAAGGGACTACAGGGATCAGGATCAAACAAGACCTTTTTTAGATTATCGCAGGGATGTGAGAACTCCACCACGATACGAACAAAAAATAAACGCAAGGAGCCCAAACGCAAGAGGGGATGCAGAGGAGGATGCAAAATGCGAAAGAAAAAGAATAATTGGGGAAGGCATCTATAATCTCAGCGGAACTGAACTAACAAGGACGGAACTACTAACTCTGGACAAAGGACTGAAATATTCACCTAAACGTAATCTGAACAAATTTGAGATGTATGTGGACATTCAAAAGTTTAAGAGAAGATTGAATATACAAAAATATTTCATGAACCAAAGTCCAAATACCCAACATGATAAAGTGGATACACCTGGAAGAATTCTTCACAGTAAATTAAGGAATAAATCGTTATTCAATCCACAGAATCCAAATAATGAACACATAGAGGTGTTCAATCGAATGGTCATACAGGATTTGGAAAAACTTAAAGTATAAAAGAAAAATGATCCACAGAGTATCAAAAGAGGAATCAAAGAATTGGAAGAGAATAAAGAATGATTCTGCAGGCCTGGAATAGTGCTCTGTTGCCAGCTGGAATTCTGTTAACTGGAGGTCATCCAGGATACCCAAAATTCACCTGGTAGGTTCAAGGGGAACTATAATATGGAATACTGAGTTTATTGTATTAGTCACTGCTGACAAGTAACAATGTAGCTTGGGACATCTTCACAGTAGATGTATAAGGTCCCCAGAAGTAGAGGCACACCTAGCACAGAGACGGGTCTGTAGGATACCCATGTGATGCAGTTTCAAAGGGCTGTAGCACAATAAAAAGTTGTGAAAGCCTCTGGGCAGTGTTGAAGTAGCTGTGTAGGACAGAGTCAAGGGCATTATCCCAAAGGTCGTCTTCCAGCCTGCCCACTTCTCTTTAACATCACATGGGTAGCCGGGTAGCCTTCCAGGTAGGAAGGTAATAGCATACCATAGCAATTATAAATGAAACCTTTTGTGTCCACTATAGATTGAACATACCTGAACACAGACGTGGGGGATCAAGTCCAGTCTGTGGCCAAACCCTGAGCGTGAACCGCATGTCTGAGTTGAAGGTAGTAAAATTGCATTCGGGGGGGTGTAAGTAAGTCCTTAGGTCCTCAAATGGTCAAAGCCTGCCACTCCGGAAGACCTGCTGTAGGTAATACCCCAGTGCTTCCACAATCCCACACACGGCAGCTTTGACAGTCCCTCATACCCAGAGTTGTGCCAGAGTGGACTATTTTCTGTGAAACCTGTAACACCTTGCAATGAACGTATTTTCAACCATATTTTCTGTATCAAAGAATACGTTTTGATAAAGCCTGTTTGAAGATTTAAAACGCAAGGATTCTAGGTCCCTGGGTATGTCCCAGTTACCATGTGGTACCGCATAATGTGCAGAGGAGGATATGGAATTAACAGTATTTGGACTACTACCAAAAGTCCCAAAAAATGTTGCATCTGAGATGCCAAATGGAGCCACAGATTAGGTAATGCAATATCCCCCCACTATCTTTAGGTCGCTGGAGTTGTTTTAATTTGATCCTTGGGGACTTATTCTTCCATAACAGGGCACGGAAAATTGTTAACCAGCCTAAAAATATATAGGGGAATCACCACTGGGGAGCTATGCAGCAAATAAAGGAGCTGAGGCATAAGGATTAATCCACACCTGCTCCCCATTCACACCTCAGACCTTGTAACACTACCTTGTAACTCTAACAAGTCACATGACACCAGGGAGGTAAAATGGCTAATTGGGCCCAATTTGGACATTTTCACTTAGGGGTGTACTCGTTGCCAGCGGTTTAGAAATGAATGGCTGTGTGTTGAGTTATTTTGAGGGGGCGGGAAATGTACCCTGTTATCCAAGCTGTGCATTCACTACTTTACATTGTAGCAAAGTGTCATTTCTTCAGTGTTGTCACATGAAAAGATATAATAAATTATTTACAAAATGTGGGGGGTGTACTCACTTTTTTGAGATACTGTGTGTGTGTGTGTATTAGATTGTAGACCCTATAACTGTCGCATAGCTTTAATAACATTTAAAGAATTATAATTTCAAATGCCACCAAAAGAAAGTGCTTACCTGTCTGAAAACATGATAAAAATTTAATCTGGGCATGGTGTTGCAGTACTGAGTGAGTAATTTTCATTCAAACTATGCCCCCCCCCCCCCCCCCCAACACAGGGTTATCTCTTAACTGATAACCTGTAAATGCTTTTAACCCTTTTTGCTGCCAGGCGCTGCGCTCCACTTTTAAATTCAGCTGGCTGGACCATTTTTGCAATTTTTCCATTGCTTTTTTGTTTTACCTTTACGCCTTTTAGAGTTTGTAAAAGATCCCCCAAACCATATATTTTCTGAAAGCACTTGACAATTAGAAAAACAAGAAAGTACTACTGATTTTTAAGGCCCTGCGATATTTGCGCAAATGTTTATCAAATCAATATTTTCTCTACAAATACTCTAAAATCATTATTAGCAGATAAAAACACAGCAAATTTTACAAAAATTCCTACTAAATATAAAAGCTAACCTGTATTGAGTTAATAAATAAATATTTGTAAATTTTACATTGTGCCTTTTTGCAAAATGGTGAAAATCGAACGTTGCTCTGATCAATGGATTGTCGTCTGCTCATTAGAGCTATAGTATTATTCAGCAGTCTGCGCTGAACAATTTTGCTATAAGTTTATGACCATTAGCTTATACCAGGAGGAGAAACGAGGTCCGTATGGACCTGGCCAGCTGGAAGCAGTGCTGTGTAGGTCCCGACGCCATATGGACCTGGCAGTGAAAGGGTTAAAGTATCGGCTATGGTGTGTTTTTGGGTAGCTTTTTTTTATTTATTTTTTACTTCTTGGACGCAAATCATTTTAAGGTTTGACATTCCTGGTATGTAGTTGCTCGACGTAACTCCATGTTGTATATTTTACAAAATAACTGAGTGTATTGGTTGCACTAAATTCATTTTAATGTATTCTTTCCTAAAAATATGCTGTGCAAATATTGAGCAACCTAAAAAGTTGCAGCTGACACCTACTCTCCAGTGTCTCTGCTTTCAAAAAATATATCATTGTTTGGGGGTTTAACATGATTTCTAGCGACGCGTTCAGATTTTTACGTATGTGCAAGAACGTGCCCCAGTGGTTAAAGTGTCACCAATGGAAAAATTTGGGTACTGAAGTTCAGCGGTTTTACCGGCAAGTGAAATTTAGTATCTATTTGGCACAATCATCTTTTCTATTTCCCCAGAGAGTTGGCTAATATATTGTTTGTGTGCCATGAAATTTAATTTCTTACAGAAAATTTTAGCTTGAGGTAATGTCGTGTGACATAATTTTTTTTTTTTTTTTTTTTTAAATCAAAGATGTTTATTAGATATCAAAACACACAGATACTGTATATTTTACAGCTCACATTTCAAGCAAAAAATTTTGTCATATAATACAATTAACCTTGCAAGAGGTATAATCATACAGTTCTCTCAACCTCCAATACCAATCCATCTTATCCAATACAGGTAATATTTCTATTTATCTTGTTTCTTCTTGTATCCGCCTTATATTCAGAATTACCTACGGTAAGTGCCTCCCAGTTTGTGCCTTCCCGGCTTGTTCCACACTTCCCCGTCTTACCTTTTAAAGTACATCCATGATGAGATCAACCGGAGAGAGGCCTGGGTGCCCATAGTTTGTCAAACTTTCCCGGCCGTCCTCTATGCTGAAAGACCTACTTCTCCATCCTTATGGTGTCCCCAATTTTGGGCAATCCATTCTTTCAACCTTGGAGGCTCAACTGCCTTCCAATGCCGGAGGATCAGCTTGCGAACCTGAAACAGGGCCCTGGCTGCGGCCTGTTTAGCATTGTCCTCCATGGGAATGGTATCTAATATTCCAAGTAGGCATGGCTTTGGGTCTGTAGGTATGGTGGTCTGGTATACTCTGTTATTGGTGGCCAGTACCCCTGTCCAGAACAAGTGTAGTTTGGGGCACCTTCAGAGCAGGTGTATTAAGTCCCCGTGATCTCTGGCACACCTGGGGCAGTTGGGGTCTGGTCTCACTCCCATCCTGAACAATCTGCCGGGTGTAAAGTGTACTCTGAGTACGATATATAATTGAGATAGCCGCTGGGCCACATTTAATAAATCAACTGTGTGGCCACCGGCGCAATAAATAAAATTGCTAAATACAATATATTGTAGTGTGACTCCACTACTGTAAAAAAATATTGTTTGCTGCGTTCAAATGTTTATACCACTGTGGGGTATAAAACAAAGTGTTGACTGCGCTAACCCTTATGTTCTATCCTTAATGATATACCACTTATGTTATCCAAAAAAAAATAGAACATTTTCCAAAGAATCTTATAGTGCAATAAACATTCATTACATGCAATATACCGGTGCCTATATTACATAGGTGAATTAGTGCCCCAAAATTTTAACAACAAACCTCCCAGTTGTTTATAAAGATATAACCATTTAGAAATTTACAAACTATAAATACCACTCAAGCAATTTAAATTAATAGTTAAATATATTTAAATATTGCTGCTGGTTTAAATATGCCAACAGTGCAACTGCAAACTCTTCACTGTGTGTGAAACTACTCCTGTGCATATATCTCTTGCATCCGTGATTCCATATGCTTTATCCACTAGTATAGTGACTACACCACCACCATGGGGATTGGCCACTCACCAGATATTAGTATAAGAAATGCCTTTGGTTCATTAATAGGGATAACCACTCCACTTAGGGTCTATGCTGCTCCCAGTAAATGGATATAGGAAGCGTTCACCCTCATAAAAGATGGACAAAAATCATTGCACAATATATATATATCATTTATTATAAAAAGAGATTTTAAAAAAAGGCTGTATCACTCACATTATAATGTGCCCATATGTCGGGGGCGCATGCGCGGCGCCAAAGGAAATGGACGTCTGACACAGTAGCTCCGCTCCACCCGGGCCTTTCACGGCATCCCGAGGGCTATTAACTGCTCAAATAACCTCGTTTCTTGCACCCCTCGAGCCACTTAACACTGGTGCATGCCGTCGAAGAGAAGGAAATCCCGTGGTTCCGCTCAGAATACCCTAACTCACTATCTCCTCCGCACGCGGGAACGTTACGGTATGTCCCAAGATGGCGCGGCAGGGAAGGGGGACTCTCCGACTCAAACTCCTACATCGCAACGGACACCCTCCCGGTCTACATGCAGCACGAGTGAGTACCACACTACCCTCTCTAAGGCTGATCTGGACAGCAGTCTGGAAGCAATGTATACCAAACTGGCTTCCAAATTTCAGATAGAACTACAGAAAACCTCCCATACACTATCTCAAGAAATTGCGGCCTTAGGCTCACGCACCGAGCTCCTTGAGACCAAGCACGATGAGCTGGCTCTGGCCTACAACGACCTTAGTCGGGAGCATGACTCATTGGCTACAGCACTATCTGCGATCCAAGCCCAAGTCGAAGATCTCGACAATAGAAATAGGCGCAACAATTTGCGCCTTAGAGGTATCCCGGAATCAGAGACCGAACTAATCCCTGCCGTAATTCGTTTATTTAAATCACTGCTCCCAGAGTGTGACTCCACTGCTTTTAAGTGTGATCGCATTCACAGAGCGCTTCGCCCAAAACCTCCTGATGATAAACCACCCAGAGATGTGATCCTCTGCCTGAAAGATTTTCTCATCAAAGAGGACATCCTAAGGGCCGCACGTAACAAGCAAAGGATTATGCTGGACAATCATCAGATCCAGATTTATCCGGATATCTCCCCTGCCACCCTAGACAGACGCAGAGGCTTAAAAGAAATAACCGCCGCACTCCAATCCGCCCACATTCGTTACAGATGGGGTTTCCCGTTTAAGCTGCTGGTCCCCCATAATGGCACCACCTTCTCAGCCACTTCTCTACTCGAGGGCCAGGAAGTCCTGGTGAAACTGGGCCTCCTTGACGCAGCCGCCATCCGTCGCCCACCGCTGACCCCTCATCCGGCCCCCATCTGCCAAACCCCTCCACCTCACAGAGAAAGAAGGAGAATCCGTTACGATGTTGGAGAGGGCTTCGCGGAACTTCCACGGTAACATTCCTGATGCCTACCACTCCTCAACTTCTATAACGCATGACACTGTTCTTTTCATCACCTTACTACAGGCGACAGTCCCGCGGAGCCGTGGCATGTCCTCCCCACCCGGCAAAAGTTCCATTTGAAACCGCAGGCTACGAACTGTTTTGACTTTTTTTCCTGCTTTTTCTTTCTTTTTCTGCTCTTTTGCGAGCCTCACAGGTTTCTCCCCACAGTGGGAATTAGTGAACCAGCTGGGTACGAGACCAAGTTGTCTCGCTAATAAGGTTTTTTTTTTTTTTTTTTTTATTAGTTTTCACTGTTAGCAGGTAAAGTTTCGTTTTACCTGACCCATTTTTGATATTGGACTTCATGTCTAGTCATGCAGCTTTATATGTTTTTTTTTTCATTTTTTGATTCGATGCTTTTTTACAGCTGTTCTCCTTTTATTTGGTCAGTCACCTTACAGTCTGGAATATTTGCTCTCCCGATACTATGCTAATGAGATGGAAATGTTTCCCCCTTTTATTAACCTGTATGTGAATTTTATGTACTGCTTTCTCCACTTGTTGCTTGATTTAATGACAGCACCCCTGCTGGGCCCAGCTTGCTTGGTACACAGCCCCTCTTGCATGTATAGTTGTGTACATTTTCTGCCTGACAGCACAGTATTGACCTATCATGGCAATCACCTGCATTTCACATAATGTAAAGGGGTTTAACTCCCCTGTTAAAAGGCGCAAAGCATTTGATCTTTATAGCCGGTTAGGCGCTAAGATTCTCCTACTTCAGGAGACTCACTTCTCCCACTCCTCACACCCAAAATACCTTCATAGAAGCTTCCCACAATCATTTTGTTCCCTTCACACATCCAAAAGCAGGGGTGCTGCCATTCTGTTACATTCCTCCATTCCTATGGAAATTGAGCAAAGCTTCAAGGATAAGGAAAGTAGATTTGTTGTTATTAAAGGAGTAATGCATAATAGGGAAATCACCATAGCCAGTATTTATGCACCCAATGATGCCCCTGCCTCCTTTTTTAAAATGTTTTTTGATAAATTAGCCTCCTTGAAATCTCCACATATGATTATAGGAGGAGATTTGAACCTAGTAGCTAACCCCACATTGGATAGATCCTCTTCCACTACTGCTACCAAAGCCTTCCCCAGGTCTCTTACCCAGGGTCTTTTGAACCACCAACTTGTGGATACCTGGAGAACACACAATATGGGCATTAAAGAGTTCACCTTCTACTCACACCCACATAAAAGTTATGCCAGGTTAGATTATGTTTATACTACCCCCATCATTTTAGCCAATTCCACTAGTGCCAAGATCCACCCCTGTGTTTGGTCAGACCATCACGCAACCTCCTTTACCACGGATTTCATAAGACTTGCCCCCACCCCGTATACCTGGAGACTTAATGAAGCTTTGCTTTCGGACTTGGTTGTAGAATCAGAGGCAGCCAAGTCCATTGACGAATATTTCTCACTTAATGCCCTCCCCGAAACCCCGCCCTCTATTGTCTGGACAGCCCATAAGGCAGTTCTGAGGGGCAAATTAATCAGCCTCGCTTCCGCTCATAACAGACTCCACAGACAAAGAATTGTTGACCTCACAAAAGACCTCGACAGGCTATACAAGGACACTGGTTCTCTGGCTTTGGAGTCCACTAGAAAGCTGATCGATCAAAAAAGCCTGGAACTAGACTCCCTTCTCTCTTCTAAGACTGAGAAAGCACTTAGATGGTCGAAAGCGAAATTCCTACTTCATAACAACACCGCCTCGACCTTATTTGCCAGACGGCTCAATCAGTCCTCTCGCCCTCCACATGTCTATAAATTAACACAGAGCTCAGGGTTACCCACCTCCCATCCCAAAGAAGTACTCCAACTTTTCAAACAATTTTACTCAACCCTTCTGGCTCCTACCCAAAAGCCGCCCACCCAAGCCGAAGTTGACTGGCTCCGAGAACTACCCATGCCCTCCCTCACCCCATCACAAACTGAGAAACTCAATGCCCCCATCACTACCTCAGAGGTACTTAAGGTTATTAAATCTCTAAAGATAGGCTCTGCTCCGGGCCCAGATGGCTTTTCAGCCATTTACTACAAGAAATTTGCCAATCTTCTGGCCCCTAATTTAGTACAATTATTTAATTGGGTCCTACAAGGAGGAAGCTTCCCAGAGGAGATGCTACTGGCAAATATGTCCATGATTCCCAAACCAAACAAAAACCACTTACTCCCTCAGAATTATAGACCAATCTCGGTAATAAACAACGATCTAAAAATTTTTTGTAGAATCCTAGCAGACAGACTGGCACCCATTATCTCTTCACTTATTTCCCCCTACCAATCAGGATTTATACCCCATAGATTCATTACAGACAACATACGCTTAGCCACTAATATTATCCAAGACGCCAACCTATCCTCCCGGAAACTGTTTATGCTTAGCCTGGATATACACAAGGCATTTAATAGCGTTTCCTGGAGCTACCTTTCTACCATCCTACAACGAATGGGATTTAGAGACAAATTTTTCCATGCATTTCAAACCCTCTATTTAAACCCCAAAACCCGCATTAAGATCCCAGGTTGTAGCTCAGACTTCTTCTCCATAGGTCGGGGCACGAGGCAGGGATGCCCACTTTCCCCCTTAATTTTTGCCCTTGCCCTAGAACCACTCGCTATAGCAATAATTCAAAACCCAAATATCTCAGGCTACACCAAAGGCCCCTCCTCTTACAAATTTTGTATGTACGCTGACGACGTCCTCATGTTCCTGACCAACCCCCTCATATCTCTACCCAATCTCTTACGGACCCTCTCGGACTTTGCGGGAGTCTCTGGCCTCAAGATTAATGTCTCGAAATCTGTTGCCCTCCCAGTAGGATTTTCACAGTTGGAAACCCAACAACTGAAGAACGCTTTTCATTTTGTGTGGGCCACTACTCACCTACAATATTTGGGCATCGAGCTGGCTGGAGACTTCTGCGGACTCTTTGAGGCTAATTATCCTCCCTTGATCACAAAACTGAAAAAAACTCTTAAACTCTGGAATCATCTCCATATATCCTTTCTGGGAAGAATCACGGCCCTCAAAATGACAATACTTCCCAGGCTACTTTACCTGTTTCGTTCCCTCCCTATTAGAGTGTCCAAGTCTTACTTACCCTTCAAGCACATCTTAATAGATTTATATGGCAAGACAAATCCCCAAGATTCGCTAGAGAGACCCTTTACCGTTCCTCCAAAAGGGGTGGGCTGGGAATCCCAAATATTTGGCTGTACTACATAGCCAGCAGATTTGCACAGCAAGCACAATGGAACATTAGAGACTCCAAAGTCCCATGGGTTAGGTTCGAACAAGACTCCATTGCCCCCCTCTACCTACCTGGCCTACTTTGGTCCTCAAACCCTTCCATCCCAGACCTTTCCACCCGAAACCTAGTAGTGACAGCCGGTTTGAAACTTTGGAAAATGTATAAGACCAAATACTGTCTCTCCTCTCCAATACCCACTGGAGCTTCATATCTCGGTGACGCTAGATTCCCCCCTGCATATGACCACCCGGAGTCCTTCCTAGAGTGGACCCAAAATAATCTGATTACCCTTGGGGACTTTCTAGTCAACTGCACATTTACCACATTCTCAGCACTTCAAACTAGACACCAACTACCTAATAGAGAATTTTACCGTTATCTCCAAATAAGACATTTTTTTCAGCTACACTACCCCAACCCTAATACAGACACCTCGACACTCTATGAGGACTTGTGCCACACATCCCCTCGTCAAAAAGGCCTTATCTCATTGATCCATAGTGTGCTAGAATCTTCTAATGATCCACCTACCTTAAAATACAGATCACAATGGGAACAAGAGCTAGCTCTTGACCAGGAGGAATTAGATTGGGAAAAAAGCTGGCAGAACATACGCAAATGCACAAAGTCATTAACTATCAGAGAGACAGCCATCAAACTTATAACAAGATGGTATTACACCCCGACCCGTCTCCACAGGTTTTATCCGCAGGTGTCTCCCAGGTGCTTCCGTGGTTGCACCAACTTAGGCTCATACCTACATATATTCTGGGAGTGCGATAAACTACAACCCTCTTGGAAAGAGGTTTTTAAACTGATTGATAGATTGGCGGAGAAACCTATTAATCTCACATTCCACCACTGCATTCTTTTCCAAGACATCCCTGGAGTGACCAAACCTATGATGAGATTAATACACTCTATCTGTATTGCTACACTTTGGGTCATTGCACTACACTGGAAATCCTCTACGTTCCCCTTTGCACAAATTATCTCACGTATAGACAATATGATGGTAACTGAGAAAATATTCCGTACCCTACATGACTCCATTCCGGCATACGATGCCAAATGGAATCCGTGGTTTCTATTCAGGCTCCAAGACTGACCCTTCATTGATTATATAGACTGACTCTTAATCATCTACTATTTGTTCCAACTGTTTAGAAAAATTTTTTCTTTCCTCTGTTTTTTTATTACTTTACCAGAATAGATACCCTTCAGGGTGATAATTTAATGTGAGTCATGAACAAAATGCAAAGGGCCACTGTGAATTCAGGACGGTCTTATAACCTAACATGCCTACACCTCATTATATTGTTTTAAAGGATGTCCCTATGACTCTGAAGGATGTATATTTATATCTATTTTGTGTACTGACTTTGTTACTCTCAATAAAACTATTTGAAAACATAATGTGCCCATATGTCGGCACCAAACTTTTCCAGCGGTTTAGATAAAGGTGTCACCGTTTATTCCTATTACCGTCTTAACGCCGTATGGTCCTACTGCGTCGTGCGCCTCAAGCCTTGTGGTTTGGCAGGATTTGACGTAGTATTGTTTCCCAGCAGCATCTACGCATTTCGCAAATGCAATTGCTTCATCAGGAAGATGTTTATTAGATATCAAAACACAGATATATTTTACAGCTCACATTTCAAGCATAAAATCTGTCATATAATACAATTAACCTTGCAAGAGGTATATTCATACAGTTCTCTCAACCTCTAATACCAATCTATCTTATCCAATACAGGTAATATTTCTATTTAGCTTGTTTCTTCTTTTATCCGCCTCATATTCAGAGTTGCCTATGGTAAGTGCCTCCCAGTTTGCGCCCTCCCGGCTTGTTCCACACTTCCCCGTCTTTTACCTCAACAGTCTATCCATGACAAGATCAACCAGAGAGAGACCGGGAGTATCCAACCAGGGTGCCCATAGTTTGTCAAACTTTCCCGGTCGTCCTATATGCTGAAAGACATACTTCTCCATCCTTATGGTGTCCCCCATTTGGGCAATCCATTCCTTCAACCTTGGAGGCTCAACCGCCTTCCAATGCCATAGGATCAGCTTGCGAGCCTGAAACAGGGCCCTGGCTGAGGCCTGTTTAGCATTGTCTTCCATGGGAATGTCATCTAATATCCCAAGTAGGCATGGCTTTGGGTCTGTAGGTATGGTGGTCTGGTATACTCTGTTAATGGTGGCCAGTACCCCTGTCCAGAACAAGTGTAGTGGGGCACCTCCAGAGCAGGTGTATTAAGTCCCCGGGATCTCTCGCACACCCGGGTCAGTTGGGGTCTGGTCTCACTCCCGTCCTGAACAATCTGTCGGGTGTAAAGTGTACTCTAGGTACGGTATATAATTGAGATAGCTGCTGGGCCACATTTACTGAGCACAGTTGTACTGCCTGGAGTGCCTCCTCCCATTGCTCATCCTCGACTGTTCCCACGTCCTTCCCCCATTTACTTGATGCAGCCTGAGGAAATCCCTGCAGGTAAATATTAAGAATCATAGAATAAGTTCTAGCGATAAAGCCCTGAAACTGATACATCAGCCATGTATCAAAAGATCGGGGTCGGTGAGAGAGTCCATGCCCCCCCCCTCCCCCATCCTGTGCCTTCACTGCATGTTACAACTGTAGGTAGTAGAAGAGCATTGATTGTGGGAAGTGAAATTTCTCCCTCAGCTCAGAGGAGGGGATCCGTTTTCCAGCTGTAAAAATGTCTCGTGTGTGACCTTGTGTCTCTTATACCGAGCACCACAATCCAGCGACAGCAGCTTCTCATAATACCTATTTGCCCATATTGGACTGTGCCCGGTGAAGCCCTCCACCTCCTGCAGCTGTCTAAGTTTATTCCATATTTTCTGCATCAGGCCGTATGTGGGAAATACTTTATTTGATTTTGCATATGCTTGGGCCTCAATACCAGTGGGCACGTCATCATGGCCAGAGGCATAGCACATCAGGGCCATGATGGGTTAAGATTGTATACTCCTCTCCTCCATTCCCGACAAGGCATGGCCTGGGCTATATGCCTTAGCTGCCAGGTAGTAGGCCCAAGGATTAGGAAGGGCAAGGCCTCCCGCTTCCTTAGACTTTTGTAGTTTTAGTTTTATCCCTGGGGGTTTATCTAGCCATATGAAGCCTCTAAAAATTGAATTAATCATTCTAAACATTTTCAGAGGAATCGCCATTGGTGTGTTGTGCAGTGTATATATAGGAGTTGGGGCAAAAAAATAATTTTTATCAGATTAACCCTTTCAACCAGGGACATCCTAAGGCGGGACCAGATTTTTGCTTTGTCACAAATTCTATTTAATAGTGGGGTCAGCTTGATGGAAATAAAATTGTGTGGTTCTGACGTGACTTGAATGCCCAAGTACTTAAGGCCGGTAGACACTGGTATATTGTGTATCATCCGCCCTCCGCTTTCCGGATTTGCATCCAGCAGCAGGAGTGAGGATTTAGTCCAATTAAAGATGAGTCCTGAATAGTTTCCAAATTTACCAATTATTGCCATAGCTTCCTTCAGGGAGTCAGCTGTGTCTCCCAGAAGTAGCATGGTGCCGTACGTGTATAGCATGAACTGAATCTCTCCATATTGGAATCTGCACACCCTCTGGTTTGCTCTGATCAGGGCTGCCATGCCGTTTGTTTCTATATATCGGTCCGTGGGAAGGACTAGACTGCTGGCACTATAGGATCGTTCAGTGCATGTCACCCTTCAAACAGTGATAGATATAGATATAGATATATATATAGAGAGAGAGCGAGAGAGAGAGATGGATATATAGATGGATATATATCTATCTATCTATGTATTGTGACGGTATGCGAGGTGAGGTCATCGATAATCAGTATTTTTCACCTCGCATTCGTTCTATTGTAAGAGACTGAACCGGAATCTGGCCCGGGTTTTTCCAACCTCTGTGGCAGGCTTGGTTCCGATCCGGGTGTTGTGGTCCACTTGAGTCCATGCTCAGGTGGACTTTCAATGGCCAGAAAGAGAGCACAGCAGGGTTGAGACTCAGAAGGAAATCTGAGAGAGGAGCTCTGTTTGTTTGGATTGAAAAAGGTTTGCTTTACCTCATGTTTTGTGGGTGACGGGGACCAGCCCCAAACTGTATAGAGAGCAGTCTACTGTTTTTAGCGCCAGACGGCAAGGATTTACTTTACTATTTTTATGACTTTGCAAACCACTTGTAAATAAAGCTGGTAACCCGCCAGATTTTAAAGAAACTGCCTGCACACTGGCCTTCATTTCGAGAAAAGGTGATCCCCACGAGCTAATCTCCCACTATATACAAAATATATAAGTTTACATACCCTGGCAGAATTTGATTTCTTGGTCAATTTTTCAGAGAATATGAACGATAACACAAACTTTTTTCTAAAGCCATTTATTATCAATCAACTGCGTTTTCTCTCTTTAAATCATAACATAAACTACCCAAATGACCCTGATCAAAAGTTTACATACCCTGGTGATTTTGGCCTGGTAACATGCACACAAGTTGACCAAAGGGTTTGAGTGGCTATTAAAGGTAACCATCCTTACCTGTGATCTGTTTGCTTGTAATTAGTGTGTGTATAAATGGTCAATGAGTTTCTGGACTCCTGACAGACCCTTACATCTTTCATCCAGTGCTGCACTGACGTTTCTGGATTCTGAGTCATGGGGAAAGCAAAAGAATTGTCAAAGGATCTGCGGGAAAAGGTAGTTGAACTGTATAAAACAGGAAAGGTATATAAAAAGTAATCCAAGGAATTGAGAATGCCCATAACAGGGTTCAAAATCGAATCAAGAAGTGGAAAATTAGGGGTTCTGTTGAAACCAAACCACGGTCAGGTAGACCAACTAAAATTTCAGCCACAACTGCCAGGAAAATCGTTTGGGATGCAAAGAAAAACCCACAAATAATTTCAGGGGAAATACAGGACTCTCTGAAAACATGTGGTGTGGCTGTTTTAAGTTGCACAATAAGGAGGAACTTGAAGAAAGATGGGCTGCATGGTCGTGTCGCCAGAAGAAAGCTATTACTACGCAAATGCCACAAAGTATCCTGCTTACAATACGCTACAGAGACAAGCCTCAAACCTTCTGGCACAAAGTCATTTGGAGTGATGGGACCAAAATTGAGCTTTTTTGGCCACAGCCATAAACACTACATTTGGAGAGGAGTCAACAAGGCCTATGATGAAAGATACACCATTCCTACTGTGAAACACGGAGGTGGATCACTGATGTTTGGGGTGGGGGGGGTGAGCTCCAAAGGCACAAGAAATTTGGTCAAAATTGATGGCAAGATGAATGCAGTATGTTATCAAAAAATACTGGAGGAACATTTGCATTCATCAACCAGGAAGCTGCGCATGGGACGTACTTGGACAATCCAACATGACAATGATCCAAAACACAAGGCCAAGTCGACCTGTCATTGGCTAGCAGGATAAAGTGAAGGTTCTGGAGTGGCCATCTCGGTCTGCTGACCTCAATATCATTGAGCCACTCTGGGGAGATCTTAAACGTACAGTTCAAGCAAGACAGCCCAAGAATTTCCAGAAACTGGAGGCTTTTTGCCAAGAGGAATGGGCAGCTTTACCATCTGAGAAGATAAAGAGCCTCATCCACAAATGCTACAAAAGACTTCAAGGTGTCATTGATGTTAAAGGGGACAATACATGGTATTAAGAACTGAGGTATGTAAACTTTTGCTCAGGGTCATTTGGGTAGTTTCTGTTGTGATTATGATTTAAAAAGAGTAAACACAGTTGATTCATAATAAATACACTAACCATGAGTGAAAGAAAAGTTTGTGTTATTATTCATATTCTCTGAAAAATGGCCAAGAAATCATAAATTCTGCCAGGGTATGTAAACTTATGAGCACAACTGTATGTATATATAAATGTATATGTGTATGTATGTATGTATGTACTGTATATATAAAAACACATCAGATGCAACACAAATTCTAAACTGGTAACCTGTAGACATGTTTAAAGCGTTGCCTATGGAGATTTTTATTACTGTAGTTTGCCGCCATTCTACAAGCGTATTTTGTGACCTAAAAAATTGTAATGATCACCATTTTATTCTCTAAGGTTTCTGCTTATATACACAACCCCTGGCAAAAAGTATGGAACTCTTGTAAAATGTTTATACAATTGTTTAATTGTGTAGAAAAGAAAAATAACTACAGACATGCCTCAAAACTATTTTCATTTAACATTCCAACCTTCTGGCTTTAAGAAACACTTAAAGGGTAACTCCACTTTCCTGATGCCACCATGGCAGCATACTAGTGATAGGCTCCGCCTTTCTCCTCTCCCTCAGGACCAATGAAATAGCATAAATTAAAGCCCAGTTAGACCCCGCCCCATTTCTTCTTTTTGTCCTCATACCTCCAGGCACCAGTGAAGAGTAAGCAGTACTATGTTCCCCCCTCTGCCTCCAGGCAGCTGCCGGCTGGGTTAAGCCTCTCCCAGTACGAAGTCCCAGTATCAGGCTGCTAAAAGCACCAGAGTAGCTTGGGAGCTCCTTCTGTGGGTCTCGATGGAGCTGAGCAGTTTTTCCTACTTAGGAATGAAATCTGCCTTTTAAGGTTGGTGTCTGCAAAGCTTGTTGGGTTTGGGGAGGCCAGCTATGCATCCTTCTGACCTTTGCCTTTGTTTGTCTCTTGTAATTTTCTGCATCTCCTGTTCTTTTCCTCCTGCAGTGGCACTGGTCTGGGTACATTACTCCCCCTAGACAGGTTCTCTGTCCTTTACTGTCCTAGGCTGGCTGTAGGTATAGCTTATGTTTGTAGGTTGTGTATGTATAGGTTTGGGGCAGGTGGGTGTGTATATGTATGTATGTGTTATATATATATATATATATATATATATATATATATATATATATATATATATATATATATATATATATGGATATATATATATATATATATATATATGGATATATATATATATATATATGGATATATATATGGATGTGTGTATTGTAGGGGATCAGTGGGGTGGACAGCTGGCTCAGAGACAGTCCATTAAAACAAAAGTGGCTTTATTCAGCAAAATAAACATAGGATAAAACAGACTTGTCTTGTCACACGGTTGTGCACACAGGTACAGTTCAGCAGCACACAGGCTTATAGATAATAGTTCAGGGCTCCAATCAGAGCTACAGTCTTTATATGGTTAAGCTCACCCAGCACACCATCCAGCAATGGACATTTTCACACAGCATGCTCCTGTGTCTCTCTCTCCTACTCAAACAGCTCCTCTCTGAGACTTTCAGCCCAGCTGACAATTAGCAGGTCTGAAGGGGAAATATCTGCCCTCTTCGATTAACCCTTTCTTGACCCTGCCCCAGGCTGACCCTCTGCGGTATGTATATATGTTCATATATATGTTTGTGTATGCATGTGTGTGTTCTTATGTTGGTTGGTATGCATGTATGTGGGGGGGTGTTATATGGAGCGGTATGTGCATATATTTATATATGCATGCATATTATTTAAAAAAAAAAAAGGGAAAGGAGAGAGTGTGTAGATGTATATATTTAGATATACATTATTAGAGGGGGAAGCAAAGTCGCTGTTGCCTTATCTATTTTTCCTCTTCTCTGTCTTTCTGTGGCTGTCCGTCTCTCAGCTGGTCGTCACATTTCTCCACAGTTCCAGTATCAGTCACCACCCATATAAAAGACCCTCAACACCTAGGGTGGGGACCACCGTGTCGGTAAGTTTTCAGGAAAAGAGTGCCTTCTCATGCGGATTGCTTTTATTTGCTTCAGCTCCGCGCTCCCACGCTCTCAAAGGCCAGAGCCAGAGGCCATAGAAAGGTGGACGTTCTTCAGAGAAGCATAGCTCGGATGCCGCTCCCACTCAGAAGAGAGGTTCCAAGGAAAACGTCTTAGCTCTTCTTTCCCAAACCCAGCACCCCAACAAGAGTCCTGCAGGACCTGTGGCGCAGTGCCTATGCCCAGGAGGCTGGTGAGTGAAGTCGGCCTGATTGAAGTTTGCAGCTGACAGATAATACCGAATGTCCTTATTACTTATAAGGTGGCACAAAACTTCTGTTTTAAACTCACTGTAATTACTCTAGCTAGTCAGCCCCCTTGTTGCCTGTCTAGCCACTAGCAGAACAAACTGCCTCATGGATCACTCATCCTCTCAGTACACCTGATGAGGGGGTGCAGCCTGCAAATGATTTTAGCTCCCTTGCACCAGAGGAAGATCTGGAGCTACTTGGTGTCAGTTTTTCTTTGGAGAACTGTATCCAGGCAGTCATGCAGACCATTACATGGGTTAAAAGACAAAATCATATTTACCCTTTCAATGAGCAATCACTTTTCCATTAGGAAACTGATTTAATTCAAGGCGCATATAGCATCGCTGAAATCCATGCCTACAGTGGGACCGGCTGTTGTCCAATAGGGTGGCGGCTGGGAAGGGCCTGCCACACTTACCTTGGTGATGGGTACTTTGGGTTTCTGCTCCCAGGTGGTTGGGGAGGAAATCCTTAGGGCTGATATCTTGGGACCTGGCCAAGATGTATCGGCAAATTTCACTGCGGAAGCAGCAATAGTCTCAACCTGGTGCCTGGCCAAGGCAATGCTATACTCAGTTACAGCTAGGGTTACCCTATGGTTGAGACCCGGGGCTGTGTTTGGCTTCCTAGAAACAAAATTGGAATAGTCACTTTATAGTGCAAGATCTCTGTTTGATATGAAACCAGAGACAGCCATGTCGGAAGTGACAGGATGAGGGTCCGTTCTTCTCCCATAACAGAAAGCGGGAAAGTAAAAAAAAAAACAAATATATAACTAAAAATAAATAATAATAAATAAAGGGAGAAATATGTTTCTCCCGCTAGGTTCCGCTCCTCTAGGGGCAACCTTTCATAAGGTCCATAAATGAAAATCTTTGGGTGTACCGCAGGTACCCACAAAACCCTTTTACCGGGCGTATCCCCAGACTTTTAAGGTAAGTCCCAGTGGGCACGCATCACGGTTTACTGGACAGTGGATTGTGCAGATCCTTGGAGGATAAGCACTCATGGTCACTTCGGTGGATTCCTCGCTGTTCCTTCCCCGGACCTTTTTCTCCCCCTCGGAGCTGCCAGATCCACTGCAACCACGGCGGTTACAATACTTACACTTCAGACTCAGAGGGGAGCTGTCCTGGTCCCATCTCACAGGAGAGATTGTAGGTTTCCTACCCACCCCTGTTTGTAGGTTGCGGGGGGTGGAGAGAAGCATTCGCTTGCAGCAGATGGCTGGAGGCTTTCGCTAGATCGTCAGGATTCTTAGCCTTACATCCCCAAATTTTTTACTTTCTTTTTTATTCCAAAGTAAGTAAATTTGGCGATTGGTTGGACACATCTCCGCTTTATCAGCCTACCTTTTAGCCTATGAATATCTCTAAGAATATTCACAGAGGTTTCAGTGCCATGTCAGTTCCTCTTGGAGAACGGATTTGCCACTACCTGGGCGGCATTCCTTTCTACATAAAAAAAAGGCCAACTTTTGCTTTCCAACAGTTAAAGTGCCTGTGTGGGCTCTACTGGTTCCTCTGGTTTGCTTCCATCAGAAAAGGACGGTTACGGTCGTAAGGAGAATTCTGAGATCAGATGCCTCTACTTCCTGGAAGACTTCTAGGTGTCTCAGCCTCCAGGCCGTAATGTTGTCATTCATAACGATGATTCCTTAGGTGCATAGGCACCAGTGCTAGTTTCAACTACAACGGAGAAAACCGGATCCGGCGCAGCTATGGTCAGTGTCACGCAGTATGTATAGCGGTCTGCGGTGATTGAAAGACCTTGAGGATGTCACAAACCAGCTGACTGGATCAATGTGATGAATCATATCGGCAAGACAGGCTGGAAGGCACACTGCGAGGGTCTGTCGGTCAAGGCAAGCGGAGATTGCTAAGCAAGGAAGGTAGTCTCGAAAGCGCTGGAAGGTCAGGCAGCCTTTTTTATCACTTTGACCTTGCTACACAGAATCGAGGGTGACCAGTCATCTTGCGGTTGAGCAACAGGACAGTATATGCGTATTTTCAGCTCCAGGGAGGATCTCGCGGAAATATGCTATTGAGAGATGTAGAACCCAGAATGTCTTGGTAGGAAGATCACCAGCAAATTCCAAAAGCAATTTACCTCCTAGGGGACTGGAATACGCGGACACTGTCCATCATGCAAGCTTGCCAGAGCATGAGGGGGAGGCTTGTCCACAGGTGGCCTAACACAGACAGGCTTCTTTGCTTCTCACAGCAAATGTCAATTTAAGAAGAGGTCTGACTCGGTTTCTGCTCCCCAAAGCAGAGAACAGAAGCTGAGTTTCTCCATGAAACTGCAATCAAATCTACTGTATATGTTTTTCCCCAACTTCTCTCGTAATGAAATTCTTCTGGAAGCTGTCAATGAGCATGGTAGTCACGACCAGCCCTCCATTCTGACCGTAGGAGTGTTGGTGCTCCCTGGCTATCTACTTCACAATACAGAAGTCGATTCCCCTTCACACATGCACAGACCAGAGATGCAAGCATAATGGTGGGAAGGGGAAGCCGCAGAACCTAGATTGCTCCAGAGTTGCTCCAAGAGTGAGCTCTACTTTGGGGGGTGTGAAAGGCACTCTACTAACAGCCTCTATGCCAAGATCTGGAACAAACTTGTTTTTTTTTTTTTTTTTTCCCATAGCAAGATATTAGTCTTACTGCACCTCTGGTGGCAGCTGTTCTGGTCTTCTTGTAGGTCAGATTGGACATGATCCTTACCCTATATTCTTTTGAGGTTGCAGGTGTCAGCAAGAACAAGGTTTAATTGGGCAAAAGCCCTTTAGTTTGCAAAATTTTGAAGACAGTCAGGAGGTTTTGTCAACCGCGAGAGAGAATCTTTCACAATTAAAATCTTTTGATGCTGTTTGGGGTTTATTTCAACTGTTTACTCCAACAGGGCAGTGTTCGGTTTAAGACATTGCATACTAACCAGTATTTAGCGTCAAACAAAAGTCGGTTTGAGTTTCAAGCCCATAGAGCTTCAGAAAGCATATTGCTTTTGTTACAAGAGTAGAGCTGCATCCTGTAGTTCAGCTTATATCAGAGGTAGCGACAACCCTCCATCTATCAATCATCTGTCCATTGCCTAACTTTCCAGACATTCAAGCAAGAAAACCACTCAAATTGGTCATTCCCAGAGCTTGAAAAAATTTTCTCTCCACAATTGCTCTTTTCAGTTCATATGATAAGTCTTTCACTGTTCCAGATGGAATTCATCAGGCAAGAGAGGTTGCCTCCTGGACTTTAGCAAGATTGGTTGTGCAGATGGGAAATGGGTCATGAGCCTTCTTCAGTGGTAGGATGCATCCTTTTCCAGAGGGTTTGAGGCCTCATAGGTGGCCCAGTTGAAAGCATCTATGGATTCATTCTACAGGAAAGTGGCATGCTTTTCCCAGCATACCTTTTCAACCTTTACAGAATAGATCTGGGTGCCTTGTGGGCTTCGGAGGAATGACTGTTCAGTCTTCTGCCCCATTTAAAAAAAAAAATATATATATATATATATATATATATATATATATATATATATATATATATATATATATATATATATATATAATTATTTTGGTTTGTTAAGTAGAACCCACCCTGTCAGCTAGGATATGTATCACTAGTATGCTGCCATGGTGGCATCAGGAAAATTGTATCATACTTACCGTAATTTTCCTTTCCTGACACCAATCCATGGCAGCATACAGACCCACGCTTGTGCGTTTCGTTATCTAGCTAATTACAAAGAATGGGGCGGGGCCTAACTGGCCTTTAATTTATGCTATTTCATTGGTCCTGAGGGAGGGGAGAAAGGCGGAGCCTATCATTAGTATGCTGCCATGGATTGGCGTCAGGAAAGGAAAATTACGGTAAGTATGATACAATTTTCCGTTTCGTGGGGGGGGGGGGAAATAGCAAATAAAAAAAAATAGCACTTATAATTGCGACACTAATCATATTGTAATTGAATGTTATTAAAAAATACCTTTTCCTTTTTAATCTGCAGCCACAGTAATTTTCTGAGAATATATTGCAATATGGCTTCCTGGAGTTGTTCTGTACGGAGTGTGTACTGACCACATCCTTTCCTACTTGTGTGATTGGCTCACCAATTTCCCCAAAAGTCTGACTAAGCTAAAAGTCAGATTTCAGACATCCCCTGTAACAATGTCATTTTTGGAGAGATCCTTTCAATAGGAGCATGTCTAAAGGGATGCAGGCCCAGCATATTTCCTCATTAGTTCCCTGCAGCTGCACACCGGACAGTTAATTATGAAACCACTCCCGTTAGACCCACTTACAGAGGCACAGACAAACACACATGGATTTCTTCAGAATAACAAAAGGTAGTAATCTGCAACAAAGGTTGTTATAATCCTTGCAATGTACATGGGGATTTTTTTCTTAACAAAAGTGGAGTTACCCTTTTATATATAAAAATGATATACCTTATTTATCGGCGTATAACACGCACTTTTTTCCCCTTAAAATCAGGGGAAAATTGCGGGTGCGTGTTATACTCCGTTCCACCCCGCCGATATTTAACTCAGGTGCTGTCCATTTCTTCTGATCATCCTTGAGATGGTTCTACACCTTCATCTGAGTCCAGCGGTGTTTGATTATACTGATTGGACTTGATTAGGAAACCCACACACCTGTCTATATAAGACCGTACAGCTCACAGTGTATGTCAGAGCAAATGAGAATCATGAGGTCAAAGGAACTGCCTGAAGAGCTCAGAGACAGAATTGTGGCAAGGCACAGATCTGGCCAAGGTTACAAAAAAATTTCTGCTACACTTAAGGTTCCTAAGAGCACAGTGGCCTCCATAATCCTTAAATGGAAGACGTTTGGGACGATCAGAACCCTTCCTAGAGCTGGCCATCCGGCCAAACTGAGCTATCGGGGGAGAAGAGCCTTGGTGAGAGAGGTAAAGAAGAACCCAAAGATCACTGTGGCTGAGTTCCAGGGATGCAGTCAGGAGATGGGAGAAAGTTGTAGAAAGTCAACCATCACAGCAGCCCTCCACCAGTCGGGGCTTTATGGCAGAGTGGCCCGACGGAAGCCTCGCCTCAGTGCAAGACACATGACAACCCACGTGGAGTTTGCTAAAAAAAAAACACCTGAAGGACTTCAAGATGGTGAGAAATAAGATTCTCTGGTCTGAGGAGACCAAGATAGAACTTTTTGGCCTTAATTCTAAGCGGTATGTGTGGAGAAAACCAGGCACTGCTCATCACCTGTCCAATATAGTCCCAAAAGTGAAGCATGGTGTTGGCAGCATCATGCTGTGGGGGTGTTTTTCAGCTGCAGGGACAGGACGACTTGTTGCAATTGAGGGAAAGATGAATGCGGCCAAGTACAGGGATATCCTGGACGAAAACCTTCTCCAGAGTGCTCAGGACCTCAGACTGGGCCGAAGGTTTACCTTCCAACAAGACCATGACCCTAAGCACACAGCTAAAATAACGAAGGAGTAGCTTCACAACAACTCCGTGACTGTTCTTGAATGGCCCAGCCAGAGCTCTGACTTAAACCCAATTGAGCATCTCTGGAGAGACCTAAAAATGGCTGTCCACCAACGTTTACCATCCAACCTGACAGAACTGGAGAGCATCTGCAAGGAGGAATGGCAGAGGATCCCCAAATCCAGGTGTGACAAACTTGTTGCATCTTTCCCAAAAAGACTCATGGCTGTATTAGATCAAAAGGGTACTTCTACTAAATACTGAGCAAAGGGTCTGAATACTTAGGACCACGTGACATTTCAGTTTTTCTTTTTTAATAAATCTGCAAAAATGTCAACAATTCTGTGTTTTTCTGTCAATATGGGGTGCTGTGTGTACATTAATGAGGAAAAAAATGAACTTAAATGATTTTATCAAATGGCTGCAATATAACAAAAAGTGAAAAATTTAAGGGGTCTGAATACTTTCCGTCCCCACTGTGTGTGTGATAGATATATATATATATAATATTTGTAATTTTCTAGCAAAAAAAACCTCAGATTTTACATACGAGAGAGGTGTCAGAAATGTGTTTTTTTTGTTTGTTTTTTTTATCCAGCTGCATTTACCCAGTACAACTTATAACATCCAAGTGAAAGATACATGTCAGGAAAAAAAAAATTATAAAAAACAATTGCGCAGTTGAAAAAAAGATGCCTTGTGTCAGTCTTTTGTTAAATCAACTTTTGCTTTAATGACCAACGCTAGTCATTTTATTTGAAACTCAACATTTTTTTTTTTTTTTTTTTAACCTCCTTGCATCTGCGCTTTAGCCGAAGACGGCTACAGTGCGGGCCTGAATTGGCAGGAGGGTGTCCATGTACGTCCTCCCGTGCATGAGCTGCCTGCGGGGCACGCTCTGTGATCAGCAGGTTAATAATGAGACTCGACTGATCACAGATCGGAGTAAGGGGCCGATCCCGGCCCATTACCATGTGATCAGCTAATGACAGCTGATCATAATTGGCTTTTTTTTTGTTCCTTATGCAGACAGTGCGAGGAGGAAAAAAAGCTGATTACTGGCTTCTGTCAGAGGAACATCGGTCCCGCACACGGACACCCACTGCTGCTCAGCAGTGCCCACCAGTGCCACCTATTAATGCCCATTAGTGCTGCCAATTAGTGCCACCCTATTAGTACAGCCTCATTAGCGTACATCAATGAAGGAGAAAAATTTCCTGTTTGCAAAATTTTATAACTATGAAACTGTTTGTTGTAACTGTCTGTATACTGTCAGTTTAGGTAAGGTGACTGCTCTTACTAGAGGTTTTGACTATTTAAACCTCCTTGCACGTCAGCACAGCAAGTTGATCCTGTGAAAATTAGTATGTGTAGAGGAAACCTATGTCGGGGGCGGAACTTGTGCTGACGTCACTCACACCTGTCTGTAGCTGGCACCAGTGGAGCTTTTAATGGTTATGCGCTTATTCTTCTGTATGTATGTTAGTAGTTTTCAGCTGATACTTATTAAATATTTAACAGTATTACACTTAGTGCCAGTTCACACAGGGGCAGCCCAACTTACAGCGCGACTTTGCAAGGCGATTTGGAGGTGAGCAACTTGCAACGCGACTTTGTCGCCTCAAGGACAGGCGACTTTGGCTGTGGCCAGTCACAGAATAATCAGCTCTGTGGGAGGGAGGGTACAAGTCGCCTTGAGGTAGTACAGGAACCTTTTAAGAAGTCGGAGCGACTTCAGTAGTGTACATTAATACGGCTCTCATTCACTTCTATGGCATTTCTTATGTCCAGCGACTTGAGGACTTATAAGTCGGATCCCAAGTTGCTGTAGTGTGACCTGGCACTTAGTCTCCTCTTTTTTGCTGAGCCTCAATGCAGAGCAGGAAGGGAGAATGAAGTGGAGTTTAATATTTGTATGCTGCATGTGTTCCCTATGCTAATAGATCCATGAAGCAAGACCCATGCAGCTTCACTCTATGGTAAAAGGCTGTGTGTTTAGCCACTGGTGCGCGCACTGGTCTTATATTGGTTCTGAAAGATACGATGGAAACCTTTTTTTCTTTTTGTTGAACTTGTATGTTTATGGACTTTTTACTTTTTTTTTTATACTTTTTTTACTTTCACTGTAGTTTTCAGTGATTCCATATATTTTTTTTTCTTTTAAGTAATAGCACTTGATAGAAAATATTCAATGGTTCACACAATTTTGGATTGTTCTACAGGGCGCAACAATATTTGTGCTATTTATAGTGCTCTAGATAAATGACAACAACAACAACAAATTTGTCGGAAAACCTTTACTATCCTTTCAGAATCAAGTTTTTCTATGGAACACTCTACTACAAAATACTCCCACAAATGCGAGCCATTGATTGCAACTAAGATTTGTTCATTTGCAGATGCAAAAAAGTATTTTTCCTAACAAATTCATTCAAGACCACATTGCAAAAATAAGTACACCCCAATGAAAGTCTTAAGAGCAAAGCTAAATTTTAGATGACAAAATCCTAAATAACAAGAATTCAACTACAGGTGAGTCTAATTATCCATTAAAGAGGTGTCCAGCAGACAGTTAATTATAAAAGGGCGTTACTTGACAAATAAAACCCCTTCCCATTTCATGCTGTCAGCAATGGTACCACATGAAAGAGAAATATCACAAGGCCTGAGAGAAAATTTCCAAAGCAAAGCTTTACTTATCAGTCAGAACACTGAAAGGTGAAAGTGATTCAGTGGCCAAGTATGTCTCCTGATCTGAACCCAATCAAAACACCTATGGGGAATTCTGAAGAGATAAGTTGAGCATCACTCTCCATCCAGCATCCAGGCTCTAAAAGAGGTCATTCTTGAAGAATGGAAAAAGATAGATACTGCATTTTGTCACCAACTTTTTCAGTCCATGCGTAGGAGACCTTACAAATCATGGAGATCATACAAAATACTAGATGTAGTAGTTTTTTTTTTTTTTTTTTTTTTTTTGTAGGGTGTATTCATTTTTGCATCAACTACAACTAGAACTGAAGATTTTGTATTCTAAGTTATTTTAATAACCTTACTTTCATGTAATGAGCTTAAACATTTGTTCTATAAAACTCAGTTTTGTCCAAATATGGGAAATTATTCTTGTGTTCATTGAGATATTGATTCAAATCTTACTTTTCAAAAAGGGTGTACTAATTTATGCTTAGCACTGTAAGTACCTATAATAAATAAATAAAGTTACCAAGCTGGTGATAACCTTAGATTGGTAAAAACTATCCTCCAGGGAACAGAAGAGCAAAAATGAGTGTGATTACATGGCTGCTGTTTTTCATTCTATAAAATTATTGTAATAGATCCTAAATCAACATATCAAAGTTAAATCATTTATCTACCTCACTTCTCCTTTAAGCACTTCCCACTAGAAAAGCAATGCTTTTGTGGACCTTTTCAAAGTTTCATTAAATGCCATAGGAGCGTTAATAAGCATTGCTTTGTTCTTCATAATCAACACACGTGTGAACAAGCCCTTAAGCCGGCCATAGATGGAGCAATTTTTTTTTTCTGCAACCATAGATTCCCCCATCAACACAAACCATCACAGAGCTATTCTGTTCTCCCGGTGGGGGGAGCTGTCCCACCTGGGAGAACACAGTAATTATTGCTAGCGGCTATAGCCACTGGCAATAATGGCAAGACAAATCTGACAGGCTGGTTGTATCCAAGTTGATTGATTGATCAACTTGGGTGCAGGCAGCCTGCCCATACATGGTTTGAATCTCTTGCTGAACCGTCTGAGATTTGAATCATCTATGGCCGGCTTTAGTGTAGCTTCAATAAATAAACTAGAACTATAAGCATGTGAGGAAATGCGTAGATTCAAAAATGAAAATCCACGATACATCTGCATACTTGCAGAAAGTTACTAATGCCAACTGATGTTTATTCTAGGCCATGGCAGAGGAAGCTGGAGACCCTGAAAGGGCAAAACAGATTCAAGATCAGCTGAATGAATTGGAGGAGAGAGCTGAAGCTCTGGACCGTCAGCGTACCAAAAATATTTCTGCCATCAGGTATTATTTCTGGTGGTAATATTTGAGGTTTGAGTTTTGTAATATGCTTTTGTCAATAATTGTATGTTTTTTTTGTGTTTTTCTTAGTTATATAAATCAGAGAAACCGAGAATGGAACATAGTGGAGTCTGAGAAAGCTTTAGTGGTGAGTGGATTTTGCATGATGCATTTGGTATTTTGCACGTTACTCCTTCACTTTATATAGCATGCTGGAATGGTTGTAGATTGCAGTCATATTGCAAGAATTCATCAGTTGTGATTAAAAGAAGTGTTCCGTCAGGGGAATGTACTAAAGCAAGCCATAGACTGTTTAACAGATTATTCCATAAATAAACAAGGTGGATGAAGGAATACCCCTGCCAGGCAGACGCAGCTGTCAGAATTCAGTGGTTGCAGATTGGCTGCAGCCGCTGATCAATGAAAAATTGTCCAGCATGTTTCTGGGGAGCCCACGCACTAATCAAAATTCAGCCAGTCCCTGCTGGACTGAACAAATTACAACCTGTATACATTCAGCTTAAAGGATACATTCACCTTTCAGGAAAAAATAATAAAATGCATATATTTTTGTATGAAAAAGATGTACTTTTTTTTTCTTGCAGCAGCTTGGGAAGTATTGCACCTGTGATCGAGTGGTTCAAGGGTGCAATGTCAGGCTTCTGCAAACGTGCCCTCGCTGTTCATTCAGAACTACAAGCCATCAGCTGCTATGGCTGGCAGTAGTTGTAGTTGATTTATTCATAAGGAACTATGAATGGATGATGTGGCTGCACAGCTGCGCTGTGTTTTTTAAATTATGATGGCGGTTGTGGGGATAAGATTGTTCCAAAAGGTGATCTTGGCCTTTAAGACTGGAGCTGACTATGCATGGCAGCCAGTCAACCTTTATAGCCTTCTTTTTCAAAGTTTAACTAAACATGCTAAAGCTAGAAGCGGATTGGTTACTATACACAGCTGTTTCAGATTCTACCAGCTCCAGTAAATTCTCAGTTTGATTTCAGTGAGCACATATTTTGAGATAACATTGCAGTGTACCTAAATTTCATTTTCAATGTGACATGCAAATTCTAACATGCTTGATCTCCCATGTTTATTAAATGCAGAGAGAGTAGCTATCATGTGTCCACCTAACTGCTTAAAGTGTAACTTTATCCTTTATCCTCCAACAACTTGATAAAAAATAATGTTCTTTAGCAAGGAACATACATTCCACATTAATAATTATGCCTACAAAATGTGCTTGTGGTGTAAATTGCCTACAGCTTTTTTCTATTCTTCCTGGAGACTGCCAATTTGCTGAAGCTGAGAGCCACTGAGCTGCAGTAAATCTTTATGCTGTCAACAGATCAACCACTACAGTTTTGAAACTGTGCTGAAAATGGGAGAGCAACTGAGCATATGCAGAGCAGGGTGAGGACAGTGTATTACTGGATTTTCAACAATATAGGCACTGATTTTTTAATGTTTTACATAGCTATACCTGCAAAAGGAGCCAGCCTACAGTTATTCAGAAGGCAGTGGCAAAGCTGGACATTTTCACCCAGGGCAAAGACCTTGTTTGGAAACTCCCCTTCTTTCAAAAAGAGGGGGGGTTTGTTTTGTGTTTTAGTAGTCCTTTTGGGGGCTTTGGTAAGTTATCATGTGTCTAAACAGACTCCTGATGTCTCATTTGGAGACAGAGAAAGGCACCGAGGACAGTTTCCCCAGTTTCTTTCTCTGCAGCCTCAGCTGCACTGGACAGTGAATGAATGGGAAGCAGCTTCTTAAATTAAAACATAAAGATAGTTCCAGCACCGAGAAAAGCACTGGTGCTCAGTGGGGTAATAGGGGGCATTAAAAGGGGCCAGTGGGGTAGTTGGGGGCATTGGTGCTCACTGAGGGGACAGGGGCATTGGTGCTCAGTGGGGGTGGGGGGGCACCGGTGCTCAGTTGGAGGAGGTGGGTGCTCCTTGTGCCTAGTGGGGGGGGGAGATGGAGGGTCCTGGTACTTAGAGGAGTGAGATTGGGGGCGCTGGTGCTCAGTACCTGGCTGCTTGATACCATTTGGAATCATGTAGAATCGCCCCTATCTCACTTTTTTCTTGTCTGCTGAACTTTCTTCAGGAAGAAACATACAAATAAACAGCGCTCAGAGTCTTTGGTTGGAGTGGGGCTAAATGTAAGCCAGTCACCACATCGTGCATGAAACCATAGTCATTCAGAGACTGCTGTGTAAACGTCAAAAATATTTTTATTCCAAACATGAACGGGTCATGGAAACAGTATAATCAAGTGTATAAAGCAGGAGCAGTTACCGAGCACCCGGGCTGTGATGAAAGATCAAGTTTGTCCCTCAGTAGGAGCTGGTGTGGAGACTAAGGATGGCAAAATACAGTGTGCCGACCACTGTACTGACTCGGTGCACCGAGAATGACATCAACCAGACCCCTATATGTTTTTTTTTTAACAATTATGTCCCAAATTAAGGTATTTTTTTAGTAACTTTATTAATTGTGATGTTTGCTTGTATATGGGAAATGATGGGAGACTGGTTATCATGTCCTTCAGTAGTTCTGCTAACTTTCCTACCCTTTAGTTCACCTTACAATGCATTGACATTTACAATGCAATTAGCTGGTTGCCTTCTGCTCCATGACTTGACAAATTTTATAGAAGAGAGCAAGTATACATTGTTTTAGTGGTTTACCAACATCCCTATATAGATATACAACAAAAAGAGAAAATACCCCCCCCCCCCCCCCCCCGGGACTTAGTGATTTAAAACATTCAATATTAACAATCATAATAAAACATCTTGATTAACCACTTCAATACAGTGCACTTACACCCCCTTCCTGCCCAGACCAATTTTCAGCTTTCAGTGCTCTCACACTTTGAATGACAATTACTCAGTCATGCAACATTGTACCCATATGAAATTTGTGTCCTTTTTTTCACACAAATAGAGCTTTCTTTTGGTGGTATTTAATCACTAGTGGGTTTTTTATTTTTTGTGCTATAAATAAAAAAGTCTGTACATTTTGTGAAAAAATGCCTTTTTCTTTGTCATAAAATTTTGCAAATTAGTAATTTTTCTTCATAAATTTTGGCCAAAATTTATACTGCTACATCTCTTTGGTAAAAATAACCCAAATTAGTGTAAATTATTTGGTCTTTGTGAAAGTTATAGAGTCTACAAACTATGGCGCCAATCACTGAAAATTGATCACATCTGATGTACTGATGGCCTATCTCATTTCTTGGGACACTAACAAGTTAGAAAAGTACAAATATCCCCTAAATTACCCCTTTTTATAAAGTAGACATTCCAAGGTATTAAGTAGCATGGTGAATTTTTTTAAGTTGTATTTTTTTCCTACAAATCTTTGCAAAATGAAGATTTTTTTTTTTTTTTTTTTTACAAAAATTGTCATATTTGCAGGTTATGCATACAACAAATTACACCCCAAAATACAATCTGCTACTCTTCCCGAGTATGGCGATACCACATGTGTGGGACTTTTACACAGCCTGGCCACATACAAAGGCCCAGCATTGAAGTAGCATCTTCAGGTGTTCTACGAGCATAAATGACACATCTCATTTCTCAACCACCTATTACACTTTTGAAGGCCCTGGAGCACCAGGACAAATGAATTGCCCACAAAATGACCCCATTTTGGAAAGAAAACACCCCAATGTATAATCTATGAGGCACAATGAGTCTTTTGAACGGTTCATTTTTTTTCTAGAAGTTTTTGGAAAATGTGGAAAAAAAAATAACGCATTTTTTTTACACAAAGTTGTTCATTTATCAGATATTTCCAACACATAGCATGTACATAGCAAAGATGACACCCCAAAATACATTCTGCTACTCCTCCTGAGTATGGCGATACCACATGTGTGAGACTTTTACACAGCCTGGCCACATACAGAGGCCCAACATCCAAGTAGCACCATCAGGCGTTCTAGGAGCATAAATGACATATATAATTTCCTGGCAACCTATCATTTTTGAAAGCCCTTCATATTTCTAACACATAGCATGTACATAGCAAGAATTACAATCCAAAATAAATTCTATTGAGGAAAGAGTAAAAAAACAAAAAAAAAAACGCCTTATCTGTGCTTTTAGTAGTATCCACAGAGGAGAGGACTGGTCCAGGCAGCAGGCAGGGATGTGCTTAGCAACAGCAATAGTAATTATCCAGGCAGCAGGCAGGAATATTGTCTATAGTCAGCACAAGGATATTGTCCAGGCAGAGACAGCCAGCACAGCCATAATATTGGTCCTGGTACACTGTTACCTGCAGACACTTATTATTGTACCACTCTCCAGCCCTTCATAAACATACTGCCTCTTGCTACAACTAATTATTTGCATGGTCCAGGTAGCGGTGTGGTCCGTTCATGCGGCAGGCAAAGGCATGGTGTCAGTAAGTCAGCAGCAGGTTGAGGGCCGCAATCGGGTAAGACTTGTGCACAGGGGTAGAGGCTTCGACCCACCCAAATCTCTATGAAGCCTCTGGACTCCAGACCCTAATCCGGAAATTATGAAAAAAAATTGTTTTCTCCATCCGGAAAAACAATTCTGGAGCCCCTCACATATGTGAGACCCCTCTGTGCTACAGTAGCAGGGCAACAGATCAGTCCATGCAAAAGCATAGTCCGTAAAACAGGTCAGGGTCAGTTCATGTGCAAGCAGTCCAAGCGGTAGGCAGTAGCGTAGTTAATAAAACAGGCCAGGGTCAGTTCACGTGGAAGCAGTGGCATGATTATTTGGGGAACAATGTAAAATGGTCAGCACAGATGATAAAAATGGGGAAATGGTTAAAAATATGGGCTAATATTTTAGGGATGTATGATAAACCAATGCAAAGGCCAGGTTGGGAGGGACACTGGGGACAATGGTAGCTGGTATCTTTTCGAAATCATCTTTTGGTGCACATGCGACATTTTTTTTTTGCCGTCTTCGGCCTGCTTCAGATGGTGGAATGCTGAAGGGGAAGTGGCGCTCATGAAGTCGGCAAACAGCCTCAGAGCGAAGGTCTTCTGGGGGGGGTCTTTGGTGATAGATGAGGGACGTGACAACTTCTATGAATTTTAGGAAGGGGGCGGGACTTTCCATGGATTTGGTGTAGACTACGTAGGAATTATAAATGGCCAAATGGATGAGATAAATTGCTACCTTCTTGTACCAGAATTGGGGTGTCCTTGTTGACAAATAGGGCTGAATCATTTGATTATTGAAATCCACCCCCCCATGTAGAGATTATAATCTTGGACACATGTTGGCTTTTCAATGGGACCTCGTCTTCTTTATACCTCAATTGTAGCGTTGTCATGGATGGTGGACATCATGTGCACGTCCCTTTTATCTTTCCACCTCAAGGCCAGCACTTTGTTGCATCTCAATGATGCTCTATCCCCCCTTCGCAGCTTTTTGTTGGCTAGAAATTGTGGGAAGCCCTTCCTATTTTTTCTGGAGGTTCCACAGGCCAGGGTTTTTGCAATGTATAAGTGTTTGCAAAGGGTCAGGCTGGTGTAGAAGTTGTCAAGATATATGTGATATCCTTTGTTCAGAAGTGGGTATGCCACGTCCCATACAATCTTTCCAGTTATGCCCATGTAGGGCGGGCATTCAGGGGGCTGGAGCTGGGAGTCTCTTCTTTCATATATGCGGAATGCATACAGATATCCTGTGGCTCTCTCACAGAGCTTGTATAATTTTACTCCGTTTCTGGCCCTTTTGCTAGGAATATATTGCTTTATTCCTAGCCGGCCTGAAAAGGGTACCAGGGACTCATCGACACATCTATTCTGATCGGGGACATAGAGTTCCTTAAATTGTTGGGAAAATAAATTTATCAGTGGGCGAATCTTGTATAACTTGTCGTAATTTGGATAATTGTGGGGAGGGCACTGGATGTTGTCGCTGAAGTGAAGAAAGCGCATTATCATCTTGTATCGGGACCTGGACATTAGGGCAGAATAAATGGGCATGTTGTGGATAGGGTTGGTGGATGTCCTTCATTTTTTTTTTTTGTAATCCCCATGTTTGGGGTGAGGCCCATAAACAATTTGAACTCCTCCAAATTTAGATCTCTCCACTCAAACGGACAGGCATAGGATGATTGGGGGTTGTTGGCAATATACTGCTGGGCATATAAATTTGTCCGGTCCACAATAAATTGCAGCATAGTGTCTGGCAAAAACATATGAAAGAAATCCATCTTTGAGAAATTTTGGGTGTTGGTCTGCACACCTGGCTGTGCTTTGAAAGGGGGAATAATTGGTGATGCCGAGTTGGAAGGCAGTCATGTTGGGTTGGCAAGACCATCTGACATGTATGTAGAGGCCCTGGCTCTTGGGGGATGTGACACTCCAGTAGTTGGATTGGAATTTCCTGTGCTGGTACTCAGGTGTGATGTGGCAGCACTGGTACTGGCATTTGTTCCTGGGGCCTATCGCCGGTGGCAGCGCTGGTACTGGGCATTTGTTCCCGGGGCCTAACGCTGGCGGCAGCGCTGGTACTGGGCCTGGGAATTTGTTCTTGGGGCCTATTGCTGGTGGCAGCGCTGGTACTAAGCCTGAGAATATAATCCTGGTTTCCAGAGTTCTGTGCCCTTTTAGGAGGGACCCATTCTTCCTCAGAATCATTTGACGATTCACTATTCGGTTCAAATGCCAAATTTGATTCAGAATTGGAATCTGGTGAGAACTCCCCGTTGCTCTCATCAGTTATGGAGAGGATCTGAAACGCCTCCTCACTGTTGTATACTCTTTTGGACATGACGCTGATGGCTGTGTGGCAGGTGACAGTCACTGATGGGCTGTGCGATGAGTGGCAGGTGACGTTCACTGATAGGTGATGATGGTGTGACAGGCGATGGTCACTGATGGGTGACAGGCCACGGATGGTGACGGGTGATGGTCACAGACGGGTGACAGGCCACGATCACTGATGGGTGACCGGTAATGGCTGGCGGTCACTGATGGGTGACAGGTGATGGCTGACAGTCACTGATGGGTGATGGCTGACGGTCACTGATGGGTGATGGCTGACGGTCACTGATGGGTGATTGGCTGACGGTCACTGATGGGTGATTGGCTGACGGTCACTGATGGGTGATTGGCTGACGGTCACTGATGGGTGATTGGCTGACGGTCACTGATGGGTGATTGGCTGACGGTCACTGATGGGTGATTGGCTGACGGTCACTGATGGGTGATTGGCTGACGGTCACTGATGGGTGATTGGCTGACGGTCACTGACGGGTGATTGGCTGACGGTCACTGACGGGTGATTGGCTGACGGTCACTGACGGGTGATTGGCTGACGGTCACTGACGGGTGATTGGCGATTGGCTGACGGTCACTGATGGGTGACGGGCGATTGGCTGACGGTCACTGATGGGTGACGGGCGATTGGCTGACGGTCACTGACGGGTGACGGGCGATTGGCTGACGGTCACTGACGGGTGATTGGCTGACGGTCACTGACGGGTGATTGGCTGACGGTCACTGACGGGTGATTGGCTGACGGTCACTGACGGGTGATTGGCTGACGGTCACTGACGGGTGATTGGCTGACGGTCACTGACGGGTGATTGGCTGACGGTCACTGACGGGTGACGGGTGATTGGCTGGCGGTCACTGACGGGTGACTGGTGATTGGCTGGCGGTCACTGACGGGTGACGGGTGATTGGCTGACGGTCACTGACGGGTGACGGGTGATTGGCTGACGGTCACTGACGGGTGACGGGTGATTGGCTGACGGTCAGTGGCGGGTGACGGGTGATTGGCTGACGGTCAGTGGCGGGTGCCGGGTCATGGCTGGCGGTCAGTGGCGGGTGCCGGGTCATGGCTGGCGGTCAGTGGCGGGTGCCGGGTCATGGCTGGCGGTCACTGGCGGGTGCCGGGTCATGGCTGGCGGTCACTGGCGGGTGCCGGGTCATGGCTGGCGGTCACTGACGGGTGCCGGGTCATGGCTGGCGGTCACTGACGGGTGCCGGGTCATGGCTGGCGGTCACTGATGGCAGTCTTATGTGACAGGTGCACTTTATTTGGTGACTGTTGGTTGACAGATGACAATTGGGTGGGGGGGGGGGCGATGGGACAGGTGTGGTGTTGGTGCAGATGCTACAGAACACAGATCGGTAACTCACTGCTTCTGGCTCTTCTCTCCTCACACTGGAAACGGTATTCACCACACCTGTACGACTACCCACCACGGTCTGTGGGTACACCAGCCCTGAGTTTTCATATAATTACCTGTCTCTGTGTGGCAGGTTACTCAGGCTCATTTACTAACACAAGAGGGGGGTCCGTCATCAGGTTCATTTACGCACAGTGGTCTTGTCAATTCTGCTCATGTTCCCATACTTAGGTAGGCACAGAGGGGCGTTGTTGTTCTTATGTCTGGTTGTCTGTCATTTCTCTAGTTTGTGTTCTCAGGTTGGGCTGTTTTGGCATCCATACTGTTATCAACCATGCTTGCACTCACTTTCATCAGTCCTGCCCATTGTTGGGACTTATTTATTGGTGCAGTTGTCATTTCGCCACTGGGCTCACCCTTGGGTCGGAAGCAGTCGTCAATCTTTCAGTTGACGTCCTGTTGCTTAGAGGCCCTGGTCACCACCAGGGTTTCATAGTCTCTCTCAGGGTGTGTGCTGAGCCACGTCCCCTTGATGGTCCTTAAGTGGTAGGTTGGGCAAACGTCATTGTGTTTCTGGATTCCACTCTCGCTCTGATCTCTTGTCTAGGATGTTGCCTCGTGAACTGCTCAGGGACGTCAGTCCAGCCATCTTTTCCGATCCCCAGCCTGTTTCAGGTAGGAGGGCTTCAGTTACTTTGGGTATGTCTGTATCATGCCATGGGACTTATTTCCCCGGGGTGGAGTCTGGCCCTCCTGCCTCGGTTCAGGATTCTGACTCGGTTGTCAGGTCACAGGCTGAAGCACGACCCGATCGAATCAGGTGGGACCAGTGTTCTCTCTGGCATGGTTTCTCCATGTTGACAATGCTTATTGCCATAGTGCATGGGCCTCATCCACCTACTCCATCACATCCTTCAGGTATTCAGCATTTTGAACTCCTGCTAGTTGTCCTTTTGCACTCACCCTCGCACTTCCCCATACCAAGCATGGGTAGGCCAGGGGTTGTGGGGCTTTCACTGAGCACTTCACTGGTGTCCGTTTGAAGTTTCAATCTTCTTGGCCATCATTTTGCAGGGGCTCCTCGGGCCAGCCATTGCTCCCCTTCCCCCACGTATTCTCTCGTTCACAAGCAGTTCATTCTCATGTCTGGGTTGTTTCGAGCTTCAGGCTCTATCCAATCTTTCACGGGACATGTAGTTGGGTTCTGGGTAGCTTCGCCGGTTCTATAGGGGGTTCCGTCTCATCTCCAAGTCAGGAGTCGGGGGGGGGGGGGGTTTCTCCGGTCATAGCGGATAATTTTTCGTTATATACTGTTGCCATCCGGGCGCACGCTACTCCACTTGATGGATTGTTACCTTCCCCCCTTCACCTAAATTTGTGTCTTTTTGCCCTCCTTCAGGCATACTGACCAGCCAGGCCAAGGCACACCTCAGGCCTCGGTGCTTAGGAGTATCACTTTCTCACTCGGACTACAAATATACTTTTATTCAAGTTTACATGGCAGTCTCTGAATGACTATGGTTTCCTGCGTGATGTGACTGGCTTACCTTTATGCCCACTCCTGCCAAAGGCTCTGAGCACTGTTTATTTGTATGTTTCTTCCTGCTATACAATCACTCCATGATTTTTCACTACAGCCCAGAGCAATTTTTTATGTTTCCACCCACAGACCCACGTGGCAATATGGACTTTGCGTGTGATATTTAGTTTTGAGCTGGATCCAGACAGATGCAGTGACAGCTCAGAAGATCACTGCTGCCAGGGCTAAGCCAGGCCCAGGCTTCTCTAGATGGATGTCAGTGCAGTGATGGCTCAGATGATCACTGCTGCCACTTGTAAGCAAAGAGGTGAAAGCAAAAGAAGACTACTTCTACTCGCTTATCTCCTGGGCTCTGATTGATGACTCATGTAATGTAGAGCCTAGCAGAGAAAGCCAGTGGTGGAATTATTCCTTTTGCCGCTGCTCTATGCATACTTGGCTGTACAGTCATCCTCGGCATCCCTCCAGACGTGCCAGAGTAGTAATACTGCTGTCACTATTCCTGGCAGCAGCTCCTGGGGCACAAGCTCAAGTCCATATACATATACCCATGGCATGTTTGAGAAATATATAATTTAATTGACAACTTTGTGTAAAAACTTATTGCAAAAAACATAAAATATTCCATGGACTCAACATGCCTCTCATGAAATAACTTGGGCACTAAAACACACTATATTGCCCAAATGTTTGTTACAATATAAAAGATGATCTTATGCCGGTTACATAGATGCAAAACACGACATGCTTTAAAATTGTGCATGCACATGCAGCAGCGACTAACTACAAACTACATTTTTAAAAGCCCTTACAGGTTACTACTTAAGATTTACAGAGGAGGTCTACTGCTAGAATTACTGCCCTTGATCTGACTTTTGCGGTGATACCTCATATGCATGGTGCAATTGCGGCCTACATAAGACCGATGCTTGCGTTTCGCCTTTGCGTGTGAGCACGATGGGATGAAGGTGCTTTAATTTTTATTTGCTTTTTTAAATTTATTTAACTTTATTTCATTTTTACACTGTTCCCTTATTCATTTTTTTTGTTTTGTTGTCACAGGGAATGTAAAAATCCCCTATGATAGCAATAGGTGATGACAGGTACTCGCTTTTTTTTTTTTTTTTTTTTTATTTGGGGTCTATTAGACTGTAGATCTCTCCTCTGCCCTTAAGGCATCGGACCACACCAAGATCGGTGTGATAAGATGCTTTCCCAGTGATGCTGTTTATATCCGTCGATACCGAAGTGGTGAAATGCTCATAGCTACTGGTTTCTTAGGCTATAGAGATGATTGGAGCCATTCTGGTCTCCGATCAGCTCTGTGGTCAGCTGGCGGAACCATCAGCTGCATTCTTGGGTTCCCCGGTGGGAAAGGTGGCCGGGGGGAAGGTCCCCTCCCACTGCTTGTAAAAGCAGTCAAGCAGCTAGTTGGCCGCTATAATTGCTTATACATGCAATCCGACTGCCGGCTAAAAAAAATGATATGTAGATGATGCCTAAACCTGCAGGCATCATTCAGGTATAACCATGCAAAGTCCAGCAACATACCAGTATGTTGCCAGTCCTTGTTGGGTATATATTGTAATGTTCCTTTTTTTTCTTTTTTTCATGCAGCCTGCGGGCTGATCAAAAATAGAGAACCTAACAGCGTCCTCCATTCACATAGATCGATGTGAGATCGAAAAAGTTTGTGGTTTGCCCACTATTAGAATACCACCCTGCATCCACCTACTACTAATGATGGGCATATATGCACTGCACTATTTTTTATTTTTTTCAGCCCATGGGCTGAACGAAAAAAAAACAGATTCCTCCTTTTACATCGATCGATGTGGACGAAGAAATCTCTGTAGAGAAAAGTGGAAAAAAAATATGCAGACACATAGGAGGGATCCGCCCTCTGTCCACCCCAGCCCCTATGCTTTGGCATATATGCTTTTTTTTTTTCCACCAACTGCATTGGTGAAATTGCCTCCTACAGAGCTAGAGTCACTGATTTGCGTATTGTGAGAGCAAACCCTGTTGTAAAAATAAACCCATGTTGCAGCTGAATAACGTACCTACAAAGCAAACTTTGGTTAACTATAAAACACAGTAACAATAAAACATGACAGTGTAGTAAGTACAGTAAGAACAGTACATTTAATTCAATGAAACAACTTTTTTTTTTTTCCTTTATTTGTAGCTGTAAAAAAAACTTTGAATGTTCCAGGCTAGGGTCTCTCAAAATGTGACAGCCATCTAACATCTTTCGAGACCCTGTGTCAAAGTGTGCCCTAGACTGTGCCATTCTGTACCCTATAATAATACTCCACTAGTGTTTGGTAGCGACAGAAACAGTCCCTGATGCAGAGACCAGGTTGGCCAGAACAGGAGGGATAAAAATAGTGGGTGTCACGCCTATGTCCCCGTTTTTCACAGGCACAACTTATTTTTGAGTATGGGTACCAGGGAGGACATCCGGAAAATGCCTCTCATGCAGCCGGCTCACTGCATCTGGTTTGGGAATTTGGGCCACTGCATTTTCTGCATACAAAAGGGCTGTTATGTGATCACTTCCTGAAATTTTAGGAAGGATCCACTAATTCCTGATGCTTTGTATAGTACATAAGCGAATTGGAATAAATACTTATATACTTTTTTGTACCAGCGTCTGGCCTTATGGGCTATTAAGTATGGCGCCATCATCTGGTCATTGAAATCCACCCCTCCCATTTTAATGTATTCCTGGACACAGAGAGGCTTCTCAACAACACCAGTCGCCGTAGTAATTTGGACTGCCGTGTCTGCGTGAATGGAAGACAGAATGAAAACGTTCCGTTTGTCCTTCAATCTCACAGCAATCAATTTGTTGGACCTCAAGCAGGCGCTCTCCCCCTGTCCAAGTCTGGTATCTACAAGCCGTTGGGGGAAGCCCCGGCGATTAGATCGCACGGTGCCACATGCGCCAATTACTAATTGAAAGAGGTGTCTAAAAAGTGGCACGCTTGTATAAAATATGTCCACGTATAAATGGTACCCCTTTCGGAAGAAGGGTGACATCAAGTCCCAAACAATCTTGCCGTTGCTCCCTATGTAGTCTGGGCAGTCACGGGGCTCCATACTTCTGTCTTTTCCCTCGTAAACCAGGAAACTATATGTATAGCCTGTTGCCCTGTCACAGAGCTTATACATTTTGACCCCATACAGAGCACACTTGCAGGGGAGGAACTGTTTGCAAGCAAGGCGGCTAGAAAAATTAATCAGGGACTCAACGCAGAGGACTTGTTTGGGGATATACAAGGCTGCAAATTTTTGGTTGAAGTGGTTTACAAGGAGCCGAGTTTTGTGGAGCTGATCATATCCAGGGTCACCCCAAGGACGACAGAGTTCATTGTCGTTGGAGTGCAAAAACCTCAAGATTTGCTTGTATCTAGTCAGAGAACATGGTGAATTGGGTCAGTGGACCAATATGACCGCAACACACCCTTTTTAGTAATGCCCATGATGAGGAATAGGCCCAGGGGTCAAATTTGGGTTTGCGGCAATAAATTGATCAGCATATAAATTGCTTTGCTCCACAATAAATCTGTATAGATCTTCCGTGAAAAACGGCTCCTAAAAACCAAGGGGAGTTAAAATTGCTTTTTCCACCAGAATTCCGGGTTGGCCAGTGAATGGGGGAAGTACGGGCGCTGCAGAAGTGGTGGGCTGCCAATCAGGATTTGCAAGCGCATCAGGAAGGGCACTATGGGATCTACAGGCCTGTGTTTGATTTCTTGGTGGCTGCGGGACACTACTTGTGCTAGCCACCGCACCAGCATGAACTGCACTTATGGAACTCGCCGCGTCACCAAATGTTACTGCAGTGCCAGTTTGTCTACGACCAGGATGTACTAGGCCGCTGGTGCTCGCCAGTTCACCAGAAGGTAGAGTGGTACTAGTACTGGCTCTCTGCTGCAAACGAGAATGATGTGATTGCTGCACCTCAGCAACAGAGGAGCGGGGTCAGGTACACCTGACCTTAACTGGGACCTCTACTCCGTCGTCGGAGCTATCTGTCAGGGTGCTGCTGCTCTCTACAGGTTCGTATACGGAGTCTGAATCTGACAGTTAGGCTTCCCCTGTATTCTCATCTGTCATGCTCAGTATCCTGTAGGCCTCTTTCACTAGTGTTACTTTTGTGACCGGGAGTGAAAGGGTTAACTGGAGGTGATCAGAGGGTTAAAACTTTATTAGGGAATATATGGTAGGTACCCTGAACCTATCTGGGACTAACGCTAACTGCTCCTAATGCTATTTAGCATCAAGTGATGCCAATACAGTGATCAGTAAAAAATCTGTACTCTGTACTTAGAGACACACTGACAGGGAGTGAAAGGGTTAAATGTGCCTAACTATGTGTCCTGGTGTCAGTGTAGTCCTTTTTTTTTTTTTTTTTTTTTTTAATTGGGAAAAAAACAACATTATTGAGGTGTAAACATGGTATACATATATACTTTCAACAGATATATAAGTTTTTTTACATGTCATATATTCAATAAATTTTGTTTATATAATAGCCTGTATTCTGTGGTCGCTTATTTTTATTTTACAAAGGTAACACTTTTAATTTTATTCCCTTTCAGTATATTGGATCACTTAAGTACATGTCTCACCATCCTCCAACCATCTGTCCCATACCTTAGAGTGTTTTTGCATACAACCTCTATGGGTATAAATCAGTTTCCTGTATGGAAGGGTGTCATTAATTTCTTTTTTCCATGCCCGAAGTGTAGGGGGTGATATCTGCATCCAAGGTCTGGCTATCAGTTTCCGTGCTACAAATAAGGTTTCAAATATGAATATGGTTTGGTATTTGTCAACATCGGGCAGTAGGCCCCATAGACACAACTTTGGGTCTAGGACCACTGGGGAGCCCATGTTGTCATGCAGGAAGCAGTTTATCTGCATCCATTAAGTTTGTATATTAGGGCATTCCCATATCAGATGGAAGAATGTACCAGGGACCCGCAAACACAGGGGACAAAGTGGATTTCTTGTGGCTTGAAACTTAGCTAGTTTCACCAGAGTCAAATATGCACAATGTAGTATGTACAATTGTGTCAGTCTGATAGCTTAGGAGACACGGTTTTGACCCCCTCCAATATTTCTATCCAGTCGGAGTCTTCCATGGTTCCCAGGTCAGTTTCCCACGCATTTTTAGCTACCTGGATAACTACATTTGCCTTTTGGAGTC
Source organism: Aquarana catesbeiana (assembly GCF_042186555.1). Taxonomy (NCBI): domain Eukaryota; kingdom Metazoa; phylum Chordata; class Amphibia; order Anura; family Ranidae; genus Aquarana; species Aquarana catesbeiana. The sequence continues at coordinate 145,965,643 of NC_133336.1, read as the reverse complement.
AAAGGGTGTAATAGATGTTGGATATAAGTTTGGCTAAATCTGTTCCTAGGATAGTATTGAGGACAAGGTGGGGTGCTTAGAGTAATCGTACCGTTTGCGAACTGCGCTTGAATAGCGTGTCTAAGTTGTAGGTATCTAATCAGTAAGTGGTTTGGGAGTGCAAATTCCCCTTTAAGTGCTCTAAAGGTCCTAGGTCTGGAGTCTGTCATTACTTGGGACAGGTAGATTACCCCGTATAAGGCCCATATTGTGGGGTCTGGGACTGTGTCAAATTCAGGTAAATGGACATTGTGCCATAGTTGAGTGTGCGTATTAAACTGAGACATGTTCTGTTTTTTTCAAGGCTATATCCCATACCTTCTGATGGTGTGTGAGCATCCCTTGATTGTACCTAGGGAGTTTGTTATTCCCTGGTTCCTTTCGGAGAATTGTCTGTATGGGAGTAAACAATGACTGCCCTGATTTGTCACACACTAGATTTCTATAGTGCTGTGCTTCAGATGTGTTAAAGTAGTACATATGTGAGAGCTGTGCGGCTAAGTAGTAATCTTGTAAATCTGGTAAGGCACACCCCCCTTCAGATGTGGGATTTTTTAACACATGCCAGGCTAGTTTATGCCTATTATGCCCCCAGACAAATGAGTTCAGAATTGCTTCCATGTGTTTAAAGACTTTCAAGGGAATATAAAGAGGGGCATGCCAAACCATATACAAGATTTTAGGCAGGAGAATCATTTTTATGAGGTTTATTCTTCCCATTACTCCCAAGGGCAGTCTGGACCAGGTTTGGGTTTTGAATTTTAGGGACTGCGAATAAGGGTTCTATATTAAGATGGATGTAGTCCCTAAGATTTCTAGTCACCATCATCCCCAGGTATTTGATCGCCGAGACTCTAGTTAAAGGGAGTTCATGTTGGGCAATGGGCGGGGGGGGGGACGGGTCCAGAGGGAGGATTTGGGACTTGTGCCAATTTATCCATAGTCCGGAGTATCCTCCCATTTTCTCATTTATAGCCAAGGCCAACTGTAATGACTGTCCCTGATCTGCCAAATATAAAACTGTGTCGTCCGCATAGAGCCCTATTTTTTCCCATGCATCCCCCCGTCGTAGGCCAACAATATTTGGGTCTGCACGTATGGCTATAGCTAGTGGTTCCGCAGCCAGGGCTTATAGGAGAGGGGAAAGAGCGCATCCTTGTCTTGTGCCCCTCTCAAGGGAGATTTGATCTGATAACCAGCTGTTCACAAATATCCGCGCCTTGGGTGTCTGGTATAGAAGCTGCACCCATTTAATGAATTTGGGCTCAAATCCATAACAACTAAGACATTCCCATAGGTACAGCCATTTGACTGAGTCGAAAACTTTGGCCCTATCCAGGGCCACGACCACTCTGGTATTAGAGTTATCATGTTGAGCATGGACATTCATTAACAGTCTCCTAATGTTCATTGCGGTGTTTTTCCCTGGAATATATCAACTGGAAGTAGGGATACAATTCCTGAAGATTGGGGGTCTTTTCCTGGTTTAAGGAGAACTATGATTTGGGCTTCCTGCATGGAGGAGGGGAGTTTTCCTATTTCAAATATGGAATGGTATAACATCTTAAGTTTAGGGGTAAGTATTTCTGAATATGTGGCATAAAATTCTAATGGCAGTCCGTCTAATCCTGGTGCCTTGGATTTAGCTAATTGGGAAATTGCCGTAGATATATATCTTGATTAGTTATAGGAGAGTCTAGCATATCTATTTGAACCGCGTTCAGTCTTGGGAATTGTATTGTGTGTAAATACGATCGAATGTCCTCCGATGTGTATCTGCACTGCGATTTGTATAGGTTGCCATAAAAGTCAAATGTATCTGCTACTCGTGTAGGATCAGTGATCAATTCCCCATCCGGTCCGGTCAAGGAAACCACCACCGGTGGTTTGTCATCCAAATGAGCCAAGTATGCCAATAGTTTCCCCGCTTTTTCCCCATGTTCATATACTCTGCCTTTACAGAAGAACACCCTTTGCCTAGCTTTTTCTAAGGACAGTTGTGCTATTGTGCGGGCCTGTAGTTTAACCCTAACTAGATTTTCAGGGGAGGGGTGCATATTATAGGCTTCCTCTAGTTCCTTCAATTTATCCTCGGTCAACTGAATGATTGTTGTAGATGATTTTTTGAGTCGTGTTAAGTTTTCTGCGTGCATGTAGCTTAAAGGTGTCCCATCTGGAATTAAAGGACAAAGGTCTTTGTTCCTCTGGAAAGAAAAATTGCAATTCCCTTGCTATATCATCATGGTCTGTTAATGCTGACAACCAGTATGGGTTTAGTCTCCACACCTGCTTGGGTGCCGTCCCCAACGGTGAGGCCAGCATCCAGCACGGGGAGTGGTCTGACAGTGCCTTAGGTGCAAATCCTGATCCCACAAATTTAGGTAGGAGGGTTTTGGACACCAGTATGTAATCTATTCTGGACATTGTTCTGTGGCTTGAGGAGTGGAATGTGTACTCTCTAGCTGCTGGGTGCTGATGCCTCCATACGTCCACTAATGCAAATTCCGTTAACAGTCTGCTTAGTCTAGATTCCCGTACCTCCACATCCTGCATTCCCTGCTGTATTGGTCGGTCCAGGGAGGGGTTCACAGTCATATTGAAGTCCCACATCCATACCGCCGGGTGCCGAGCCATGTATGCTAGGCCAGCCGTGACTACTTCCGAGCTGTTAGGAGGGGGGACATAACATGCAAGTATCAACAATTGTGTCCCCCCTATGCTTGCATATAAAAACACAAATCTATCATGCTGGTCCGAATCTAGTGAAATTCAAATGGGGTAGGTTTAGTCACTAGTATAGACACCCCCCTGGACATAGTCGTATGGGTACTATGGTAAGTCCAGCCAATCCAGGGGCGCTTCAGAGCGGACTGTAGATGTCCTGTAACGTGTCTCCGTCAGCGCTATGATGTTGGCCTTCTGCGCCTTCAGCAGCGCAAGTGCAGGTGTGCGTTTAATTTTGTCGTGCAGCCCCCTTACATTCCATGTGTAAAAATGTAATTGTGGTCATTTAGCCAGTGGCGAGTATACCGATGGGGACCAGCATGATAGAGGTTTAATGGGTTCAAAACAGCACCCATACCAGTGTAATTTCTTATGTACCCACAGTTGTTAAAAATACATCTCAAAGAACATTTCTTAATATCTCTAAAACTTTTCTTCCTAAAACTAAAGACCCAAATATGGGTAACATCCCTCCCTCCCAGCTCCGTGCCTCCCCAACTTGGCAGGAGCATATCTTGCCCAGTAAACATTAGGAAGGCTATCTTTCAGCTATGGTCTCTAGCTGGAGGCATATATCTTAATGCAAAAATTAGGTGAATATTTGCAAAGTATTCAATCTTAAGCGGGTGCCATTTCTCACTGCTCAGTGCGTGGTAAGTTAGTGGGGGAGAACAATGCTCTTTGGGAGACAGGTGCATTGGGTCTCTTGCTTCCACATCTTTGCGTTGCAATAGGTTATATCCCTTATACCGTATAAGTTCAGTGCTGCGAAGGTCCAGGAGAGTTAACCGTGCAAGGAAAAATAGCCAGGGAGTCTTAAGGAAGTAGAGCACAGGGGGAGGTATGCAGGTGGCATGGCCGCCGGTCTTGTGGTAAGCAGGGGGAGTGTTATGAACACAGGACCCATAAATGTATGACACAGTTTACAGTAACCGACTGGAACCTGGGCCCTATCCCCCTGCACTTTCCCAATCTCCATTCTTCAGCAGTTCCGGATGATACCCAGGAGGTATAGTAGAAATATATAAACGAAGGCGGGGGGTGCAGGGGGGAGAACACATAAAGGCTATATGTCAGGGGCTTATCGGTTATACTCACTGGAACATTTTGTCTGTGCGTCTTCTAAGCTGGTCTCTCTCTCTCTCCGATCAAGCCAGGCCGCCGCTGCTGCTGGGTCCTCAAAGAACTGTACTCGTCTGTCTTCTTCTACTCTGAGCCTTGCTGGAAATAACATGGCATATTTCAGATGTAGCGTATGCAGACGGCGCTTCACTTCAAAACTTCAAAACTGCATTATTCTTCTAAATATACAGTAGATACACTGTGACAAACCCAGTGTCAGATCACTGACTTGTGACAAATGACTGGTCAACCTCATATCGCGCCGTCACTGATACGCAGCAATGGCACTCTCTGCCGCACCCTGCACAAAGATTTTCCAGCTTGCCGGACCACAATCTAGGTGCCATCCGACTGAGGGTGCTTGTCACTGGGATTAGTTAAGTAAGCATTTATCTCTTCAAACTGCCACCAACTACTTTGATAGAGAAGTAGTAAACTTTCACAATATTAGCAATAGCAGACTGGTATATCTACTGGTTTACTATGTAGTAGTGCTCTTCCAGAGAAGGGGCTTCTTTAAGTTTGCTTTAGCACATTAGAGACTTAACACTTTTCAAAATATTGTTTAACCACTTGCTGACCACCCTATAGCACTTTTACTGCTACAGGGCGGCAGCTGTGCGCAGGATCACGTATATATACAAGTGATCCTGAACTTTTGCCTGCAGAGGGGAACGCACGCGCTACTTCGGCTGTGATTATTCACAGCAGAAGCCGATCTTACAGGTGTCGGGGACTCTGTCCGGCACCCGCTGATCGTCCGTAAAATGGAAAATTGTGATATGCCTATGTAAATAAGTCATATCTCAATTCTGACGGGGGGAAGGGATGTATTCTGTGTCTCTGCAAGGCAGGGACTAGAAGCGATCTCTTCCCTTAGTGAAAGCAGCACACTGTTTATACAGAAACACTGGCTAGGCACACAGTTAACCCTTTCCCCAGCAGTGTCAGTACAATGCTTATTCTTTTTGTCAATAAAAAGAGTTGATAAAAAAAGACATTGTGGTACAGTAACCGATATACTCAACATGAGCATGAAGATTACAAAATTCAGTACACAAATACAAACTTCCTCACAATTGCTTGTATAAAATCCAAAGATCAAGTTCTCATATAAAAAAAGTAGTGACAAATCACTCAAGTGACCAAATCGAGAGATTGGATACAGAGTGATTCTTTATAAGTACTCGGGTATAAACACACCTTAACTTGTAGGTTAAGACCCCTGTCACGCTGAGCTGCCCCGGGCGTCAGCTGTAAAACGGCACTATCTTTAGCGCCACTTTACTGTCGTTTTAGCGGCCCTATTCGGCCACTATCGCAGTTATCGGGGCAGTTTTAACCCCCGCTAGCGGCCGAAAAGGGGTTGAATCCTCCCGCAAAACTGAGGTATAGCAGCACTGCCCCATTGTTTTCAATGGGCAGGAACGGTGGAGTAGCGGTGTATTCACCGCTGCAAAGAAGCTGCTGGCAGGACTTTTTGTGACGCCCTGCCAGCGCAGCGCCCCAGTGTGAAAGCATTCCAGCTTTCACACTGGGTTTGCAGCTGAGGCTATTTTCAGGGGCTATTCTTAGCGCTGTAGCGGCTGAAAAACGCCTCAGTGTGAAAGGGGTTGAAGTGCAAAATGTAAACCTCTTATATAGTAGTTATAGTGAGAGTAGACGAACACCAAGGGTACCATACTTTGTTATATTTGTTAAGGCAGCCTCTGCTCAAAAATACGTTTTTCATAAGGAGTAATCTGGTTCACCATCTGAATCCATTGACGGGTAGATGGAGGCGTATATTGGTTCCATTTAAGTGTAATAGCCTTACGGGCCAAAAACAGTGTTTCCTTCAGCAATATTCTAGTAAATTTTGGCCATTGTTCTTTGTCTAAAATACCCAGTAGACATATCTGTGAAGTACAGGGCACTGGTATAGAAAGAATTTGGGATAATATGGAAATCACTCTCTTCCAATAGCCATCTATTACAGGGCACATCCACAGGGCCGTCTTTAATATTGACTGGACCATGGGCAAATATTTTCTTGGACCCCCTCTTCCATGCAATTTCGCTCTCCACATGCTTTGAGACATACAGTAAGTAGCAGCTAGACTCAAAATCAGTTTAATGAATCAGATCAGGCAGCAATTGCGATTGGTTGCCAGAGGTTATAGTGTATCATTACCGATCACTGACTGGCTGCTAGGTTACAGCACACATTATGGCTCACTTATTATTTGCTAGAGGTTACAGCACATTACTTCTGCTTGTTGATTGGTTGCTAGAGATTACTGTAGATCAATACTGCTCACTGATTGCTAGAGGTTACTGGACATCTATACCGTTTACTAACTGGTTGCTAGAGGTTACTGCACATTATTACTGCTCACTGGTTCCTAGAGGTTACTGTATATCCTTACTGCTCAACGATTGGTTGCAAGAGGTTAGTGCACAGCGTTACTGCTCACTGATTGGTTGCTAAAGGTTACAGTACATAATCTCCTCACTGCCTGCACACTATGGACTGGGGAGGTGAGGGTACCCATCAGTAGAAAACTCCTAGGGGTCCTAGGACTCCTGGGATCAGTGGCAATGCTGAGGGAGGGAGGAGGGGGGTTGATCAGTGGAAATGCTGGGGGGGGTTGATGGGCACAGTAACAGTGGTGGTGGGGGGATTAGTTAGGAGGCAGTACACTGTGGCAAATTCTGAATCATGTAGAGCAAAGCTGGACATCTTTGGCACGTATATAGTGGGGGGTTCTACCAATGTATTGGGGAATTTACAATGACCACCAATGTGAGGAGGTATTTGCACTGACATATAACGGGGGGGAATTTTACGCCACCCACCAATAGAAAAAAGAGATTTCTACACCAGTGTAATTAGAGCATTTACACCAACCACCAGTGTAAGGGGATATATACAATGGCCTCCATGTAAGGGGGAATTTGTACTGACAACCATTGTCGAGGAGATTTGTACTGACCACCAATGTAAGGTGACACTTCTACGCCAACCACCAATGTTTGGTGGTCAGTGTAAATCCCCCTTTACATTGGCATCAGTGTAAATTCCCCACTATGTAAGGGAGGATTCAAAACTGACTACAAATGCAAGTTTTGATTTTTTTCACAATTCCAAATATAAAGAGGAGTTTCTACACTGCCCACCAATATAATGGGGATTTATACTGACCACCAATGTAATAGGAGCATTCATAGCAACCACAAATGTAAAGAGGGATTTACACTGACCACCAATGTAAGGGGGACCTTCACACTGGTCACTAATGTGAAGGAAAGGATTGTACACCAAGCCCCAATGTAATGAGAAGATTTACAGTGACCACCAATGTAACAGACATTTAGCCTGCATTCGCATTAGTGTGTGTCAGGAATACATGCAAAATCGCTTTCCTGACACCACAGAAACATGCTGCCCCTTAGAAGATGCACAGAAGTGCCATTAATTGTTAATGACAACCTCATGCATCGGCTGAAATGTGCATATTCACATGCACCAAAATTCAGGGTGCTGTGGCATCATGTTATTTTGAAGAAGGGTTACCTTTGCAGAACAGGCTGATGTTAGGCTTAATGACTATAGTTGTAAGCAGGACTTTCAAGCATGCTCCTTTACCTCCCCAGTGGGCAGAATTCAGCAGAAGTGATGGTAGATATGACCTCAGGGGAACATGATAGAAATATGAATGCCGCCTCTATTTACATATCAATGATGCAGTCCGCGACTATTTACATATTGATGCCATCACTATTTACATATCTATGCAAGTTATATACATGTAAACACAGGGTCTGCAGGTGAGTCATCTGCACATGGCAAAAGGACAGCAGCAACAGAACTCTATACTGAGATATCAGGACACAGCACGGGACTAAAACTTCAAGGGATTAGGGAATTTAAACTGGGATAGTTGGCAAGTATGAGGCAGCTGCTTTGGGGCCCACAACAATGATGGGGCCCAGGGCAGCTGCCCCTTTTGCCCTGCCTTAAAAACGGTCCTGCACATCCATACTACATGAATAAAATCAGCATTTTCATAGGTGCATCTAGTGCACCAAGACGCTGGTATACAATGCATAGCATGTAGTCTTAGCGAGTTTAAATATGACTGATGCAACATATATAATTGAATTAGTCTGTTATTGATAGCTGGTGAAACAGATAAATGAGAAGGAGCATGCCTCCTCCCAATCCTCATCCGACAGTTCAGGTATGAGTGTTTGGCATTTAGCCCGGACTGCCAAAGGAGTTTTTATTGATTGCCTTAGTTAAAAGATGAGTAAACAGTTGAGATTTAACCCTTAGGGCCCTGGAACCACAATTGAGGGGTAGTTCGAGAACATAATATTAACACCAAATTGGGTTTGTGGTACATGGTGAAGCTCGAGATGCCTATAAAATGCTGTCCAAAGAAGTGCATACTTTGTAGTTAAGAAAAGGAGGCCAACACATTACCAGCATAGATATAATTTAGTATGACTAGACCTCTATCTTCCCGATAAGAGTAGTCTGTGAACTCTAACATATGAGAGAACATTGAGTTATGCCACAGAGGCAAATCTAGATTTAATATTGTCAAACCCATCCAGTTGTTTAGCCTCCCTCCAAACCGCATGGGCCAAGGTCAATATTGGTAAACTGACTCTGCAACACATTCACAGGGGTGTCTCCAAAGCTACCAGCAAATGTTTTAGGTGCAGCACATTAGCCAGATGCGACTCCACTACTGCGGAAGTGGCAGGCACCAACCAATCAGTCAAATTGTGCAATTTCCCTGCTAAGTAGTAATAGTGCAAGTTTGGAAATGCTATACCAGCTTCAGCTTTGGGGTGCAGCAAGATAGTTTCAGTTTTCATCTATTTGCCCATATAAAGGAAGTGACAGTGCATATTTTTTAGCACTGATCACTGTATTAGTGTCACTGGTTTCCGCAAAGTGTCAGTGTCCGATTTGTCTGCCGCAATATCGTAGTCGCTGATCGCCGCTATTACTAGTATAAATAAATAAAAATTCCATAAATATATCCCAGAGTTTGTAGACGCTATAGCACCATGTGAAAACCAATATCAATATACGTTTATTGGGATTGTTTTTACCAAATGTATGTAGCAGAATATATATTGGCCTAAATTTATGAAGAAATGTGTTTTTAGCAGAAAGTAAAAAAATATTTGGGTTTTTCTTTTCTTTTTCATACATCATGGGACACAGGCTAATATTCATTACCTGCTGAGTTATAATTCATCTCCAGGTGAATGGACACTGGTAGACCAAAGGTCTTTAGACAGGAAGTGATCCCCTATATAACCCCTCCCATACAGGAAGTACTTCAGTTTTTTTACCAGCCTCTGCAAGGTGGATGGCACGGTGGTTTGAGCTCTCTGAGCTCCAGGTCTCTAGTCCCACAAACGGTTCTTAAATGAATCAAGGGATTGACTAATCGGATCCATTTGACACAGGCTTTATATGCTTAGATAAATGGTACCCGAGCCTAGCAAAGAAGACTCAAGATCCTGCAAGGTTTTGCCTGTAATGCGGCTTCCGGGGCGCTGAACCCTGCAAAGTGGAATCTTGGACCCCACAGCGCTAAGGTATTCTTACGGGGTGCTGTACAGGTCCAAGGGTGTGGCCCCTAAACATGAAAAGGGTACCCAGTCCTTAAAGGTCCTCAAGTGACAGGAACCTGCTGTGAGAGGTGAAGATTGGGCTCTTAGTTTCTAAGCTGCCCTGCGTGTGAACGGGTAAGTGTGGGGTGACCCAGTGATTGTAACAATCAGTCAAGCTAGCTAGAGGCTGGACACCTGTGTGTGGTGACCATATGGGGGAGTTTCTTTATCGTACATTATGGGACACAGAGCCTTAAGTAATTACTGGTTATGGGCCACCTTCAGGTGTTGACACTGGTATACCCAATACAGGAAGTTGACTCCCCTATATAACCCCTCCTCCTTTCAGGAGTACCTCAGTGTTTTCGCCAGTGCCTAGAGTGTTGGTCACGAGTGAAGATGTGCTCTGAGAAGCTCCAGGAGGGATCCATGCTGGATTTAAAAAACCTCCACAACCGGATCCATCCACGCCACTGCGGCCACAGGATGTTACCCAGGCCTCGCATAGAAGAACGAGGTTTTGCTTGTAATGCTTCTTTGAGGGCTGGACCCTAGGAACCAGGACTCTTTCTTTTGGTCTTGCTACATTACCTAAAGTTGTCCTGAGGGGTGCTATACAGGTCCAAAGGAGTTGAACTCCTATTAAAAGGGACCCGTTCTTTGAAGGTTTAACTACGCTGCCCGCCATGATGGGTGAAATTTGGATCTGTCTGTTTTCAGCAGTATCCTGCAGCAAGGAAAAGGTTAATGAAAAGCATAGGAACTGCAAAGTCCACCTATGACTTTTCTTTCAATATGTAATACTGTAATGCCTTAAAGTCTCCTCTAGAGGGAGTTCCAATACACCTATCCTTTAAATCTGTGCAACAAACAGCGTGTGTCCTAGCAGCTGGAGGGGGTTCTTTAGTCCTCCTCCCAATTGGGGAATCTGAGTGGCTGGTACAGGTACTGTGAAGGTACAATAAACATCCTGTAAGCAGTGGGCAGTGTGACATTTCACTGAACCTATAAAAAGAAAAAAGTTTTGCCTGGATCAACCACCAATGAATAAATTCTAGATAATCAATAGGATCAGATATTCATCCACAATTGGATGCAGTTTGGGTTGCCTTGTAAAGCATACAAAACAACTAGGAGAAAGAGGTTCCCCCAAAGAAGGCAAATTACCCAAACACAATCTGCAAAAAACAATAAATTTATTGAGCTACAAAACACCACACAAAAGTACAAAAATTGGGCAAATTAGGGAATATACCATAGACTAAGTTAAAACAGATAACGTTATCATTAAAAACAACGGAGCCGCGGCCAAGCATACCCCATACACACACCAATCACCACAGCAGATTCCTACTATATTGGGCAGTATCGTGTGAAATAAATCCTTAGTCAGTCCAAGTATTAGTAGTATGGCGGTATGAGGGTAAGGGTGGATGAATGATTGAATGTAACTTGCGAACTAATTCAGCACATCATGAAAATTAAGGCAGTCCGGGAGCTAGACCCATATCATAGGTATGACAACAGCAGTGACCGGCAGTATTACTGAAGCTGGCAGTGAACCCAGGACATACAAATAAAGCAGCTATGTTTGTAGAAAGCAGCAGGGGGAGCAATGACGGCTCAGGCTGTACTATAAGTATAAACTGGAGTAATACTTCTCTCACCAAGTTGATGGCTCAGTAGCTCTTGAGATCGTAGGCTCTACCCCCAGAAGATAGCTGCAGATGTCAGTCCAAACAGCGTTAGCCGTCAAATAAGAGATGTCCCGCTATGTCAGCGCCTTCGGTTAGATGATGTAAGCCGGCCGTCAGCTGTTGGTTCCCGGTCAGGCATTCAAACACCATAAGCTCGCGGCTCCGAGGTGACGCGCTGACGTCACGTGCTGACGCGTTTCACCAGCCAATCACCGCTGGTTTCCTCAGAGCAGCCTCGAGGAAGAACGGGGAGATACTAATGTAAACAAGCATCTCCCCGTTCTGCCTAGTGACACTGTCACTGATCACAGCTCCCTGTGATCGGGAGCGGTGATCAGCGATGTGTCACACACACAGCCCCCCCCACAGTTAGAATCACTCCCTAGGACACACTTAACCCCTCCCTAGCCCTCTAGTGGTTAACCCCTTCACTGCCAGTGTCATTTTTACAGTAATCAGTGCAATTTTATAGCACTGTGTAAAAATGACAATGGTCCCAAAAATGTGTCAAAATTGTCCGATGTGTCCGCCATAATGTCGTAGTCACAATAAAAATCGCAGTTCACCGCCATTACTAGTAAAAAAAAAAAAAAATTATTAATAACAATGCCATAAAACTATCCCCTCTTTTGTAGATGCTATAACTTTTGCGCAGACCAATTAATAAACGCTTATTGCGATTTTCTTTTTTTATCAAAAATATGTAGAAGAATACGTATCGGCCTAAACTGAGGACAAAAATGTTTTTTTATATATTTTTTGGGGATATCTATTATAGCAAAAAAGTAAAGAATAATGCTTTTTTTTTTCTAAACTGTTGCTCTATTTTTGTTTATAGCGCAAAAAATAAAAACCGCAGAGGTGATCAAATACCACCAAAAGAAAGCTCTATTTGTGGGAAAAAAGGATGTCAATTTTGTTTGAGAGCCATGTCGCACCGACCACGCAATTGTCAGTTAAAGCGCCGCAGTGCTGGATCGCAAAAAGTGCTCTGGTCTTTGGGCAGCAAAATGGTCCGGGGCTGAAGTGGTTAAAGGACCAGTTTACAGATGTTCTTAACACCTTGCCGCCCGCCCACTGTCAAATGACGGCGGGGCGGTGCAGCTCTTGTTCTGGGCCGCCATCATATGACGGTGGCACAGAACAGCTGCTCTCGCGCTCCCGCGGGGGCGGCGATCGTGGCCGCACCATGTTGCTAGGACACGGTGCGACACCGATCTGTGTAAAGTGCTGCGGCTCTTTAACCATGTGATCGGCTGTGTCCAGTCACAGCCGGTCACATGTAAACACGGAGATGTCAGTAATCGGCTCTCCTCGCCTCACACTGACAGAGTGTGAGGCGAGGAGAGCCGATCAGCGGCATCTCCTCACAGGGGGACAGCTAGGGAAGTAATCAGGGCACTGATCATCAGTGCCCTGATTACAATATATAAATAAAGTGTAAAAATACCATGCCCACCAATGCCAGTGATCAGAGCCCACTAGTGCCACAAATCAGTGCCCATTAGCCATGCCAGTCAGCGCTGGCAATTAGTGCTGCCCATCACTGCTGTCCATCAATGCCCATCATTGTCGCCCATCTGTACCGCCTATCAGTGAACACCAGTGCCGCCTATTAGTGCTCATCAATGCCACATATCAGTGCCCATAAGTGTGGCAGATTAGTGCCTCCACAGTCTCATCAGCGCACATCAGTGAAGGCGAAAAATTACTTGGTTACAAAATTTACTGACAGAAAAAAAAGTTAAAAAAAAAAATTTTTTTTTTCAATATTTTTGGTCTTTTTTTTTTTTTGTAAAAAATAAAAAACCCAGCGGTGATCACATACCAACAAAAGAAAGCTCTATTTGTGTGAAGAAAATGATAAAAAATTTGTTTGGGTACAGTGTAGTATGACCGTGCAACTGTCATTCAAAGTGCGACAGCGCTGATGCCAGTTATGTTTCAAACGGCAGAATTGACGTTTTGGTATGTTGGTAATCCATCTAGGGTGGTGACAGCTGTGAAAATGGAGGTAAGAGTTGCCTGCAGTGGGTTTCATATAGTTTTTGGCATGGATGTGGTCTTCCGAGTGGCTGCCAGTCCCATTCCTTCCTCCAGTATTGCCTCCCCCCCCCCCCCCCCCATCACATTACATATTTCTTCCTCAGCAACCCCATCCACTTGATACTCCGCTAACACTACCCTGCTAGTGTACTTATGTTCCAATACTCCCCGCTCTCACCCACCAGCATCGATACTGTCCATTATCATTACTACTACATTTTATATGTAATTTTCTGTGCACACGCACATGCGTGTATACATACACAGATGCCAGTGCGCACGGTATATGTATGCGTGCCATATGATTTACATTCGTCCCATTTATCCCTTTATTTTTATTTTTATTTTTTCTCATCTTAGACTAATTTCATGGTTTACCTTATTATAATTTTTATATTAATGTTTTTTTAATTTTTTATATATTTCTTTTTTATATATTCTTTTTTTAATAATTTTGTATAAATATTTTCACTTTTTATTATTTTTTATTTTCTTATCAGTCTCTAAACCCCTCCCCCCTTTTTTCCATTTATTCTCGCTGGTCACACATATACCTACCATATAAATTATTTTGTACACACTTACAGACGACATTATTTCCATCTTTTCACCTTCCCACAACTGTTTCTGCTGGCGTGTTAGACACGCACCAACGCTGCCTTGCCAATCAATTTGTGCACCACCCCTTCCCCTCCCCTCCTCTCTCCCTGTAAAACCACCTGGAAGGAGGAGGGGTTATATAGGGGAGTCAACTTTCTTTATTGGGTATACCAGTGTCAACACCTGAAGGTGGCCCATAACCATTAAGTAATTACTTAAGGCTCATGATGTACTCCAAGAAAAGGATTTTTACAGGTAAGCTGTTATAAAAATCCTATTTTTGGGCTAGCTGTGGGTGTTTGCAAAGTATACCTTTTTGTACCGTTTTGCTTGTGTCTGGCTATTTTTTACCTGTATGTTGGTGCACGACGGTGTGCCATTTCACCTTGGTTCGCCGTGGCGTACGTGTGTTCGCAAGCACGCCGCTGGACTCTGTTTGGCGGCCATGGCGCACGTAGCCTTTATTTGGGCATACGAAGATTTGCGTCATACGTGAATACAGCCACGCCCGTTCCCCGGGACTGCGTGCACAGAACATTGCGGGGCACCCCTAGCTCATTTAGGCTATGTATGGCAAAAGCATGCGGTGCTTCCGGAAGGCAGCTGTGGGACACAGCAGGCTCTGAACAGGCACTTTCAGCAGTTCATTTCTCCTTACCCGGGTCACGTGAGTCACCAAGTGTTGCTTGACAGGCTGCCTCACCCTTTATAACCAAGGATGAACTCTTCTCGGCCCTAGCTGGGTTAAAGCACAGGATTGCTGGCATGATTGCCTCCATCCCGCAGGGTGGCAAGAAGCCTGACAGATCCCCCTCTGTGTATGTGTGGGGCCCGGTATTTGGCACCTTAGTGTGACAACGTCAACATTTTATTAGAAGAGTGGTTTTAATAGGGTATCCTGGGGGGGGGTTGTTATTCCACTAGCATGGTGGAATCGCACCCCTAAGTGTTACTGGTTACATCACCAAATTATTTAATAAAGGTTTATTTTCTATAATTGTATCTTTTGATACACCGTGGTTGACTCCTGTTACTGCTATCTTTAGGGAGACATCTCTTTCTCTGGTCCTTGGTTTTGCAATTATTGTTTAGAGGGGTCACGTCTATATTGACGAATCAGTGTAGATCTATTTACTACCATTGGTCAGTGGGTCCTTTGCTCTATTTTATTTTTGTAAATAACTACCCCCTGATCCCCTATGGATCAATTCCAATGGACCCCCCTGGTTTTTGACTAATAAACTTCCCCCCCCTCCCAGTATACCCGTATATAACAGAGGTATTTGAGTATAAGTGTGACTGCACCCTTGTATACACAGGATGATGGCGTTCCTGATGGGAGCTGAATTTGACGTGAAAATAAGAGCTACCTTTAGCAGAGACAGTGTTGAAAATGATGATATTAAACGTTTATTTAGAGAACATAAAAACTTGTTAGATCACTCAATAGGAAGTGGGATATCCTCTCTTGAATCTTACATTAGTAATAAGATGATCCCTAAAGGCCTAAGGGGTAAAGTGGTACCCGCCACCCACTTACAAACAGAACAGTTCCTTGAGAAATGGAGAAAACAATGTACTGACCATGGGCTGGAGGTAATGAAATTAATAGTAGAAGAGGAAAAAGAACAACTCCTGACATTACAAACACATATTTAGGAGAGTAGTTGAAAATTAGAACCTCTTAAAGACAAACCTGACTTTGAGAAACGAAATGATCTACTCAAAGAAACCGATAATACTCAAAAGAACCTTAGAATAAATAAACAATCTGTGTTCAAAAGGGACTTGGATATCTGGGCCAGGGGTGAAATCTATGATCTCACCCCTAAGGGGAACAGAAGTCATTTTCAGCGACATAGGTTTCCCTCCAATAACAGCTTTAATGGCGGAAATCCATCCTCTGGAAGTGAGGATGAGTTCCACTGATCTGTCACTTTTTTAGAGAAGGACCAACTGGAAACAGAAGATACTCTTCCATCCAAGGGCATCCTGAAGGGAGGCAAAATAGGAACCGTAGACGGAGGAAAAGGAAAAAAAAACAGTGGGAAATACAAAGGGAGTGGGGACCCCAGAAACACGGAACGCACCACCACCACCAGAAGTCAGAGTATTCGTCGTTAGATGGCCCTACATTACCCGGACTGGTCACAACTAGCCAGAGTGATATGAGGGTCATCAATTTATCTGACTTCCAGCTCCAAGGTAGCCATCTTAATCTTTTGTAAAAGGGTGTGTCCTTTTCGCCAACATCCAGGATGGACCACTTTGAAGTTTATAAAGATATATGCCTATTTCTGAGAAAAGTATACTATAAGGACCTCTACTTAGGGGGACATATTGCGGAGTCAGCCACTCAAGAAACCAATGCTATAGAGAACAGTGGCTGTTAGCCAACTTGTCTCTCTACTAGAGGAGGCTGGATCAGAGGACGCTGAACCCACTGAAACTATAACTTGGAGGCGGGGTCCAGATTTGAAAATTAGATTGACATCTATGTCCCAATTTCAGAAAAATAAATGGCCTGGTGTTTTCCTGGACCTTGTCCCTGAGGACCTTCAAAAGGTCAACTGGGTGGCCAATACCATAGACAATCTTTCCCCCGATGAATGCCAAGCGTTAAAGGAGCTCCAGGACGCAGAGAGGCTAGTAATCAAACCCAGTGACAAAGGAGGGAATGTGGTTATTCTATCGACTGAAAAATATGAAAGCGAGGTGCAGCGGTTACTATCGGACAACTCTACCTATAAAAGCCTAAACTCTAACCCTTTCCTGCATTTGGTCGGGTTAATTAATGACAAGTTACAATGGGCCATTGATGTGGATCTACTTACTAAAAAATAGTTAAACTATTTGAGGGTAGATGACTTTAATATTCAGATATTTTATATTATGCCTAAGAGCCACAAAAACTGGGAGGACCCCCCCGGGGAGACCAATTAGAGGCCCATTGGAACAAGTAGGTAAATACATAGACTCCCTGATTAAGGATTTGGTGGGCACTCTGCCTTCTTATGTGAGAGACACTGATGATGTCCTCAACAAAATCAAAGACCTGACCTTCCCGGTTGAGGTCCTCCTGGTTGGCATTGACATTGAATCTTTATACATGTCTATACCCCATGAGTGGGGTATTTCCGCAGTATACCACTTTCTGGACAAATTGTTCCCCACCATGGGTGCCCACAACAAATTTGTTATTGAACTATTAGTTATGGTCCTAAACAACTATTACTTCCATTTCCTGGGCGGTAACTATCAGTAGATACAGTGGGGATCGAAATTTTAGGCACCCCAGGTAAAAATGTGTATTAATGTGCATAACGAAGCCAAGGAAAGATGGAAAAATCTCCAAATGGCATCAAATTACAGATTAGACATTCTTATAATATGTCAAAAAAAGTTAGATTTTATTTCCATCATTTACACTTTCAAAATGACAGAAAACAAAAAAATGGCATCTGCAAAAGTTTGGGCACCCTGCAGAATTTATAGCATGCACTGCTGAGACCTGCCAGTGTCATGGATTGTTCTCAATCATCGTCTGGGAAGACCAGGTGATGTCAATCTCAAAGGTTTTAAATGGCCAGACTCATCTGACCTTGCCCCAACAATCAGCACCATGGGTTCTTCTAAGCAGTTTTCTAGAAAACTGAAACTGAAAATAGTTGACGCTCACAAAGCTGGAGAAGGCTATAAGAAGATAGCAAAGCGTTTTCAGATGTCAATATCCTCTGTTCGGAATGTAATTAAGAAATGGCAGTCATCAGGAACAGTGGAAGTTAAAGCAAGATCTGGAAGACCAAGAAAAATATCAGAGAATAGCTCACAGGATTGTGAGAAAAGCAATTCAAAACCCACTTTTGACTGCACGATCCCTCCAGAAAGATCTGGCAGACACTGGAGTTGTGGTACACTATTCCACTATAAAGAGATACTTGTACAAATATGGTCTTCATGGAAGATTCATCAGAAGAAAACCTCTTCTACGTTCTCACCACAAAAATCAGCGTTTGAACTTTGCAAATGAACATATAGACAAGCCTGAGGCATTTTGGAAACAAGTTCTGTGGACCGATGAGGTTAAAATAGAACTTTTTGGCCGGAATGAGCAAAGGTACATTTGGAGAAGAAAGGGCAAAAAATTTAATGAAAAGAACCTCTGTCCAACTGTTAAGCATGGGGGTGGATCAATCATGCTTTGGGGTTGTATTGCAGCCAGTGGCACAGGGAACATTTCACGAGTAGAAGGAAAAATGGATTCAATAAAATTTCAGCAAATTTTGGATGGTAACTTGATGCCATCTGTGAAAAAGCTGAAGTTAAAGAGAGGATGGCTTCTACAAATGGATAATGATCCTAAACACACCTCAAAATCCACGGGGGATTACATCAAGAGGCGTAAACTGAAGGTTTTGCAATGGCCTTCACAATCTCCTGACCTCAACATTATTAAAAATCTATGGATAGACCTTAAAAGAGCAGTGCGTGACAGCCCAGAGATCTCAAAGAACTGGAAGACTTTTGTAAGGAACATTGGCAAAGATACCTCAAACAAGAATTGAAAGACTCTTGGCTGGCTACAAAAAGCGTTTACAAGTTGTGATACTTGCCAAAGGGGGCAGTACAAGATATTAACTCTGCAGGGTGCCCAAACTTTTGCAGACGCCATTTTTTTGTTTTCTGTAATTCTGAAAGTGTAAATGATGGAAATAAAATCTAACTTTTTTTGACATATTATAAGAATGTCTAATCTGTAATTTGATGTCATTTGGAGATTTTTCCATCTTTCCTTGGCTTTGTTATGCACATTAATACACATTTTTACCTGGGGTGCCCAAACTTTCGATCCCCACTGTACATGGTACATCCATGGGTGCCCCTTGGGCGCCTTCCTATGCTTGCCTTCATTTGGGATGGTGGGAGGAGGAAGTGGTATACGCCTTGTCAATGTACCTTGGTCATGCTCGTACCTAGCTGAGGTACATCAACGACGTCCTTATGGTATGGGAGGGATCTATGACAGAATTAACTCCATTCTTGGAAGAACTTAACCATAACACCCGTAACATACATTTGACTTATGTGGTGAACCCCCATGAAATTTCCTTCCTTGACCTTTCCATTAAGCTAGAAATGGGTAAACTGATAACTAAAACCTACAGAAAGCAAACAGCGGCCAACACACTCCTCTCAGCTGACAGCCATCACCCACAACAGTTGATACGGGGGATCCCGGTGGGACAGTTCCTCAGAATTCATAGGAACTGTTCCACGGAAGATGACTATAGACACAAGGCTGATCTACTTTATAGTCACTTCAGGGAAAGAGGATACTCCCATCGTACCCTTAGAAGGGCTAAAAAAAAACTGGGCAGAGGACTAGAGTTGACCTCAGTACCCAGACAAAGAAAACCGGTACATCAGAGGGCACCATAAAACTGATCACACAGTTTGGTGCACGATGAGATCAGATTAGTAAAATTCTGCAGAACCATTGGCATATACTTACACGTTCGAAAAAGGAAGCCTTCATTGGCTCTAGACAATGGTGGCAAAATGTGCCAAGAATCTCGATGACACACTTGTTCAATCAGAATACACTCGCCCCCTCAACAGGAATTTGCTCACCGACCTAACAGGGATGTATCCCTTTGGACACTGTGGGATGTGTTGCTATGTTGAACGCTCAAAAGTTTTCACTGCCTCTGACAGACGACACAAATCTGATATAACACTGTTTATCAATTGCGCTACAATGCGGGTGCTCTACATCCTGCAATGTCCTTGTAAAAAATTGTATGTAGGAAAAACCAAGCGCCAGCTTCGGGTGGGGTCTGGTGAACATTTAAAAAGCATCAAACAAAAAGAGGATACTCCTGTAGCACAACATTGTTTACAGTGTCATGGGGGTACACCTACTGGTCTTAGGTTCAGGGCAAAAAAATCCCGTAACTCTGACCGCAGAGGTGACTATGACACTGTATTACAATGTAAAGAAAAATCCTGGATATTCACGCTAGGTATATTACAGCCTAAATGATTGAACAATGAGTTAAGTCTCAGGGTTTTCCTAGAGCCTCAGAAGAATACGATAACATCTTTGATCCCTAAATGTGAATATTTGACCTTCGGCCTTGGAATAATGACCTCGGGACTTAATCTCATCAAGCTCTATTTAGAATTTTGCAAATTGGAACCGTATCCTCTGTAGACATGAGACATTCAACTTTCAACATTCAATTGTCTTCATTTCCCCTGTGTTTTAAATATGTCACCACAAGATGACCCTAGAATGAAGTTCTGACATTCTTGATGCTGATTGGGCATTTGCGCTTTAAAAAGACGTGGATATTGAACGTCATACGTCCTGACAAAGCGCATGGTCACGTGTGAACCGCATTGACGTAGGCGGCGCCTTCTCCACTCCACGCTCCACCATGCATTTCAACAAGCGCGCGCTGCTTTGAACCGCTCGGCTCGCATTTACTGACTGGATGAGCGCCTGGTACACTCACTGACAGGTTCCGAGATCTGACATATCAACGTTTGAAGTAAATAAACAGGAGGATATACTTTGATGTGCTTATCGCTGACTGCAGCGTTGATGAAAGCATATATCATCTCGATCGCAACAACAACCAGGGAGTGGTGAGAGCCCACAGGCATTATCCTCTTATCCCCTTTTTGAACGATTTGCTAGACAAGTTCTCAGTGATACGCTATACCATATCCATGTTGGACTGCTAACACTATTAAGGCGCTTCATGCTATTGTCTACATACGCTCGGATTGTATTATCCCCATACATTGAGGGACGTTTCTCTCCAGTCTTTACATGGTACTTGGTATACGCATACTCCAGCTTCTCAGCTATATGCTGATTCATGCAAGTCAACATCACTGGTTCCTGATAAGTGTACCATGTTAGCTTGAGTGATTAATACAGTTGTTCATTTGAATTTCTCTACACAATTACTGCAGCAGTCCTGACTGGGATATGCTCTGTGTGGACTTTTTAACTGTTTAACCATTTAAACCCTGGACCATTTGGCTGCCTAAAGACCAGAGGACTTTTTACAATTTGGCACTGTGCTGCTTTAACTGGTAATTGCGCAGTCATGCAATGTTGTACCCAAACGAAATTTGTGTCCTTTTTTTCCCACAAATAGAGCTTTCTTTTGATGGTATTTGATTGCCTCTGCGATTTTTATTTTTTGCGATATAAATGGAAAAATACTGAAAATTTTGAAAAAAAAATATTTTCTAGTTTTTGTTATAAGAAAAATCCAATAAACTAAATTTTAGTCATACATTTAGGCCAAAATGTATTCAGCCACATGTCTTTGGTAAAAAAAAATGTCATCAAGCGAATATTGGTTTGCGCAAAAGTTATAGCGCCTACTAACTAAAGTACATTTTCTGGAATTTACACAGCTTTTATTTTGACTGCCTATCTCATTTCTTTAGGTGCTAAAATGGCAGGGCAGTACAACCCCCCCCCCCCCCCATGACCCTATTTTGGAAAGTAGACACCCCAAGGAAGTTGCTGAGAGGCAGGTTGAGCCCATTGAATGTTTAATGTTTTTGTCCCAAGTGATTGAATAATGACAAAATTTTTTTTTTTTTTACAAAAAGTTGTCACTAAATGATATATTGCTCTCACCTGGGCATATGTGAAATTACACCCCAAAATACATTCTGCTCCTTCTCCTGAGTACGGGGATACCACATGTGTGGGACTTTTTGGGAGCCTAGCCGCGTACGGGGCCTCGAAAACCAAGCATCGCCTTCAGGATTTCTAAGGGCATAAATTTTTTATTTCACTCCACACTACCTATCAGTTTTGAAGGCTATAAAATGCCAAGATGGCATAATCCCAAACCCACCCCCAAATGACCCCATTTTGGAAAGTTAGACAACCCAAGCTATTTTCTGAGAGGCATGGTGAGTATTTTGCAGCTCATTTGTTTTTGAAAATGAAGAATGGTTTTCGGGGTCCCGTACGTGGCTAGGCTCCCAAAAAGTCTCACATGTGGTATCCTCATACTCAGGAGAAGCAACAGAATGTATTTTGGAGTGTAATTTCACATATGCCCATGGCATGTTTGAGCAAAATATCATTTAGTGACAACTTTGTGAAAAAACATGCCTTTCAGCAAATGGCTTGGGGTGTCTGCTTTCCAAAATGGGGTCATTGGGGGGGGGGGGGGGTGTTGTGCAATCTTAGCATTTTATGGCCTTCAAAACTATGATAGGTAGAGAGGAGTGAAATCAAAAATGTATGCCCTTTGAACAGGTTTTGAACTGTCCTGGCATTTTATGCACAACATTTAGAATCTTATGTCACACATCACCCACTCTTCTAACCACTTGAAGACAAAGCCCTTTCTGGCACTTTTTTTTGGCAAGAAAATTACTTTGAACTCTCTCTTTGAACTCCCAAACAGATAAATATATATATATATATATATATATATATATATATATATATATATATATATATATATATATATATATATATATATATATATATATATATAATTTATTTATTTTTTTTTTTTTTTAAAGCAAAGGCCCTACAAATTAAAATGTTGGGTGTTTCATTTTTTTTTTCACACAGTATTTGTGCATCGATTTTTCAAATGCTTTTTTTTTTTTTTTGGAAAAAACACACTTTTTAATAAATTTTAATGCACTAAAACACACTATATTGCCCAAATGTTTGATGGAATAAACAAGATCTTAGGCCGAGTACATGGATACCAAACACGACATGCTTTAAAATTGCGCACAAACGTGCAGCGGCGACAAATTACATACATTTTTAAAAGCCTTTACAGGTTAACACTTTAGATTTACAGAGGAGGTCCACTGCTAAAATTACTGCCCTCGATCTGACCTTCGCGGTGATACCTCACATGCATGGTGCAATTGCTGTTTACATATGACGCCGGACCGACGCTTGTGTTCACCTTTGCGCGAGAGCAGGGGGGAACAGGGGTGCTTTTTTTTTTTTTTTTTTTTTTTTCAATTTAATTATTTATTTTACCTTTTTATTTTATTTTTAAACTGTTCCTTTCATATATTTTTATGTTTTTATTTTTATTGTTATCTCAGGGAATGTAAATATATGATAGCAATAGGTAGTGAACAGGTACCTTTTTTTTTTTTTTTTTTTTTTTTTTTCAAATGGTGTCTATTAGACCCTAGATCTCTCCTCTGCCCTCAACGCATCTGACCACACCAAGATCGGTGAAATCAAATGCTTTCCCAATGGCGCTGTTTATATCTGGCAAAATCTAAGTCATGAAATGCTCGTAGTTTCCGGTTTCTTAGGTCATAGAGATGATTGGAGCCATTCTGGTCTCTGATTGTCAGCTGGCTAAACCACCGGCTGCATTCTCAGGTTCCCTGTTGGGACAGGAGAGCCAGAGAAAACCATGGAAGACGGTGGGGGGACATTCCCTCCCACTGCTTGTAAAAGCAGTCTAGAGGCCAATAAGCTGCTAGGATTGCTTTTACATGAAAGCTGACCGCTGGCTGAAAAGAATGATACCAATGGTACAACCACTCAAAGTCCAGCAACATACCAGTAAGTTGCTGGTCCTTGTTGTTATTTCTTTGTTTTTTTTTGTTTGCTTTTTTTCCATGCAGCCTGTGGGTTGAACGAAAAAATGGATTTTTAAAACGGCTTACCTGTAAATTCCTTTTCTTGGAGTACGTCAGGGGACACAGAGCACCATAGTAATGACTATCTGGGTTTATATGCTACCTTTAGGTGATTGGACACTGGCAACCAATAGTAAGAAGGTTCCTCCCATATAACCCCTCCCATACAGGAAGTACCTTTAGTTTTTTTTAGCAAGCAATGAAGATCCCAGAAAAAGAGGGGAGGGACCTCTGTGTCCCGTGATGTACTCCAAGAAAAGGATTTTACAGGTAAGCTGTTTTAAAAATCCATTTTTCTTTATCGTTCATCCCGGGACACAGAGCACCATAGTAATGACTATCTGGGATGTCCTAAAGCAATGCCTTTGAGGGGAGGGAACATTCCTAAATCCCCCTTTTTTAGGTTCCAAATTATAAAGCTGCTTGGAGCACGCTCTGGCCTAAAACAGTCTCCCTTTGAAATCTAACATCCAGTTGGTAAAACCTGGTGAATGTATGAACCGAAGGCCAAGCGGCCGCTTTGCAAACCTGAGCCATAGACACTTGTTGGCGCACTGCCCATGACGTACTAACTCCTCTGGTAGAGTGAGTCTTGAGATATCGAGGTGGAACCTTGTGTTTCAACTCGTAGACCTGGATAATGACCTGACGAATCCACCTAGAGATTGTAGAACTAGTTGCTGCCTGTCCTCTTTTAGGACCCTCAGGCAGAACAAAAAGTGTGTCAGACTTCCGAAAAGGGGCTGACATATCCAGGTAAACCTTGACAGCTCTCACCACGTCCAGTGAATGGAGCAAACTTTCCTCCTTAGACTTAGGAAAGAAGGAAGGTAAAACTATATCCTTATTCAAGTGAAAACGGGAAACCACTTTGGGTAAAAAATCCGGACGGGGCCGCATTACCACCTTGTCCTGATGAACAAACAGGGTTTCTCACAAGAAAGGGCGGCCAACTCAGAGACCCTTCTTGCTGAGGTTATAGCCACTAAAAAGACCAATTTCCTAGTTAATAGGATCAAAGGAATACGCCTAATAGGCTCAAAGAGTTGACTCTGTAGAGCTGAAAGCACTAAGTTCGAGTCTCACGGGCATAAGGGCGGTTTAATTGGCGGCCTTAAATGTAGTACTCCCTTGACAAAGGTTCATACTAAAGAATGAAATGCAATTGGCCTCTGGAAAAAAAACGATAAGGCCGAAATTTGTCCCTTAATGATTCCTAAGGATACGTTTAAGTCAATTCCTGCTTGCAGAAAGGCAAGGACCCTCAGAATTGTATACTTGCGAGGGTGCCATCTTCTCTTCTCACAACATGAGATGTACAACTTCCAGACTCTATGGTAAATTTTCCTAGACACTGGCTTTCTAGCATTTATCAAAGTAGTCAGAACAGAACCTCTGATACCACGGTCTCTTAGTACTCTGGTCTCAATAGCCATGCCTTCAAATTTAGCGACCATAAAGAAGGATGGTATATGGGACCTTGGGACAGCAGGTCTGGGCGGAATGGAAGACACAATGGGTCCCCCACCGCCATCCTCACAATCTGTGAGTACCACGACCTCCTTGGCCACCGTGGGGCCACCAGAATTACTGTTTTCTGCTCCACTTGTATCCTGCGTAACAGGTGCGGCAGCATCTGGATCGGAAGAAAAGCATAAATTAGAGAGTATCGATCCCAGGGAACCACCAATGCGTCCGTCCCCACGGCAAGTGGATCCCTGGTCCTGGACACGAAGCTGTCCACCTTGGCATTGAACCTGGATGCCAGGAGATCCACCTCTGGCATCCCCCAACGCTGGCATATTTGAAGGAAAACTTTGGGGTGAAGGGACTATTCCCCCGCTAACAATTGCTGACGACTTAGGTAGTCTGCCTGCCAATTGTCCACCTCCGGAATATAGACTGCCAACATAAATGGCACGTGTGTCTCTGCCCAAGTCAATATGTGATTTATTTCTCTTTGGGCTGCCCAGCTCCAGGTACCCCCTTGGTGGTTGATGTATGCCACCACCGTGGAATTGTCGGACTGGACTCTGACCGGAGACCCCCGCAGCCTGGCCGTCCAGAATATGAGGGCTGAGCGAGCTGCCCGAATCTCCAGCAGATTGATAGGCAAGGTTTTCTCTACCTGGGACCATTTTCCCTGTACGGAGGCCTCTTCCAATACCGCTCCCCAGCCGAGACGACTGGCGTCTGAAGTTACCACCTTCCAAGTTACCGGTGGAAAGGGCTTCCCGTTTTTTAAATTGCTGGTCTTTGACCACCAAGAGAGGTCCTGTTTTACCCTTGGGGATAGAGACATTGGATGATCCAAGGCTAGGACAGACTTGTTCCAAGCTTCTAGGATAGTTCTCTGGAACAACCTGGAGTGAAACTGCGCATAGGGAACTGCGCTGAAAGATGACACCATCTTTCCCAGCAGTCTCATGCACAACCAAATTGAGGGTCTTTCTACCCTTTTGACCTTCCTGACCAGCTCCACTATTGAGCTGACCTTCGAGGGGGGTAAAAACACCCTTTCCTGGGTCGTATCCAGAATCAGGCCTAGATATGTCAAGATTTGAACTGGATGAAGAGCCAATTTGTCCATATTCAGAATCCAACCTAGGCATCTCAGAAAATGAACAGTAGTTGAAACGTTCTCTATCAGGGTGGAATAGGACCGGTCCTTCAGCAGAAGGTCGTCTAGATATCCTATCACCGATATTTTCTGGGACCTTAGAGAAGCCAACACTTTTGTGAAGACTCGAGGGGCTGTAGCCAGACCGAATGGAAGTGCTACAAACTGAAAATGACACCCCTCTACTGCGAAACTTTTGATGTTGGCCGAAAATCGGCACATGCAGGTACGCATCCTTGATGTCTATGGATGCTAAAAAAATCCCTTTTTTTATGGATGCAATTACTGAACGAACCGATTCCATCCGGAAGGTTCGGACCTTTAGAAAGGAATTGAGGGACTTGAGGTCCAGAATGGGCCTTACCTCCCCATTTGGCTTCGGAACTGTGAATAGGTTCGACTAAGACCCCTTGAACCTTTCTTTGTGCTGAACCTCGATAATCACCCCTTGCCTTCTTAGCTGTTTTAAGGCTAGGAATAGGCTTTTCTTCTTCTCTGAGTCCAATAGGACTCTTGATATCAGAAACTGATTTGGGGGAAAATCCTGGAATTCTATTTTGTAACCTTGTGTTATAGTGGAAATAACCCACTTGTCCTGCACCAACCTTGCCCAAGCATCTGCGAACCGCCGCAGTCTGCCCCCCACCTGTAAAAGTGGGGGCGCCCCTTCACAAGGAGGACTTGGCATTTGCCTTGTTTGGCTTCTGAGCCCAAGGTCATCGCTTACAAGACATCGCTTACAAGATTTTGAGGAAAACTCACTGTGCTATATGGCTGTATTTACAAAGCCAATACTATAGCCTCCTTACAGAGTTTGCAAATGCCCGACTCACGTGCCCAGCTCTGTCCCACTGCAACCGGCTCCTGGCTCACCTGAGCCAAAAAAGAACAGCACTGACCCTGACTTCCCTATATGTGCATGCACCATCACGTGACGTACTGCGCATGCCTACGCCCACGGGAAACATGCGGCCGCGATGCCGCCATCCCGCGCGCTAGAGCGCGCACAGGAGGGAGCGGGTTGCGCACGCACACGCGCCGTCTGCACTTGCGCGCAACCAGTCCTCGCGGTCCCCGCCGGGAACCTGCCTGAGTGCAGCCGCTCTCTGGAACCATCACAGTGGGCACAAAGAGACACCCCAATCTGGCATAACAATCTGGCATAACATTACTTTCAGAAATAGTCATAAAATGGGGCCCCCAAAAGAAGCACTCACCGATCCTCGCAGCAGGGCCTGAGATAGGCCCAATCTTCCCCCATCACCGCGGGTAACGCCACTGAGGACCTTCAGGGACCGGGTCCCCTTTTGTTTTAGGGTCCACACCCCTGGACCTGTAAAGCACCCTTTAGGTTTCCTTGGGCAAATAAAAGACCAGGAATACCATCTCACAAAGGTCCAGCTCCATAAGGAAGCATTACAGGCAAGACCCTGTTCTTGAACCAGGGCTCGGGTACCATCCACTTTAGCATGATATGCCATCCGAATGGATCCGATTTATAACATCCTCACTGGGACATTATTCTGAAGAAAGAGCTTTCACAGCCGTGACCATCACCTTCAAGACACTGACAAAAAACTAAAGGTACTTCCTGTATGGGAGGGGTTATATTGGAGGAACCTTCTTACTATTGGTTGCCAGTGTCCAATCACCTAAAGGTAGCATATAAACCCAGATAGTCATTACTATGGTGCTCTGTGTCCCGTGATGTACGATAAAGAAAAAGATTGATTGGTGGGTATGCCCACCATTAGAATACCTCCCTTCATCCACCCACTTCTAATGATGGGCATACATGCACCATTTTGTTTTTAACTGTGGTGGTGAAATCACCTCCTACAGCGCTGGAGTCACGGCTTTATGTATCGTGGGAGCAAACGCTGTTGCTGTCAAGATAAATCCACGCTGCAACTAAATGGCGTACCTGCTAAGCAAATGATGGTTAACAATAAAACAAAAAGTAACATTACAGTATAACAGTAAGACATACCATACCTGCAAATCAAATACAAAAAAATTAGTAAAAAATAAAGCCTTTTTTAACGCAATCTGTGCCTAAAATATATATATGCCGAAGCATGGGGGCATCCGCCCAAAAGTTAGGAGCAAATCGCTCCTCCAAGAGTATATATGCACTTTTTTTATTTTTTATTTTTTTTACTGTGGCGATGAAATCACCTTCTACAGCGCTGGAATCACGGGATGTATCGTGGGAGCAAACACTGTTGCTGTCAAGATAAATAAATCCGAGCTGCAGCTAAATGGTGTACCTGAAAACAAAAGAGGTTAACCAATAAAACACAGTAAACAGTAAAGTATAAAAAAATTACATACCTGAAAAGCAAACATGATAAAACATAACAATAAAACATTGCAGAATAGAATACAGTAAAAAAGAGCAGAACAATAGAGAGAGAGAACAATAAAATGACAACTATTTTAGTTTTTTTATTTTGTATATATTTTTTTTTACACTTTTATTTGTAACTGTAACAGTTCAGTTCCAGGTTCAAAACGCGATGGCATCTTGGGAGACCCTGTAAAAGTGTGTCCTAGTCTGTGCAGTGCTGTACCCTACGCTAAAACTCCACTAGTGTATGGTAGCGTTCAAAACATTCACCAATGCAAAGACCAGGATTGTCAGGACAGGGGGGGACAAAAATAGCGGGTGTCACACCGATATCCGTGCTTGCTACAGACACGTCATCTTCTTTGGGGGGCTCATTGTGTAGGGGTACTCGGGAGGACATACGGAAAATGCCTCTCATGCAGCCGGCTTACTGCATTTGGATTGGGAAGGTGAGGTGGAGCACCCTCTGGAAACAAGGGCTCTAACGATCTCTTCCTGGAATTTAAGGAAGGATCCAGTCTGTCCTGAAGCTCTGTATAGCACATGAGCACTCAGCAAAGCCAATTGAAATAAGTATACAGACACTTTTTTATACCAGCGTATGGCCTTACAGACAACTAGGTACGGCGCCAACTGGTCCACCCCTCCCATATTTTGGTTATATTCGTGGACACAGAGGGGTTTCTCCATAACACCAGTCGCCGTAGGAATTTGGACGGTCGTGTCTGCATGAAGGGAGGACAGAGCGAAAACATTCTTATTATCCCTCCACTTCACAGCGAGCAAGTTATTACACTACAAGCAGGCTCTCTCCCCCAGCCTAAGATGGGAATCTACAAGCCTCTGGGGTAAGCCCTGGCGATTAGATCGCACAGGGCCACATGCGCCAATCTGATCAAACAAGTGACTAAAAAGTGGCACGCTCGTGTAATAATTGTCCACATACAAATGATACCCCTTTCCGAATAAGGGCGACACCAAGTCCCACACAATCTTGCCAACGCTTCCTATGTAATCTGGGCAGTTTTATGGCTCTACGTGACTATCTCTTCCCTCGTAAACCATAAATCTATATGTATAGCCTGTGGCCCTGTCACAGAGCTTATACATCTTGACCCCATATCTGGCACGCTTGCTGGGAAGATACTGTTTGAAAGACAAGCGGTCAGAAAACTTAATCAGGGACTCATCGACACAGACAACTTGATGGGGAGTAAACAAGGCTGTAAAACTTTGGTTGAAGTGGTTTACGAGGGGCCGAATTTTGTAGAGCCAATCGTATCCAGGGTCTCCATGAGGACAACAGAGTTCACTGTTGTTGAAGTGCATGAACCGCAAGATCTGCTCGTATCGTGACCCTGGCCATGGAAGCAGAGAACACGGGTATATGGTAAATTGGGTCAGTGGACCAATATGACCGCAACATACTCATTTTAACTATGCCCATGTCGAGGGATAGGCCCAGAAAGGTCTTAAATTTGGAAACCGTAATTGGTTTCCAATCTCTGGCAAGGGAGGACTGGGGATTAGCGGCAATGAATTGACCAGCATACAAATTACTTTGGTCCACAATAGATCTATAGAGATCTTCCGTGAAAAACAGTGAATAAAAATCAAGTGACGTAAAATCAACTGTTTCCACCTGAATTCCAGGTTGACCAGTGGATAGAGAAAGTACTGCAGAAGTGGTGGGCTCCCAATTAGGATTGGCAAATTCTGCAGGAAGGACACTATGGGCACGACAGGCCTGTCTGTCTTCTTGGTGGCAGGGGGACACTACCTGTGCTTGCCACCTCGCCAGCTTGAACTGCACTTATAGGACTCGCCCCATCACCACGTGATACTGCAGTGCTAGGTGTACGACCAGGGTGTACAAGGCCGCTGGTGCTTGCCAGTTCACCAGATGGATGAGCGGCGCTAGTACTGGCTCTCTGCTCCATACGAGGGACCTGCGGTTCTTGCACCTCAATGACAGCAGAAGAAGATCGGGGTCTGGTACGCCTGACCTTGGCAGGGACCACAACTCCGTTGTCAGAGCCACGTCATGGAGCCGCTGTGGTCTACAGGATCGTATTCTGAGCCTGAATCTGACAGATGAGTGACTTCCTCTTCACTATCTGTCATGCTCAAACGTGTAGGCCTCTTCACTACTGTACCTGCCATTTGCAATTTTGGGCTCCAAATTTACTGGTACAGTAGTGAGATTCACAGGTAAAAAAGCTCCCAGGCTGTCAGCAACTGTATCAAACACTACCAAAAAAACTGTTAGCCATCGCAGGGATCAGGCCTGACTCTGCAAACAGTTATGTGTTTAGTGTTTTGTAAGTGACAGCGATCGATCGACACTGCACTTGGGTGGGCTGGGCGGAGGGGCAAAACACAGGTGCTAGGAGGTATCTGGGCTGATCCCGCTAACACTGCGTTTTTGGAAACCCTAAACTGCTGGGGATGCTAATAATATATCAATAGATCCTCGCTTCAGACTATTAAACAACTGCTGTCCCCCTATGTAAGTAGGGAACACTTCAGTGAAACCCCAGGAGGATAAGATCCAAATATAGGGAATGGTGCTGTGTTAAAAAAAGAAAAAAAAAAAAGGAAGTATTGGTGTGAAGTGTTTCTAATTTCTAAAGTGACGAAAGCTCTAGTGCGTGGTACGATCCCTTCACAAATATAAATAAAATAGTGTAATATTAAATAACCAAAAAATGGTGTATATTATAAGGTGATAAATCCTTAGTTAGTGACAAAGGGATTTGTAAGCTATATATACAAGCAATTATAATCCCATATAATAAGCAAACACAAATCATATATTATCAACACTATAGACCATGTGTTGGCAGTAACTTATATAGGTCCACTGATTAAGAAATGCAAAGTGACAAGTGCCAAATTGTGCTATATAGATACCGTGGTTATCAAACCACTGTGCAATAATGTGCAAAAAAAGCTAAAGATTATAAATAATCATTTATATAAAAAAAATCCTCAACTAACTGTATGTCAGAAAAAAGTCCCATATACAGTGTAAAATGTTCATAACAGTAATAAAATGTGCAGTGCAAAAAATTCCCATAAAAATCATATAGCGTGTCTCCCAGGAGATTTTTCTTTGATAGTAGAAAGCCGTGCAGTAGTTATTGGCAATCTCCCCCCGATGTGATTGCGCTCACCGGAGCGCTCTGCCCCTGCAGGGGTATGAGCGTGTGATGTTAATCCTCAGCTGTTAGGCCTCTTTCACACGGACGATCCGTATGTCCGTTTTTCATCCTTCCGTTTTCGGATGAAAAACGGACATACATTCATCCCTATGGAGCGTCGGATGTCAGCGGTGACATGTCCACTGACATCCGACCCCGCTCCGATCCGAAAAGTGTAGCGGAGGAAAAACCTACTTTTCCATCAGTTATCGGATCGGGTGACGACGGACACTACGGTCCGTCATCATCCGATCCCCCCATAGGGGAGAGCGGCGCTCTGACAGGTCCGTCGCTGCACAGCGTGCAGCGATGCACCTGTCATCTTCCTGCTCAGCGGGGATCGGCGGAGCGATCCCCGCTGAGCCAGCAGATGTTCATGGGGCGGATCATCACTGATCCGCCCCGTGAGAAAGAGGCCTTAATCTCTCCAATCCCACAGGTGCCGGTATCCTTCCACGTAGCCCAATCCGGATAGACCACTCGCAGAGAGGGAGGAGGGGGGACTCGCTGTCCCTTGTTGTAATACAAATCCCAGCTGGACATCCACTTTAATGTGTTGAATGAAAAATAAAAAAATTCCACATAGCGTGACTGTTTATAATTAATTTATTTATTTGTGCTAAACAGTCCAATCACTAAGACTGAATCCACACTGGCAATTTAAAATGCTTTAAAAATAGTGTTTTAAAAGAGGAGAGGGAGCTCGCAGGCTCTCTGTCTCTCCACACAATCCGGGGAAGCAGCGCTGCTAAGAACCGCCGCTTGTGTTCCACCGGTCGGATTTCCGGAACCACGATGCTCGAATGTGACATTGTGCGTGCCAAGATAGTCCCGCCTTACGCGTTTCGTCATACGGACGTCATCGGAGGCGCTGCCATTTTGGCACTCCCAACGTCTTATATCTAGGGTGTAGTCATCGCTGCGGCCAATCACCTGCCAGATGCTATAATCAAACATCCAGCTGTTCAAATTAGCAAATCAGTTGCTAGGGAGAATTGGGCCTAGATCAAGTATTACTATCAACCCAATAAACGAGGGATAACACCGTGGTAGCGTATCAAATCTCCATAGGCGCCCTCTAATGGTATATTACAAAAATGCTTTCATGCAGTAGCAATGATGGCAAACCCCTTACAATCCAGCTATTATCTATTAAACTTTATGCAAGATGTAAAATATTATACAATCTTATTCATATTACAATAAAATGACTATTCAAATCACTCCATATAAACAGTGTATATTTAAATATTCCCAAGAGATACGGACATAAAAATAAAATAAATTGAGATAAAGATAAAATAAAAAAATTATAAATTAAATTATAAAAATTAAAAATAATAAAAAAGTAAAATGAAAATGGAAATAATGAAAAGAAAATTAGTAAATCAAATAAAAATAATAAAAATATATATAATAAAATAAAAATATTGAAAATCAAGGTAAAATTAAAATAAACCTAAGGCAAGTGATTACTAATATAGAAGTAGGCATGTGAAAATATATAAGTAGAGAGTATATGAATAAGGTCGTCAAGGATTAATATAAGGCATAAGATTAATATCTAAAACTCCTATGTACTGTGTTGAGGGAATCAATAAGAAGAGGAGTTGTAAAATTCTATTTGTTATATAAAAGCCAATATATTAGGTAAAATCAATAAAAGGAAAAAAATATATGGAAAAAATGTAGTGAGAATCTTTATATGTGTAAACAGGTTGAAAAACTCTACGTGAAAGTAGATCTGGCTCATAATAAGCCAAATTCAATATAACCGATTCATTAACGGTGGTACTTAGCAATCATTTTTTTAAAAATTGGACAAGAAACAGTTCAGATCTATATCCACATTCAACCCCCTCGGAACCAAGCTTCCTAGGCGGTATATTCACTTAGTTTCATTCTGGGACACTTTTATTCTTTTATTGCCACCCCTCCAGTAATCTTTAATCAAATCAATACCATAAAAAATTAGTCCCGTGGGGTCTCTATTATGGAATTCATCAAAGTGCCTCGAAGGATTGTTTTGGAAATCCTTTTTTAATATTGTTAATATGTTCTCTAATCCTAACAAAAAGAGGCCTAGTGGTTCTTCCCACATACTGTAATCGGCAAGGACATTCGATCACATATGTTACATGAGTACTGTCACAAGTGATCAGTTCCCTAATCTGATACTCTTTCCCAGATCTAGATTTAAAAGATAATTTTTTCCTTGGCTGTTTTTTGCTCACCCGACAAGGCAAACATTTTTGGCATCTGTAAAAGCCTTTCATTTCAGGGAACAGTCTTATTGTCTTTGGTGGGTCGATCACATTGTGTACCAATTGATTCCTCAGATTAGGGGCCTTTCTGTAGATGAATCTTGGCTTTTTTTTAAAGTAACCCCGCCAGGATCCTATCGGATTTTAGAATCTGCCAGTATTTCCTGATAATATGTTCAACTGAACGGTATTGGTTATTGAATCCTGTAATGAAGGCCGTATCCATCCCCAAGGAATTGTTGTCTTTCTCCTTTTTTCTCAATAGGGAATCCCGGTCCAGGCCGCCTATCTCCATCTTCTGCCTAATTAGGGGTTCTCTTTGGTACCCTTTAACAATAAATTTCCCGATCAGATTGTCAGCTTGTATATAATAATCCTCTATCTTATGGCAGTTTCTTTGTAGTTTCATCAATTTGCCTTCCGGAATGTTCTCCTTCCATTTGGGGTGATAGCAGCTGGATATTGGGATGTAACCATTGCGATCTGTTGTTTTAAAAAAGGTTCTAGTATGTAATTCGTTCTCTTTAAAAATTTCTACGTCTAGATATTCTATTTCCTGAGGATCGCATTTCCCACTAACGGAGATACCATATTGGTTCCGATTCATCATTCCTAGGAACTCCTGGAAGGAATCTGTCGTGCCTCTCCATACGATGATCACGTCATCTATATAGCGACAGTAGAATTTTATCTCTGGGCGTAATCTCTTATATATATGTTCTGCTTCCCACATGTCCATATATAAATTCGCCACGCTCGGGGCATATCTTGCCCCCATGGCGACGCCCTTGGTCTGAAGGTAGTAATCTTTCTGGTACCAAAAGTAATTGCTTTCCATCGCTAATTTCAGGGCCTCCAAAATGAAACTAATCTGTTCTTGTTTGAGGTTACCATCTTCATGAAGTGCTTTCTCAACCCCCTTGATACCATATTTTTGTATGATACTAGTATAAAGGGAGTTTACATCTATTGTTGCAAGAATGCAATCATTAACCTCAGTCACATGTTTCAATTAATTAATTAATTGCGTACTGTCCCTTAGATATGATCTTCCTTTTACCACCAGTGGTTTTAAAAAGCAATCAATGTATTCCCCCAATCTAGAAAATAGGGAATTAATTCCGCTTATAATCGGTCTTCCTGGGGGTTTCTCTAATTGCTTATGAATTTTCGGTAAATAGTATATTACCGGTGTCTTCGTGGACTCACATATCAAATATTTTGCTTCCTTTTTGTTTAAAATTCCTCTATCTTTCCCTTTTTTCACGAGGGTTTTTAATTTCTTTCCATAGAGTTGTTTCGGATTTCCTTTAAGTTTCTTATAGGTGTTTTCCACCCTAAGGAGGTTCTGCATCTCTTCCTCATAATCTTCTTTCCTTAATATAACCAGTCCACCCCCTTTGTCAGCGGGGCGTATGACTACTTCTTTTCTTTTCCCAATCTCTTTGATTGCTTTCCACACATTTCTATCTTTGGGGTTGTTCCTTTCTAATTTTGCAAGGTCACTTTCCACCATCTTCTTGAAGGCATTCATACATTGGTCACCAGGGACCTTTTGGATTGAAAATAGAGTTGTTCCTGAGATCAGTGTGTCTGAATCTAGATGGTTCCCCGACTGGTTTCTTATCTTTATTTAAGGCATAGTGTTTTCTTATTCTTAATTTACGTATAAATTTTTGGTGCGAATTTTAATCCTAAATCCAAAATCCTCAATTCCTCTTCAGAAAAAATGGCATCACTCAAATTGAAGATCCCTTCTCCTAATACTCTCTTCTTCTTTTTCTTCTTCTTTCCTCCTCGTTTTCCTCTTGCCTGTAACCTCTTTCCATGTCTCTTGGGATATGATCCAATTCTCTGCCCTGGTTCCTGTTCAGTCCGTTCCTTGTCTGCTGTGGATATCTGTAAGACCCAGTGTTCCTCCTCTCTCTGTACATAAGTGGACCTCCTTGTCTTTGGAAGTCTCTGCTGTTCTCTGGTTGTCCTTTCCATCCCTGTCTCCTGTAGGGAGGTCGTGCCTTCCATCTCCCAGGTGGGCCGCCTCTGTGAAAATCCCCACTCTCCCTGGGAGGTCCTCTGTATTGATGGTTATTATGGGTACCATAATGTCTCCTATCTCTCAGGGGTGAATACCTATTTTGAATAGGGATGTTATATCTTGGAGTAGCCGGAGATCTTCCATTCATGGGTTCTGGGGGATATTCGTCTCTTTCCCTCATCCAAGGTCCACTTGTTCGATAGTTGGGCGTGCGTGGCATTTCAGTGCGTCTCGTAATGGGAGTATGTTCAAATCTAGTTTGTCGCAGACTATCTGCCATTTCTTCTTCCTCTGCTGGACTCTCATCCATGGAATTTTCATCTAATTCATTGTTCGGGTAGTCTACTTCTTCTTGCCATTTATAGACTCTTTTGTTGGCATAGTCCAAGACGTCTCTCTTGAATTTTTTCAGTTTTTTTATTTGTATTTCCACATCATATTTCTTTATAATGTCTTGTAATTCTTTAATCCTTATCTTTATATACCGGCACCTGTGGGATAGGAGAGATTAACTTAACAGCTGAGGATTAACATCACACGCTCATACCCCTGCAGGGGCAGAGCGCTCCGGTGAGTGCAATCACATCGGGGGGAGATTGCCAATAACTACTGCACGGCTTTCTACTACCAAAGAAAAATCTCCTGGGAGACACGCTATATGATTTTTATGGGAATTTTTTGCACTGCACATTTTATTACTGTTATGAACATTTTACACTGAACAGTATATGGGACTTTTTTTCTGACATAGTTAGTTGAGGATTTTTTTAAATAAATGATTATTTATAATCTTTAGCGTTTTTTTGCACATTATTGCACAGTGGTTTGATAACCACGGTATATATATATAGCACAATTTGGCACTTGTCACTTTGCATTTCTTAATCAGTGGACCTATATAAGTTACTGGCAACACATGGTCTATAGTGTTGATAATATATGGTTTGTGTTTGCTTATTATATGGAATTATAATTGCTTGTATATATAGCTGACAAATCCCTTTGTCACTAAGGATTTATCACCTTATAATATACACCATTTTTTGGTTATTTAATATTACACTATTTTATTTATATTTGTGAAGGGCTCGTACCATGCACTAGAGCTTTTGTCACTTTAGAAATTAGAAACACTTCACACCAATACTTCCTTTTTTTTCTTTTTTCTTTTCTTTTTTTAACACAGCGCCATTCCCTATATTTTGATCTTATCCTGCTGGGGATGCTAGTATAGCTCTGATCAGATATTGATCCGTTCAGACACTATAACATTAAGGGAGGTGTATGCTGCGTGCGTGGGTGTTAGCGATACTGGCACTAATCTGACGCTGCCTGGGGTGACGCAGACCATGACTGAAATTAGAACCTAACTGATATCACCCACCGGGTGATCAGGGGGTTAAACCTTTATTGGGTAATAAGCGGCGGGTAGAAAAAACAAACTAACCAGCGTCACCCGTAACACACATACAGTGATCACTGGTGAAAGGGTTAACTAGGGGGCAATCAGGGGGCTTAAACCTTTATTAGGTAGTATATGGGGGTACCTGACGCTATAAAAAGCTGACTGTGAACCTGAATAACTAACAAGCTAACTAGTGTCACCGTGACACCAATATGGCAATCAGAAAAATGATTAGTGACACTGAGGACAGGGGTTGAAAATGTTAACTGGGGGTGGGCGATCAAGGGGTTAAACCTTTAAAGGGGCCTACCACTAATTGCCCTAACACTTATAACAGTCACAAAATGACACCAATGCGGTGATCAGTAAAAAAAATAAAAACTGCTATTGGTGTCACTGTGACAGGTGGTGCAGGGTGGATGTTTGGGGCGTGATTTATGTGCCTATGTGTACTGGTGTTAGTGTGCTGTTGGTGCAAACTCACATTGATGTCTTCTCTCCTCAGGAGCCTGAACGAAAAGCCTCCACGAGGAGAGATGACATCACTTCCTCTGCTTCTGTTTACATTTCAGAAGCAGAGGAAGCTTCCCATTTGTCAGGAGTGATCGTGAGGAAGATGCCATGAATCGGTGGCCTCCCCCTCAGGACGGATCGCTCCTGCAACAATGCCGACCACCTTGGGCACCGGGGGCGCGATTATGCCCACCGCGGGAGGGGAGTAATGTACCCATACATTACTCTGCCTGCCCGTGCCATTCTACCGCAGTATATCTGCGTGAGGCGGTCGGCAAGTGAATAACCACTTAAGGACTAGCCTCGTTTTGAGATTTTGGTGTTTAAAACAGTTTTTTTTTTTTTTTGCTCGAAAATTACTAGAGAATAAAATGGCGGTCATTGCAATACTTTTTTTCTCACCGTATTTGCGCAGCGGTCTTACAAGCGCACTTTTTTTGGAAAAAAAAATCACCTTTTTTGAATAAAAAAATAAGACAACAGTAAAGTTAGCCCAATTTTTTTTATATAATGAAAGATAATCTTACATCAAGTAAATTGATACCCCACATGTAACGCTTCAAAATTGCGCCCGCTTGTGGAATGGCATCAAACTTTTACCCTTAAAAATCTCCATAGGCGACATTTAAAAAAATTCTACAGGTTGCATGTTTTGAGTTACAGAGGAAGTCTAGGGCTAGAATTATTACTCTTGCTGTAACTATTGCGGCGATACCTCACGTGTGGTTTGACCACCATTTTCATATGCGGGCGCTACTCACGTATGCGTTCGCTTCTGCGTGCGAGCTCATCGGGACGGGGCGCTTTATTTATTTATTTTACTTGATTTTATTTTATTTTTTTCACTTTTTTTTTTTTTTTTTTAAATGTCACTTTTATTCCTATTACAAGGAATGTAAACATCCCTTGTAATAGAAAAAGCATGACAGGTCCTCTTAAATATGAGATCTGGGGTCAAAAAGTCCTCAGATGTCATATTTGGACTTAAATGCAATAAAAAAAAATAATTTTTGTCATTTGAAAAAATGGCCCTTTAAGACGTACGGGCGGAAGTGATGTTATGACGTCGCTTCCACCCTGCTGTAGTATGGAGACGGTTGGGGGCCATCTTCCCCTCACTCATCTCCATACCCGGCCCCGCCTGAGGACGCGTTAGAGTGGCGGGAAGGGGGTGGCACCTCTCCCGCTGCCGATAACAGTGATCTCGCTGTGAATCCGCCGCTGAGACCACCATTATCATAAACACGACCGGATCCTGAAGAGATTGATACCTTGGTTGTGGCAGCAGCTTCTGCCGTTACCGAGATATCCATGTTTAAAGTGTCAATGTATATGTACAGGAGCTGGTCGGCAATCACTCCAACTGCTCCAGTCACTCCACTTGGTTTTGCATGTCTGTATGTGAGGGGCCCAGTATTTGGCGCCTTAGTGTGACAACGTTGTCAACATTTTATTAGTAGAATGTTTTTAATAGGGTGTCCTGGGGAGTTATTCCACTAGCATGGTGGAATCTCACCCCTAAGTGTTACTGGTTATATCACCAAATTATTTAATAAAGGTTGTTTTTCTATAATTGTATCTTTGATATACTGTGGTTGACCCCCGTTACTGCTATCTTCAGGCTCGGTTCACACTAGGGGCGGCACGACTTGCACGTTGCCTCACCGAGGCGACCTGCACACGACTGCCAGGGCGACTTGCAAAACGACTTCTGTATAGAAGTCTATGCAAGTCGCCCCCAAAGTAGTACAGAATGGGAGGCGACTTGTCAGGCGACTAGTTCGCCTGACAAGTCGCCCCCATGTGAACCGGCACTTAGTGAGACATCTTTGTCTCTGGTCCTTGGTTTTGCAATGATTGGGAACATCCTGACAGGATTTTTGTTCCTCCTAAGAGGTTTTCCCCTTTATATCCCTTGGATCAAAACTTCGTTAAAAAAATGGAGCATGCCAACTGTTGCTGCAGCAGTCTCTTCCTTATACAAGAACTTAACTTATATAAACAGAATCCACCCTCCAATGGTGCAGATGGATAGCGGCGCTAACTATAACAATGATGGGAAAAAAAATGCTTGAAACCCCACCGTTCTTAGTACCTTGGGGTGAGTTAGAGATGTGATGCATCATAACTTAGCACTCACTCTTATAACACATATAGTATTCGTGATCTAAATGAATAAAACACTGCCGTGTGTACAACAAAATAAATGTCCCCCAATATTCCAACTAATATGTGATGAATATATATTACCATACACCACGTGAAAAAATACAAATAGTTCCTACAATATATAATCACTTGAAAAATATATAAAAAAATATAAAAAATAAAATTAGTATATGAAAACAATATAATAAAGTCCAAAGTGAAATAAAAAAAATCCAAAAATAGTCCACAAAAACAGTGATGATAATGTGTGACAAGAAAACACCACTGCAAGAAGAAAGTGCAGGTGTCCTCAAAATCGTTCTGCTGTGATCCGCAAATTTCACCACACCTCAGTGACGTGATTCCACTCCCTTCTGAAATTCAAACTCACCAGCTATTAAGGCCTCCCACTCTCGTGTTTGGCCGAACACAGCCACAACCCACTCTAATGGGGGTTAGCATGCGTTCCAGATCTCCACTGCTACACTGGCTTTCCTCCTCATAATCGTGAATTCATATATGAGATAAAAGAAATGCTCCAATAGTGTAGTATCGTTAAAAAGATCAATTTATTCACCCTAAAACTACGTCAAATGAACTCCCATTCAAATAAAAACTGGTAGGCAAAACACACTTCACAGTAGTATGGAAAACAGCACGGCACACTGAACAGGATACAAAGCGAAACCACAACACACGGCCACGGCAGACCCAAGGAGTATGGAAGCTGGAGTACGTCTCACCCGCCTGCAGTGACCCGTCCCTCGGCTGATCCCCGCTCCGTCACTCCTTTCTCTAATCTAAGTGTTAGATTGCCAGGCAGCTACGCCCCGACATGTTTCGTGACCAGCACTTATTCGTGGGTTTGGCTTTCTGGCAATGCAATCACTACTTTATGCAAATTGAATGGGCGGGGCGCAGATTACTCTGCGTCCACACCCTTCCTGTGTCCCCGTGACCGAGATATATGCAATTTCTCCCCATAGAACATGACTAATACAAGGTGAATACATTTAGATTGCATTCTAAAAGTAGCAAAAAGGGTCACCATCCATGTTCACCTTCTATAACATGGAGCACAATCTCTCTTAAAGTGCTTTATAACTTATATTAATACCTTGTGACAGAAATCTAAAATAATACATCAACATATATAATTTTACTCAAACCAAATGGATTAAATATGACATTACCTCCTAGTATCCACAAAAGAGTTACATAAATACTACAAATATTATATAGTGCCAAAAAAAGTTCATTTTTTATGTGCACATATAACAAATAATAAGTGATAATTAACTAAATGTGAAAAATACCAGTAATCAAACATATTCCAATCTTACAGTGCTATTAAGTGCATTTAATACTGTCCCAAAATCTCAATATAAAGTGCTCAATGCGCCAAAATATATATAAAAAAATATATAAAAATTATATATATAAAAAAGCTCCACTGTTATTACTCCAGTGACTTGAGATAAAAAAACTTGAATTACTGAACAAATCTGCTGGAACAGATCTTACGTGGTGTACAAAATGAGTTTTTATTTCAACAATTCTTGACTTTATTTATTATATTGTTTTCAT
The DNA here is from genome assembly GCF_042186555.1 of Aquarana catesbeiana. NCBI lineage: Eukaryota > Metazoa > Chordata > Amphibia > Anura > Ranidae > Aquarana > Aquarana catesbeiana. The sequence goes on along the minus strand of NC_133336.1, from coordinate 145,923,999 downwards.
ATACTATTTTATTTTTAGTTTTTATATATTTTTATATTTTTTATATATTTTTCAAGTGATTATATATTGTAGGAACTAGTTATATTTTTTCACGTGGTGTATGGTAATATATATTCATCACATATTAGTTGGAATATTGGGGGACATTTATTTTGTTGTACACACGGGAGTGTTTTATTCATTTAGATCACTAATACTATATGTGTTATAAGAGTGATTGCTAAGTTATGATGCATCACCTTTGAGATTCAGCACATCTCTAACTCACCCCAAGGTACTAAGAAAGCTGGGGTTTCAAGCAATTTATTTTTTTTTTATATTTTTTTTTTTCCATCATTGTTATAGTTAGCGCCGCTATCCATCTGCACCATTGGAGGGTGGATTCTGTTTATATATGATTTGATATTTAAGTGGCAGCTCTATTTTGTGCTCTCTATTTCATCTAGCGCGGAGGTGGTAGTGCAGGTTTAGGCGGACTCTCCTGGTTACCTTTCAGTTTACAAGAACTTAACTTGTCCGGTAGATATTGCACAGGGCTTGAAAGACCCTGTTGACAAGCAATTGGAGGCTTCCTTTTCTTTGGCCAGTTTAGCTATTCAGCCAGCTGTTGCAGCAATTGGTATTTGCTAATCCGTAAAGGATCAGGTCAAACGGCCTGATAGGCCTAACCAGGAGGATGGTCTGCCTGAAAGTAAGACAGATATTCCTTGAGCACTGTGTTTTGCTGTTGATGCCTTAAAGGTTCAATACAGCAGGTTTCTCGTTTGGCTGTCTTGTCTGTACATATGCGCAGACTTTTGTGGCTTAAAAACTGGTCAGCCGAGCTTTCTTGTAAAAAGTTATTGGCAGGGGTATGGTCTGGACATGACTGAGTGAGGACGTGTTTCTGAGGAGCTCCCGGTCCGGCCCGTTCATAACCAGCTTTTCAACAAACCTCCTCTACTCGTTTTACCCGGTATGTACCCTGCTGGAAAGTGGAGAGGCAGATTACAGAAGCGGTTATCTCCTAAGTCACACAGAAGCAGAGACATACAAAGATATCTCGTGAACACTCCGGGGGCATCCCCAGCTACCAAGATGGCGGATACCACGAGGTCCGGTTCTCATAACAATCAGCAGCTACAAGCTCCCTCCACCCAGATGTCGATGCCAACTGCACAAAACCTGGACTACACAGTCCCGGTAAATTTCCGCTTAGAATCTCAAGACTCCTCATCCTCCCCACATGCACCATTGACCCTGAGAGCGGATGCTGAGCTGAGGGAGCTCTTACAGGCCCTCCCAACAAAAGCAGACATGCAAGCCATTGTCAACAGGCTAGAGGCATCACACTGACAGGAGATAGCGGCGGTAAGGCAAGAAGTGCAAACCCTGTCAGACCGCATGGAGTCGGGAGAGTCATCCGTGGCCACAATCGAACGGCGGCTATCGGCAGTTGAGGCAGCGCAGACCACACAGGCTTCAGCGAGTTGGGAGAGTCATCCGTGGCCACAATCGAACGGCGGTTGAGGCAGCGCAGACCACACATGCTTCAGCGGTCCTCTCTCAACAGCTGCAGTTGGAAGAAATCGAAGATCGTAGCAGATGCAACAATTTGCGCTTGAGGGGCCTGCCAGAAGCCACTGGGATAGAGGACCTAGCGGAGTCCACATTAGCTATCTTCAGGGACCTGCTAGGAGAACATTATCCACCCAGCCTGTCCTTTGATCAGATTCACCGAGCACTGGGCCCCCGCTCACCTGACTTAGACAGACCGAGAGACGTTATCTGTCGCATTCACCAGTATGCCCACAAGGAGCTGGTGATGCGAGCGGCTTGAGAGAAGGGAGACCACGGATCCTGCCGGACCTATCAAAATTGACGCTGCAACATAGGGCCCTACTGAAACCAGTACTGGAGGCGGCGAGGAACGCAGGCATTACATACAGATGGGTTTTCCCCATCTCAGTGACATTTTAGAAAGCCCAGCGTTCTTTTGCCCTCCGGACCCCTGCTGATCTTCCTGCCCTGTTTGCGTTCATGGAGATTGATCATATTGAGGTTCCGGACTGGCTACAATCGCTGCAGCGCCCCATCTACCGGCCTGGACCGTCAGGCATAAGGAGATCCCGCTCACCGAGGCCACAGAGGAGTCGGCGCAGATCTCGTTACACTTCGCCGGAAGCACCAAGAGAAGATTGACTGTGTGCGCTAACCTGGTAAGCTGATAGAAGCTGATTCCCCCCTCCTGCTGCTGCACTTTCATGTTTTCTGAACATCTCCCCTTCGTGTCCTTGATGCACCCCTTCCTTAATGCATCTCCTCCGCATCCTGGTATCCTCCCCCCCCCCCCCCCTTCCTCTGCTTCTATGTGAATCCCACTTTCACTGAACTGACGCGCCAAATAACCGGAGGAGAGAGAGGTTATAAGAACAGACTGCTACACAGGTGGCCTGCAGAACTTGTTTGACTCCCTCTGATGGTATGAGACCATCTTCCCTCCCCCGTTGTATTCAATACCCCCATTTTACAAGACCTGTAAGAACTCATATGGAGCGGTCGTGGGACTTGGAAGGCCCCGCTATGAGAACTACCAATCACAACTGATCCTAAAGTCCATGACCTACCACGGACAGGTGAAGGGTATATGTATATTTCAGGTCCAGGTTAATATTCATGAACATGGTTACCATAATGTTTTGGTTCTATTACTTTTATGTAATTATTATGTTCAATACCGTGCATATGTCTTAGATCCTCGGCTGGAATATTTAGAGGGGATTGATATTACTTGCACTACTGTTGCTGCCTTCTCGGAAACCACTACATCTTTGGGGCTAGTCTTAGCAGGGGCTGGGTCGCTAACCATTCACTGGCCCCCCTAAATACCTAGAGAGGGAGGGAACCTGAGGGACTGGGTGCGGGGGGATAGGGTAGTGGGAGACAGGCTGGCTTGATACGGGGAAGGGGAGATGACAATCAGTTCTATCAACCAGGGGAGCTGATTAGAATTACATACCTACATGAAAGGGTCATAGTCTGATGAGATCCCGGACTTAGATTTAACGAAGAAGGGTCCCATGCAAGCCCATCCCCCCTTGTTTGTACTCCTGACAACCCACGTTGGGAGACGTGGGGTCATGCAGGCCCTAGACAATCTGGGATAGAGAACATAGAGGCGGTGATTTGGAATGGTTACTTGACACCATCACTGTCCTTTCCCCCGCTTGTCTACATTTATGTCTTTCTCAAACTGTCAGACTCCTGTCAGTAACCACATAGCGAGACAGACTGTTTTCTGCTATTTATATTTTATGTTTTACGTTTTATTCCCGATGTGATGGATTGAGTTTAATGTTTTGCTCATTGCTTTATGTGAAAATACCTAGAGTAGAGGTTCACAACATGATGCCAAGCTGAGGGGAACGGATCGGGAGAGCCTTCCCTGGTCTACTCTTACCTCTCCCCCAATAGGATGGAGCAATTCTCCTGGTGAAATCTAGGATGTGCTCCTCTGCAAGTTAACTTGCTTGTTTTCATATAGTGGACGGACAGTTCACACTGTCCGTCTCCTGTCTTATTTGACGGTTTATATAGTCTCTTCTCATTTTTCCTTCATTTCCTGCTTTCTCTTCCCTTTCTACCTATTCTTATCACATACTCCCCTTCCCCACCCCGCTCCCTTTCCTTATCCTCCCCTAGCTCAGGTGACAATGGACTTCATCAATATATATTCATTGAACGCAAAGGGCCTAAACATACCAGAGAAACGCTGTATGCTGTTAAATGACCTTAAAAGAGCCCATACTGATGTAGCATTCATACAAGACACACTTCAGGACAGGCAATCCTGCCTATCTAAAAAGCTGACATTTCCCACATGCGTACCATGTCACCAATGTGGAGGCCAAATCTAAAGGAGTATCCTTACTCATTTCAGGGACAGTGCCCTGGATGTGCATCGATACCCTAATGGACCCTGGTGGCCGCTACATGTTCATTAAAGGCTGGCTGAGAGGCACGAAAGTGACACTAGCCACTGTATACGCCCCAAACGACCAACAGGATACCATCCTACGCCGCACGCTGAACTTACTGATTTTACGGAAGGCCAACTGGTTTTGGGGGGGGGCATTAATGTACCCCTAATCCCTGCAGTTGACACTTCCTCAAACACCTCATCTTTAAGTTCAGGTGTACACAAACGCATAAATCGTGACTTATATGACGCACAACTGATAGACAACTGGAGGCTACATCATTCTGGGGAACGTGACTATACTTTCTTTTCATCCCCACACAAACTATATTCGAGAATAGATTACTACTTTGTCCCTCAGTCAACTGGAAGCAGTCCATAACGTTGAGATAGGCAAACATCACGTGGTCAGATCATGCACCCATTACCATGCGTTATTGGTTGTCATCATCTTTGACCACCAGATCTAAATTTTGGAGGCTAAATGAAAGCCTCGTACAGACACCAGAGGTCCTGACAGACATCCAGACAGAACTGACACATTACTTTCGACTAAATGACACAGGAGAATGTGACCTGGGTATAGCATGGGAGGCCCACAAGACAGTCATAAGAGGCATACTTATTAAACATGGCGCGCATATCAAAAAAGAAAAGTAACAATTACTATTGGACCTCCTTCACAAGATACATGACGTAGAATCCAATCATAAAAAAACACGGACTTCCCTGGTAGAAACAGAACTAAACTCCCTCAGGAAACAAATTGTGGATTTATTGCAGTATAGAGCCAAAGCAGCCTTACAAATCTGCCAGAAACTCTCCTATGAGTCAGGAAACAAATGTGAGAAACTCCTGGCCAGATCAGTCAGAACACATCGACTTAACACTTTTATCCCCCAAATTATAAACCATAGGGGACAGAGAAGGACCACACCAACCCAAATTGCGGAAGAATTCAGGGACTATTATGCCTCCCTATATAACCTCCCAGCTAGACCACCAAACGACATGACGATAAATGACTACCTTACAGCATCCCAAATACCCCGACTATCGATCAAGGTTACGACAGGATTAGAAGATTCCATCACTATAGAGGAACTGCAGCGAGCAATGGGTGGGATGAAACCAGGCAAGGCCCCAGGCCCAGATGGGTTGACCTTACAGTACTACCAAACCCTCCTGACAATACTGGGCCCCCACATGGTGAAGATGTTTAATGGACTGAGTGAAGGAGATTCTTTATCCAGGGATACCCTACGGGCACACATATCCCTTATACCAAAAGAAGGCAAGGACCCAGCGGCATGTGGCAGCTATAGGCCCATATCCCTCCTGAATGTGGACCTTAAGTTGTTCACGAAAATTTTAGCCAACAGACTAACCCAGTTTATGCCAGACCTAGTTCATTTGGATCAAGTGGGATTTATCCCTGCCCGGGAGGCAAGGGATAGCACCACCAAAGTCCTCAATCTCATCCATGTGGCTACCAAAACTCAAATCCCGTGCATCTTTCTCAGTACAGACACTGAGAAGGCGTTTGACCGGGTTAACTGGGTTTTCATGTCATCAGTCCCTGAACAGATTGGCTTAGGTCATAAAATGATACAGTGGATCTCTAGCATTTACTCCACACCCACAGCACAGATTAAGGCCAATGGAATCCTCTCAGATACATTTACAATATCAAACGGTACTAGACAGGGATGCCCACTCCGCCTCTCCTTTTCGCCCTAACCTTAGAACCCTTCCTTTGCACTATAAGATTGAATCCGGACGTATCAGGTGTGACCGTAGAAGGTACTCATTATAAAATCTCTGCTTACGTAGATGACCTTATGTTCACCCTAACTAACCCTATAGTGTCATTACCCAACCTCCTAAAGGAATTTGATAGATATGGGACTCTTTCCAATCTAAAAATGAATTTTGATAAGTTTGAGGCAATGGGGATCAATATAACGCCAAATAGATTGAGATCTTTAAAATCACAGTTCTAATTTAAGTGGTCAGACTCCTCCCTCAAATATCTGGGTACCCTGATTCCCAGTGATTTACAGCACACCTTTGACCTTAATTCCAGATTCTCCCCCCCCCCCCGTTGACTAAAACTCGACTACTCCTGGAAGAATGGAACAAAGGATTACATTCCTGGTTCGGCAGGTGTAATTTGATCAAAATGTCCATACTTCCGAAATTCTTGTACTTACTCCAAGCATTGCCAGTTAAGATTCCACCTCATTACTTTAAGCAAATACACTCCATCTTTACCAAATTCATTTGGGCAAAATCAAAACCTAGACTGCGTAGAAACTATCTAACACTACCCAAACATTACGGAGGTCTAGCCCTCCTAGACTTAAATTACTACAGGGCAGTACATTTAGGCAGAATAATAGACTGGAACCGACATGGCAAAAATAAACTATGGGTACATCTGGAACAGACACAGTACAAAGCCTCATTGAAGGGAGCGGTTTGGTGTTTCGATCAACTTCCTTTAACATTGAAATCACACCCTGTAATTGGCGCATCTCTTCAGGTGGAAGCCTCCACGATACTGGCAAAAATTCCCTATCCACTAGTAACTCCCCTCTATACCCGATTTTGGGTAACCCAGCGTTTCCCCCAGGTGTGGAACAAACAGGGTTCGGAATACTCAAATCAAATGGCAGGGATCGAGCCTCACATTTTTTGATAGATAATAGATGGCCCTCCATACAATCACTAACGCTAGATAGCGGTCAATTCCAACTCCCATTTTGGACAGCAATACGATTGCACCACTTTCTACACTCAATTCCCGACCCGGCACAGTTTAACCATGATCTGACGACCTTTGAAAACTACTGTAACGATGAGGGCATTTTATCTCAGGTGCTATCTTAAACTTATGCCCTGCTCAACTCTCCCCCGGAACAACCGGACCTGACATTCATTTGTAAATGGGAAAATGACCTACAACGCACATTTACTGGTGCCCAAAAACAAACGATTATCAGATTTTCATTAAAAACATCTATCTGCACCAAAATACAGGAACTTAACTACAAGCTCCTGACTAGATGGTATTATACCCCTAGCAGACTTCATGAGTATTTCCCGGCCACTTTGGACAAATGCTGGAGGTGTCAGACAGATAAAGGGACACTCCTCCACATCTTCTGGTCTTGCCCTCTGCTTCAGCACTTTTGGATGACAGTCCGAATGATCACGCAAAAATTCACGGATTATACAATAAGTGATGATCCAGCTTTCATCTTGCTACATGCTACTACAATCCCGGCACGAATATATAAAAAGTCAATAGTGCGGCACTTATTGAGCGCAGCTAAAGTGTGCATTCCACTTTTGTGGAAGAAAAGCTTACCACCGACTATAGGGTTGTGGTTGCGCAGAGTGGAAGAGATCGGAAGATTGGAGGATTTGGTCCTGACGGCACAAAATAGACAAGATCAATATTCCCAGACATGGATGCTGTGGAATATGTTCATACTCTCCGATGAAGGAATTGCCATGCTTGCCACCTAGATCAGAGTAACACAATAGGAGACGTTACACCTTGGCCTACCACCCTACCCTCCCCTCACCTCTTCCCCATTCCCCTCCTAAACTCCGTATCCCTCTTCCCCCTTTCTTTTTTCTTGCCTTTTTTCCTCTTTCCTCCCTTTTTTCTCCCTCTCGTCTCGTTTTTTCTTCTATTCTCTATGGTACCTTTTTATTCCCAACCACTTACTATTAGGAGTTTTCCTTGAGGTATCTAAAATTGGAAGTTTTAAGGTACAATCAGGCTTGGGCTCTTAACACAAAAAGAAAGTGACGTTATGTACCGTTTATACAACTCGGTTATCTTTAATGGAAATCAAATATAGAGGCTGAATATTCTAAAACAAATACCGATGCTATTGTTGTTACTAGGATATGTATTCAGAACACCTGGGGGGTAAAAACAGAACTGACAGCTCTACAGAATAGTGTAGTGATAAGGCCGAGATTAATAATATCTGTGCCTTAATGAAAACCAGGTAATTGACTTACACCAGTGGCAACTATGCCGTAGTAGTGGTGCAAACCTCTGAATTGTATACGCATACCAAAACCAAAAAAAGAAAAAGCAATTCTTCAAAGAGGGACAGGCAATTACCACAAATATAAATGTTTTTATTAATTGTAGTACACTTAAACACCATTCAAAAATATATGGTTAAAAAACCAGGCACCACCACCAATATTAAAACATGACAACGTTGTCATAAACCAACACAGATGGCCACCACATACATATACCATGCACTCCTCCTATAGAATAAATACAAATTGTTAATGTCAAGAAATCATCAATTAAGGAATTGGTGATCCCTATGGGTAACTAGATAAGTGATTAATGATGGACGTAAAGGAGGGCGGATGGCGATGCAGCCATTTGGGGAATCATGTCCGCTATGAAAATGTCAGTGATGAAGGAAGCTGACGATCACGTGCAAGCTGTTCGGATAATGGACTGAATTGTCCTTAGTGATGTAAGTACAGCATAATGACAATCTGCAGCAAGGCACGGTAAGTAGGGAAGGTCAGCGCCTGTATGCGAATAGCTGTGAGCCTTGGAGAATGTGAGCAGGTTTGGATGGTGTTGCAGAGTCGGTGTTAAGTACGTGGTGGGTGGGAGTAAAATGGTTATTGGGAAGGCAGTCCAGATATAGCAAGGTAAAGTCTCACCCGATTCTCGTTGCACCGATCAAGAAGACAACCATATGTGGCTCGTTACATCTCCAGCTGGCTGGTCAGGCTGGCTTCCTTGTGTGGAGGTGATCTCACCTACGGATATACAGGGAACGCTGTGGTGGACGTGCTGTCATCCCGTCATCCTGTTCCCGGGTGAGGACACTCAAACTCGTAGAGGCGCGGACCGAGATTCCGAGGCTGATTGGTGGTTCTGTGGGAGGGCTAGGCAGGGCGTGATGGCGTCATGCTGACACGTTTCATCCGTCACTCGGATTTCCGCAGAGCATGCGCATTTGCTGAAGCTATCGTCTGCTGTGTAAAAACGAGGCATTGAAATAATGCATATGATTGTCGCAGAGGAACAGATCCAACTAGAGGAGATTAAAACAGAAATCGAAACCAGTGTAGGGTTACTTGAACCCTTTAAAACAGACCCTTCCTTTGATAAATATAACGAACCTACTAATGGCTAAAGCCAATGGACACTATTCTGTACTACTTCTCCTGGATCTCTCTGCTGCCTTTGACACAGTAGACCACCCCCTCCTCCTCAAAAAACTCCACTCCTTTGGTCACCGTGACTGTACTCTTCGCTGGTTCTCATCCTACCTATCCCACCGCTCCTTCAGTGTCACTTACAACTCTACCTCCTCCTCTCCTCTTCCTTTTTCCGTTGGGGTCACCCAAGGTTCTGTTCTTGGACCTCTCCTTTTCTCAATCTACACCACCTCCTTGGGTCAGTTGATTGCCTCCCACGGCTTTAAATATCATCTCTACGCTGATGACACCCAAATCTATCTCTCCACCCCCCAGCTCTCTCCATCTGTCTCCTCGCGCATTACCAACTTACTAGCAGACATACCAGCCTGGATGTCACATCACTTTCTCAAACTCAACCTATCCAAAACCGAGCTCATGATATTTCCTCCCTCAGGTTTCCCTCCCCTGATTTCCCTGTCAAGATCAACGACTCAACTATCAACCCATCTCCCCACGCCAAGGTCCTAGGTGTCTGAACTAACCTTTCGACCCCACATTCTATCACTTTCCAAAGCTTGCCGCCTCAGTCTTCGCAACATCTCCAAGATACGCCCCTTCCTAACCAATGACACCACAAAGCTTCTAATCCACTCCCTGGTCATCTCCCGCCTCGACTACTGCAACTCCCTTCTCATTGGTTTACCTCTAAATAGGCTATCCCCACTTCAGTCCATCATGAACGCTGCTGCCAGGCTCATCCACCACACAAACCGCTCAGCGTCTGCCACACCCCTCTGCCAATCCCTCCATTGGTTGCCGCTCAGTCACCGAATTAAATTCAAGATACTAACTATAACTTACAAAGCCATCCACAACCTGGCCCCCAGCTACATCTCTAACCTAGTCACAAAATACCAACCTAATCGTTCTCTTCGCTCCTCCCAAGACCTCCTGCTCTCAAACTCCCTTGTCACCTCATCCCATGCTCGCCTTCAGGACTTCTCCAGAGCCTCCCCCATCCTCTGGAATGCTCTACCCCAATCCGTCCGATTTTCTCCTACTTTATCCACTTTCAGACGATCCCTGAAAACTCATCTCTTCAGAGAAGCCTATCTGGCCCCCACCTAACAACTGTACATTTATCTTCTAAATCAGCACATCACCCATAGTTATTACCTCTTGTATCTCTTGACCTTCCCTCCTAGATTGTAAGCTCTAAGGAGCAGGGCCCTCTGATTCCTACTGTATCAAATTGTATTGTATTTGTACTGTCTACCCTCAAGTTGTAAAGCGCTACGTAAACTGTTGGCGCTATATAAATACTGTATAATAATAATAACTCCTTAAAAAAGAAGTAGAAAAAACACAAAAAAACTTAACTCACAAACAGGACAAGTTCAAACAGAATCTTCTGGACCTTGAACGTGGTGATCTCTTTGACCCTACGATCTATATAGGCAGAAGTAGATCACGTAGAAGTAGAGGAAGAAATAATAAGTCAAAAAATTCCCATAGCTCTTAAACTAATCGAAGACAATATTCATCCACGAAAAGTGACAGTGAAAACAAAGACCTTTCGGTTACTTTTTTAGAGTAGGATTACCCTCCTCCAGACAGCCCCACCACGAACACAGGAAAAATCAAACCAAACACCAAAGGCAAGACATCCACACTCCAGTCCCCACCACGTCAGGGGAGGGCAAGGGAAACACGCAAAAGTCAACAAGAAGCAAAACACACAGAACATGGAGGATCTCCCTATTTCCCATGACCTTGTTCCTTTCCCTCCCCCCCAAGACATGAAGGTAGTTAACCTTACCCAATTCCCTTTCAATGACCATCACCTTTCATTATTAAAAAGAGGCCTATCATTCTCCCCTAAATCAGGGATGAATGAATTTGAGGTATATAAAGATATTTCTCTTTATTTGAGAAAGGTGATTTTTCAATATTGGCATACCTCAAGACAGGACGGGGCCCAATTAACCCAAACCAATAAGGATGAAAAAGAGGCTTTAGATGCACTGGTCTCTCTCCTACAGGAGAATGCCGACTCTGATGTAGAAATAGAGACATCTCAGAAAACTTTCACACGTTCGGCAAACATATCCATAAAATCAGTTAAAATGCCCCCCCCTGTCGAAGTACAAACCTATTGAATTCTTTTTGGCGCAGGTCAGGAGGGACCTATCTAGGTCAATTGGAAATATAAGGGCCTTGATAACCTCTCTCCGGAGGAGAGGAAAGCATTAAGGGAACTTGAGGCCCCTGGCATTGTCATCAAGGGCAGCGATAAGGGTGGTAATGTGGTCCTCCTCACAGAAGACCAATATGAGAATGAGGTAAGGAGACTGTTAGGTGATGAATCGACGTACCGGAGACTGCATTCAAATCCATTCCCTGCCATTGTCAATGCACTTAATTACCAACTAAGTTTAGGCCTGGAAGAAAAACTGATCACCAGAAGAGAATTCAACTACTTACGGGTTGAACGATTCAATACCCCAACATTCTATATAATACCTAAGCTCCACAAGTCTCTAGTTAACCCCTCCGGCAGGCCCATAGTGTCCGCTGTCAATGGACCTCTGGAAAAAATTGGTAAATTCATTGATGCACTTATAAAGGAATTGGTCCATGACCTACCCTCTTATGTGCAAGATACCAGAGATGTACTGTTGCGACTGGACGCTATGGCCTTACCTGCTGGAGCCCTCCTGGTAGGGATCGACGTGGAATCCCTATATACGTCGATCCCTCACACCTGTGGGCTGAGGGCTGTTCACTTCTTTCTTGACAGAAAATTCCCCCTTCTCGGGCATCAAAATGAGTTTATCTGTGAGATTCTCACCTTCTTATTGGAACACAATTGCTTTCAATTTACCGGAACTTATTACCAACAAATCAGGGGCACATCTATGGGAGCCCCATGAGCCCCCTCATATGCATGCCTCCATTTGGGCCTATGGGAGTCGCATGTGGCTGAGGTACATTGACGATGTGCTGATGATCTGGGATGGCACCGAACAGGAGCTACTGCAGTTCATGAATGAACTAAACATTAACGAACGCAACATTAAACTCACGTACATGGCCCACTCCCATACCCTCCCTTTTCTTGATTTAACTATAGGGGTTGAGGATGGATTTATCAGTACCAAAACTTATCGCAAATCCACAGCAGCCAACACCCTCCTCTTAGCTACCAGTGATCACCCTAGATCCCTGATTAGGGACATACCGGTCGGCCAGTTTCTCAGAACACGTAGAAACTGCTCCAATCAACAAGACTTTTTTTTTTCAGAAGCCAGAGATCTCTACGGTAGGTTTAGGGAGAGAGGCTACTCCCACTTATGTATCAGAGAGGCCAAAAGACGTGCTATCCAGACAGATCGACAGAAATTGTTATTTAAAAGAGATCCCAAAACTCAGAATGACAAACATGGAACCCCTAGGATTATTACTAAATTTGGGGCCCAATGGGACCAGGTCAGAACAATACTAAGTCAGCATTGGCACATTCTGTCTGAATCGCATGCTCTGGGCAACATTGTGGGAGCACGACCTCTCCTCACTGCCCGCCGCTCTAGAAATTTGGGAGATTGCCTTGTTCACTCTGAATTTAAGAGATCACCTACTCCCAATTGGCTTTCTCAACTCCCACTCCTGAAAGGTATGCATAGATGTGGTGGTTGTTCGGTCTGTAAATATGCTGAGTGCACGGACGTATTCGCTGACTCCGACGGCAAAAAACATTTCAAAATTCATGACTTTATTAATTGCAACACTACGAGACTCATCTACATGCTCACCTGCCCTTGTGGCAAGAACTATGTGGGTAAGACTAAGCGGCAGCTTAAAGTCAGAATCAGCGAGCACGTCCAAAGCATTCACGGTAAAAATGATGAGCGCCCATACCTCTGCACTTCATCGAATTCCATGGTGGGAACCCTACCGGACTCTCCTTTAAGGGTATTTACAGACTGAATCTCCCCCTAGACTGATAGAATTCTCTGTCAAAAAGAAAAAATGTGGATATATAATTTGAACAGCATGCAGCCCTTTGGGCTCAACAATGAATGCAGCCTCTCAGTATTCCTCACACCATAACCCCTATCACCCCCAGATAGTGCTCTTCCTCTGATGTACAATTACCACTGAGGCTCATGTCAGCTAATATTCAGTAATCCCATTTTGTATTTTTTACTATTATATTTTATTTAGCCATAATTATTCTTTACCTACCCTTTCTTTTTCTTCACTTCTGTTCACTACACCCAGTCTATCTATTAATCCAGTTTTTTTCACACACTGGATTTTTTCTTATTGCATTTCCTTTTTTTCTTTTTGGATATGTGCACCTGCAGACCGGTCTCCTACTTTCTTTTGTTTTCTGTGTAGACGTATGGCTGTCTATTAGTCGCGCTACTGCTGAGGCAGCCCTGCGCTGACATATTCGTTGAATTCAGCGTCTGTGCCATTTAAGACGATAGCTTCAGCAAATGCGCATGCTCTGAGGAAATCCGAGTGATGGATGAAACGTGTCAGAATGACGCCATCACGCCCTGCCTAGCCCTCCCACAGAACCACCAATCAGCCTCGGAATCTCGGTCCGCACCTCCACGAGTTTGAGTGTCCTCACCCGGGAACAGATTGACGGGATGACAGCACGTCCACCACAGCGTTCCCTGTATATCCGTAGGTGAGATCACCTCCACACAAGGAAGCCAGCCTGACCAGCCAGCCGGAGATGTAACGAGCCACATATGGTTGTCTTCTTGATCGGTACAACGAGAATCGGGTGAGACTTTACCTTGCTATATCTGGACTGCCTTCCCAATAACCATTTTACTCCCACCCACCACGTACTTAACACCAACTGCAACACCATCCAAACCTGCTCACATTCTCCAAGGCTCCCAGCTATTCACATACAGGCGCTGACCTTCCCTACTTACCGTGCCTTGCTGCAGATTGTCATTATGCTGTACTTACATCACTAAGGACAATTCAGTCCATTATCCGAACAGCTTGCACGTGATCGTCGGCTTCCTTCATCACTGACATTTTCATAGCGGACTTGATTCCCCAAATGGCTGCATCCCCATCCGCCCTCCTTTACGTCCATCATTGATCACTTATCTAGTTACCCATAGGGATCACCAATTCCTTAATTAAAGATTTCTTGACATTATCAATTTGTATTCTATAGGAGGAGTGCATGGTATATGTATGTGGTGGCCATCTTTGTTGGTTTATGACAACGTTGTCATGTTTTAATATTGGTGGTGCCTGTTTTTTTAACCATATATTTTTGATTGGTGTTTAAGTGTACTATAATTAATAAAAACATTTATATTTTTTGGTAATTGCCTGTCCCTCTTTGAAGAATTGCTTTTTCTTTTTTTGGTTTTAGGATATGTATTCGCCTGTGAATAGCAAATACTATGATGGGAACTCTATCGTATTTTTTTTGTTTGTTTCTGTATTCTATTTTTTTTTCTTGAAAATAAAATTTATATTTGAAAAAAAGTTATTGGCAGGTTTCCCTTTTTATGGGGAACGTTTATTTGGTGATCATTTGGACAAACATATCCAAAATATTTCCGGAGGTAAAAGTTCTCTACTTCCTGTGAAGAACACCACCAGACGTCCCTCATTTAAAACCTCAGGGACTGCTTCTTCAAATGTCTCAGCGTCAAGGCAGTTCCGCCGCCAACAGGGCGCTAGGGCCAGAAAATGCCCTGGGTCCAAAATTCTTTTAAATCCAGCACCAAGCCCTCCTTTTGAGGAGATGCCCCCACTCCATCGAGTGGAGGGAAGGTTGCTACACTATGCGGGCATTTTGAGAACAATTATTCAGGATGAGTGGGTCACCTAAATTATATTCCACGGTTACAAGCTGGAGTTGCGGGGGGTTCCCCCTCAGGCTTTTAAGATCCAGAATTCCCTCGGATTTTCCAAAAAAACGTATTGCTTCAGGCACTACATCATCTAGTGCATCAAGGATTGATTGTAGAGGTTCCTGTATCCGAAAAGGGGCACAGGGTTTTACTCAAACCTGTTTATGGTTCAGAAACCAAACTGGAACACAAGGCCCATTTTGGACCTAAGATCCCTGAACAAGTATCTACTGATACAGTCCTTTCGGATAGTCTGTCCGCTCAGGAGTAGCCTCACTCCAGAGGTGAGACTTTCTAGCCTCCATCGATATAAAAGACACGTATTTATACGTACCTTTCTTTCAGCCTCATCAGAGATTCCTATGTTTTGCAGTAGAGGAACATCATTTTCAGTTTGTGGCTCTACCCTTCAGGCTTGCTACAGCTGCCCGGGTATTCACAAAGGTCCTAGCACCAGTACTGGGTCTTTTAAGGGCCCAAGGGATCCTAGTGCTTGGGTATCTGGACGACCTCCTGCTCAGAAATCACCCATTACAGGCTCTAGAACAGAGCATAATATGCACAGTGTTGTATTTAAAAAGCTTAGGGTGGATCATAAATACTAAAAAGTCAGCCCTGAAACCAGCTCAAAGTCTAAAGTATTTAGGTCTGATCCTAGATGCTTTCCAAGCAAGAGTATTCTTGCCACCCGCAAGGATCTGTGCCCTTTAGGATCAGGTACATCAGATAAGGGGCACCAGACAACCCTCCATTTGGCTCTGTATGAGTCTTCTAGGGAGGATGGTAGCCTCCTTTGAGGCAGTGCCCTATGGCCACTTCCATTCCAGGCCTTTACAACAAGAAATCTTGTTGGCTTGGTACAGGAGAGGACAAGCCCTGGATTATCCAATGTTCTTATCTCCTCGGGCATGCTTAAGCCTAAACTGGTGATAGAAGGAGCAGAACCCGTGAAAGGGAAAATCCTTCCTCCCGGTAACTTGGAGTGTACTGACTACAGATGCCAGTCTCTTAGGCTGGGGAGCCACCCTAGAAGGGCTCACAGCTCAGGGGAAATGGTCAAGGACAGAACAGATCCTGCCCATCAACGTCCTGGAATTATGGGCAGTACAACTGGCCCTACGGTCCTGGACAGTGGAGTTTCAGGACTGCCCTATCAGGGTTCAGTCCGACAATGACACTGCAGTGGCCTATAAAAACCACCAAGGCGATACTAGGAGTCGTTCAGCTCT
The DNA here is from genome assembly GCF_042186555.1 of Aquarana catesbeiana. NCBI lineage: Eukaryota > Metazoa > Chordata > Amphibia > Anura > Ranidae > Aquarana > Aquarana catesbeiana. The sequence continues at coordinate 145,907,704 of NC_133336.1, read as the reverse complement.
AAAGGAGGTGAACCGCATACTAGTCTGGACAGAGGGACATGTGCCCATCCTATCAGCAGTCCATATCCCGGGAGTAGAGAATTGGAAGGCAGATTATCTCAGCCGCCAGCATATCTGCCCGGGGGAATGGTCCCTACACCCAGGGGTGTTCCAGGAAATTTGCCAACGTTGGGGAAGGCCAGATGCCTACTGGCATCCAGGTTCAACAACCTACAGCTGTTTGTGTCCCGAACAAGAGATCCTCTGGCAATCGGAGCAGATGCTCTGGTAGTTCCATGGAGCCAGTACTCCCTGGTTTATGCTTTCCCTCCGATCCCTCTCCTTCCACATTTGTTGCGCAGGATTCGGAGAGAGGGAGTTCCAGTCATTCCGGTGGCACCAGCCTGGCCCAGAAGGCCCTGGTTCCTAGAAATTGTTAGACTATCAATAGACGGGCCATGGACGCTTCCACGGCGCCCTGATCTACTGTCTCAAGGCCTATATTCCACCCCAATTTACTGCCATTTGACGGCATGGCTATTGAAGCCAGGGTGTTAAAGGATGATGGCATCTCGGGACCAGTGGTGTTTACCCTAGTGAATGCTAAAAAAGCTGTCACTAGGAAGATCTATCATAAGGTCTGGAAGACTTCTATTGTTTGGTGTGAAGCCAAAAAATGGCTTCCTCAGAAATACGTGATTGGGAGAATTCTCTTTTCTACAGTCAGCTGTGGAAATAAAATTGGCTTTGAGTACAATCAGAGGTCAAGTTTCGGCCCTATCAGTATTCTTCCAAAGGCCTTTAGCCTCCCATTCACTGGTCCGAACCTTTATGCAGGGGGCAACTCGCTTGCTTCCCCCATTAGGTCACCTATGTGTTCTTGGGGCTTGAACTTGGTGCTGTCTGTGTTACAGAAGCAACCATTTGAACCAATCAAGGAAATTCCATTAGACTTGCTGTCACGCAAGCTCTAGCCTTCCTGATGGCTATCACCTCAGCTAGAAGGGTGTCGGAATTGGCGGCCCTTTCATGCAGGGAACCGTACTTGATCCTTCACCACGACAGGGTCATGTTACGACCTGTTCCATCCTTTTTGCCAAAAGTGGTGTCAGCCTTTCATTTAAATCAGGACATTATCTTGCCTTCCTTTTTTCTCTCAGCCTCGTTCGGCGGAAGAGAGATGACTGCATTCTTTGCACGTTGTCCGGGCAGTCAAGGTTTATATGTCTAGGTCTGCGGAGATCCGGGGATCAGACTCTTGGTAAAACAAAAAAAAAGGACCCAAGAAGGAGCAGGCAGATTCCATTGCCCATTGGGTGTAGGAACCTCCTGGTCTTTTCACCATCAGGTATTTGTGGCTCAGATTTGTAAGGCTGCTAACTGGTCTTCAGTGCATACGTTCACAACATTTTATCAAGTGGATGTTCGAGCAGCTGAGGATTCGGCTTTTGGTCGCAGTGTACTGTGGGCTGCCGTATAAGTTCTGATGGCTATTGTTTGGCAGGGTGTCTCCCTCAAGGCTATTACTCTGGGACGTCACAGCAGGTAATGAATATAGGAAAATAGGATTTTTTCATCATACTTACCTGTAAAATCCCTTTTCTTTGAGTACATCATGGGACACACCTTTCCCTCTTTTTGAGAAATCAGTGCTTGCTACAAAACTGAAGTACTTCCTGTATGGGAGGGGTTATATAGGGGATCACTTCCTTGTCTAAAGACATTTGGTCTACCAATGTCCATTCACCTGGAGATTTAGTATAACCCAGCAGGTGATGAATATTAGTCCTGACTCTGTGTACCAGAAATGGATTTTACAGGTAAGTATGACGAAAAAATCCTATTTTTCAAAATTTACTTTTTTTGTTTGATTACTTTTTTTTGTACTATAAACAATCACTAAAAGAAAGCTCTATTTGTGGGGGGGAAAAAGAATGACATAAATTTTATTTTATATAATATAGATATGACAGGCTTTGGAGGCCCAGTTCGCCTAGGAGTGGAATTGGACTGGTTCTGCTCCCAGTACTCCTGGGGAAGCGGTGTTTGGGCTCAAAATACTATAGAGTTAACATAGGGAGATAAATATGTCCTTTATTTTGGCTGTACTGTAATTTATTTCAGAAGTTCTAAAATACACTGGGATTATGAATTCTATTAACAGGAAGACAGAAATGTTTATTACTAAAGACTAGATCTGGCAGGTATCTGTTTTCTGAGTTGCTCGTGCTTGCAAATTTGACATATTTTATTAGGGTTTCAAGACTGAAGTGTGGATTCAGCTTATAAGCGTGAGAGGCTCTGCATCTGTCCTCTGCCTGATAAGAAGGTGCTAGCATTGGCTTACAGCTTGTGTGAACTGAAGGAGGATGAAGGGGAAATGCCACTGCAGCTATGTCTGTCATGATAAAATGGCATGGGAGACTTGTGACCTGAACGAACAGTGTTAATTTTGTCAGCGAAAATCTTTTAGTCATAGATTTTTCAGCTGCATGTTTTTGGTAACGGAAAATAAAAATTAGAATTGGGTCAATGACGAAAATCTATTGGTTTTAAGTTGGTAGACTAAAATCTGATGGGTTTAGTTGAATTTCCAAGCTATTTAGTTGAGATAGATATATATACATACACACACACACACACACACACACACACACACTTGTGCTCATAAGTTGACATACCCTGGCAGATTTTATGATTTCTTGGCCATTTTTCAGAGAATATGAATGATAACACAAAAACTTTTAACTCATGGTTAAATTTCTTCAGCCAAACACTATCATCAATCAACTGTATTTACTATTTTTAAATCTTGAATCATAATGGCAACAGAAACTAGCCAAATGACCCTGATCAAAAGTTTACATACTCCAGTAGGTGAGATATCAAAATAAGAGTCCCAAGTATCCTGAGGGCTCCAAGAGATGATATCCTTGTAGCAAGGGGAGTTGAGGAACGAAGACCAAGGGGCCCAAGTTAAAGTATATTGTTTAGTAGTATCTCTTGCAATATGGGTAAGTTCTTCCATGAGGCTTACTTCGGATACTTTGTAGACAAGATTTCATGGATGGAATTGTAGGTTTACCCCAAAGGCTGGGGATGAGAGCCTTGGCTGTATCTAGGAAGTGTGGAATAAGTGAACGTTTATATCTTCCTATGGGTGTTGAGGTAGCGTGGAATAGAACAGTCCATGGATCAGGAGAAATATTAACTTTGGTAATCTGGTGGATCAAATCTATCACCTTAGACCAGAAAGAGCGAATGAGGGCAGAACCACCAGATGTGGGCATGGGTGGCATCATTTCCACAGTTCCTCCAACATATTGGTGAGTTGGTAGAGAACATACGATGAAGCTTAACAGGTGTATGGTGCCATCTGGTGAAAAGTTTGAAATTAGCTTCCGCCATGGAGGAAGCAAGTGAAGACAAATGTGTAAGTTGGAGAACTTTGTCCTTTTTCTTGTTGGAGATATTGGCGCCCAGGTCAAGCTCTCGCTTGGTCAGCCGGGTATGTAGGACTCTGTAAATCAATAAGAGATACAATGTATAGGAGGATCTTCATGAAGAAACACCTGTTCAATACTTTTTAGGTCTTGTATGCCCCGTAGCGGTTGGGGGAGAGTGTGAAGAAAACAATTCAGTTGGTTGTACCTCCATTTGTTCATAAATGTAATTGGTCTGGGTCCCAAAATCTCAGATTGAGGCTTAAGTATATTGGAGCAAAGGACATGGTGCAAGAGTAGAGGGCCTTCCGGTTACCAGGATTGGAACCCTGGGTCCATGGAGCCAGGCATAAAGTAGGTGTGATGTAGGAGAGGAGTCAGCAGAGTCATAAGACCAGGAGAGTTTCTTATGTAGGCCATCCCAAACGTCCAAAGAAGATACAGTGAGGGGTGAGGTATCATGAGAAAGATTTCTAGAAGAACGTGGTATCAAAGGAGCAATGGAAAGATCTGAGCCACAATAAAGTATGTTCTAGTTGTACCCATAATTTAGAGGCATTAGCATATTTCCAGTCCGCTATACGTGAAAGTACTACAGCATGATGATAAGCTTTAAAATTAGGTAGAGACAACCCTCCAGAGAGCTTGGCTCGAAAGAGAACCTCTCTAGAAACTCTGGGGTGACCGTCTCTCCATACAAAACGGGCGATCATGGTCTGAAGTAGGGCAAAAAAACCTATTGGAACCCTTAAAGGGATCATTTGTAGAATAAAGAGAATGCGGGGAAGTATGTTCATCTTGATTATATTTACCTTTCCGAGCCATGAGTGCAATAAGGATGACCATTTCCTGAGGTCAGCTCGAATGTTGTTGAGGAGAGAGATATAATTATGTCTAAAAAGAGAGTGGAGGTGGAGGTGGAGGTGGGGGGGGTAAGGAATTTCATATGTGTGGTTTCCCAGCGAAAGGGAAACAGGGGTTTTAACTGATCAGCTACTGATTGGGGAACCGTAATGTTTAAAATTTCGGATTTTGATAGATTAATTTTGAAAGTAGATAATGTTTGGAAAGGTAGAGAATGCGAACATTAAGTTTGGTAATGAGATGCGTGGTTGCTGATTAAAAAACAAAATGTCATCAGCGTAAGCTGCGTATTTATGGAGTCTATGTCCAATTTGGATGCCATGAATATTCCTATTGTGGCCAAAAAAGGTTCAAGGGATATAGCAAAAAGAAGAGGGGACAAGAGGCAGCCCTGTCTGGTTCCATTGTGTAGTGTAAAGGGGTCGCTTAGGGAGCCATTAATACGGATTTGTGCAGTGGGATTTGAATAGAGAGAGGAAATTAGGTGAAACATTTTGGAGCCAAGGCCAAAATATCAGAGGGTTGTCTTAAGATAGTCCCAGTCCACCCTATTGAAAGCTTTCTCAGCATCTGTGGAGAGGAGGGGGGTGGTCTGGGATCACCTACGAACATAATGAATCAAGGACAAGGTACGGAGAGAATTGTCTCTGGCCTCCCTATTAGGTATAAAACCGGTTTGGTCAGCTGTAATCTATTGGGGCAGTAGGGGGAGCAATCTATTTGCCATAACTTTGGTGTAGAGCTTGGTGTCAACATTTAGGAGGGAAATTGGCCTATAGGTGGGGCCCTTGTCAGGCTTAGGGATGACGGTGATGTGGGCGGAAAGGGATTCCGGGCAAAGGCCAGCTGTGTGGGAGACGGAATTTGCATATGCTGTGAGATGTGGAAGTAGGATGTCACTAAAGGTTTTATAATATAAAATGGTGAAACCATCAGGGCCAGGGGCTTTACCAGAGGGAGAGGATTTTAGTGCACATTGAAATTCCTCTATGGAAAAGTCGGCCTCCAGGTCATTAAGAGAAGATCGTGACAGTTTTGGTAGGTTAGCCTCTTTCAAGTAAGTGAGCATAAGTTTACGTTTTTCTATCAATGGTAAGTTTGCCAGGCCGCCCTCCACATTGTACAAGTCAGTATAAAACTCCTTGAAGGCCTTAGAGATCTGGGGGGTGGTGTGTACTAATTTTCCAGAGGGTAATTTTATTTTGGGTATAAAAGATAGTTTTTTTGGCCATAAGGGATCTAGCTAATTGTTTCCCTGGTTTGTTGCCCCATTCATATACTTTCTGGGATATGTAGTGGAATTTCCGTTTTAGTGTCAAGATCGAGGAGGGTTTTAAGTTCCTCTCTCTTAAGGGTGAGAGCTTTAAGATGTGAAACATGTAACGATAGTTTGTCGTTTATCTAGTTCAGCAATTTGCTCTACAGTCTGTTTAAGTTGTTGACCATGCTCCCTCTTTCTCCTCGCCTCCAATTCAATGAGACTACCCCTCATCGAAACTTTATGTGCTTCCCATAAAATGGAGGGGGAAGTATCTGAGGATGCATTTTCTTTGAAGTATTGAGACAGAGTAGTAGACAACATAGTAACTTCTGTTGAATTGGAAATAAGAGGATCATTACACTTCCAGTTATCGGGGCGGTGAGGCAGAGAGGGCACGGTCAAGCGTATAGAATCTGGCGCGTGATCGGAAAGAGTGGCAATGCCTATGCAAGCTGAACGTAGGAGAGGGAGGTGGAAGTGATCTAGGAAAATGTTATCTATTCTGGAGTATGAGTTGTGTGTTTTAGAAAAGTGAGAGTAGTCCCTTTCTTTAGGATGGAAAAGACGCCAAGCATCTATAAGTTGGAGATCAAGGAGTCTTTTTTTTAACCTGTGCTAATCTTTTGAAAGGGATATTGGAGCGGCCTTGAGATGTGTGAATAGTGGGTTCTAGAGGCATATTTATATCTGCCACTAAAACTATCAGGCCCTCAGCAATTTGTGAAAGTTTTGTAAGAGTTTGAAAAAAATAGGTTGATTGTGGTTAGGGCAATAAACATTTGCTAGAGTACATCTAGTGTTGCCTATGTACCCTTTAACAAAAAGAAAGCGACCATGATCGTCCGCTAACAGTAAAACGAAATGATACACTTTTGTTGAACCCAATGGCTACTCCTTTGGCCTTGTTGGTATCAGATAGACTGTAGTACCATTGTGGGAAATGCTGCAAGTATAATTTAATAGATGTAGAATGAGTCAGATAAGTTTCCTGGAGGAAGGCAATAGAGTAAGAGGAACTCTTCAGTTCCTGTAGAACTTGATGCCTCTTCGCGGCCACGCATTATATGAAAGGATCTTTATAGTAGCCATTGCATCAGTGGTGAGTGCGTCAATAATTTATATAACCATGTGTGCCAATGAAAAAGTAAAGGGGGGGGAAGAAGAAAGACAGAAAAGAGGAGAAAAAAGAGAGAAGATACATACAGAAAACTAACAATCTGTAAAACAGGTGAGGAGGAAAATCACGCAGAAATCTGCAGTGGTCCCAGTGGGGATAGGGGGAGCAAGCAGTCAAAACGAATTCCAGAAAGAAACCCATCAACAAAGTATGAAGGCTGCCAACTCCCACCAACCCCAGGAGGAGGGCGGCAGCAGCCACACACCATTGCAAGAACATGAACAAGGAGCATTGAGCTCCGTCAGCAAACAGCCTGTATAAAAAAAAGGCAGTGATGGCTAGCTGCAAACAGTAGCGATGTTCAAAATATGAGTACAACACTCCATATACATCAGGCCAGTAAACAGCAAACAAAAATGAACATGTAAAGTAAGGGTATAACACTAACCCAGTATTATTTATTTATTTTATTTATTTCAGGTACTTATATAGCGCCGTCAATTTACGCAGCGCTTTACATATATATTGTACATTCACATCAGTCCCTACCCTCAAGGGCTTACAATCTAAGGTCCTTAACTCACATTCGTACATACTAGGGACAATTTAGATAGGATCCAATTAACCTACCAGCATGTCTTTGGAGTGTGGGAGGAAACCGGAGTACCTGGAGGAAACCCACGCAGGCACAGGGAGAACATGCAAACTCCAGGCAGGTAGTGTCGTGGTTGGGATTTGAACCAGTGACCCTTCCTACTGCTAGGCGAGAGTGCTACCCACTGCACCACTGTGCCGCCCGCATTATGATCATAGGTGCAGTTTTAGAAGTGTAGATGTAAAGAAGCATAGTACCAAGGGAGATGGGTGTATAAAAGAAGACATCTCACCCATTTTTCTGAGATGAGCCTGGAGTGGAGACAAGCTTTTGCTTGGATAGAGTTTTTCGCCATTGGGAGGTCCAGGGAGCCCAGAAGGTGGGTATGGGGTTCTGCCAGCCCGGGAGCTCCATATGTGGCAAGTTCATATCCTGGAGAAAAGCATGGAGCTCCTCAGGGAACCGCAGTGCACAGGAGTGACCAGTAGCTATTAAACACGCAGGGAAGCCCCCATCGGTAAGTGGCTCCATCACATTTCAGTTGGTCTAAGAGAGGCTTTAGGGCCCTGCGGCAATCGAGGGTCTCCTTAGAGATGTCAGGAAAGATATTGAGAGCAGCCCCATCAAAGTCAATGTTAGGAGTATTCCACAGTTTGGACATGACAGCATTTTTATCTTCGAAGTAATGGAGACGACAAATCACATCTCTGGGTTGATCAGAGGCAATGTTGCGAGGCCTCGGGGCTCGATGAACCCGGTCAAATCGCAAATCATCAGTGACTGGGTTGCCAAGGATGGTGTTAAGAATGCCTCGAATCGAGGGTTATAAGTCATTATCCCTGGTCTGTCAACCCCCGGATATGCAGGTTGTTCCTGCGATTGAGATTATCAAGATCCTTGAGTTTATTTATAGTGAGGCCCTATGTGCATAAGCCAATTAAGTGACCGTCTCCTGTAATTCTTTAATGGCTACCTCTTGTGAATCTTGGTGCTGTTCTGTCTCCTCTACCTCGACGAGTAAGTGCGCCACGTCCGCCCTCACAGCAGAGATCTCCTTTTTTTTTTTTTTTTTATAGTTTTCTCCATACTATTAAACATGCTAACCATCTCCCTTTTAAGTTCGCCTACCAGGGAAGACATATCCGAGCCTGCAGGGGAGCCGGGATCATTCATCAGCCCCGAGCCGCAAGATGAGGCCGGGGAGCTGTCACGAGCGGAGGCAGCGTGCGAGGCTGGGGAGATAATCGATCTCGAGGCTCTGGCCTTACCGCTCCGTGTGCTGGGGCTGTCTCTTTCCGCGGCCAGGAATAGTTTTATAGACCCCACGGTGGCTTGATGTGAAGCTGAGGATTTCCCGGATCTTTTAGGCCGGAGGCTAGACGCAGCTCCTCTCAAACACGACCCTCCAGCGCCATGCCCCTGAAGATAGTTCTTAAGCCTGGTACACACTAACAATTTTTTTCGGGTTGAACAAAAAACCTGACCGCTCAGTTCAGAGCCGCTGTACTAACGATCCAACGTTAGTACAGCGATCTCCCCTGCAAGCTGTTGTGTTCTGACAGGTGGACGGCCATTGGCTGAGAGCGCTGAGCAGGAGCCAGACGGCTGCTGGTTTTCCAGCATGCTCAACCGACAGAAGCCGGCCAAACTGCCAGCTTCTGTCGAACCAGCTGCCATACACATGGGCCGAATGTCGGACGGGTTTTATTGAATCCGCTGATGTCTCCCAACATTGAACCTGTGTGTACGGGGCTTAAATGACGTTGGCTGTTTGCTTGCGTTGGTCATCCAGCTGTAGAATAAATTTAGGGCCAATCAAACGCCTCCCTGATGGTGTGGCATTATATGTATCTGGCTGTGTTTCTCACCATTGAAGACACTATTGATCCTGACCAAATCACCAACTCCATTTGCAGAATGGCAGCCCCAAACTTGCAAGGAACCTCCACCATGCTTCACTGTTGCCTGCAGACACTCATTATACTGCTCTCCAGCCCTTTGGTGTACAAGCTGCCTCCTGCTACAGCCAAATATTTTAAATTTTGACTCATCAGTCCAATGCACTTGCTGCCATTTTTCTGCACCCCAGTTCCTATGTTTTCATGCATAGTTGAGTCGCTGAGCCTTGTTGCTAAATTGAAGGTATGGCTTTTTGGCCGCAAATCTTTCATGACCATGTCTGGCCAGACATCTTTGAACAGTAGATGGGTATACCTGGATACCACTGGTTCTGCCAGTTTTTTTTGTGGGTACTAATGGACACCTGATGTTGAAGGGAAGTGGGCATTGGTTGAACTAGATGGACTTGTGGTTTTTTTTTTTCAACTTGACTATGGGCATGTCTTTTATCTGCTGCATTAAGTTTCTTTGGCCGACCACTGTGTCTATGGATCACAAAGTTGTCTGTTTTTGTGTTGCTTCAAAAGAAATTGAACAGCACATCCTGAAACCCCAGTCTGCTTCAAAATCTTTGCCTGGAAGAGACCTTGGTGATGCAGTAGAACTACCTTGTGTCTTGTTGCTGTGCTCAGTCTTGTCAAGGTCTGACTTGTGACATGAAACGGTCTTGCATAACCATACCTTAATTGCAGCATTTGACTGTTCCTCACCCAGTTTTAGGCTTCCTACACAGCTGTTTTCTGTTGTTATTGACTGTGTTTCAACCCACAGTACATATTGATTGTAATACCTGACTTTTTGCAAATGTAAAAATTGATGCTGGTTTGAAGCCAAAGGGTAATCGCACCAAATATTGATTGGCCAGCACTACATAGGACAAATATTTTGCAGATGATTGCAAAATGAGCACTGTGTCCAGACAGTGGGAAAAGCAAATAGAATTTTAGGATGTATTGCCAACAGGACGGAGGTCCTGATTGCCCTATATACTGTAGTTCTTTAGATCTTTAGTTAGACCTCATTTAGTATACTGTGTCCAATTCAGGATACCTCACTTTGAAAAATATATTGATTAGAAAGAACGAGTCGATAGACAGGTAACAAAAAAGGTGAAAGGTCCGTGGGATCAAATCTATCAGAAAAGACTTGATGAAATTAATATGCACAGTCTGTAGGAGAATAGAAAGGGGAGACACGATTTAAACCTTTTAAAAATACTGCCCTCCTGAACCTTATTTACCCCCTTTGTTGTATTTAATGTGAAGCCAAGACCAAAAACACAGGGGTATGACCTCAAACTAACAGGAAGGAAAGTTCCAAACTAATGTGTGAAAATATTATTTTACCGAAAAAGTAGTTGATGCTTGGACCAGACTTCCAGCAGAGGTAGTGAGTCAGTTGATTCAGACATGCTTTTTACAAACACAGAGCTTATATTCAAAGAAAAACAAAAAAAACTTTTACAAAGTACTGTATAATTATTATTATACAGGACTTATATAGCGCCAACAGTTTGCACAGCGCTTTACAACATGAGGACAGACAGTACAGTTGCAGTATAATTCAATACATGAGGAAGCAGATGCATAGTTTCCCTTAGGTAATGACAGTTATTGCAGATTAAACAAGATCATAGCAGAAATGTTAAAAGTGCTCTAATCTTTAGTGGGTATAAAAGTACATGAGCAGATGTTAAGTTGTTTGTTTTTTCTCCTTTTGGAAAAAAAAATATGCAATATGGATAAAATGGTATAGTTTTAACTCAGTAGCTGCCACTCATGAAGGTAGAAAAAAAACATATCCTCAGGCAGATCAACAGTAGATACTTAGCAGCTTGGTGCCTACCTATTGTGTATATATTATGGCAACCAATACTAGTAAAGTTGGAGCTAGAATTGTGGTGTTAGTCATACAGAACTCAACTCCATAGCCACTCTGTAGCTAGAAGACAATAGGTGGCTTTACAACACCACTTACCCAAGGGGAAACGGAGTTTAGACTGGGTTTCCAGATTAAACACATTTGGGCAACGTTCATCTATGGCCAGTTTTAAGCTTACTGTAATAACGACTCTGAAATGCATCTGAGGATATACACATTTGTACACCTTAGCAGTAAAAGTAATAAAATAAGTCATGTAACATTGCCTTACCTAAAGTGTTGTTCCCTTCTAGGCTGAAAGTCAGAGCATGAAGCAACAGCAAATGGATCCCTTTACTAGGAGACAGTGTAAACCAACTATGGTGTCTAATGTAAGTGTTTTCTTGCAAATATGTTCATGTTTATAGACCTGTAACACAGAGGAGACAGTGTATTATTGCGGAGCAATCTTTCACCCGCTGTGTTCACGGGACATAGCGGATGACCAATTATTGTACTGGGCCAGTCACAGCGATCATGACCATTGCACTTAATGAATGTTTTTCAATCATTGTCTACTATTATTATTTGTGATTGGTCACAGTGATCACATGGTACAGATGGCCAATCACAGTTCATCTGTACCATAAAGGCCAATCACAGCCCTCACAATAGTACACCCTGTAAATGAATGGATGTCATTCATAAAAAAAATTGTTTTAACAATGATCATCACTGTTAGATGCAATTACAGCAATCATCACTGTTATAAACAATCAGTGTTAAAAAAAAGTCCTGATCACCTCCCCAGAGTAGTACAGTGTCCTCATGATAACCCTGCACTGCTCTGGTTACAGTATGTAAAACTTTTTCCATCACCAGTCAGTATTCCTGATAACTGCTCTGGTCACAGTATTAAAATTGTAAAGTATAAAATTGTGATAAATTACAACTTTAAAAAATTTACCTTTAAGTTGCCTCTTGCTAATAACCTTTGAACTGTCTACTTTCCAAAAAGGGGGCATTTAGGGTTTATTTGTACTGTCCTGACATTTTAGGGCCTCAAGAAATGAGATGGGCAGTCAGTATGAGAAAACAAGCAATTCATCAGCACAAGGATTTGATGGGTGCCAACAATCTTATTGGGCTATAGACAGACTATCCAAGAAGTCAAAGATGTCCATAAAAATATTTTATTGAAAAGAAAAATTAATCCACAGTATGTATAATGAACGAATGAATATTCCAAATCCACAGTGCAGAAAAACAAGGATGATCCTTACTTTTATGCACTGTGGATTTGGAAAATTCAATCTTTCATGATAGATACTGTGGCTTAATTGTTGGGCCTTTTGGCACAATAGGATTATTATTGTCACCCAACGGGTCTTTGCACTGAGGAATTGTGTTGCTTGTGTTTCCTATCCTCCAGTGGGACCTTGTAACAGCAGGACAGTTGGGACATCTTTTATCCACTACTGGCCACGGAGATCCAGCACCGTGGCCTTATTTTGGTGGGTCTTGGAGTCAATACATTAGGATTGTAACTTGAACATAACGTTCCATCCTTTCCTTCCTTAGGGATAACAATAACGTTCCATCCTTTCCTTCCTTATCTAGATACCAAAATCTACGCTAAAATCCTTGCGGATAGGCTGAAAAAAGTTATGCAAAAAATAATACATCCAGACCAAGTCGGCTTTATCACAGGGAGGGAAGTGAAAGATAATGGTATCAGGACCCTACTAACAATTCAGGAGATGAAAGGTAATGGGGCCCCAGGACTACTCCTGTCGATAGATGCCGAGAAAGCATTCGACAGGGTAGACTGGGGCCTCATGCAAGGTACATGGGAAGAAATAGGATTGGGTGAGAAAATGATAAAACGCATAAAGGCCCTATACATTAGACCTACTGCCAGGGTAAGGGTAAATGGGATCGTTTCGGATACATTTGAAATGTTCAACGGAACAAGACAAGGCTGCCCACTATCCCCCTTGCTCTTCGTGTTGGCACTGGAACCACTTCTAGCTAGGATAAGACAGAATCCTGACATAAAGGGGATAAAGTTGGGGGAGGAAACACACAAGTTAGCCGCGTATGCGGACGATATCCTGTTCTATGTAACCAGACCAAAGATATCTCTCCCAAATGTAATGAAAACTTTAAAAGAGTACGGTGAGGTCTCAAACTTTAAGTTAAACCCAGCAAAGTCTGAAACCCTCACGTTTAATATCCCAAAAAGTGAGGAACTTGTATTTCAAAAGAGTTTCGCATTTGTTTGGGGTAAAAAAGAAATAAACTACTTAGAGGTTAAGATGACCAAAACCAACGAAAGTCTATATCAAACAAACTTCCTCCCACTACTAGATGAGATTAAAAATGAATTAAATAGAGTAACAACAGGAAACATCTCGTGGGGGGGCAGAATAAATATTATCAAAATGGTCACCCTCCCCAAAATCATATATAAAATGCAGATGCTACCGATCCCACTCCCGGACGCCTTCTTTAAAACAATACAAAAGCTTTTCACAAGTTTTATCTGGAAAAGGAAAAAAGCAAGAATAAGCATGACACAGTTAACCAAAGATAGAGTAAGAGGGGGCTGGGGTGCACCGGATATTAGAAATTACTATAATGCGGTAATATTGTCACGGGTAGTAGAATGGGCTAAAGAAAATAGAGAAAAGAGATGGGTGAAGATGGAGGGCACAATAAGCACAGTTAATTTAGGTAAAACAATTTGGATACCTCCACAATATAGAAAATTAGATAAAGGCACAAACAATATTACTAGACACGCACTAAAAATATGGGACCACATTCACAGACAGGAAAAATGGGAATTTAACTCACCACTAATACCACTAACAAACACAGAATATTTTATACCGGGAATCGAAGCCTTGTTTGGGAAATGGATAACAATAGAAAACGCACAACTGAAAGATATTATGGACCAAGGTAAAATCTGCACGTATCACGAATTAAAGAGCAAAAGGGAGTGGAGATCGATAGATGAATGGCAATACAATTAATTAAAAATTTTACTGAGTACCTGCCTCAGCCAATAAGATCGGAAGCAAATTTGCTTCCCTTAGAAAAAATCTGCGTGGACAAGGGAAAAAAGAGGGTGATCTCAAAAATATATAGAACACTCATAGAAAGGACTGGTCCGGATATTCCACCGTATATTACTAAGTGGGAAAACGAACTAGGGACTTGCCTGAAGAAGGAAAAGATTAGTCAAATAATGCGTAGGGTACATACCACTACAGTAAATAATAACATGAGGGAGATGAATTACAAATGCTTGGTGAGATGGCATATCACCCCCGATAAAGCGCATAAAATTCAAAAAGAAAAATCACAATACTGTTGGCGAGGGTGCAAAGAGATTGGGACGAGGGCCCATATATGGTGGCAATGTCCGGAAATTAAAAAATTCTGGGAAGAAATTAAGCAAGTAATAGGAGAAATAACTAACATAAAGCTTCTAGACGATCCATGGAGTTGCCTATTCCACGGGACAAATATCCCGAACAAACAATATCTGAAAAGCCTATTGCCACCACTCCTAAATGCAGCCAAAAGTCTTATCCCTAGACATTGGAAGGAATCAATGAGACCCACAATGAGGAGTTGGTGCAATAAAGTTAATGAGATCCAAAACTTAGAGTACCTGAGGTATAGCGATGGGGAAGGCTTGGACACCTATGAGGAAAAATGGCAAGAATGGGATAAATTCAAACAAACGATGAGATATGCCGAAGCTATGGGAGCTTAGGGAGTAGTAGAATGAAGGCCCCAAGGGAAGAGGAGAAAAATAGAGGTAGTTGACAACCTAACCGGAATACAGAAGAGTAACCAAGAGAAAGGCCCGGAAAAGTGACTGGTAGATAGGGGAGACGAGGGGGTGGGGGGGGTGGGAGGGATACGTGGTAAGGTGGGCAGGGGAAAATAAAGGTGTTTATACATGATATAAACCATTGAAAGGTATATAGAAGGGGGAAAGGGAAGACTGGCTAAGTACCGCTATCTGTGTCAATGGACGCAGCAGCTTTTCGTGGTAGCACCCACTGAAGAGATGGGCCTGGAGCGCCAGCAGAGTACCCCAGAAGAAGAGGATCGGGGCTGCTCTGTGCAAAACCATTGCACAGAGCAGGTAAGTATAGACATGTTTGATATATTAATTGGGGGAAAAAGAGGCTTTAGTAACCTTTTAAAGAGTCGCACATCTTCCAACTTAAATAAGCTGAAGATGTAGAAAAAGAATTAAAAACCAGACCACGCTCTTATAAATGCAAGTAATATCCAATTAACAATAAACAATTGTGCAAAGTCCATAATAAATAGTCCAAGTGGCAAACCCTGCAGGACTAAATGTAAAAAAAAAAAAACATGCCCAGGGCCCAGAACTGAATTCAAAGACACCCCCGAAAATCAAACTGAAAAAAAATATGAAACAGGCTAGCCCATTTCACTGAAATTTCATTGCAGCAACTCAAAATGGTGCTCAGTAGTTTGTATGGCCCCACGTGCTTGTATGCATGCCTTACAACATCTGGGCATGCTTCTAATGAGGCGACGGATGGTGTCCTGGGGTATTTCCTCCCAGATCTGAACCAGGGCATTACAGATCTGCTGAACAGACTGAGGTGCAACCTGGGGGGGGGGGGGGGGGGTCAGATGGACCGAAACCTAATGTGCCAGAGGTGTTCTATTGGATTTAGGTCAGGACCAAACCAGTCATGCTGAATGATGTTACAGGCAGCATAACATTCTCCACAGCTTCTCCATATCATTTCACAATCTGTCACATGTTCTCTGGGTGAACCTGCTCTCATCTGTGAAAAGCACAGGGTGCCAGTGGCCTACCTGCATATCTGTTCTGGTGTTCAATGGCAGATGCCAATCGAGAGGTTGTCGGGCCCTCAGGCCACCCTCATGAATTCCGTTTCTGATTTTTCAGAGACCTTTACACCAGTGGCCTGCTGGAGGTCATTTTGTAGGGCTCTGGCAGTGCTCATCCTGTTTTCCTTGCACAAAGGAGCAGATACCGCTCCTGCTGGTTAGTTAAGGACCTTCTGCGGCCCTGTCCAGCACTCCTAGAGTAACTGCCTGTCTCCTGGAATCTCCTCTATGCTCTTGAGATTGCGCTGGGGAAACGCCACAAACCTTCTGGCAATGGCACGTATTGATATGCCATCCTGGAGGAGTTGGACTGCCTGAGCAACCTCTATAGGGTCCAGGTATCGCCTCATGCTACCAGTAGTGACACTGACCCTAGCCAAATGCAAAACTAGTGAAAAAGTCAGAAAAGATGAGTAGGGAAAAAAAATGTCAGTGGCCTCCATGTAAAACCATTCCTGTTTTTGAGGTCGTCTCATTGTTTTTTTTGAGCAGTGTATATACAACCATGCCATCATATTGCTCCTGCTCAATCCAATCAAAATCATGACCATCCTACGTCCAAAATTCATCTTTACTCCCTAAAGCATATCTATAATAAATATGCAAATTAAATCCCTAATTTTTGGGTTAAAATAATCCCATCAAAGAAATTTTAATTTTAAAACTAATGCATATGGATAATTATAAGTGGGGGACATCTAGTGGTCAAAAATGGGTAAGACATTCAATGGAAACCCTATGGTGCCTAGACAATTTTTATTAAGACTATACACTATATATAAATGAATAGTATTGAGCTATTTTGTGGTGATAATTAGAAATACAGAATAAACTCCGTATAGCCAAAATATAATAATAAAATTGTTCCAGTTTGATTGGATCAATCCATTGCTAACACATGTAAGTCCCAATAAATATCCTAAAATAAAATGACCTATTTTGGCTACATGTGCGTTCATTTGGTATTTCTTATCACCACAAGATGGCTCTATTCCATTCATTTATATAGTGGATGGTTTTAATCAAATCTGCCTAGGCACCATAGGGTTTCCATTGAATATCTTACCCATTTTTTACCACTAGATGTCCCTACGTATTATTATACATATACTGTACATTAGTTTTAAATATACAATTTCTTTAATGAGATTATTTTAACCCGAAAATGAGGAATGGTCTAATATGAATATTATAGATATATTTTAGGGAGTAAAGATGAATTTTGGATGTAGGGTGGTCCTGCTTTTGATTGGATTGAGTAGGAGCAATGTAGTGGCATTAGTGTCTATGTATATATGCGAATGGATGTGTCCGGGCAGGTGTACTCTGATGTCAGGTGTTGCTGACAAAATGTGTTGGGCGGGACTTTCGGGAACATCATTTCCAGTCTTTGGAGCGCAAACCGGAGCTTTCAGTTTCTATTTCCATGTTTATACATGCCTGAGTATATTGACATTGATGTAAGTGCATTTTTTTTTTCCTTATCAAAAGATTTTTATTAAGTTCATAGTAATAAGCTTAACATGTAAGTGTATTTTTAATACATTTTTTAATAATAACTGATATTGGGCAGCACAGTGTTGTAGTGGTTAACACTTTTGCCTAGTAGCAAAAGGGTCGCTGGTTCGAAACCCAACCACGACACTACCTGCCTGGAGTTTGTATGTTTTCCCTGTGCCTGCGTAGGTTTCCTCCCACATTTCAAAGAGATGCTGGTAGGTTAATTGGTTCCTGTTTAAATTGGCCCTAGTATTTGTGTGTGTGTGTGTGTGTGTATATATATATATATATATATATATATATATATATAATATAAATGTGAGTTAGGGGCAGGGACTTATGTGAATGTACTACGTATATGTAAAGGGCTGCATAAATTAATATTGCTACAACTGAGAGGTTCCTTTTACCTTGTCCCTTTTCAAGTGAGGTGAGCGGTGTGTGCTTCTGCTAGGAAAGTAGGAAGAACACTGCTTTCTTGGGCGTCACCTTTTTTTTTTTTTTTTAATCACCTTTTGGATGTACATTCATTTACACTGAGCACCTTACGGTTTATTATGGACTTTTTCATTTTGCACAATTTATTGTTCATTGGATATTACTTGGATTTATAAGAGAGCAATCTAGTTTTTTAATTGTTTTTCTATTTTTTTGTGAAAAAAAAAAAAATATATATATATATATATATATACAGGGGGTCCCCGGGTTACAAACCAGTTAGGGACTATAGGTTTGTTCTTAAGTCGAATCTGTTTGTAAGTCGGAACAGGTACATTTTTTAAGTGTAGCTCCAGCCAAAAAAACTATTTTTAAGATTTTTGGATAGCATAGGGAAGGGTTAACACCCCTGTAACATTTGTTTTGCTGTGTGTGCCCCTGTTCAGAAGATTTCACCTCACTTCCTGTCCCAATGACAAATGTATTTTGAAAATTTTGGGTTGTTGTGGAAACAAGCCTTGGTGATAAAGCATCAGTGGAGGTACCTTTTCCCCATAATAGCTCTTACAGGAGAGAATTTCCCTTCCTAGGGGTAGATTTCATCTCACTTCCTGTTGTCTGCCTCCGTTTGTAAGTAGGAGTCGTTTGTAAGTCGGATGTTTGTAACTAGGGGACCCCCTGTATATGTGTATATATATATATATATACATATATATATATATATATATATATATATATATATATATATATATATATATATATATATATATATATATATATATATATATATATATATATACATACACACATACACATATGCTGCATATTTGTCTCACAAGAGATAAATATGCAGTGGTCACATACCCTACTGACAGCCCACCAACAAACAGACAAATAACCAAAACACAGAAATAAAGTGCCAATCTGGCAACCATGGGAAGACTTAAAAACAAATGCATTATCTAAGATTTTTGACCACTTGGTGAGAGACAGATCCAAAGCCTAAGAGTGGCCCTCAATTGGCAACTAACAACTTAGAAAAAGTGGCCCATTAGCAACTATATCCTGAAAAGACTAGGGAACTAACAAGTTCTCCCAGGAACCCATGACTCCTGCCCTGGTGCCCCCTAGGGAAAACCTAAAAGAAGCAAAGGAGCAGAGTCGTGGGAGCCAGGTCACGAACAGACCCCTGGTAACGGTAAGCCAGCCGTTAACAGCAATCCTCAGCAACAGACTCCCCCAGTGGAGAGGCTGTAGTCCCTGGGTGCCCAACCTACTCTTCCCTCCCAGCTGCCACGGGGCAACGAGCCATGCAGGGCTGACAGTCACAAGCATGACTTCCAAAGGCAGAGGCAACAACCAGCCCCGCAAAATGTCATGGAGATCCCCCTTCATCTGCCCAGGTGACAGGGATTGAGGCCATAGAGGTCTCTGAGATTGTGGGGGAGGATCGCCTCAAAGTGCAATAGTAGGGATGGGAGATGAGCCGCCAGACATCTGGTCTTCTGCTGCATTGGTAGAGTGAGGAGCTAAGGCCCCATGCTGTTTTTGCCTGGAGAAGCCAGCAGAGGGAGTCAGCGACATCGTGGGAGGGCCGAGTTAAGGACGGGATTCCAGCCGCCCCCGCTCGCCAGAAAGTGTGCAAGGACTTTTTGCCCTTGGGGATCCGGATAGAGGGCAGATTAACGCGTCAGGCTAGCACAGGAGCCTCGGATGGTGCAGAGCTCGGATCTTCAGCAGCCCCTTCGTGTCATCTTCAGGACAAAATAAAAATTCAGATGTGCGAGTTGCTGGCAAACCCTGCAGGGCTAAATGTAAACAAAAAAAAAAAAAAAAACATGCCCAGGGCCCAGAACTGCATGTCCCAGGCATCGGGCTATTGGAATTGCACATCCCTGCTATCGGTGACTTGATTGCATAACCTTGAATTGCAAGCTGGTTTATGTAGAAGGACATTAGTGAAGGAAAGTAATTTTTGTAACAGAAGACTTTAACAAAAATCTGTAATAGCAGTAAATATTTTTTTTTTTTTTTTTAAAGGCTGCCTAAAAATTGACATAGCACCATCTTTTGTCAAACATGGCATTAATGTATACAAAATCCATCTCTTCAGCATAAATAACATACTTTATACATGTGAATGCTGGTGATAGTGCTTTCAACTATAACTTTTTTCTGTTTGGTGTATTGCCCATTTTTAACAAAGCCAAATGTTGCTTGCCTCTGAATGTTGCATAATTTATGTACTTAAACAGCTGCAAATGTGTGAAGAAATTCTAACGTACAGTTTACTTATTACAGTCCAGAGATCCTGCAGTCCAGGCTGCTATTATTGCTCAACTGAATGCAAAGTATGGATCAACTGGTATTCTGGACACATCAAAAGACAAGGTCATGGTAAGAAGTAGCTCTGTCTGCACATGAACGCTTTTGCAATTTTTCAACAGATTAAGGCCTGTTGCACATGGGAGTAAAAAATGCTTTTTTTCTGATCTGAAATGAGATGCATTATTGTCTATGGGCCTGAGTAAAGATCAGTAATGCTGAGTACAGAGCAGTAAAACCAAACTAGAAAATTCTTCATTTGAGTGCAGTAATTTACTTGCGTCTTTACTCGTTTAATGTTTATGCGAGTAGATTACAGTACTGGCAATGAAGAAGAATTTAGGCTTGCATACCTTTTACTTGCCTATACTGCTCATTACTCAAGTCTTTACATAAAGTTTTTGGCCCCTTGCACACGGGCGTCACAAGTTCCTGAGTAAACATCAGTAAATTATGACGCCCGTGTTCAAGGGGCTTTTTCCTTCAATTCTTCAGTCTTCTGTCTGCATATATTTTGAGTTATTATTACAGTGTTTAATCTTTGACAGGAGTTTCACATTTTACTTGCTTGCTTTTTACACATACAAAGTAACAAACCGGGACCAAAGGATCCACAGTGTATAGTAGTTTCACAAGAGGACAAACAGCAGTCTCACCCTCAAAAATTGTTAATACCACAATTTAAATACCAAATTCATAAATAGAAGACCCAAAATAGCCTCCACCACTCACCATTAAAAATGAACGACAACATTGTCACATGTTAAGATCCATAGCACAGGCTCACAGTCACGCCAACGCTCATACGGGCTATAATTATTACTGCATTGATAAAAGCGTGCAGTTTGGGGCTTTAGGGCATAAGCATAAACTGGACAAGCGTTGGAAAATGTTGAGCATTCAGTTGAGTCTCAAATGAGGGTATCGCTGCTATGGCACGCAGCGTATGCTTAGCAGACTATTCAGTCACGAATACCTACATTTGTGATTTTGTCCCTCTCCAGGGGGTAACTATACAGCTTAGTTCCGAATAATCCAATATAAACGGCACAGTCTGTTAAATTTAAAGCGATGTTCCGGCCCCTCCTCCAAAGGTTAGGTCAACAACTACAAATACTGTAGCTGCTGACTTTTACTATTAGGGCACTTACCTGTCCACAGGCATCCGGCAGTGTCCTCACCCGAACCCATTCTTGAATTGTCTCTTGGGTGCTGTCGCCATCTCGTTTAAGGGAAACCAGCAGTGAAGCCGGTTTCCTAATGCGCTTGTGCAAATTTGCTGCGCTCTGTGAATGGGCCAGCTGCGGGGTGGAGGGGGGTACTTTGGGGCCAAACTTCCAGCCTATTTGCGAACTTGGCCGGAAGTGGAAGCAGGTACCTGTCAAAACCAGGCACCTGCTTCCCCTTCCCCCTCAAAAGGTGCCAAATGTGTCAGGGGGGGGGGCTGGGGTTAGACAAGCAGAGCTTCCCTTTTTGGGTGGACCTCTGGTTTAATGGAGAAACAACCTCTCTACTATAGAGTTGGTATTGGTACTTGGTGTACTGCTGCATATTAGACTTCAGAATTGTTCCACTGTGAGTCCCAGTATAGACAGCAGCCGGCAAACAGGTGCTTTGCAGCAATATCAGACAGTATCACAATTGAAGAGGCAACAGGCAGGTAGCAGGAGTAATGCGCAGTTTGCAGGAGCAAGTAGCAGTAGATGAGCAAGCAGCAGCTGAGCAGCGAACATAATGACCTCTCATGACAGGCAATCCAGTCCTGTCGAACTCACAAGCTGCTCGATGCACTCCCTTTGGATACATCGCCAGACCTTGCCCGATAAACAAAAATCCTCAATTGAATAATTCTGCTATAGAGTGCTCACCACTTCCATCTGCTCCTGCTCTTGAGACAGAGCCCATCCCTTTATGGTGCCTGTACTTCTAGGCAGTCACTGCCTCACTCTATCCACAGATGCTGGCAATGGAGTGGAATGATGGAAGGCAGCATGGCATGACTGGAGAAGGGTGTGATGATGTAATCACGTCAACGTGTTTCACTCACTGATTACGTGAGCTTCCTCAAGACAAGATGGCGCTTGATCAACTGGGTTTTTAAAGGCACAAAACTGCAATGACAGTGTTAACCCAGCAGAGGCCGCCATTCATGAAGATTACTATCAACATTTAGCCAACATAAGGGCAAGTTTCAATACCATTATAGGGGGCAGTGCAGGATTTACAGTTTAACCTTATGCCCTCACCCCGTAGTGTCACTTATAAATCTGTGAATCAACCAGGGAAGAGAGCAGTCACAAGGAAAAAAAGAAGGGCCCCCTATTAAACCAAAAAATTTTATATACTAGCAATGAAAACAACAAGTCAGCCATCACGTTGATAAAAAGTCATATGGTGTGGCCATATACTGTTGGTGTGGCCAAATATTACATCAAGGGCTAGAATGTTGGTATTACTCATGCCAAACTGAAGTATATTTGCAACAAACAGAGAAATTCTAAGGATTCAGAAAGACGTACAAATTTAACTCGGTATTGAGTCCTGTATCAATGTACCGAGTATACAGATCCATTATTTTTTTTCTTCTATAAAAGAATAATATTGAGATCGCTCCTTTTGGTTTAACAGTTTTAAGTGAAAAAATTAATTTTGCCTAAATATATGAAGAAAGATTATTTGCAAAATGTTATAAAAGAGGTGAACAAAGATAAGTTTTTATTTATTTTTTCTTCGGTCTTTTTCCATTTAGCAACAAAAAAAAAGTGGTGATGAAATGCTACCAATAGCACAATTTGTGTGCAAAAAAAAGTTATAAATCTCATATGGGTACAGTGTTGCATAACCGCGCAATTGTAATTCAGAGCAGTGGCGTCACTAGGGTTGGTAACGCCCGATGCAGAAAAAATTGGTGTTGCAAACACCCCCATTTCTAGTCGCCTCTAGATCACATCCGACTTCCTCAGAGGCCTGACTCCTTCTACCTACATAGCTGGTAAGGCACTACAGCAGCTGTCCTTGTGGATTCTTCGGGGAGACCCAGCAGTTTGAGGCTCACCGCACTAGGTTCCTATTGCCTCTGGCATACATTGATTCTTTAGGCTGCACCATTTTGTATCTCAATTGGCCTTTAATGGCTCAATTACACAATCACCTGCGGACCCTTAAACATTGGGGGGGTTCTCTGAGACATCAGTAACTTTGCTCTACTGCTTTTGGCCTTCCAGCACAGTTGAATAGTTTTGTATTGATCTATACGTTTCTCTCCTAGTCCGCCTTATTCTTGGATTTCGGATTGGGAGATGTGTGCAAATGACAGGGGTCTACGGACAGGCTCCATACCCTATTACCTCTACCCCCCCCCCCCCCAGCCAAAACTATCCGGTAGTATGCTGGCCCCATGTGGCATTGCCTGATGTGCACTCTGCAACCCCTACATTCCCCACTTTTTCTAACCCCTCCCCACCCGCATAACCCAGTTATTGTTCTTTGATGAAGGGGTAATGGGGCCTGCCCCACAGATGTGTCTCTTCTCTCTTTTTGAATTTGCCACTGGGCTCCGCCCCCATGCATCACGATGCTTGCAGGGAACAGAGGCCAGCACACAGAGGCATCAGGCGGAGGGCACAACCCGCAGACACAGCGGGGGGGACATCACAGGATCCTGGTGACAAGGTAAGTACATTACACCAGGATCCTGAGATGCAATTCCGAGTGTGGCTCGGGGTTACCCCTAAAGGTACTGAAATTTAACCCCGAGCCGCACTCAGGAATACTGCCAGGGAGGTTAATGTGCTTCTTGAGCCACTCCTTTGTTGCCTTGGTCGTATGTTTTGAATCATTGTCATGCTGGAAAACCCTTCTTCAGTGTTCTGGCTGAAGGAAGAAGGTTCTCATCCAAGATTTTACAATACATGGCCCCGTCAGTTGGCCCCTCAATGTGACAAAGTCAGCCTGTACCTTTGACTATAAGTAATGGTGTTATTAGGGTCATAGCATTTTTCTTCCTCCAAATGCGACGAGTTGTGTGAATGCCAAACAGTTCAATTTTGATCACATCAGACAACAGCACTTTCCCCCAATGCTTCTCTGAATCACCAGGCCCGTGGACATTTTAACCCCAGTCGGCTTTCTTGGGATAAAAACTGATACAGCTAAGAAGCCACACAGCTGTTATCCCAAGCCTTCACCCATGTCTGGGGTGGAGGGATGTCTTTGCTGGTTTCCCGCCCCGTGGACCTCCCTAGTGAATGACGAATGGATCCACAAAGGGATTCTATCCAGATACAAGAGAGTTTAATTTCTGTCCTCCGGAGAGGTTCTTCCCCTCCAATGTGCCTCTACCAACGGATCATCTGCAAGCTCTTTTCGGAGCAGTGCAGGACTTGTTGTGCCAGGGGGTAATTGTCCCGGTCGCTGAACGGTTTCAAGGGTTTTATACAAACCTGTTTACGGTCCCGAAAAAAGAGGGGAAGGTTCATCCAATTCTAGACCTCAATGCCCTGAATTGTTTTGTGCAAGTTCAGGATGGAGTCCATTCGAACGGTGGGGGGGTTTCCTGGCTTTTATCGATATCCAGGATGCCTACTTGCACATTTCGATTTGTCTGACACCAGCATTTTCCTCCGTTTTGCTGTTGGAGAGGAGCACTATCAGTTCATGGTGTTACCCTTTGGTCTTGCCTCCGCTCCTCGGGTCTTCATGAAGATGTTGGTGTTGCTGCGTTAGCTGGGGATTGCTGTGCTGTGTTATCTGGATGACCTTCTCTTGAGGGCAGAGTCCTCGGCTGCATTGACGAACGACGTGGCAATCACAATCCAGGCCTTACAGGAGTTCGGTGTCAGGAACCATGAATCAGTTTAAATAGTCAAAGAGGCTGGCTGAAGGCTGGACTGACAAGCAGGAAATGTTTACCAGGTGAGCCACTGTGGAGCGATGAGTGCTGACCATTATCCGACAGTTGAACGGCCTGAGCACAGAGAAGGGAGCTGCTGAGAGCCCAGCCCTGACAGTACCCCCTTCTCAATGACCCCTCCACCTCGAAAGGGCACCAGGTTTGAGGGGAAAATGTGTATGGAAAGCATGGAGGACGACAGGAGCATAAGACCCAAGAGCTTTCCTCCAGACCGTACCCTTTCTAATGAACCAGGTACTGTATGCGTCCACGGAACCTACGGGAGTCAATGATGGATTGTATTTCGTACTACTCACCTGAACCAGATGAGGACGTAGTACCGAAGCGGTTGCACACCAAAGATTTTAATAAAGAAACATGGAATACATTGGAAATACGCATGTCTGAAGGAAGGTTTAATGCGTAGGCCACTAGGTTGATTCTACTGAGAATACGAAAAGGCCCAATGTACCGCAGTGCCAGTTTCAGCGAGGGAACACTGAGTCTGAGGTTATGAGATGACAGCCAGACCCTGTCCCAACTTGGTAGGTAGGTGCAGAAAGGCTTTGGCGGTCAGTATGCAGTCTGTACCTATCGCTGTCACGTCACAAGGACTCTTAGACCTGCACCCAAGTGGAACGGTGATCACGGAGATGCTCCTCTAACGCAGGAATTCTTTGAGAAACAAATGTGTCAGGCAACATGGATGGCTGGAAACAATAATTTGCCATAAACTGAGACAATCGGGAAGCGGTGTTGAGGGCACTATTGTGAGCAAATTCTGCCCAAGGTAAGAGATCTGAACAGTTGTTATGGTGGTCAGAAATAATGTAAAAACTGCTCCAAAGCTTGGTTGGCTCATTCTGCTGCCCTATTGGACTGCGAATGATAAGCAGAGGAGAAGGAAAGCTGAATTCCCATCTGTGCACAAAAGGCTTGCCAAAACCTGGAGACAAACTGGCTACCCCTGTCTGAGATAACCTTGGGTAGCCCATGTAACCAAAAGATCTGAGTGAAAATGGATTCCAGTTCTTTGGATGCAGGCAACTTCCTAAATGGAATACAATGGGACATCTTGGAGAACCGGTCAACTACCATAAGAATAACTGTGTTGCCCTGGGAGTTGGGTAACTCCACAATAAAATCTATGCACAAGTGTGTCCAAGGCCTCTCTCTTTGGGTATGGGTTGTAGGAGGCCCACTGAAAGGTGTCATGGTGTTTTACTCTGAGCACACACAGAACAAGCGGCTACGAAGGCGGTTACATCAGCGCCAGGGCTAGGCCACTAGAATTGTTGACCAATAGACTAGATGAGCTGATTCTTCCCTGGGTGACTAGCTGCTTTGGGAGAATGGTAAATCTGGAGCAAAGCAGCGGTCACAAGGTTTTTCAGGAGGAGAATGGATCTGAGCAGCAAGAATTCTGTCATCCAAAGGAAGTGAGACTAGTGTGAAAAGAGGCTAGAATGCGATTTGGAGGTATCACAGGAGTAGGAACTGACTTCATCTTAGAGGAGGAAAACTGTTGCCTCAAGCATCAGCCTTTACATTCTTAGTACCAGGTAAGAATGAGACTATGTAATTGAAGCTTGACAGAAAAAAGCCCATTGTGCCCTTCTAGGAGATACATGTTTAGCCGTAGACAAGAACGTGAGATTCTTATGGTCAGTCAAAATGAGGACCAGTGGCGTGGTACCCTCAAGGAGATGCCTCCATTCTTTAAGAGCTAAAATGATAGCTAGCAATTCTCTGTCCCCAGTCTGGTAATTGCATTCTGCAGGAGACAATTTCTTAGAAAAGTAGCCACAAGGATGCATATCGCTCTGAGGTAGGACGTTGAGACAGAAGAGCGCCTACTCCAGTCTCAGATGCATCAAATTTAAGAATGAAGGGTAACGTAAGATCAGGATGTGCCAGCACAGAATCTGAAACAAAGGCAGACTGAAAGGCTTTAATAGAATCCGGAGACCAATTCTGTGGGTTTTTTTTTCCCTTTATTATCAAATTTTTATTTATTTTCCATTGTATACATTAATTCATAGTTTAAGTCTACAATTTTCGAGTTTATACAAATAAATATATTTTATCTTTAACAATTCTTCCCCCTTACAAACAAAAAAAAAAACCCAATAAATCATTTAAACAATTCCTTCCCCCTTCCCCTTTCCTTATTTCTCCCACCCCTACACCAGTAGTGCTCCCTCCCCCAGTCGTCTCATCTCATCTCTAAATATAGTATTTCCATTGTGCTTCACACTCCCCTTCCAAATTTACAAAATTTAAAAGACATTCCATCCTTGTGAAGAAAAAGAAAAAAAAAAAACCCTCAACCTGTACAAAAAATTGTTTTCGGAGGCTACTAAGCCAATTCAAATCATTCTTAAGCGTCAACCTTGATATCCAAAAATACTATATGAGGTTTCTATGAGCCATACATCCTTCATAATCAGTGAGTAAATATACCATCTTCCCTTTACTATATCTGTTCGGACTATCCCTTCTCTTCTGTGCCCCCCTTCCTACCTAAGTGTTCTATCTCTTCCCATTTCCCCACTCCTTATCCCTTCCCCGTATTCAACCCCACTCAGAAATATATTAAAAAAAAAAAAAAACAAACTTCAACAAATTTATATATATCTTCTCCCCCCCCCCCCCCGGGACACCCGCAATCGAACCCAGAGACCACACAGCTCTTTACATCATTACTCTATCTAATCTCTTTCAAGCAGCGCACCCATCCTGCCCATGTTTCAGGGTTTTTGTCTTTCACTGCATGCACCCATCTTTCGGCCTCCATTATGAAGTTAACCTCTTTCTTCCAGTCCACCAAGGTTGGACTTCTAGTTTGTTTCCATAGCCTGGGTATTAATGATTTGTCAGCATTTAGTAAGTGTGGAATAACACTATTCTTATAAGCTCTAACAGACATTGAAGTTCCATGAAACAAAAAATTCCAGGGCGTCACCTCAATTCTGTGGGTTACAGTCCTTTCTGGTCGTATCAGTCAGGGGTTTGAGAAAAGAAGTTACAAATATATTTCCGATAATTTTCAAAGCCAAGAAAACATTGCGGATGTGGACCTATGGGTCAAGGCCACTGTAGAACTGCAGATGGTTTCTCTGTGTCCATCGAAAAAAACAGCAGTGGAAATTACATAAACCAGCAATTTAACCTGTTTACGATGGTACTCTGTAGTACATGGGAGACATCTGTGTGGTGGCTCTCTAGTGATTTAGAATATATGAGAATATCATCGAGATAAACCACCACACATTGCTGCAACTTATCTCGGAGGACATTGTTGATGAATTCCTGAAAAACTGCAGGAGCGTTGCAGAGACCAAACGGCATTCGAAATGTCCTGTCCTGGTATTAAACATAGTTTTCATTTCATTGCCCTCCTTGATCCTCACAAGATTGTATGCCCCTCTCAGATCGAGCTTCGTGAAAACCGTTGCTCACTTGGAGGTCAAATAATTCTGTTAACGGAATTGGATAGGCCTTCTTAATAGTGATACGATTGAGACCCCTATAATCAATACAAGGGCTCAGTTCACCCACTCTTACTTTTCACAAAGAAGAAGCCAGCACCAGCAGGAGAAGAGGATTTTGCAGATGATTCCTCAAGAAAGTGAGTCGGCAGCATAGTCCTCCATGTCTTTATCCTCCGACAGACAAAGGGTAGACCCAACCACGAGGAGGCATGGCACCGGGTTAAAGATCAATTGCGCACTCATACGACTGGTGTGGAGGCAAACTACCGGTTCGACCTTTGTCAAAGACACCGCTAAATTTGCGGTAATCCTCTGCCAAGGAGGAGAGTGAAGAGGTGCACAAGACCTTAACCACTTTCTCAAAACATGTTTTACTGCATTGTGGTAACTAGGAAAGAACCTCAGCAATGATGCCAATTGAAAGAGGGGTTTTGCCTCTGTAACCAAGGATAACCAATGACCACTGGGTAATGAGGTGAGAAAATGACTTGGAATTGGATTATCTCATGGTGAAGAGCTCCTACTGCCATGGTCAACGAAGCAGTCTCATGAGTCACATGGGCAGGCTGTTAAGATTTCCCATCAATAGCAATTGGAGTGGCACAAAGCTGCAACAGAATCGACTGCTTAGACACAAACGCACTATCTATAAACAGGCCTGCAGCCCCAAAGTCTATTAGAGCCTGTGTATTGATGGACGGCTCAGACCAAAAAAGGGTAACTGGAACTAGAGGCTTCTCCTTCAGGATAACTATGGACGTAACAAAGCCACCTAAGGTCTGTTCCCTACAGGACCTCAGGTGTGGGCGTTCTCCCAGACAGGTAGGACAAGACTTCAATAAGTGACCTTCCTGGCCACAATAAAGGCACAATCTCTCTCTCCTCCGCAGAGAGACGTGTGACACCTACCCGCATGAGCTCTACTTCACTGGTGGACTCAATACCGCAGAGCTATAGGAGGACCGCAGAGGCATGGGAGGTGAGGGAGGCAAGGGTGGGAATGTCAAGCTCGGAGCCAAACGTTCAGGAGGCTTCTGCAGGAGCTCCTTAAAGAAAGGTCTCTTGGTTCTCATACTCTGATGGGCATGACGCTCTTGGCAGCAGAAGTGGAGCATGCAGGAACATCAAATACCCTTTTAAAGGAGGCCACAAACTCAGGGTAACTCGGGACAATGGGTTTTTGCATCTCCTATAGAAGGTTTGACCAGGCCAAGGCATTCTCAGAAAACAAAGAAATAATGAAGCTTACTTTGCTTCTGCCCGTGGGGAACGCCTGGGGCAGCATCTCCATAGAAAGGCCTGGATACTTTCCTAAATGTACATAATATAACTGGGTACTGACATTTATAGGTAAAGTTGATCCAGGGAAAATCCGATTGCCTCTCTGGGATCAGGAAGGAATTTTTTCCCCTGCTGTAGCAAATTGGAGCATGCTCTGCTGGGGTTTTTTGCCTTCCTCTGGATCAACTGTGGGTATAGTATTGGGTATATTGGATTGTACGTTTTTTTTTTTTGTTTTTTTTTTTTTTTTTTTTTTTTGTTTTTTTTTTTATGGTTGGACTGGATGGACTTGTGTCTTTTTTCAACCTGACTAACTATGTAACTATGTAACTATGTAACTATCTCAAAGTATATCCCAACCTGGTTGAGAAACCCTCTGCATTGAACTGGATCACCCCCAAATCGCTGGGGAAGCGGAGCAGAACCAGACAAACCTCTTACAGAGGTAATATTCAAAGCGGGTGCCTGCACAGAGACTGGAACAGCAGCAGGGTTGGCCTTCAACACTGGTTGTACCAGAAAAGCCACAGTGGGAGGATCCAGGTGAGCAGTATGAATTGGGAGCGTCTGTAACACTATGGCAAGCTGATCCATGTGGTGATTCTGCTCATACAATCTGGAAAAAATATTACCACTAGGTGGATTGCCTGCATCTTGTGAATTCATGGCCTTTGCCTACTGTCAGGAACCATGAATCAGACTGAGACAGAAAATGCAGTAAAAATAACACCTTTTTAATAAATGGTAAAAATGATAAAATACAAAAAAATTTAGTCAAAACATAGCCAGTGATTGGAAGCCAAAGCAGATAGTCAGACAAGCCAGTAAATTAGGAAACCAGAGATCAGCGTAGTCAGAGGCAGCAGAACAGGATCAGCAGCCAGAAGGGACGTCAGCCAGGCAAAGTCTTTAACCGGAACACAGCAGAGAATCTCCCAGATATGTTTGACCAAGGCGAAGGCACGAAAGGAATGAACAAGGCAGTTTAAATAGTCCAGCCTTCAGCTAGCCCCTTCTGGCTGAGGAGCTGGAAATGATCACCAGGTGAGCCACTATGGAATGATGAGTGCTGACAGTTATCTGTCAGATGAGCAGCCTGAGCCCTGCCCTGACATTCGGTTGGCTTCTGAACTACCAGAAGTCTGTCCTGACCCCGTCTAGGAAATTAGATTACCTGTGTCTGACTCTGGATTCAGCGCTGGACAAAGTGTTCCTCCTTCGGGAAAAACTCCAGAAATTGCATTCTGCAATTCATCTGTTGCTGTCCGACAGGTGTTCTTCTCTTCGGACTGGTATGCGGGTGCTGGGCCTGATGGTGTCTACCTTTTTTGAGGCGGTCCTGTTTGCACAGTTCCTTACGAGGGTCCTCCAGAAGGTAGTCCTGATGAAATGGGACTAGTGTCCCAATTCTCTAGATAATCAAATTAGTCTGAGCCAGGAGGCTAGGGGTTCCGATTAATAGGATCTCTGGGCGATCAGGCTGTGCCTGGATCACTGGATGGAACGTCTCCAGGGGTGCCCGGTACAGATCCATTGTGAGCAAAAAAAGTCTGGCCATGCATTCTTTGGTTCATACCTTCATTCAAGGAGTTAAACACATGACTCCACCAGTGCGGTCTCCCTTGCCGCCGTGGGACTTGTGCTCTCTGTGCTCCAGAAGCCTCCATTTGAGAATATTCGGGAGATTCCCCTGCTTACTGTACGTTGTCACAGGCGGCTCTTTTGGTGGCTTTTTCTCTGCTCGCAGGATGTCGGAACTGGCGGCTTTATCTTGTCAGATAAGGTGGTTCTTCATCCATATCCGACGTTTCTATCTAAAGTTGTTGCTGACTTCCATTTGTATGAGGACATTGTGTTGCCTTCCTTGTGCCCCAGGCTTTCTCAACCCAAGGAATTTGCATACCCTGGATGTGGTTTGGGTGTATCTGGCAGCCACGGAGCCCCTTGGAGGTCAGATTCTCTTTTTGTGGTCACGGATGGACCAAGGAAGGGGCTGTCCGCTTCTTCTGCTACCATATCCAGGTGGATCACAGACAGCGATTCAGGCCTATTCTATCAAAGGTTGGGTTCCTCTTTTCCCTGTGATGGTGCACTCTACTTGGGCGCTTAGTGCTTCTTAGGCATCAGGTGTCAGTGTTGCAAGTTTGTAAGGGGGCCACCTGCTCGTTGGTGCACACTTTACCGTATTTATCGGCGTATAACACGCACCCGAATTTTAAGAGGGAAGTTTCAGGGGAAAAGGGTTCAATAGCCCCCTGCACAGCACAGTTTGCGGCCCCCTTTCATTATAAAGTTCCCCTCCCCAGAGACCCCCAGTCTCCTGGGACAGCATTGTTGGCCTACTCTAAAGTTGAGAAAACATCACTGCCAGCCCCTTCTTATACACCGCTCATCCTGTGTCACTGTCATTGTAAAACAAAGCTTCTATATACCTCAATTAAAGCCACTCTCTGCTGTTTCATTGATGGTCACATGACCGCTCTCCTCCTTCAATCAAAAGCTACACTCGAGAAGCGCGGCCAGAACAAGCAGCGTTACTTGAGGTATTACAGGCTTCTTTATATATTGAGAGTGACACAGGAGGAGTATTTTATGAGAAAGGGCTGGCAGTAATGTTTTCTAATGTTTTTAAAGTATGGCAGTGCTGTCCCAGGGCCAGGAGAGGCGGGGCGACCAGCCTGACACCCTACCAATGGGTGGCACCCGGGGCGGACCGCCCGATGGGCCCACCCCCACCCCCACCCCCTCGTTGGTTAAAAAAATATATATATCGGCATATAACACGCAGGCGCAGTTTACCCTCTATTTTCAGCGTAAATGCGGTAGTTAAGTTTTACAAAGTGGATGTTTTGGCATCTGCCGATGCTTCGTTTGGCCGCACGGTTTTGCAGGCTGCTGTTTAGAGGGTCTGTTCCCTCTTTGGGGGTGTGTTTTTTTTTTTCTGATAGGTCCTGTTCTGGTTGAGCTCCTGTTTGGGGACATTCCTATGGTTGTGAATATGGAGCGCTGTGTCTGTCCATGCACGGAAGAAAAAATGGGATTTTTGTTACTTGCCATAAAATCCCTTTTTCTGATTTAATTGATGGACACAGCACCCGCCCCTCTATGGAGTTTTGATACTTCTGGTACTGCTTGTCACTAAACTGGAGGCCTATAGCAAAGGGGGGATTTATACCGTTAGGACTGCCCAAAAGCGTAGCCAAGTTTATTTTTTTCTGCCTAATGTCCTACTCCTTTAGGGGGCAATATAACTCTGTGGTTCTGCATATGGAGCTCTGTCCGTCAATGAACTCAGAGAAAGGGATTTTACGGTAAGTAACAAAAATCCCATTATTTTACTCACTGAATTGCAACTCAATTTATAACATTTGTTTCATGTGTTTTTTTTTCTGGAATTTTAGTGGATATTCTGTCTCTTAAAAATACAGCTATGATAAAAATTTGAGACACTTCATTTCTTTATAAGTGGACAAACTTACAGTATCTGCAGGGGATCCCAGCTTCAACAAACGGTGACAACCATGCATAGACTGGTATAAATCCCATTTGGAACCTTAGGGTACTTTCTGAATGGATCCATACCTCTGCCCAATTACTTTCTTAGAATGTTGATCGCCTGAGACTACTGCGCTTTTGAGTATGTTCTCTCTGAGCCCTGAGTTGTTGAGTCCTATTTCTTTTTTCTTATCTAAATTTTCTTTCTTCAATAAGTTATTTTATATAATCTTATGTTGGCTCCATTCATGTTCTCCTGCGCTACTGGACTCCTATCGGGAGCATAGATGGTAATGTGTTAACTCACATAGCAATAGATTGTAATTTGGCGCTTAACCATATCAACGCTAATACTGTCTACTGTAATGTGTTCAAATATATTTGAGCATTACTTTTGCTACTTTATGAGGCACTATTATCTGTGCTTTTATGGTGTTATTACTGTGATATTTTGTATTTATCTTTTATTTCAATAATAAACATTGATATTAAAATCTGCAGAGGATCAAATAATTATTTCCCCACTGTATATTAACACATTTCCTGTTTAACCACTTGTCGACAAGCTGCCATCAATATACTACAGCAGGTCGGCTCATTCCTGCAAATCGCTGTAGCTGTACATCGGCCCTTTAAACAGCTATAGCGATGGTCTTCCGCAGGGTGGGGCGTGGTCTGCACATGGCCAGGTGAGGGAGTGAGAGACACAAGCTCCGGCCCCAGCCTGCTCCGTATAGGCTGATTAACTGACCGACATGCTAGCAGTGTTCAGGATTAGTCTGGTGGGACCTCAAGGCTATCTCTTGGTGAGACTACAGCGGTATGAACTCGGGGAGACAGAGGGAGACGAGAACCGCACGCAAAGCAGCCCAGCTGGTCCGCTTCCCAGAGAAGGGGAGTTGCAGCCAAAGGTCCACTGCTACTTCCCACGGTACAGGGTGCGGGACTTGAACCCGGAAGTGAGAGAGGGAAGGCAAACGTGCTGCTGCAGCCTAAGGAGACTACACCTATGCAGCCAGCCAAAGACAGATGGCGGTGAGAACTAGCGTGGAAGCGCTACAGACTATCCCACAGAGCCCCAGAACGTTGGCTGCGGTAGTGGGGGCTACACCTATGATCCCCCTACCTGGGGAGAAGGAAGCAGCAGGGTTGAAAATGGAGGACCTAAAGACACTTATACAGGCTCTCCCCACACGGGCAGACATAGAAACCCTTATTGGAAAAGTGGAGGATGCACACCGTAAGGAGCTGGAGCTGGTCCAAGGTGAATTACAAATACTAGCGGAGTGCGTGACGGATGGGGAGAGTGCATATCAAAGCCTGGAACAGTGAGTGAGCATACTGAGAGAGATAGTTGCACCCAAAAAGAGACCTCAGTGGCGCTACAGCTACAGTTGGAGGACCTCGAAGGTCGGAGTAGATGCAACAATGTGCGCCTGCGAGGAATCCCAAAGACATCAGACCAGGAAAACCTACAGGACATGGTAAAATCTATTTTTGAAAATATACTAAAAGATGCTATGCCTTTAACTTTGGAACTTGATAGAGTTCATAAGAGCATTAGGCCCAAAGTCCAAGGACATTAATCGCCCCCGTGATGTGGTGTGTCATTTTCATTATTTCGCACATAGGGAGGCCATTTTGCGGAAAGCCTGGAGACAGGAACAATAGACTTTAAGGGGGGCCAGGTAAAAATTCTACCAGACCTATCAAGAGCTACATTGCAGCGCAGAGCCCTACTACGCCCATTATTAGAGCGGGTACGAGACTGGGGTGGGACATATCGGTGGAGGTTCCCAATTTCAGTGCTGATAAAAAAGGGCACTCTATCTTTCTGGTTGCGTTCCAGAGCAGACTTATCAGACCTTTTTTCGTTTCTGGGTGTTGATCCATTTGAGGTTCCAGACTGGTTGCAGTTGGTCCCAAGAGTGCCCAGAAAATATGGAGAACATAGTATCATAAACAGGAAAGTGAAACTGTGAATATAACGGAGGAGAGATTCGGAGGAGAAGCTGGGAGAATTAAACCAGGGGGCTATTTTTTGTTTGTTTTGTTTTTTTTTGCACTAGACCCCTGTGTTTTTTTTTTTTTGGTTTTTTTTTGCCTGTTTTGGGGGGTACTGGGTGGTCCCATCTCTCTCACCATTCCTTTTCTGCCCAGTGGGGGACCTCCCTCCCCCTCCCCTTCTTGACGACGGAGGGGAGGGAGTCATACAGATCCTTGGGGGTTTTTTTTTTTTCTTGTTTTTTTTTTTTTTTTTTTTTTTTTTCTATTTTATATACAAGTATACACATAAGTATATGCCAATTCCTTATTTCTCCAGCAGATGTATTGGACTGAACTTTGGGACTTGTGAGAATTATAAGTCGGGCTGGAAATGTTTTTGTTTTGAATTTTTATTACTTTATTATTCTAATGTATTGATGGCAAGACAGGTGATATGGTGGATATATAGAGGATCTGGGATGTGCTTGGGGGGGGGGGGGGGCGGTAAAGGGGTAGGGGGTAAGAGGGATTGCACGAGATAGCATAAGGATCACCACACCTTCCCTGGGAGGGAAGAGGAAGGGGGATATATAGATCCCATTTTATTAATACATAAGTATATGCCACTCCCTTCTTTCTTTCCTCTAACAGGGGTACTTAACTGAATATTCATGTTAAAAGCCTAGATGGAAATGTTTTTTGTTGTTTGAATTCTTATCCAACTTCTCTTTTGTTAACGATAAGAAAGGTGTTATGGTTGAATAGAGGATCTGGGGTGCACTAGAGGGAAGGGGGGGGGGGAGTAGAGGGGTAGGGAGTAGACGGGACTGCACGAGACAGCACAAGGAAAACTACAACTAATATATGAAAAAGGAAGGCCATACAACACAGCCCTCCCCGTATCTTTATCCATGCGGGTTTAGCTACACACATATGCACGGAGTATTGCACCCTTTTTTTTTTTTTTTCCACTAGACCCCTGTGGGGTTTTATTTATTTATTTTTGTTTTTTGGGTTTTTTTTGCAGTAGACCCCTGTGAGGGTGTTTTTTCACTTCTTTTTTTCTCCTTTTCTTTTTTTTTTGCATTTGACCCCCTGTGGGTTTTTTCACTAGACCCCCTGTGGGTCTTTTTTTTTTTTTTTTTTTTTTTGTACGTGACCCCCTGTGTGTTTTTTCTCACTTTTTTTTTTCTTTTTTCCTTTTTTTTTGCACTAGACCCTCTGTGGGTTTTTTCACTAGACCCCCTGTGGTCTTTTTTTTTTGTGCATGATCCCCTGTGTTTTTTTTCTCACTTTTTTTTTCTTTTTTTTTGTTCACTAGACCCCCTGTGGGTATTTTTCACTTTTTTTTCTCTTTTCTTTTTTTGCACTAGACCCCTGTGGGTTTTTTCTCTTTTTTTTTTTTTTTTTTTTTTTTGCACTAGACCCCTTGTGGGTCTTTTTACTAGACCTCCTGTGGGGTTTTTTTGTACTTGACCCCCTGCGTGTTTTTTTTTTCCTTTCTTTTTCTCATTTTTTTTCTTGCACTAGATCCCCTGTGGGGTTGTTTTATTTTTCAGTTTTGGTGTTTGAAGATTAGATAAAAGGGAATTAGTAACACAGACTTGGTAGAGCCCACACTGTTTAACACTAAGACACAAAGGAACACAACACATATGTACAAGAGAACAATAATAAAGATAATCACTAAAGGAGAGGTTTTTATTTCATAGTCACCTACTTAATTTATAGATTTATAAATAGACACAAAGGGGAGGTTGCATCGAATTGGCAGAGGGAAGGCTAAAAGAGCAGATGCTAGCAAATAATGGAGTAGGATAACAGAAGGGCCTGAGAAGTGACATTAGAGAGTAGCAGGAATGTGTTAGGGAGATGGACAGGCTGAAGGGGCATGGGGGGGGGGGGGTGCCTTTTTTTTTTTTTTTTTTTTTTTTTGTTTAGGTGGGAAGGTTATGTAGTTGACATATTTCTCTGTGGAAGTAGACAGGGTGGGGTAGGGAGATAGGGAAAGGGAAGACAACGGTGGGGGACACTATAGGGCACTATACCCCATGACATATTGCAGCGATGGAGGGGAAAGCTTCTCCCCGGACCCTCTTCCCTTGAGGGCGGTATGTTGATAGACAGTGGCGATTAAATGAGAGTTTGATGGAAGATAAGATGGTGGTTGAGGACGTTATTAAGGAATTGCAGTATTATTGTCAATATAATACTGTAGAGGAGACAGATGCAGGGATAATCTGGGAAGCGCACAAAACGGTAATAAGAGGGGTACTCATTAAGCATGGGTCCAGAATAAAAAAGGAAAGGGAGGCCCAATTGACCCAATTACTGACAGATATACAGATGTTAGAGTCCCAACATAAACAGAACATGAGGTGCACGGGGGAGACAGAACTCCTTAAATTGCGTAGACAAGTGACAGAGTTACTCCAACATAGAGCTAAAGCAGCACTTCAGAGATGCTGGAAATATTATTATGAAACAGGAGACAAATGCAGCCGTTCACTGGCTAGAGCTTTACAGGAACAGAGGACTCAATCCTATGTCCCCCACTTAGTGGACCCCGAAGGTAGAAAAGTACACCTTCCCTCCCAGATTGTCTCGACCTTCCGTAGATTTTACCAATCTTTATATAATTTGCCTACCAGATCACAACCTCAAAATATCATGGAGGAATATATTTCCTCTTCAGGTATTTCTCAATTGACAGAGCAGATTCGAGAAGAGCTGGACGTTGCTATTACCTTAGAGGAATTGCAAGAGGCCATCAAGACATCCAAACCAGGGAAAGTTCCGGGTCAGGATGGCTTTACACATAAATACTACCAGACATTTTTCCCTCAGTTGGGTAAGCAGATGGTACAAACATTTAATGCAATGGGACACGGGACAGGATTTACTCCAGAAACCCTGAAAGCACATATCACCGTTATTCGGAAGGAGGATAAGGACCCATCAATATGTGGCAGCTATCGCCCCATTTCATTATTGAATGTAGATCTTAAGTTATTTACAAAAATATTAGCCACACGTGTACAACCACATTTGACTGCATTAGTACACCCAGACCAGGTAGGCTTCATTCCAACGCGGGAGGCCTGTGATAATACCATTAAAACTCTGAATCTAGTCCACATAGCCAGTCATTCTAAAACATCCACTGTGTTCCTGGGAACGGATGCCGAAAGGGCATTCGACCGGGTCAATTGGTCTTTTTATGTTCTCAGTCCTACGATATGTGGGTGTAGGGGAGAGGATGGTAGGTTGAATCTCGAGCATATACACAAGGCCGGAGGCACAAATAAAAGCAAATGGAGTTCTATCTGAACCTTTTTCTATCTCTAATGGCACCCGCCAAAGGGTGCCCTTTATCACCACTCCTTTTTGCTATCACCTTAGAGCCAATTCTTTGTAAGGTCAGGCATTAGGGGGTTAATAACTGGAGATTTACATCATAAAGTATCCGCATATGCGGATGATCTTTTATTCTGCCTTACTAATCCTGTTATATCTATGCCGAACCTACTAAGAGAATTGGACCAATATGGTGCACTGTCCAATTTAAAAATGAATATGTCCAAGTCAGAGGCAATGGGTGTATCTATGACTACGACTCAAATTAACGCTTTAGAAATTAATTTTAAGTTTAGATGGACCTATACGGGCATCAAATACCACCTAAATTGGACCAAACCTTTGAGTTGAATTTCCCACCTCTACTGAGTAGAGTGAAAGTCTTACTCTCTAAATGGCATCAGGGTCTTTTCTCTTGGTTCGGTAGATGTAACATAATAAAAATGTCAGTATTGCCTAAATTTTCCTATCTTTTTCAAACTCTACCCATTCATATACCCCCAGAATTCTTTAAACAGACTAATAAGATGATAACTGAATTCATTTGGGCCCATAAAAGGCCCAGGATTCAACGCCGTTTAATGACAATGCCTAAACAATATGGGGGGTAGCGGTACCCGATATGCAGGAATATTATCAGGCGGCTCATATGGCGCGACTAGTAGACTGGTGTAGGCATGCAAGCTTTAAAATATGGCCAAAAATCAAGCAATCACAGTGTGAGGTCCCATTGCGTCGTGCGGTTTGGTGCTTTGGAGACCTGAGTTCAGCTCTCAAAAAGCACCCAACCTTGAGCTCTACCCTGCATATTTGCTCCCAAATATGTTCCACCACTTTATTATCATCTGTCAACTCCCCCCTGTACCCTATTGTAGGGAATCCTCGTTTCCCTCCGGGACTACAGGAGGGACCCTTCAGGAAACTTTCAGACTCAGTGTTTTCAGGCCTCACATTTTATACAAATAGCGACTGGGACATGGCCCTCATTACCTGAACTAACCTCATCCAAGGACCGTTTCTGTCTTTGTTTCTGGAGTGCAGCCCAGTTACGACATTTCCTTAACACTCTCCCACCTCCAGACAGATTTCAACGAACATTGACACCCTTAGAACAACTATGTGAGGGGACAGGGCCTTGCTCTCATTTAATCTCGCAAATGTATGCACTACTGGTTGCCCCCCAAGAGGATTATGTCCCTCCATATATAAGGAAGTGGGAAATGACATTAGACAGGACGTTCACCCAGGCACAACATAGGCAGATAGTAAATCTTGCGTTGAAATATTCAACATCCACAAGAATCCAAGAAACTAATTTTAAAATAAAGACAAGATGGTACCGTACACCCTCATTACTTAATAAATTCTTTCCGGAGATCCCGGACAAATGTTGGAGGTGTCAGGAGGAAAGAGGGACTCTACTCCACGTTCCTTGGTCCTGCCCAAAACTGGAGTACTTCTGGAGGGAGATACGGCAGATAGCACAGAAATTTACTGAGTATAACCTCCCAGAAGATCCAGCCCTATTTTTGTTACATGTCTCAAACATACC
Organism: Aquarana catesbeiana; assembly: GCF_042186555.1. Lineage (NCBI taxonomy): Eukaryota > Metazoa > Chordata > Amphibia > Anura > Ranidae > Aquarana > Aquarana catesbeiana. Next base: position 145,867,450 of record NC_133336.1, on the reverse strand, counting down.
GGGGAAACATATAGTAAATTAATTTTGCGCCATCTTATTAACGTGGCTAGATCATGTATCGTACGGCAGTGGAGAGATACGTACCCTCCCACAATTCTTACATGGGTCACACGAATTGAAGAGGTTAATAGGATGGAGGATTTGCTATTATCGGCTCAAAATCGAAAGGAGACATATTTAGAAACTTGGGGCCAATGGAATACATTTAAATTCTCGGAGGAAGGGAGTTCCCTCTTTGCTCCTGAGAGTATGTGAAAAAGAGTGTGGACTTGGGGGTGACCTCACTTTCGTGGATGATGGTATAGTAAACTCGCCTTTTCCTCGGTACATCTCCCCTATCAGTGTTTTGTTTTGAGTTTTTTTTCTTCCCTCTTTCTATCTTTTTTCTCTATATGTATGACAACTAAAATAAAAAATAAATAAATAAACAAACAGCTATAGCAGGCGTGCCCGCTGCACAGTGGGGGAGCTGATGCGCGTGGCCCGTGGCAGCAATGTCCTCTGGCCACCCAAGATCGCTCCACAGAGAGGCAGAACGGGGATCTGTCAATGTAAATAAACATATCCCCGTTCTGACAGGGGAGTAGAGAGTGATAGCCTGTCTCCTAGTGATCAGGAACAGCGATCTCTCTCCTCCTCCATTCAGTACACTGCCCCCACAGTTAGAAACACATCCCAGGGAACACATTTGACCCCTTCATCGCCCCTGGTGTTGACCCCTTCATCGCCCCTGGTGTTGACCCCTTCATCGCCCCTGGTGTTGACCCCTTCATTGCCCCTGGTGTTGACCCCTTCATTGCCCCTGGTGTTGACCCCTTCATTGCCCCTGGTGTTGACCCCTTCATTGCCCCTGGTGTTGACCCCTTCATTGCCCCTGGTGTTGACCCCTTCATTGCCCCTGGTGTTGACCCCTTCATTGCCCCTGGTGTTGACCCCTTCATTGCCCCTGGTGTTGACCCCTTCATTGCCCCTGGTGTTGACCCCTTCATCGCCCCTGGTGTTGACCCCTTCCCAGCCAGTGACATTTATACAGTAACCAGTGCGCTTTTAGAACATTGATCGCTGTATAGATGTCAATGGTCTCAAAAAAGTGTCTAATCTGTCCGTTGCAGTCGTTCTGACAGATCACTACCATTACTAGTTAAAACAATAAATAAAAATGCCATAAATATTCTCCCTATTTTGTAGATGCTATAACATTTGCGCAAAGCAATCAATGTACATTTAGTACGATTTTGAAATACATATTGGCCTAAACTGATGAAGATTTTTTTTTAATTTATTATAGCAAAAAGTAATTAAAATGTGTTTTTTATAGAGCAAAAAATAAAAACCGCAGAGGTGATCAAATACCACCAAAAGTAAGCTGTGGGGGAAAAAAAGCACGTCAATTTTGTTAGGGTCTTCGCACGACCGTGCAATTGTCAGTTAGTGACGCAGGGTCGTATTGCAAAAAATGGCCTGGTCGTTAAGGACCACAATTGAGGGGGGGGAGGACTTTTATTCAATTTGTAAATCACTTTGCAATGCTTTCTACCAAAATCATACTTTTAGTGTCAAACACCTCAATACCAGGCAATACCAGGCCAATTTTCAGGTTTCAGATGGGGTAACAAGAAATTCTGCGCGGCCAAGAAAAGAGGGTAACAATAAGCAGCTAACACAACCAATAATATATACACATGTAACAAAAAATAAAAATTATGTGTAGCGCTAAAAGTTCAACAAAATGTCCAACAAATGACAGGGTTGTCAAGAAACATATAGAAAAAGTCCTCTGTATAAATAAGATTCAAAAATATCAGTGACTTTGTGTGAAGAACATAGCAAATGTGTGACATCTGGGGTGGACACAGAGGAGACACACCACCACCAACTGTAAGGAGGCTTACCAGATGACGTGGACCCAAGGGGGCATACGCCCGACTGGGTCAAGTCAGGCTTGGGTGGTGGATAGTGATGGATGTTCCAGGATAATGATGAAAGTGGAAGTCCATGAACCAACCGGATGCTGATGGGTCCCTCTCACCATGTGTTCATCTTTCAGGTTTCAGCACTGTTGCATTTTGAATGACAATTCTGCGGTCATGCCACACTAACCATATGATATTTTTTTTTTTATTGTTTCACTCAAATAGAGCTTTCTTTTGGTGGTATTTAATCACCACTGCATTTTTTATTTTTTGCTAAATAAACAAAAAAAGCCCAAATTTAAAAAAAAAAAAAAATGAATAAACGTGCTTTTCTTTGTTTCTGTTATAAAATTTTGCAAATAATCTTCATAAATTTAGGCCAAATTGTATTCTGCTACATTTCTTTGGGAAAAAAACCCAAATCAGTGTATATTCTTTAGTCTGTAGGAAAGTTGGAGTCCACAATTTATTATTTATATCTGTAAATTTATCAGTCCTGATGGCGTATCTCATTTCTTGATTTACAAAACGCCAGGTCAGTACAAATACCACCCAAATGACCCCTTTTTGGAAAGTAGACAGACTGAGGTAATTAACATATGAATATGCTTTGCTCTAAACCATTCCATTGTAGCTCTGGCTGTATGTTTTTTTTTTTTTTTTTTTTTTTTTAACAGAAATTTTTTTTTAAACAAATCAGCATTACAATACAAAATGAGTTAGTACATTCAGTGCAAAGAGAATAAGTAAGATCTACCATCATCCGGTAGCCACTATTTACCAAACATTCCAGCTGTGCAGATGTCAGAAGTATCACTTAACACTATAGCTTAATGCATTATAGTATTATAAAATCTTAGGTAACTTTGTGTAAGTAACCAGTATTTGATTAAGCCTGGGCGGGGGGAGGGGAGCGGGAAAGGAATGGAGAGGGGGGAGGGGATGGAAGAGCATGAGGGGGGGGAACAGGACAGAAGGAGAATAAGCATGGGATAGAGAATGTCCTCCAATGTGTTTCGCGTCATGGTTAGGGGGTTCAGGGTCCCCGGAAGCTTCTACCCAAGAGGACCAGATTTTATCAAATTTCCCTGGGCATTGCTTACTTTCATATGTCATTCTATACAGAGGGAGTACCAAGTTAACCGACCTTCTCCACAAGGCTAGAGTAGGAGGCTCTACCAGTTTCCATCTCAGTAAAATTTCACGGCTAGCATAATATGATGAGAAGGTATGACACAATTTACTATACCTGTCTCCCTCAACATCTTCCAAATGGCTGAGTAATAATATTTGAGGATCAACCGGTAAATTTAAACCTGTGACATTGCCCAGTGTGGAGGCCACTTCTGTCCAAAAGGGTCGGAGTTTGGGACAGGACCAGACCATGTGCCAGAAGGTGCCCACCTCCTGCCTGCATCTTTGGCAGTTGGGATCTCTTTGATGGTAAATGCGCGCCAATCTCTGTGGGGTGAAATACGCTCTGTGTAGGAACTTAAATTGTATAAATCTATCTTTTGCAGCGATCATGGAAGGAATGTAGGAAATTAAGCACTCCTTCCACTCTTCCTCGTCCAAGGAAGGAATATCCATCCTCCACTTTTCCCAGGTTTTAGTTAATTTGGTATCATACTCTACTGTAAGGTATAGATATAGTGTTGAGAGAGGCTTCCCCATCGCACTGGAAATCAAGACCCGTTTAATGGAGTCAGGTTCCAAAGTGAGGGGGGCAGGGAACTGGGCTTCAAAGGCGTGCTTCAGCTGCCAGTATCTGAATTGAAAAGAGGACGGGATAGCAAATGACTGCCTCAGAGCCTGAAAGGTCATAAGCCTACCGTCCTGAACTATGTTTTAAGGTAAGGATTCCCTTCTTTGCCCATAGAGAGGGGTCCGGTATACTGTAAAAGTGAGGAAGCATAGGTTTACCCCAAAGGAGCATGTGTGGTGAAATGTGATTAGGTTTCCCGTATTTCTTCCTAGCCTCCTGCCAGACCCTCATGGTGGTTCGCATCAGAGTTGTCATGGACGAGCTGGCCCTAAGTCCACGAAACGGGAGATTGCTTAGGGCTGCGAAGGATCCTAGAATGGCTGCTTCCAGAGTGACCACTGGATTCTATGTGGGCTGGGAGAACCACCACCGAATCGTGACCAGAACGGCCGCCAAATAATAAATTTGAAAATTCGGTAGTGCCAGTCCTCCCCCCGAAAGTGGGAGATATAGGATCTGTTTGGCCACCCTGGGTGGCCTCCCCGCCTAGACAAAGTGTATCAGCAGACTCTCCAACCTCCGGAAAAAAGTCCTGGGGATGTGTATGGGGGTGTTGCGGAAGAAATATAGATATTTGGGAAGGTAAATCATTTTTAGCAGATTGACTCTGCCGACAGGGGTCAATGGAAGGGAACGCCATGCAGCACACCTAGCCGTTAGATGTGTCATGAGTGGTCGCAGATTGTTTTCCAGATAGTCCTGGGCTTTACCACTAATTTTAATCCCTAGGTATTTGAAGTCATTTACCCTTTTTAGCTGCGGATATGGCACCCTATAGGGGTCGAGGGATGGAGCGGGAAAAAAAACGACTTGTCCCAATTGATGCTAATCCCCGAGTACCCGCCGAATCGATTAATTAGTTCCAGTGCAGTCTGTAAAGAGGACGACACATCCGCTAAATAGAGCAGAGCATCGTCCACATACAGCGATATCTTTTCCTCGGTTGGACCTACCTGGAGCCCCCTTACACCAGGATCCGCCCTCAGCAATATAGCCAGGGGCTCCATTGCCAGAGCAAATAGGCCTGGGGAGAGGGGACAACCCTGTCTCGTGCCCCCGAGATAATTGGAACTTCCTTGATAGGCAGCCGTTGGTACGAATTCTAGCTGAAGGGCCATGGTATAGCATGCGGAGCCAGTTCGTTAAACCCGGGCGAGAGCACCTCCCATAAGCCCCACTCGACGGAGTCAAAAGTCTTCTCCGTGTCGAGTGAGGCCACCGTTCCCTTAGTCTTCTCGTCTGCCCTGTCTACATGTGTATGAAGGCGTCTGATATTGATGTCAGTACCTCTTCCGGGCATGAAGCCTGTTTGGTCCCTGTGGATCAGAGCAATAATGACCAAATTAAGCCTGTTGGCCAATACTTTCGCCAGTAATTTTGCATCCACATTCAAAAGGGATATGGGGCGATATGAGGAGCATAATGTGGGATCTTTCCCTGGCTTGGGGATCACCACTATTATCGCTTCACTCATTGTGTCCGGGAGTTTCTCTAGGCGCGTCGATGCAGAGAAGAGGCCCTGAAGTTTATCAACTAGTTCTATAGCATATTGTTTGTAAAACTCCACAGGGATGCCATCGAGTCCCGGCGTTTTCCCTGGTTGCATTGATTTAAGTGCCTGGATTATCTCTAAGGACATAATTGGGGCGTCGCGTTTGTCACGGTACGTTACTGTAAGAGTTGGGATATCGATGTCATCTAGATATGCTACCAAATCCTCCCTTTCATAGTCTGCCCTGGACGTGTAGAGGGATTCGTAAAATTCTGCAAAACAGCAGTTGATCCCCTCTGGTGTGTGGGTCAGCTGTCCCGAGGAGTCCCTGATATGTGAGATGCTCATTCCTCCCGCCTGCTCTCTAGAGAGCCAGGCCAACAGACGGCCTGACCGCTCCCCCTGCTCAAAGATCCGTTGGGATTGAGCTAGCATTTTCTTCTGGGTAAGAGAGGTACGGAGACGAATAACCTCCTTCGTCATAAGTTGTAACTGTGAATAGTGTATAGGGTCTCGAGTACGAACAAAAAGAACCTCTGCACTACTCGCCTCTCTCAGCCTTTATCAAGTCTGCCTTACGCTCCCTGCGAACTCTGGCAATGATGGTCTGGTAATGTCCCCTCGTCGTGGCCTTAAAGGCATCCCACACAACTGTGGGGTCAGCCGAGCCTACATTAACCGCTCAGAAGTCAATCAACTCAGTTCTGAATTGGGAGTCCACAGCAGTGTCTGAAATCCAAAATCTAGAGAGCCTCCATATCTTGTCTACTGAGCCCAGGGAGAGGTCCAATGACAACAGCAAGGGTGCGTGATCAGAGATTCCCCTAGGCAATATTTGTATGTCTGTGACCTGTGGGAGGACCGGGCTCCCAGCAAAGACTAAGTCTATACGGGAAAATGTTCTATGAGAGGCCGAATGGCATGTGAACACCCTGGCCTGGGGGTGTCTCCACCTCCAAACATCTGTCAGGCCATAGGTATCTGCCCACTCAGCCAACCCAGGGAAATGATGTTCCGCAGTCGTCTGTCTGTCAAGATCCGGGTCAGGGACCAAATTAAAGTCACCCAGTATGATATTATTGTCAGATGCAAAGTCGGCCATTTTGCTGGTGATCTGATTGAGCACCAGCAAGGAAGCCGGTGGGGGCAAATATAAGCCCACAATGGTCCACGTTAGAGAGTATATTTTAGCATGAATAATAACATACCGTCCATCAGGGTCCAGGGCCAAATCCAAGAGCCGGTAAGGAAGAGATTTCAGTATCAGGATAGTAATACCCCTGGAGAAACTGGAGTGCGTGGAGTGGTAGTGGTAGCCCACCCATGGTTTTTTAAGGGCCAGAACCCTACTTCCTATTAGGTGCGTTTCTTGGAGCACACATATATGTGGGTTATAAGCTTTAATGAATTGGAACACCAGGGAGTGCTTAACCCCTGGTGTTCCAGGAAATTATATTAAGGGAAGACACGGTTACTAGAGATAAGAATATTAGGATCAATATAGGTCACGGCTCCTGAACTGGACCTCCGGACCCAAAATGGACACATCTGGAAACAATGCAATGCTGATAAGTCAATTATTTTAGTGCAAGTATAGAACAAAAACAAAACCAAACTAAAAACAGATATAGGAGCCCAATATCTACAGTAAATTGAGCTAGCCCCGTAAGGGGAACTTACCCCACCCAACCCACCCAAACTGAGGTGGGTTTCAATCCCAAACTGATTCAGCTCGCCGGCTGCAACAGGGGGTCCGTGGAAGAGGCGAGCCTAACCCCCCAAAGACTTCCTACAGGGGGGCAAGCAGCAGTTCAAGCAGCTTTCCAAGTGTAAGATCTCCGCTGTTGTAATATAACAGGCTGTGAGGATGTAAGAGTCAACCGGAGAAAAGTAAACCATGTTGCATCCCCACAGTAAAGTCGATCCAGCAAAAGGAGGACACATATGGTATGAACCCTAGTGCTCCGCGAAAGGGAGCAAGTAAGAGCAAAGGAACTTCATAGCTCAACAGTCTCCTGACCATATACTTTGGCAGGGGCACAAACTTAGATGTTTCTAGTAGGGATAATTAGCTACCCCATCAAGTCCGCACACACCATGGGTTTAAACTGGGCATAACAAGTGCAACGGAACTAAGCGTCCATGGGGTAGTTCGTGTTGAAACTCAGACCTGAGCCCAGGTCACCGTGAATAAGCAATGAAAGGAGGTCAAGCAGCACATACCAGTTAGTCGATCGACGGATCTGTGGTAACGAGTCCAGCTAGGTAGAGGCCTCTCTTAGTGTGCTAAAGAATCGAGTTGTCTCGCCGTCTTGGACTCTCAGGCGAGCAGGGAAGAGTACACTGTAGCGAATGCTGCATGATCGCAATACCGCTTTGACTTGATCTAAAGATTTCCTGAGCTTCTGGGTCTCCACCGAGTAGTCAGGGAAGATCATCAACTTAGCATTTTGGTATCTGAAGTCTCCAACATTTCTGGAGGCACGGAGGACTTCGTCTCTGCCTCTGAAGTTGAGGAGACGGAGAATGAAGGTGCGGGGAGGGGATCCAGGAGGCCCCGGCTTAGGTGGGATGCGGTGTGCCCTCTCAACCGTGTAGTGGGGGGACCAACGGGCCTCAGGTAGAAGTTCACGCAACATACCCTCTATAAAGGAGGTAGGATTGTTCCCCTCCGCCCCCTCTGGTAAACCGATAATACGGAGGTTATTGCGCCGATTTCTGTTCTCCGCGTCTTCGGCTCTGTATTCTAGGGCCTTTACTTTGGTTTGAAGTGTGCGGAGTGCTACTCCATGCTCCGCCATAGTATCTTCAGTGGTGCTCAGTCTTTGCTCTGTCTCAGTGACTCGCGACCTGAGTTTGTCTATATCTTGGCGGATTAATCCCATATCCAACTGAAAAGCCTCAATTTTTGTTGTGATCATTGATTGGCATTACGTCCGCCAGCCAGGGGGGTTGGGAGTCGTCCGACTCCATGATGCTCGTCTGTGAGGCTCTATGGGCACTGCGGGTGGAGTGAGCCTCTGGACAGGGGTAGGTGGGTGTCTGAGGGGAATCCATTCAGATGTCCAGGGTCTTGCTCTGGGCAATAATCAGTAGGTATCTGTGGGAGCCTATCGGTGGGGACAGGGGTAGTCAAACGGTAAGTGCAGTGTAGCATGTATCCCTCCAGACAGTTCCCCCCCCTCACCTGTGGCCTGTTGATTTACAAGAGCTGTCTCCAGACTTCCAGGGATCTACAGGGGTTTTCAGTCCATCCCCAGCCTGTCTCACTCAGGGTGTCTGGGGTGGGGGGTGCTCCAAGCCCTCTCTGCTGCCTAGAAGGCACTCACTCGTCCTCTCAGGCCACCCTGTTCCAGTCCTAGGGCTCGATTTTAACTCCAGGCCGGTCCGAAGTCTGTGGGCCGTCAGGAAGGGCCGCAGTTGTGGCCTAGTAACTCGTGGGAGGAGAGACTGGTCCGGGATTCGGCCTGTATCCCAGCAAGGCCTAATTTTCCGACCTCCGTCCGCGGCCTGTGTCGATCCGGGAGTCCCGGTCTGTAGGGTCGATCGCGCCAAGGGTCCTCCGTCTCGCGGCGGGGCCCGTCAGGAAAGGCTGCGGCCTAGTCGTCCAAGGTAGGCCGAGGAGTGTCCGGACAGTATGCCGATCGCGGCCTGGGGTGAAATCTTCGTCTCCCTGCAGCAGTCGGGAGATCCTGGCAGCTACCTGAGCAGCAAGGAAGTATTTCCAGGGATATTTATTGTCGATGGATCCGGATTTTGGATGTAGAAGAGCGGAGCTCTCAGAAAAAGCTGCCGCTCACAGCGCCATCTTGGCCACGCCCCAGTCTGGCTGTATGTTTAGGGTCGTTGTCCTGCTGTAAGGTGACCCTCTGCCCATTCTCAAGTCTTTTGCAGACTCCAACAGGTTTTCTTCTAAAATTGTCCTGTATTTGGCTCCATCCATCTTTCCATCAACTCTGACCAGCTTCCCTGTCCCAACTGAAGAAAAACATCCCCACATCATGATGCTGCCACCACCATGTTTCAAGGTGGGGCTGGTATGTTCAGGGTGATGTGCAGTGGTAGTTTTCCACCACATGTGGCGTTTTGCTTTTATGCCAAAAAGTTAAACTATGGTCTCATCTGACCAGAGCACCTTCTTCCACATATTTTTTTTTTTTTTTCCTTTTTATTGTTTTTCATATTGCAAAAATTAAAAGCATACAGCATCATGAGTTAACATATAATATTGCATAATGCAAGAACATTGTTATTGTTATTTTATATTCCCTCTCCCGCCCTCCCTCCCGACCTGATCCCCACCCCCCTACCCACACATCACCCAATCGTTATCTATACATGTCTTCATATCTATTGTCTAAATAGCCGAGGAGAAAAAGGAAATCCTCACCATGAACAGATACAAAAATATAGGAAAGAGACCACAGAAAGAGAAAAAGGGGGAGACGGGGGCATGCTGGTGAGCGGGAGAAAATTCTCCTCAGCTCGCCCCCATCCCCTCATACAGGACACCCCATCTCCTCCAGCCAAGGTATCCACATTCTCTCAAACTTTCTGAGGTTGGCTTGTCTAATATATATCACTCTCTCGCTCCAAACCATTGAATTGATGGTTTCAATACAATTCTCCACAGTCGGGGGGGGTTCTGTTCCTGCCATTTCTGTGCAATTAATTTTCTTGCTTGGAACAGGCATCTCAACACTGCTACGGTAGTACCAGGCAGGACTCTATCTTCCTCCAAGCTCCCTAATAGGCATATCTTGGCCTCAGGTTCTAAATGAGCTCCTAAAGATTTTATTTATAGTATCAATTATCTCCACCCAATATTTAAAAAGCTTTCAACACTTCCACACCATGTGGATAAGGTCTCCTGTCGCCTTACACCTGGGGCACTTATCATTTTGTTTCCATCCAAGTTTAAACATTTTTTGGGGGGTATAGTAGACTGTGTGGATTTAGGAACAGGTGAGATACTTTCTGCAAAGGAGAATTCGAGACCAGGGCTCCTTGTTCTAAAATCTTATCCCATTGTTCCATAGTTATTGTCCCTACGTCTCTCTCCCACCCCTCTCTACTCTTAAGAGGTCCCACTCCACGTATAATTCCCCCAGACTAGCATACAACTTGGAAATTAGACATTTAGTTGAGGCTGAATTAATAATTTTTTAGGAGTACAGGGATCTGGGTCCACTCCATAGTTTGAGACCTGAACTGTACTTGAATGGCGTGCCTAATCTGCAGGTATTTATAGAACGCCTTGTTTGGTATGTTAAATTCCCGTCTTAGGTCTAGAAATGACTTCATGAGGTTACCCTCATATAACTGAATTAAACGGCTAATACCCTGCCTTTCCCATTCCCTGGGTCTCTCTATACCCCTTATTTCGGCCAAGTTTTTATTGTGCTATAAAGGGGTTTATTCTGTTACCCCCATTAGTGCCTTTGTTACCTGCCACACTTTACTAAGTAGTTTTATCGTCAGGCATCTGTAAATAAGAGTCTGCCTCTAGTGCCTCCACTAGTGTATTGTGTGGGACCCCCATTGTTGTCATTCTATTATTAGAGTTCCCACCACCTAGGGTTCCACAGCCCACTAGGTGTTGCAGCTGGGATGACAAAAAATATAATCTCGGGTACGGAATCGCCATACCTCCCTTCTTTAATCGGTAATTGCAAAGTTTGCAATCTAATCCTAGATTGGCCCTTTTTCCAAATTAATTCCCTGAAAAGGGATTCTATTTTCTTAAACCACTTCTGGCCTATCCAGGTTGGAGAGTTGTGAAGAAGATACAATATCTGCAGTAGCCATATCATCTTTATTAGATTACAATGCCTTGCAACAGATAGGGGAAATCGGCACCAAATGTCTCCCTTTTGCTTTAATTTCAATAGCAATGGGGCTACGTTATTGTTAGCGTACTGGTTTATATCGCTCGTAATCCAAACACCCAGATATTTCAACTTGGCCACTACTTTCAGGTGGGTAGTTCCCGGTAGTATCTGATCACCAAGTGGGTCAATCGGTAACAGAATTGACTTATCCCAATTGATGACCAGACCGGAAAGTCGCCCGAACTCGCCAACCATTTGTATCGCTGAATTTAACAAGGTTTCAACATCCCCAAGGAAAAACAGGACGTCATCTGCAAACAGTGCTATCCTGTCCTCTTGTAACTGGTGTCGGAACCCCTGTATGTCTAGTCTTGTTCTAGTCATAATTGCTAGGGGTTGCATTGCAAGGGCGAACAATAGGGGAGACACGGCAACCCTGTCTCATCCCTCTCTCCAGCTGGAACACTTCTGAATAATCGCTGTTAATTTTAATTTTTGCTCTTGGTTCACTATAAAGTAGCCTCACCCATCTAATAAAGGAGGTGCCAAATCGCACTAGCACCTTCAATAGATAGTCCCATTCTAGACTATTGAAGGCCTTGGCGGCATCCAAGGCCAAAATGGCCTTAGAGCCTAAGTTATCAGTAGGAATCTGCATGTTTAAGAAGACTCTTCTAATGTTAATGCTAGTTGATCTATTGGGGATAAAACCCAACTGGTCCGGATGTATCAGCCCTTGAATACATCTATTTAAGCGGGTTGCTAAGACTTTAGCCAGGATTTTTACATCAGTGCATAATAATGAGATTGGGCGATAGGAGGAGACATCCAGTTGGTCTTTCCCCTCCTTGTGTATTACGATAATAGTGGCTTCCGACATTGAGGTAGGTTGGTTAACGCCCATCCCAGTATTTTCAGCAGTTCTGGGAGTAGTACCTTGCCATATCTTTTATATATTTCTACTGGGAGCCTGTCCGGGCCTGGTGATTTTTGGCTGGGCATCCCAACCACTGCCCGTTTTAGCTCCTCTAGGGTCACTGTTGCTTCCATATCTATTCTATCCTGCTCTGACAAGGTCAGAGAAAATCATCCATTCTTTCACCCTCTACTCACCTGTTGGATTTATACAGAGACTTTTAATAGTCGCTGAATACCTGCATTATCTCTATCGCATCGGTAGTGATGTCTCCGCTTGGTGTCCTAATCGCTGAAACGGTAGAGGGAGGAGTATTAGATTTAATCAAGAGGGACAGCATACGACCAACCCTCTCCCCCTGTCCAAAATGACACTGCCTATGGAATATTCTTCTATTCTCCGTCCTCCTGGTAATAGCCATTTTATAGACCTGTTTCTTATCTAGCCATTCCCTCTGCCTGTCTGGGGTTCGATCTCCGACATATCGCTTCTCTGCCTGTATCGCCTCTTTCCTAATATCCCCCTCCCACTCTCTAGATTTCCCCTTAGTTCTTGCAACTTGTTGGATCAGAAGGCCTCTGAGATAGGCCTTCAAGGAGTCCCAAACCAAAAACCCGGCAGTGCCGTACCTGTATTGATTTGTACAAATTCGTTTAGTCTAGACACCACTTCTCCAGAATTGCCAATCAATTCCAGCCAACAAGTGCTGATTTTCCATTCTCTAGAATGGGTCTTTCCCCCAGCATTTATTGTCAGCACAAGCAGGGAGTGGTCTGAGACTCCTCTTGGACCATACTCTATATTACATACTGCCAATATTGCCTCCCAATTACCCAAGGCCATGTTGATTCTAGAGAGAGTGAGATAGGAGCTTGAAAAGCATGAATACTGCCTTTCTTGCGGATATCGCATTCGCCATATGTCGCTCAGACCCATTGCCTCTTGGAATCGGGATAGCCGACCCTCGCTTGCTGTATTGGACCTATGACCTGACGGGAATCTGTCTAGACTCTTGTCGAGTACTTCATTGAAGTCTCCCACCGCTATTATCTGGGTTCCTGCTTTATCTAGCACGAACTCCAATAATTTATGTAGAACCTCTAGCTTGAATGGGGGGGGGATTAAAATATTTGCCAACACAAATAGTTTGTTTTCAATCGAGCAAAGCAGAAAAATATATCGGCCCTGTTAATACAACTGTCCCTGCAGGAGAACGCCACTCCTCTCCCAACCAAAATATTCACCCCCCTTGAATAGGAGGAATGGACCGAATGGTATTGGGCTTGGAACTTACGATTGCGGAATTGTATCGCAGTTTCATCGGTCAGATGCGTCTCCTGCAGGCAAAGTAGTCTGTGCCCACTCCCCACTAGTGCCGATAGGACCATAGCTCTCTTAAGAGGATCCCCTAGGCCCCGAACATTCCATGAGGTTACACTGACTCTCCTTTCTTGCATGGTGAAATAAGAAAAAATAAATCAACACTAGAAACCAACACAAAATTAAATGAAAAAGTGATCAGCCTAACAATCACACTCGCACCTCTTAATCTTAAGTGAATTCTCCAATCTGTGTATTTCACCCTCTCTCCATATCCTTCCACTCTCTAAATTTGTGCCTTCCAATATACTAATGTTAGTGGTGTGTGTTTCTTAACCCTCACCCTGCTCCCATCCCCACCACCCACAACCACCCTCCCCCCAACCCACCCTCCCCCATCTGAGCCAACCCTGAGGGCTTCACCTGTGACCTTACCATTCCTCTCCCATCTTACCCTTCTCATATTCCAAATTGGTGGAATAATAATAAATAAGGGGGGAGAGAGAGAGAAGGGCCAGCCAACCCGAAAATGTATAACAAACCTCAACCAATCCACACACCCCCCCACATAATCAAAATAGTTCCATGCACAACATCTTCTACAGGTCCTTCTTGTTTTCTTCCAGCCACTGCTCCACTTCAGGCGGTGAGCCAAAGAACAAAGTTTTGCCCAAGGCTGTCACCCGCAAACGGGCTGGGTACAGCAAAGCATATGCAAGCTTATATTTCTGCAAAGTTCACTTGATTGGTATAAATTCCACCCTACGCTTCTGGAGATCCGGCGAAAAGTCTGGATATAACGAGACCCTAGCCCCGTTGTACATAATGACCCCCATTTCTTTGGCTTTCTGTAGTAGGATCACCTTGTCATTATAATAAACAAGTTTCAAGAGCAGTGGCCTGATATATTCGCCCGACTGACAGGCCCTGAAAGAAACTCTGTGGGCTCTTTCAATCATGAATAGTGATGTAAAAGTGGTGGCCCCAATAATTTCCCTAAACCACCCCTCAAGGAAAGCTATGGGATTGGGACCCTCGCTCCTCTCCGGTAAGTCTATCACTCACGTTATTTCTACGGTTTCTGTTTTCCATTTCATTGAGTTTAGCAGCCTGTGCGGCCATTTGTTCCTGTAACCCCTTGATTTCTCACCTTAGTGGGTAGAAATTGTCCTTGACTGTGCTTAGTCTCTCTTCTAAGGCAGTATTCTCTACGGTCTTGCACAATACCTGGCTCATTGAGCGTAATTCCTCCTTAATACTTTTTAGCTGGCTATCGAGACTGACAGTTGAGTCTTTGCAGGCATTAATGGCAGAGAGAACATCCCTCAATGTTGGCTCCTCATCCTCAAAAATAGGACCGGCCGCAGTGGCCACCCCAGCCACTGCGGGTTTTGTTGATACATTTCCTGTTTTTCCTTCCCCTGTCCCCTTAGTACTCACGGTTTTGTTGCTGGATGGGGTGGTAGGGTTTGAGGATGCCTGGCCATGCCCTTGACTCCTTCTCTCTGATGCGGACCCTGCCTGAGTTTTGGCTTGTGCCGCTGCCTGCTGGTGACTCCCCTTAGTGGGCGACAGGGAAGTTGTATGGGCAAAGCGTTCTAATTTAGTTGCTGCGGCTGCTGCTGCCGCCTGACTCCTTTTCTCCTTCTCCTTTGCGGAGCGTGCTATCTGCATCCCATCCTGGGGTGGCTGCTCATTAGCTGCTTGTTTTTTAGACATGTTGAAACTCAGTTGCTAAATTGGCCAAGGATTATTGAGGTCTATTGTTGCAGAGAGGGGGGGTTTGAGTTTCCGAACGGGTCTCCCTGCTTCCCCCGCAGTGCTCTCACCACCCTCACCTCTCACCGTGTCAGCCAAACATGTGCCAGCAAGTCCCGCACGATCTAGCGAGAGCACGGGCGGGAACACAGGCAGCTTCGCTCACTGCACGGCTACAAATTTTGGATGGCTTCAGCTCACCATCCAGCCCAGGAGAGACAGGAAAAGCGGCTCCAGATCCACGCACGGCGCAAGAATCCCAACAGGGCACCAGGGAGGAGACGGGTAGCCCTCCAGACAAGCCCCTTAGCAGTCTCCAAGTCGCCAGATACGGCAAGCTCTCAAAGCGGTTGAATTCAGGGCGGAGGTAGAGAGCGGAGAAGAAACACCATTCACTCGCTCTTACCTCCATCTGGTCCTTCTTCCACATATTTGCAGTGTTTCCCACATGGCTTCTCGCAAACTGCAAACAGGACTTCTTATGGCTTTCTTTCAACAATGACTTTCTTCTTGCCACTCTTCCATAAAGGCCAGATTTATCGAGTGCATGACTAATAGTTGTTCTGTGAACAGATTCTCCCACCTGAGCTGTGGATCTCTGCAGCTCCTCCAGAGTTACCATAGGCCTCTTGGCTGCTTCTCTGTTTAATGCTCTCCTTGCCCGGCCTGTCAGTTTAGGTGGACGGCCATGTCTTGGTAGGTTTGCAGTTGTGCCATACTCTTTCCTTTTTCAGATAATGGACTGAACAGTGATTTGTGAGAATTTTCAAAGCTTGGGATATTTTTTTTATAACCTAATTCTGCTTTAAACTTCTCTACAACTTTATCCCTGACTTGTCTGGTGTGTTCCTTGAGCTTCGTGATGTTGTTTGTTCACTAAGGTTCTCTAACAAATCTCTGAGGGCTTCACAGAACAGTATTTATACTGAGATTAAATTACACACAGGTGGACTATTTACTAATTAGGTGACCAATTAGCAATTGGTTCCACCAGATTTTAGCTAGGTGTATTAAAGTAAAAGGGGCTGAATACAAATGCTTGCCACACTTTTCAGATATTTATTTGTAAAACATTTGAAAACCATTTATAATTTTCCTTCCACTTCATAGTTATGTGCCACTTTGTATTGGTCTATCACATAAAATCCCGATAAATACGTTTACATTTTTGGTTGTAACTTGACAAAATGTGCTTTTTCAAGGCACTGTATGTATAACCTTTTTATCTTAAAGTGGTTCCAAAGGCTCAATGTTTTTTTTTATCTTCATGCATTCTATGCATGAAGGTAAAGAACCACCTCTGTGCAGCAACCCACCCAAATACCTGAGCTCCCATCGTGATCCAGTGTTGTGCACAAACGAGAGTCTCAGCTTTCCAGGGGCTCTCCCTCATTTGTTAAGACAGCAGCTCCCGCTGCTGTCAATCGCAGCCAGTGAGCCAATGAGGAGAGAGGGAGCGGGGCCGAGCCACGGCTCTTTGTGTGAATGTATACAGAGAGCAGCGGCTCTGTAGCGAGCCTGCTTGGGTGCCCCCTATTGGAAGCTGCTTGCTCTGGGGGCACTCAGCAGGGGAGAGGTGCCAGGTGTGCACCAGCGGGGGACCAGGGAAGAAGGGGCTAAGGGCTGCCCTGCATAAAACCATTGCACAGAGCTGGTAAGTATGTTTGTGTTTTTTTTTTTTTTTTTTTATTGCCTTTAATATCCCTTTAACACCAGGGCTTTTTTTCCTCAGAGAAAAGGTGCAGGAACTCACCCCCGTTTCCTAGGCCACACCTGTCTTCGGCCCCTACCCACCCCTAGAACCGCCCTGTTTCTCCACCCCTAATAGAACCGCACCCTTTAGAGAACAGGTATACTTTGGGGGCTGAATATGGAAAAAGTCCCTCGCGCTATCAAAGTGAATGTACAATATAGTAATCAGGTAAATTGCAGCTGGATCTAAAGTGTATATGTGCACTTAAATTGTGATAAAATAAATATGTGATCAGCGCAATTTACTAATATGTATGATGATAATAAAATAGTGTTACACTGTGTAAATGATTCTGTGTAAAAAACACTATGAGAATGTAGCTGTGCAACGAACACTTATAATAATGTGTAAAAATGCCTTGTGCAAATTATCTTATACTAAATCAAAATACTTCTTGTGCAAAATAAACCAATATAGATAAAAATTCCGTGCATATCCAGTGTAGATGAAATAATGGAATAGATAATACGATCTATGTGAATACATATAATATCGATCAAATTAATCACACATTATCTCACTGCTACAATAATGAAACTGTGATTCAAAAGTCCATTTAAGATTAATAACATAAAAAACCAGTGGAAGAAGGTGCTTGAACAAAGTGCAAAAAGTGCTCGTATGTGCTCTTCAATTGAAATTACCAATGTGCCAGTCTTCGTATACATCACTTAGTGCTCACTAGACTCTTACCTCCATGTGGGTAATAAATGGCAGTGGAAATGAGTATGGCTGGAGACCTCTCCGGGATGCAGTGATGGTGGGTACCCCATCCAAAGCCGTCATCTTGGTATACAGTGCTTTGAGAGGGGTACCCACCATCACTGCATCCCTGAAAGGACTCCAGCCATACTCCTTTCCACTGCCCTTTATTACCCACATAGAGGTAAGATTCCAGTGAGCACTAAGTGATGTACACAAAGACTGGCACATTGGCAATTTCTATTGAAGAGCACATTTTAGCAACCACCACTGTCTGGGCCAAGGGAAATGTTTTCTCTTTACCCATCTGTGTTAAATTTCATATACCAAAACATAGGAGACTCTGAATGTAAACATACTAGTCTCCAGCTAAAACAAGCTACTCTTCCTTGTTTCTGGATCCACAAATCCTCTAGTTTTGGCCTTGTATACGCTAGTTATCCTCCGGCTTCTGTTCGGGATACTTATGCCTTCCCTCCACTGAGCATTTTCTCTTGGCCACTCCATTAATAGAGTAGAAAAGGACAACAGTGTTTCTTTCAGGACCAAACTTAGTCAGAAGACCCTACCACACAGACATCCTTAAACTTTTTACAGAAGACCCTTGGCCTAGTGCCAACAGACTGGAGCTGTTTTCATGACCTAAGGACAGAGGATTTACCCTGCCTTTCTCCTTTGTTACATGAGTAACACAGACATCTCACAAATTTAAAAAAATGCTTGTATATCCCTGTATGTTGCGGTCGTTCAGGTGCTTATCTAAAAGTTTCTTGAAACTATCAATGCCCCCCCACTGAGACCACCGCCTGTGGAAGGGAATTCCACATCCTTGCCACTCTTACAGTAAAGAACCCTCTACATAGTTTAAGGTTAAGCCTCTTTTCTTCTAATTTTAATAAGTGGCCATGGGTCTTGTTAAACTCCCTTCTGCAAAAAAGTTTTATCTCCATTGTGGGGTCACCAGTACGGTATTTGTATATTGAAATCATATCCTCTCTCAAGCGTCCAGAGAGAATAAGTTCACTTATTCCTGCTTGCTTATACACGTAATTATTGCTGCTAGAATGATCACTCCAAAATTTTGGAAACATCCTACACTTTTACTGTACAAGACTGGCGTAGAGATTAAACTTGAGTTGTGAAATGGGAGATCCCACTATTCCTCATCATGATTATGTATTCAGGTCTACCTGGCTGCTATTAATATCTTTCTGAATTTTTGATCAATATAAACTGCTCATAAACATTACTTGAGATAGACTACCCCCTATAGTGGGGTAACCCCTACAGTGAAATCTGCTTTTTTACTTGTATAGTAGACTTGAATATTTTGGCTTCCTAAATTTTGGTCAGCTTTTTTATGAAATCTTTTATAAAACTTATGTAAGAAACACATCATGACTTGATAACGAGTAGAATTTGAATTTTGCCTTACCTTATTCTACTGTTCCTTTTATAGAATCAAAGCAAGGATAAAGATGGCAACATCAAACCCACAAGTGATCTGTCAGAGGACCTGTTTAAAGTGCATGACTTTGATGTAAAAATTGACCTCCAAGTTCCCAGTTCAGGTAATGTTTTGCAAAAAAAAACATTTGGAATAATGAAAATCCAATACATTTTGAACAAGCCGAGAAGAGTTTGTCAAGATCTTGTTAGTATGACTTTAATTCTCATTAAATTAAGTTATACCTGAATGATCTTTGATGAACAGAATACTAGGTACATTTAACCTGGAAGCTTTCCTCTGCTACTAACATATGCCTCGCACAAATAAGTACAAAATCAAACCAACATTAGATTACGTTGACTTGCAATACACACTTGAATTCTTTGTCATGCCTCATCATGAGCTTGTCTCTACACATTAAAAGTTCATTTGTGACTTAAGTTGAGTTTCCTGCAAAGAGTAAAACCAGACAAGACAATTGGACGCAGCATGTACTTGGAAGAAAGGAACTTGCCCACCTATCCAATTTTAATGCTTGTGGTAGAGATTTACTGAAACGATAAAACAGGGAAGAAACTTTTCAATATTCCAAGCCATAATACAGTAGGTATTCACTGTGGTGAATGACTTGTGGAACCTCATTATTACACAGTTTCCCATTCCCCAAGCCAAGCATAGTTTCGCTCTTTTTCCCAGGTCTTTTAAGAGGTCTGTCCCTGCAGGCACATGGAATTTCCTTTTTATGGTAAAATGGTATAAAGGTGCACAATAAAAACAACTTTGCATGGGGAGGCTGAGAATATCCTGTCTAGCGCCAACTTTTGCTGTGCCCTGCACTTAGACTCAGGTATATGCACAATAGATTTTAACCGATTCCGGACCAGCTGCCGCCGTTATACTGCAGCGGGTTGGCACTCCTGTGCGAACCGTGGTAGCTGTACGTTGGCTCTTTGAGACGCTTTAGCAGGCACGCACGTGCCCACAGCGTTTGCCTGGAGCCGATGCGCATTCCCGGCGTGCTCGATGGCCGCTGGGCACCTGCGATCGCTTGTGACAGAGCAAGAACCGAGATCTTTGTGTGTAAACACACAAATCCCGGTTCTCGGGAGAGGAGACAGATCGTGTGCTCCTACTAAGTAGGAACATTGATCGGTCTCCTCCCCTAGTCATTCCCATCCCCCCCAGTTAAAACATACCTAGGGAACACAGTTAACCCCTTGATTGCCCCCTCGTGTTAACCCCTTCCCTGCAAATGACATTTATACAGTATACAGTTGCTACTTTTAGCTCTGATCGCTGTATAAATGTCACTGGTCCCAAAAAAGTGTCCAATCTGTCCGCCGCAATGTTGCAGTCACGATCGCTGATCACTGCCATTACTAGTAAAAATAATAATAATAAAAATTCCATAAAATTATCCCCAACTTTGTAGACGCTATAGCTTTTGCGCAAACCAATGAATATACGCTTATTGGGTTTTAAGCATATAAAAAAAATGTATAAAAATATATATCAGCCTAAACTGAGGAAAAAAATTGTTGTTTTTTTTTTGTTTTTTTTAATTTGGATATTATAGCAAAAAGTACAAAATATTGTGGTTTTTTTTTTTTTTTTCAAAATTGTCGCTCTTTTTGCTTATAACGCAAAAAATAAAAACTGCAGAGGTAATCAAATGCCACCAAAAGAAAGCTCTATTTGTGAGGATAAAAGGACATCTATTTTTGGGTTTGGGTACAACATTACAGGACCGCGCAATCGTCAAAGTGACGCAGTGCCATATCGCAAAAAAATGGCCTGGTCAGGAAAGGGGTAAATTCTTCCGTGGCTGAAGTGGTTAAATGGGGATTCCCGTTGAGAAAATTTTATGTTTTATCTACTGAAGCTTGCTTTTTAAATTTAAAAGTCTGTGTTGCTTTTCTAGCTTTTGATCAGTTGTGGTCACTTGGGTATGACTGTGCATGCAAAGCTTCATTGTAATAGTCACATCTTGGTAGCACTGGGTACCCAGCCACTAGATTTTCACTTTGCTGTGGCAGTGAAACCAGACTGCAGAATAACGAACCAAACTGCATGAGAACGCCAGTTAAGTAAACTTGCAATTTTTCCCTGCATGGACACAGTACAGGCTCATTTTAAAATGTATTTTAATTGTATAGTACAGGACACATGCTTGGTTATATACTCGTGCCATCAGATGATTGGACGCTGGCAAAGTAACAAGGACCTGGCCCCTGGGCATTTCTCCTTTAGAGTTTGTTACCCCATTTTGTGAATCCTTGGTTTACTGCTAGTGTCCAAGGTCGTGGACTTTTTCCCTTCATGGAGAAAACACTCTTAACCACTTATTTATTTTTCTTGGTATATTATCTTCAAATTATTCAATCAAGTTCTCACTGCCTTGGTAAGCCATACCCGGACTCTATGGTGTAGGGACAGCCTGTAATGTTGCTTCAGGTACAGGATTCTGCATGAGTACTCACCTTGTCATTTAGTACAACACATGTGGTCAGTAGGGTGCTATACAGGTACAGGACCATGGTCAATACCTATTTAACACAATTCCCCAAAGACCATTTTGGAGGTGTTCCTACTGTGACAGGCAAAGTCTGAACTTTTATATAAAGTCCAACTTGTTTAGCAGGTAAGACGGGCTTTTATCCTGTATGCTATTAACTGTCCCTGTTATGTACAGTGTAATCTTTTAAAATTTGGCACTAAAGCTGAGCCACTCAGAGCTTAGTCTGATGACCAGGTGTGACACCAAACCTCATGTCGCACATTTTACTTGCCACTTTAGTCTAGGCCTGTATACTCGGGCGCTTTCTCCCACCCTTTTGCCACAAGGATTTGCTACATGGCAGTCTACACTTGGGTTGCTGCATTCACCTTTTGGACATAAAATATAAAATTAAAAAATCTACCGTGCTTGGAATAAAATAGAGCAGCAACAAAAAAACATCTAATATCTAATGGTGCTAATGTACAATTATAAATAAAGTTGTGCTAGATTGAAAATCTCTTATAAGAGACCAAGTGGAGGTGAAGCAAACCAAACCGAATAAAGCAAATGGTACAAGCATGTGCAATAAATAAATACATTAAATAAATATTGAAAGTAAGTATTAGGGTTGTCCCGATACCGATACCGAGCATTTGCCCAAGTACTTGTACTCGGGCAAATGCTCCCGATGCTTCCCCCGATACCTAGAGGACAGCTGTGATCGGCGCGTGGGGGAGTTACAAGCTTCTCCCCCAGCGGCTTTCACCAGCTTTAGTGACATACAGCGGTGATCGCTCACAGCTGACTGTCACTGCATCCTCCTCCATGCCCCCTCCGTTCCTCTGTCCCCCTCCGCTGTCCCCTGCATTCCTCTCTCTTTATCTGTCCCCCTCCGTTCTCCCCCTCCGTTCCTCTCTCCTTATCTGTCCCCCTCCGTTCTCCCCCTCCGTTCCTCTCTCCTTATCTGTCCCCCTCCGTTCTCCCCCTCAGTTCCTCCGTCCTCCTCCTCCTTCCTTTGTGTATGGAGAGAGTCAGCTGACTCTGTCCATTCACATAACTGAAACATTGTAATTGGGGGCATGGAGGAGGATGCAGTGACAGTCAGCTGTGAGCGATCACCGCTGTATGTTACTAAAGCTGGTGAAAGCCGCTGGGGGAGAAGCTTGTAACTCCCCCACGCGCCGATCACAGCTGTCCTCTAGGTATCGGGGGAATGTAATTTTCTTTTTACAATATTCTGTTTATATTCTTTGTAACAGTTAAAAAATGATAGTGTTCCTTCATTTTTTTATTTTTTAAAAGCTCTTTTTTCCTATTTATAGTTTTTTTAACTTTGGCCGTGAACCACATGGGTTTTATTTTTAGCCTTTTAAACTTATTTCCCATGCAGCAAGTTTGCATACAGTATTTTTGAAGAATTCCAATTTTTGTTCTGTGTTCGATGTCAATATTCCCACCCAGTCTTAAGTCGTGGAGAGCAGCCCTCATCCTTTGAAACTTTGCTCTCTTAAAGTTATGTGTTTTTAGATTTCCCTGTGTGTTTTTTTGCTTACAGCTAACATTAAATTAAATCATGTTATGGTCACTGCTACCAAGATGGTCTTTTATATAAAACATTGGTAATAAGCCCAGCATGGTTTAAGATTACCAGGTGCAGCAGAGCGTCACTCCTAGTCTGGGCCTCAATAAACTGGACCATAAAATTGTCTTGTAATAGGTTTATAAATTTTTGCCCTTTAACTGTTCCAGCAGTGCCATTACTCCAGTCAATTTCCGAGTAGTTAAAGTCCCCCATTATTACTGTGCCCCCCGCAGCCCTTTCTATCTGTGCAGGGAGCTGAGTCTTCCTCATTAACACTGGGAGGTCTATAACGAGCTTCAATAATATCCTTTGTAGTATGCACACTCATGTACAATTCCACCCATAATGCTTCAGACTCATCACACTCTCCAACTACATACCTCCTTATATTAGACACAACTCTGAATGAGCACAGGAGGCACAGCAGACAGCAGCATTGTCAGTCTGGGGAGAGGTTAGTCTTTCTATTAGCAGATTAAATACACTAAACAAATTTAAGCCAAACTCCACCTCACACTTTATAATCAGTTTACATCAAACAGGTTTTTTTTCCTTTTGGGATAAATGGTTGTACATGAATAATTAAAAGCTGATCACGTGTGTCCCACATCAGTCGTCCCCATCGGAGCCTTCCCTGCACATTTGTGCCTCCATCAGAGCCCCCCCCCCCCCCCCCCGCACATTTGTGCCCCCATCAAAGTTACCCCACACTTGTGTCTCCCATCAGTTCCCCCCCACACACTTGTTCCCCATCAGCCTCTACCGCCACACTTTTGTGTCCCATCAGCCCCCCTCAACATCTGTGTCCCTATGAGAGCCACCCCCCTCTACATTTGTGTCCTCCATCACAGCCCCTTACACTTTTTTGTCCCCTCATCAGAGTCGCTTGCGTTCCTCCCCCAACTTTCAAACTTGTGTCCCCATCAGAGACCCCTCCCCCCAGCACATTCGTTTCCCCATCACCGCCTTCTGTTTCCTCCATAGATCAGTGTTGATCTATGGAGCTGTGCTGCTTCTCTGAAGGGCAGGCATTAAAGCAGACCTACTTCACTTCCCGGGTTGTGCCCTGCTTTTACACAGGCACGCTGCATGTGAAATTACAGCTTTAATCTGAAAGGAGGATTCTCTATTTGTCTTGTTTTTAGGACTTCAAAAAAAACATTCTAATTCCAAGTCCATCATCGTGAAATGGTTAAGAAATCTGATCACAGGGCGTGGTCTGGACATGGCCGAGTGAGGAGGTCTATCTGAGGAGCTCCTGGCCCTTCCTAGCCTAAACCAGCTTAAGAACCAGCCTTTAGACTCCAGAACTACCCGGCATGTACTCTGCTGGGAAGAGGAAAGGCAAAAACAAAAAAAAGCCCTCTCCCAAGCCTCAGAAGAGCGGGGAAATATTGCGATATTTCAGGGAAATACAGGAGGCCTTCCCGACTGCCAAGATGGCGGATCCCGCACTGCTCAGCTTCCACGAGGGCCAACTACTTACAGATCCTTCTGCCTCTCCCACAACCTTGTCTGTCTCGGAGAGGGGCTTGGACACCCCGGCGGTGTTCTGCTCTTAACCTATGGAATCGCAGATTCTGCCGCTCACACTGCGGGCGGACGCCGAACTTGGATCGTTGCTTCGGGCCTTTCCCACGGGATCGGACATCGAGGCCCTGGTCAACAGACTAGAAGCATCTCATCGCAAAGAAATAACTAAAGTCCGATTGGAAGTGCAGCTGCTCTCAGATCGGATGACTACTGGCGAATCCTCCGTGTCAAAAATCGAAAAGCGGTTGCGAACAGTAGAGAATCACCAGACTTCACAAGCAGCCACGATCCTAGCCCAGCAACTTCAGATTGAAGAAATCGAGGACTGCAGCAGGCGGAACAATTTTAAAGCTAAGGGGCCTGCCTGAAGCCACTGAGGCAGAGAACCTGGCAGCATCGGCTATGGCAATCTTTTGGGACGTGGTGGGAGAATCTTTCCCCGCCAACCTAACATTCGACCGGATACACAGAGCCTTGGGACCCCAGTCTAAAGACCCGGAAAGGCTGCGCAATATAATCTGCAGGGTTCATCACTTTCCCCATAAAGAACTCATCCTGCATAAGGCATGGGAAAAGGGGGACATTGACTTTGACGGAGCTGCACTGAGGATCTTACCTGACTTGTCCAGGGCAACCCTACAACAGCGAGCAGCACTGAAGCCAGTGCTGGAGATGGCCCGTCGGGCATTACTTACAGATGGGGCTTCCCCATCTCCGTCACCTTTAAGAAGGCTCAGAGGTTCTTCACACTACGTACTCCAGAAGACCTTCCTGCCCTGTTCGCCTTTATGGAAGTGGATCCCTTTGCAGTACCGGACTGGCAGCAGCTGATCCAGTGTCCTAATGTGCCAAGAGCGAGTAGGGACCGTTCACCCAGACCGCAAAGGAGCCAGCGCAGATCTCGCATCGCATCATCGGAGGGCGAAGAGGGAATTCTAGCATCAGGCTGTACAGTAAGCTGCCTCACATAAATTTTCCTGTACCACCCCGACTCTGCCCATCTCCTGTCCGGTACCCCTATTCCCCCACATGATCCACAGAATGCCCGCCTTTCCTTTTGAGACTGCAGGTCAGGGGAGAACCCGGTGCGAACGTTACCATTTTAATGCACCCGACTGTCCCTGTCGCACAGCTCACATTTGAGCCCGCAATGCCCCCGGTCTGTGTGCCCTGTGGTATGGGGGTAGCTTCTAGGCACGTTTATGGAACTTTTCTCTCTCCACAGAGCCCGTTGGAAGGATACCCCTGGCACTGCAAATGCAGACGCTGACAATACAGGGAGCATAACCGCTTGGTCGGTGGGCATTGAACTTCCTCAGAGATTGGAAACCCCTACTGTTACATGGGTGAGGGTCATCGGGTTTAACGCTATATATGTTTTTTACAGGTTATTATGGTGTTCGGGAAGGGCAAGCTCACAATCTCCCTATGTTAGGGTATCCTCTACCATATGAAGGATTTCTCCCGATATTAGTTCTAACACATAGAGATGTACCCAATGTGAACATGTTTTCTGTTATGTTCCTGGAGGGTGCGGTGCATTGAGGAGAATGGGACGATGGGTCCGCTTGGATTAGGGGAGGGTTCTGTCTCCGTCACGGTATTATGGTCAGCCCCGCCCTGTGTCAGGAGGTTGTAGGTGCCGGTGTTGCGTTGTAGAGACTGGCGTGTATATCCGCCTCCTCCCCGGGAGGAAGCCAATAGAGCGGGGACTCCCCTGATCGGCACGGGAGGGATGCTTGATACACAGCGGGTACAACAGAGTTCATATCCGACACTTGCGAGCACAGTCGGAGGGTCCATCCCACCCCCCTCGTCCGGGGTGAAGGGATTGCCATTGGATGGTCGTCCCTGACGCAAGGGAGGTGGGAGATTCCCGCTCCCCAGGTCGGGACTGACCCTGACATTTTGAATTAGGGTGGACGTCGATTACCATGAGATATACACTCTCTCCACGGTATCGACCGTCAGACCTAGATTCTGTAAACTAAATGAAAGTTTACTACAGACCCCATCGGTTTTGTCTACTTTCAAACTAACAACAGTACAGACTGTGACCCTGGGATCCTCTGGGAAGCGCACAAGACCGTTATAAGAGGGCTGTTGATTCAACATGGGGCACATATCAAGAGAGAACAAGAACAACAACTGCTGAAGCTCCTTCACAGGATACATGAGGTTGAACGGCAGCACAAACATGCACCTACAACCTCCTTAGAAAAGGAATTGTTATCGCTTAGAAAGCAAACAATAGATCTCTTACAATATAAAGCTAAAGCGGCACTACAATTCTGTCGAAAACTCTCTTATGAATCGAGCAATAAATGCGGGAAACTCCTAGCGAAAGCAGGAGAAATCATAGACTCAACACGTACATACCCCAAATTATAGCTTCCTCAGGCCAGAAGAGGGTCATGCCCCTCCAGATAGCAAAGGAATTTAGGGACTACTACTCATCCTTATCACCAATGTAGCAGTAATGAAGGACTATATTTCCTCCTCCCTCCCCCAAACTTCCTGATGAGGTGGGAGAGGAGCTGGGCTCCCCCATCACCTTGGACGAGCTGCAGCGAGCGGTGGGTGGGATGAAACAAGGCAAAGCTCCAGGCCCTGACGGTTTAACGCTACAGTACTACCAATCCTTTCTACCTCTTCTAGGCCCTTACATGTTAAAGCTATTCAACGCGCTCAGTGAGGGGACACAGTTTCCCAGAGATACACTCAAGGTCCATATCTCCCTTATACACAAAGAAGGTAAAGACCCCTCCGCCTGTGGTAGCTATAGACCCATCTCTCTTCTGAATTTAGACCTCAAGCTCTTTACAAAGATACTAGCCATCAGACAGACCCAATATATGCAGGATGTAGTCCATTTAGACCAAGTGGGCTTCATCCCCACACGTGAGGCGAGGGATAACACCACCAAAGTGCTCAACCTCATTCATATTGCCTCAACAACTAAAACGCCATGCATCTTCCTCAGCACAGATGCTGAAAAAGCGTTTGACCGAGTCAGCTGGACATTTATGTCCACGGTCCTTCAACATATAGGGCTCGGTCACAAAATGCTGCATTGGATCTCCAGTATCTATTCTACGCCAACTGCCCAGGTCAAAGCCAATGGTGTCCTCTCAGACACTTTTCCCATCACTAATGGCCCCAGACGTGGTTATCCGCTCTCCCCTCTTCTCTTTGCGCTTTCCTTGGAACCCTTCTTATGCACTATACGCGCCAATCCCGACATATCAGGAATATCATTAGGCGTCACTCAATACAAGATCTCAGCCTACGCTGATGACCTCCTCTTCTCCATAACTAACCCCACAGTGTCCCTCCTGAACCTACTCAGAGAACTTGATAGATATGGTGCATTCTCTAACGTGAAGATCAACTTTGACAAGTCCACAGCAATGGGGATCAACATCCCAGCCACTAGACTAAAAATTTTACAAGCTCAATTCAACTTCAAATGGACAGACAGCGCCCTCAAATATTTGGGAACCCTTATCCCCAATGACTTGTCACGCACTTTCAACATTGACTTCCCGCCCCTACTAACTAAGACCCGTCTATTAGCGGAGTGGAACCGAGGGCTACACTCTTGGTTTGGCAGGTGTAACCTCCTCAAGATGTGCATACTCCCGAAGTTTCTCTTCCTCTTTCAAGCACTGCCAATCAGGATTGCACCACAGTATTTCCATCAGCTACACTCCCTTTTTCTTAAATTCATCTGGGCACACTCGAAACCCTGGCTACGCAGACGCTACCTAACTCTCCCCAAACATTACGGAGGTCTTGCTCTCCCTGATATACGAAATTACTATTTAGCGGCCCATCTAGGGAGAATCATTGACTGGAACCGTCATGGTAAGAACAAAATGTGAACACAGTTGGAGCAGGACCAGACTGTGGTTTCTTTGAGGGGGGCTATGTGGTGTTTTGACCAGTTGCCCCCTACTCTGAAATCTCATCCAACGATAGGCACTACACTCAGTGCAGGCTCGAAAATTATACAGACAACTGCTCTCTCTACTAAAGATTCCCCCCTCTTTCCGATATTGGGCAATCCGGAACCCCCGGAACTTGCAAAAACTGACTATGAAGCCCTTTGTTCGGCAGGTAAGGACCATGCCCTACACTATACAGACGGGAACCAATGGCCTTTCATTCATTCATTCATTGACGAGTGATACTGGCAACTTTCGCCTCCCATTTTGGAAGGCGATAAGACTGTACCATTTCCTACACTCGCTCCCCCACCCAGATCGCTTTAACCGGACTCTGACGACCTTTGAGAACTATTGTGGAGATGTAATACCCCAGGTATTATCTAAAACCTACTCCTTACTTAACTCCCCATCAGAACAACCAGACTTGTCTGTCTTACGAAAGTGGGAACTTGACTTGCAACGCTCCTTCACAGACATCCCGAAACAAACTACAATCAGATGCGCTCTAAAAACATCTATCTGCCCAAAAATCCAAGAATCTAACTATAAGATCTTGACCAGATGGTACTATACTCCTTAAATATTACACAAATATTTCCCAACCACCAGACAGACCGCCAGACATACGGAGGGACACTCCTCCACATCTGGTCCTGCCCTAAATTGCAACATTTTTGGACGACGGTGCAAACGATCACCCAGAAATTCACAGCACACATAATGCCTAATGATCCAGCTTTCCTTCTGCTCCACGCCACCACGATCCCGGCAAAAAGCTACCAAAAATCGATCGTGCGGCACTTGCTGAACGTCGCCAAATCTTGCATCCCCCTTATGTGGAAAAACAGTACACCACCATCTGCCGGGATGTGGCTGCGCAGAGTGGAGGAAATCGAAAAATTGGAGGATTTGGTCCTTACAGCGCAGAATAAACAGGAAAAACATTCTGAAGCATGGAGGTTATGGAATATGTTTAATCTATCAGATGAAGGTGTGTCCCTTTTGGGGTCTTGAGACACAGGTCACTATGATATTTAAGAGGAGGGGCGACGAGTCCGCCATCTTCGGGTCCGTCCTTTCTCTCATCCTTCCCCCCCCCCCTTCCCTTTTGCTTTCTCTTTCTTTCTTTCTTCTCTCCTTTGTTTTTTCTTTTCTCTTTTTCCCCGATCTATTATAGACCGGGGCTCAGGCAGTTCATTGGAACCTACAA
The DNA here is from genome assembly GCF_042186555.1 of Aquarana catesbeiana. NCBI lineage: Eukaryota > Metazoa > Chordata > Amphibia > Anura > Ranidae > Aquarana > Aquarana catesbeiana. Next base: position 145,837,775 of record NC_133336.1, on the reverse strand, counting down.
TCGTGGGAAAGTAATGGCCCTACCTACTTTAGGATTCATGATACCAGAGTTACACAACCTTATGGATAAAGACATCATAGTTCATATTGATATAACTGACCGATATTTGTTTAGTTAAGACATCAGACCTGCTGTTATCAAAATAATTTTTTTATGCATGTTTCTGGTTGTGGATGCCACTGAACTGTACTGTCTATTTTGTATTCCTTGAAAAACAATTAAAAATGTCATATTTGAAAAAAAGAAATCTATCGCTAGAACTTAAACCCTCAGGGAAAATTGTTCTCCTGCACTTTTACATGCCCCATACCACCAGATTAGTGGGCGTTTCCTGGGCATTTAGTCACCAGACATCTGTAGCCAAGCTGTAAAGTGCTGCCACCTGGTGCTCTGTTCATGCTTTCTCAAAGTTTTACCGGGTGACTGTCCAGTCTCTGCAGATGCAGCCTTCGACCGCCAGGTTCCTGCAGCGGCACTCTGAATTTGGGTCAGTTGAGCCTGTTGACACAGTTCTGTTTGCTTAGTTATTGTCCCTCCTTCTCATCCATTGCATGGGGATCTCCCAGGATTTAGGAATACGTTGCCTGTGTCTTGTACTGTATGATAAGGTAAGGTAAAGGGAATTTTGCTTGCTTGTAAATTCCATATCTTGCAATACAGTACAAGACACATGTGCCCTACCTTCCATTTCTTGGCAACTCTGCAGTGCTTCCTACAAAACTGAGGATTCATTGAGTTGGCTAGAGTTATAGGGGAGGCTCCCGGGGGGGGGTTGGTGTCCTCAAAAGCTTTACCAGTGTCCAATCACCTGAAGGTACGAGGCTTTAACTCAATCTGTGAATACTTTGCCTGTGAAGAGAAGAGAAGTCCACAATCCTTCTATAGGACACAGAGCCACCATTTTTCTTCATAGGGTTATGCACCAGCTACAGGTGATTGGACAGCGGAAAAATAAGACAGGAAGTCCTGCCCTATATAACCCCTCCCATACAGGATGTACCTCAGTTTTTTGCCAGTGTCTGAAGGTGATCGTCACTGATGCTCTGGACATAAAACTACCAGATGCTCAGATGGTCCCAGTAGGGATCAATAAATTGGAAATATCCCAAACTGTTCCTAATAGGTTTTACGTTTCAGATGAATGGTACCCTGATTATGCTACAATGGAAGAAGTTTGGATTGCCTGTACCTTGGCCTATGCTGGATAGGTCCTGAAAGAGACTTTGCGTTTATACCCCTCGGTACCCGGAACCTCCCGCATGCTGGAAAAGGAAATGGTAATTGAAGGGATTCCTGTTCCTGCAAACGCCTCTTTAGTGATGTTTTTGGGCCAACTCTTTTAAACACATCATTGGAAGTTTCTCTGATCCCTCGGAACCTGTGTCTTTTGCGGCAGCTGCCTTCTGGGACCACCATTTTTCAAGCTTGATTGACCCAGTTGGGTGTACACCCATCTGTGTCCAATCCCTCTGGTAAGCCTCTAAGGATATAAGGTGGTGGATCTTCCATCAACTTTTTCACCGAAGTCACTGTATATTATTCTCACTTTATTTGGGTCAGTTCCAGCATTCTCTTTTATGGACTACTACAATGTGATTGTGTTTACTATGTCATACAGGACAATTCCATTATCTAATGTTTTTTTACTTATACCAATATTGTGTACAAACCACGTTTTTGGATTTATATTATATTCTATTTTTTTCTATTTTCATGATTTTTGCATGATTTTTGCATGATTTTTGCATGATGTTTGCACAGTCACTGTTCAACTAAATTTATTATTCTCAGTGTATATCTGAGATTTTCATATTTTTAGCGCTGCACTTTTTATACTGTATGTTACTTTCTGCATAAGTTGATCCTCTGCTGTGCTTCTTTTGTTTTAAGGGGACAGCGCGGTATATATATACCTTTTTTTCCATTTCTGAAGGTGATGGTCACTGATGCTCTGGACATAAAACTACCAGATGCTCAGAGGTTCCAGTAGGGATCAATAAATTGGAGATATCCAAAACTGTTCCTAATAGGTTTTACGTTCAGATGAATGGTACCCTGATTATGCTACAATGGAAGAAGTTTGGATTACCTGTACCTTGGCCTATGCTGGACTTTAGAGGACACAGCAAGTTTCTCAGAGTGCAGAGTTTTTATTTGGAGTGGCTTTGCTCTAGCCAGGAAACTTCCTGGCATCAGTGGACATAAGATTCTTGTCTTAATGTCCCAATCTTCCTTCTCGCCATAGGTTTTTATAGTTTGCAGTTGTAGTGCAGTAGCATGAACCTGCCATTCAGGCTGTCCATGACCCCGGTTATTATGAAGGTCCTGAGCAGGTTTCTAAGCGTCCAGGGGTACCTGAATGATCTACTGCTCTGGGAGCAATTGGTTCATCATCTGGAGCACAATGTGGCTCTCATGGTATGCACTCTGGACAGGTTTGGCAGGTGCTTCAACCTCCAGAAATCGGCTTGGTGGCATCTCAGTGATTGAAATATTTTGGGCTGCTCCTGGATATGGTTCAATTGAAAGTGGTGCTTCCACCAGAAGGGACTGCACATTAGGAAATCTGGTGGAGTTTCTTAAAGCGCTTAAAGATCTTTCCAATTTTGTTTCTGTATCAAAGTATTGGGGAAAATGGTCATCTTTACACAGCAGTACTTTTTGTTCAGTTCCATTCCAGTCCTTTTAGAGGAGATTGTGCTGTTGACATGGGATATTTGCATGTCTCTATGTCCCAACACACTACGTTACTTAGATTGGTGGTTGTCTCCCCTAGAGATTAGAGGCAGGAAAATCCCCCCCCCCCCTCCTGGTCAACTTAACAGGCTGGGAAGGAGGTCGGGTTGCTTTCAGGGCAAGGAACAAGGTCACTACTTGTTAATTTACTTGAACTGTAGAGAATATCCTAGTTCTCCTGCATTGGTCAGACCAGTTTCAGAGCCCTCTGGTGACGGTTCAGTCGGACAATGCCAAGGCTGTGGCATGTATCCATTTTTCAGGGCACATAAAGCCAAGGCAGCTCAAGAAGAGGTGATCCTCATTCTGTTTTGGGAGAAACTACATGTTCCCACATTATTTGCTGTCTATATGCTGAGAGTAGAAAATTGTCAGGTGGATTTTCTTGGCCATCAACAGTTGGCGCACCAGAGGTGTGGGCTCTCCACCTGGAGATATTCAAGACTGTCTGTTGGTCTTGGGGCATGCCATATGTGAACCTGTTGGCATCCAGTTCCATGCAAGACTGGACAGATTTGTGGTCAGGCCAGGGATCCTCAGGATGCATGTGGATGCATTAAAGATGTTGTAACATTAAAAAACAAAAAAGATCCTGTTCTCTTATAGCAGGTTAAACAGCACAGTACTTGTTCAAAAAAATATTGTTAAAAATATTGATATAGAAGGAGCGTGGCTTGGTCATGGCGGTGTGAAGATGCTCATTGTTTGAGCTCCCGACTTCCGTCCTGCACAACTCAGCTGATATTCTGACCTTGAGCTGCTTTTTGGACTGCCATGAACTACACTAAACACAGGAAGACTAGGGAATCGACTAAGGCTGTTGCAGTGGCTCCCATCAGCAGTAACTTACAGGAGCAAGCACGAATCTCCCCGGCAGCACGCTCCCCGGTGACACGTGGCAAGCAAAGGCCTCTCTCCCCAGGAATGGCCGCCTCACACCATCATCTGTCCAGCTCACTGGCAGGCATGCCGACTATCCTGGACCCATCGGCTACAACCTCCCACAGCCCGGGCTCCCTCACACAGCACTCCCGGGATGTGGCCGACATCAGAACCCTGCTCCACGCTCTCCCTAAGAGGGCTGACATGGAGGCCCTTGTGTTGCGGGTGGAAGAACAACACCCCTGGGACTTCCAACAGCTGCACGGCCGCCTAGCTAAAGGGGAATCGGCAGTTAGCACACTGGAGCAGCGGGTAGCCCGATTGGAGCAGACCCACACATCCCATCAATATGACCTGGCAGAGATGCAGCTACACCTGGAAGACCTGGAGAATCAGAGCCGCAGAAACAACTTGCGGCTCCGGGGGCTACCAAAGGCTATGGGCCCAGAGAATCTCCAGGAAACCGTGAGGGCCATTCTACATAAAATTCTGGACTTTGACCCTCCAGTCACTCGAGAATTCTATAGGGTACATAGGGCGCTGTGGCCTAAGCCAACTGATCCAGGCCGTCCCCGCAATGTCATCTGCCGCTTCCACCGCTGCGTGCTGAAGGAACCGGTGCTCCGGGCTTCATGGGCAAAGGAGCAGATCGAGTTTGGTGGGGCAGAGATATCCATCTTCCCCGACGTGCCGAACGACACTGCAACGGAGAGTGATGCTGAAACCCTTATTAGAGATCTTGCGCCACTCAGGGCTCCCCTACCGCTGGGGATTCCCCTTCCAGCTGCATATCCGCAAGAACAGCAACTCCTGGCTACGTCACAGACCTCCTGGACCTGTTTGCCTTCTTGGGGATCGCGCCAATCTCATTAACGGAACTGGCTGGGACCGCTGCCAGGTAAAGATCCTTGCCCGAACACCCAGGGCTCACGATCTGGGTTGCCACGATGCAAGCCTCGGAGACGGAGAGAAGACCGGGGCCCTGCCCAAATGAGCGATCCTGAGGTGTAAAGCCTCCGGCAGAGGAACATAAGTGTATTACACACAACACGGGTTCTTGCCCAGCCAGACCACCAAGCTTGCCCTATGACTCTTACACTGGTCGTCCCAAGACCCACCCCTGGAGACTTGCTCTGCTCGCTGGGGCCCCCTCAGACAGTGTCCTATTGCTACGCCCTCCGGCCCCCCCACCCCCTCCTGTCCCCCTATTGTGCTGAAATGGAAAGCCATGCCCAGAGTACTCCCGGGAGAGATGCTGTGTTTCCTGTCCCACAGATGCCCCGCACTGTCGGTGCCTTGGAACTTCTCTATCTGGCACCTCATGCTCGGGTGCCCTTTGCCTTCCTCCATGGGACTAACAGAGGAAAAAGAAAACAGGGACAGGCTGAGACCCTCCATCTGCATCCCCCCACACACATGCACGCCCTCACAGTACCTGCTGTAGAGGATGTGCCTTTCTTGAAATTTTTTTTTTTAACTCCCTGGAGTGCTGGCCAATCACTTTGAGAGGTTGGGTGGTATAACATGCTAGGCACTTTGTTGGCCTGCGGGGTGAGCTGATGGCTTCTCACAAGATCCTTCTTCAAAGATAAATGCGTGCTCCTGCATTTATACTGTTATATTATATACTGTTATATTATATTATAATTATAATAATTATATATTATAGTATAAGTACTGCTAATATGTAAGAATATCAGTTAATTCGGTTTACATGTTGCTAACAAGGTTGGGACGGCATGCCTGCGGGCGGTACCCTTTGGTGCGCCTGGAGGCACTCCCTAGGCCTATGGCATTCTTTACTTTGAACTGGCTTATCAGCTGTCTTAATCACTATTACTGTGGAGCATTATTTTGGTGCAGGTCGGGATGAGGAGTCTCTGATCCCCGCTGTGCACGACTACTTCCCCCACATAGGGTGACACCCTGCTGGTGGTTCTTTTTTTTTAATTTATTTATTTAATTGTTTATGTTAGACTACCTGGGTGCATTGAGACTAGTCTCTTCTACGCCTCAGGCGTATTCGTGTTTTTTTTTTTTGTCCCTGTTGGGCTGCCTTCGGGACAACTCTTTCTGTAGATTTCTTGCCTGTTCTTTCTTCGCTCTTCTTCTGTTTACCCCCCCTCCCCCCCCCTTTTTTTTTTTTTTTTTTTTCTTTTTCTTTCCCCTCCATCCCTAGGATCAATTTCTTGTTGTCCCAGTCTCTCTTGTCCAGGGTCACTTCCGCATCCATTGGTTCTATTACATTCACGGACCATGCCCCCGTTTTTTGTAGACATTGATCTGTTATCTCCTTCTCCTAAGCAATGCACCTGGAAGATGAATGATTCTTTGCTCCAGAACCCGGAGGTCTTGGAAGAGTTGACCAGGGAATTGAGATCTTTCTTTTCCTCCAATGCCATTGAGGACAGAGCTCCCATGATGGTATGGGAGGTGCATAAAAGCTATCTCAGGGGTGTCATGATCAAGACTGTCTCACGGATAAGAAAGGCCAGGACCAAACAAATAGTAGAAATCCTGGAAAAGATTAGAGCTCTGTAATCCATCCATAAGAAATCCTTTGCAGGTAAATCTCTAGCGGATCTCACAGTCCTTAGATCCCAGCTGCGAACCCTGGCATTAGACAAAGCTAAAGCTACGATAGCTAAGTGTAGACGCACTTTTTACGAGCATAGTGACAAATGTGGGAAACTGCTAGCGTGGGCCCTGCGAGCCCAACAGGCCCGCACCTTTGTTCCTGAGTTACTAGACGAAGGCAATGCCAAAGCCCATGATACAGAAAAGATAGCAGACCTCTTTCGGCAATACTATACCTCTCTATAACCTTCCCCATCCACAATCCACCAGGGAGGTATCCTCCAGGAAGATAGCCATCCAGGAATACCTACAGCGCTCGGGGCTTCCCCGTATCTCAGGTGATGATGACATCACCGACCTTGATGAGCCTCTCTCAGCTGAGGAAGTGACCTTGGCAATAGCACAAATGAAGCCAGGAAGGGTGCTGGGCCCAGATGGCTACTCTCTCCTATATTATACTAAACAAGTAAAAAGGCACAATGTGCAGATACCTCAAAGCGTAATACCCAATGGTCCAAGGGCATGGAAGTATGTACATATGTGTACACTAGTAGTGTAAAACCACTACGTCAGTCGGGCAGCCACCAAGAAACCAAAAGCGAGTTCCAATAAGCTGAGAAAAGACAAGGAATAGGGGTGCCTCTGAGAATATATCATAAAACAATTTTATTACAATCACAATATCCGCTCACATGAAATAAAGAGGAGTTGATGACGTCACGGCTCGGCGCCAGCCTGTGTCTGCACTCCAAGCCTCGCTTTCGATCCACACACACGGCCGTGTCTCTCCCTCCAACACACAGGGACAGTGCGAATGCTGTGGAGATACAGCACAGCTCAGCCATCCGCTCGGACGTCTTCCCCCCCTCCTCCCACGGATATCCTTGTCAGTATTTGACTGATCTCCCCCTCTTCACCGGACTGCAGTCACTACCTGCCAGGAACACTGAATTACATCAGACTGTGTTTGTACTCAGCCATCTGCACCCTTTCCTGCCTGGACCTGATTGTATATCAGCTACACTGCTGCTGGCTACAGTCCTACATCATCATCTCCTCAGCCCTGATCGTGTTCCTGCACACGACTCCTCTTTATTTCATGTGAGTGGATATTGTGTTTGTAACAAAATTGTTTTATGATATATTCTCAGAGGCGCCCCTGTTCCTTGTCTTCTCTCCTATATTATAGGACCCGCACTTCCTTTCCGCATACAATGCTGCAGGGGAAGGGACCATCCCACCGAAGGACACCCTCCGGGCTCATAAACTGTGATCCCGAAGGAGGGCAAGGATCCCCTATAATGCCATAACTATCGACCAATATCTTTACTAAATGTGGATCTAAAGATATTCACCAAAATACTTTCCATGCGCCTGATTGGGCATATCCCCAACTGATCCACTTGGATCAAGTGGGGTTTGTCCCAATGAGAGAGGCTAGGGCCAACACGCTCAACCTGATATACGCCGCACAGAAGCATAAAATCCCCGTTACTTCTCTCAACTGATGCCGACAACACTTTTGACATTGTGGATTGGACCTTTTTGATTGAGACACTACGCTTCCTCGGCCTGGGGCAGAGGATGATGCACTGGATTCAGGCCATTTACTCATGCCCCTTGGCCAGAGTGAATGTTAATGGGCACCTTTCACAATCATTTGAGATGACCAATGGCACACGTCAGGGTTGCCCCCTGTCCCCCCTGATTTTCATCTTGACCCATGAGCCGTTCCTGCCAACCGTACAAAACAATCCAGACATCTCTGGTCTCATCTGGATAACACTCTTTCTCCAAAGATTGCAGCATTTGCGGATGACCTCCTCTTCTTTTGGTGCAACCCTCTGATCTCTATCCCAAACTTGCTTTCCGAGCTTAAGACTTATGAACTTGGTGGGAGGGTCCTGGTCTGGGGCTGCATGAGTGCTGCCAGCACTTGGGGAGCTTCAGTTAATTGGGGGAACCATGAATGCCAACATGTACTGTGAGCTACTGAAGCAGAGTATGATCCCCTCCCTTCGAAGACTGGGCCACAGGGCAGTATGCCAACATAATGATCCCAAACACACCTCCAAGATGACCACTACCTTGCTAAAGAAGCTGAGAGTAAAGGTGATGGCGTGGCCAAGCATGTCTCCAGACCTAAACCCTATTGAGCATCTGTGGGGCATCCTCAAACGGAAGGTGGAGGTCTTGAACATTCACCAGCTCTGTGATGTCGTCATGGAGGAGTTGAAGAGGACTCCAGTGGCAACCTCACAGGCATCCTCACTCCATGCCCAAGAGGGTTAAGGCAGTGCTGGAAAATGGTGGCCACACAAAATATTGACACTTTAGGCCCATTTTGGACATTTTCACTTAGGGGTGTGCTCACGTTTGTTGCTAGCAGTTTAGACATTAATGGCTGTGTGTTGTTATTTTGAGGGGACAGCAAATGTGTTTGATAATACATGTTCAGTGTTTAATGCCGTTCTAATATGGAATATATGTGTGCAACGCATATTGACCATGTGTATGGGCGAGCACTGCCCTCCTGTGATGGATCTGTAAAAGTGCATTTTCTTTATCGTACATCACGGGACACAGAGCCATAGTAATAACTATATGGGTATATAGGGCACCTTCAGGTGATGGACACTGGCACACCCAAGACAGGAAGTTCACTCCCTATATAACCCCTCCCATTACCGGGCGTACCTCAGTTTTTTCGCCAGTGGAGGTGTTGGTCACGTTGGAAGATGTGCTCTAAGGAGCTCCGCTGGAAAGATCCTTTCTGATTAAAAAACAGCTTCTACAGACCGGATCCACCCAAAGTGCCACTGAGGCCAAAGTGTATGATACCTGGGCCTCGTATAAAGAACGAGGTTTCGCCTGTAATGCCCCTTTTTGCAGGGCAGGACCCTGGGACCCAGTGCTTTAGTCATGCTCACATTACCATAAAGTTTTCCTGGCAGAGTGCTATACAGGTCCAAGGGAGTGGAACCCCCATAAAAAGGGACCCGGTCCTTGAAGGTTTTTTTTAACGCAGCCCGCCGTGATGGGTGAAGGTTGGATCTGTCTGATATCAGCAGAATCCTGCAGCGGGGATAAGGTAAGTGAAGAAGCCTAGAAACTGGAAAAAAGTCCACCTAGGATTTTTTTTTCTATGAGTGGAAAGTTGTAATGCCTAAAAGCCCCACTAGAGGGTGTAAATGCATACCTTATTACGTTTCTTCTCTAGCTTTGTGTCAGCAGACAGTATGTTGGGTCCAGCCAATCAGGAACATATTCAAGGGGGGAGTCCTGGATTACAGGGGAAGTTAACATGTGTGTAACCTTGCTACAGCTCCTCTCCCCCCCCCCCCCCCCCCCAGGAAAAGAAGGGGTTGGAGACTACAAACAGCCTGGTTTGCTCCCCACACCCCCCCTTTTCAGGGGATGCGGTATGGCTGTTTCCTGAGGATCCCCCTTCTGTTTCTCCCTCATATGGTATCTGCCGAATGGCAGATCCAAACAGCCCGCGTGCGATCGGGAATCAGGAGATTTTAAAATGATAGAGACGGAGGGAGGCGTGGCTTGCGGGACACAGCGTCTCCGTGGATTACACGGCGCAGGCACAGAGCTCAGAAAAACTGATCCCTGTCAGTTCCAAGCTGAAAGCCGGGCACTACAGACACAGGAGCAGTGGGGGCACGCAAGAGGGAGGTTACAGGCATTCCCAAAGGGAGCACTTTTCACTCAGCATCAGGCTGAACTTTATTGGCGACATTGTTATTTGCTAGACTATTGTTCAGCAAGTGGTGCATTTATTTAGTACCTCTGCTTTGTGCTTAGGACTATGCCTACCAAAAAGGTCAGTGCAAACACCTCAAAAAAGGTACCTAAAACATCACCCCCAGGCACTGAGGAGTCTAGTCGTGCCTCCACATTGTCATCTTCTCCTGAAATACCAGAAGTGGCTAGCCAGGATGAGCCATTGGGACTGGTGGGTGTTGCAGCTGCTGCTGACATCTCTGTCCCTGTATACGTGACTGAAGATGCCTTTTCCACCACCCTGCTGGGGCTAGAGGAAAGGCTAGGGGCTTTAATCGCATCTTCCATCCAAAGGGATAGGAAGCGTGGTAGATCCCCCCCTCCCCCACCTCAGACCCTTTATCAAGGGAGCAGTGGGTGCAAGATGAGGTGTTACCCTCAGGTGATCAGGAGGAAAGGCAATCCAATGACTCCTCTTCTGAGGAATCAACGGTGGATAAACCCTTTTCAGCCTCGCAACCTGAGAAATTGCTGGTACAGTCTCTTACAGAGATGGTTTGTTCCGCTTTCAAGCTGCCCCTAATGGAGTCAGCCGAAAGTTCAGTTTCTTCTTCGGGTTCCTTAAAACTTCCGCAGACTGTGCATGCGTTTCCCGTACATGCATTGCTGGAACAGCTTATTTATGCTGAATGGTATCATCAGGATAAGCATTTTCTCCCTCCAAAAAGATTTTCAGTACTTTATCATATGGAGGAGAAATTCACCAAAAGATGGAATGTACCAGCAGCTGACGCTGCCATATCTAGTGTGAATAAAAGTCTAACTTGTCCAGTAGACAATGCTCAAATGCTTAGAGATCCAACAGATAAAGGATTGGAATTTTTATTAAAATCCTCTTTTTCTTTGGCAGGTGCAGTTGCTCAGCCTGCAGTCGCTGCAATAGGCATCTGTCAATCCCTGAATGACCAGTTTAAACAGGCCGTTAAGGAGATTTCTGTGCAACAGGCCCGGGACTTGGCCGAACTGCCAAGGGCATTATGTTTTGCCATTGATGCTAATAAGGATTATTCACTTGGCGTCTTGCCTTGCACTTGTACTAATGCACATGCATAGGATCCTGTGGTTGAAAAATTGGTCAGCCGAAGCACCATGTAAAAGGCTCCTCACTGGTTTCCCTTTTCATGGGGATCTGTTATTTGGGGATGATTTGGACACATACATCCAAAAAATTTCAAGTGGGAAAAGTACCCTTTAGCCAGTAAAAAGAAAGAGTAAACGTCCTTCTTTTAAACAAGCCTCTTCTCCAGGGCCAGGGGCATTAGCCTCCTGGCAGTTGCGACGGCCTCCGCCATCAGGGTCTAGAGGAAAGCCTCAGGGTCAGCCCCAGGGACAAAAGAAGTCCTGGGGGCAGAAACCTGCAAAACAGAATTCTAAAACCTCTTTATGAAGGGGCGCCCTGCTCGTCAGGGTGGGGGGAAGACTTCTGCAGTTTTCAGAAGTCTGGCAGGAGGAAATTCAGGACAGATGGGTCATCTCCGCGATAGCTCTAGGTTACAAACTGGAGTTTTGAGAGTTTCCACCGCCTCGTTTTCTGAGGTCAAACGTTCCCAAAGATCCAGGGAAAAGGCAATCCCTGTTTCAGGCATTAGACTGGTTACTGGCTTAGGGGTGATCGTGGAAATCCCCACAGAAGGTTTGGGGTTCTATTCAAACCTCTTCAAGGTACCAAAACCAAGTGGAGATGTCAGACCCATTCTAGATCTCAAAAATCCTAATCAATTCCTGAAGGTCCGCTCTTTTCGCATGGAGTCGATCAGGTCGGTGGTTTCAATACTACAAGGGAAACTTCTAGCATCTATCGACATCAGGGATGCATATCTGCATGTTCCTATATTTCCTGCACACCAAAGATTTCTGCGGTTCGATGTAGAACAGCACCATTTTCAGTTTGTAGCCTTGCCCTTCGGACTTGCTACAAACCCCGGGTATTCACAAAGGTTCTGGCTCTGCCTCTAGCCAGGCTAAGGGCGCAGGGCATAACAGTCTTGGCATACTTGGACGATCTATTGATAATAGACTGGTCGGTTGCCCGCTTGGATCAAAGCATGCGCAGTACAACCAAATACCTGGAAAGCCTGGGTTGGATTCTCAACTTAGAGAAGTCTTCCTTAAAACCACTGAAAAGGCTGGAGTACTTAGGTCTGATCATAGACACAGTGCAGAAAAAGGTGTTTTTGCCTCAGGCAAAGATCAGCGCCATAAGAGAGCTGGTGCAGATGGTCAGGTCAAAGAGAGATCCCTCCATTCGGCTTTGCCTGAGGTTGTTAGGAAAGATGGTGGCTTCATTCGAAGCGGTTTCCTATTATACCCAGTTCCATTTGAGACTGTTGCAAAACAGTATCCTGCCTGCTTGGAACAAAAGGGTTCAAGCTCTACATTTGCCAATGCGGCTGTCCCCGAAGGTGTCCCAGAGCCTCAGTTGGTGGCTGATAACCCGGAATCTGCTGAAGGGAAAATCCTTCATACCAGTTATCTTTAAAGCGGTAATGACAGACGCCAGCCTTTCCGGCTGGGGAGCGGTACTAGAAAGGACAGCTGTCTAGGGACAGTGGTAAAGAACCTTGCCCATCAATATCCTAGAGATTCGGGCAGTGCGTCTGGCTCTGAAGGTCTGGACATTCAGGTTACGGGGTTGTCCTATCAGGATTCAATCCAACAATGCCACAGCTGTGGCCTATATCAATCGCTTGGCTATTTGCCAAAGATTGGGGACCCCGGACGTAGATCTTTTGGCGTCCAGGTTCAATATGTAGTTGGTCGACTATGTGTCCAGGACAAGGGGTCCACTCGCATGCGGAACAGATGCGTTGATGACTCAGTGGGATCAGTTCTCACTGATTTATGCATGTCCCCCTATTCAGCTGCTACCACGACTTCTTTGCAGAATCAAGCTGGAAAGAAAGCCAGTGACTCTTGTAGCCCCAGCATGGCCCAGAAGGTCCTGGTATGCAGAAATCGTAAAGATGGCAGTGGGAGATCCATGGTCCCTTCCACTGCGTCCAGACCTACTCTTGCAGGGACCGATATTCCATCCTACCTTAAAAACTCTAAATTTAACGTCTTGGCTATTGAGACCCACATTCTGAAGAAACTTGGGCTCTCCGGGTCAGTTGTCTCTACCTTTATTAATGCAAGGAAGCCAGCTTCCAGAATCATATATTCTAGAGTTTGGAGGGCTTATGTTTCCTGGTGTGAGTCCAAGGGTTGGCACCCTTGGAAGTATAGCATAGGTAGAATTCTTGCCTTTCTACAATTAGGGGTAGAGATGAAGCTGACCTTGAGTACTGTTAAGGGCCAAATCTCAGCATTATCTGTCTTATTTCAAAGCCTGCTTGCTTCGCATTCTTTGGTTCAGGTTTTTATGCAAGGGGTGATGCGGATCAATCCGCCAGTTAGATCACCTTTGAACCCTTGGGACTTGAACTTAGTTTTGTCAGCATTGCAAAAACAGCCCTTTGAACCGAAACAGCATATTCCTTTAGTCCTTCTTCTGACAAGGAAATTGGTGTTCTTGGTTGCTATATCCTGAGCAAGGAGGGTTTTGGAATTGGCTGCTCTTTCCTGTAGAGAGCCATATTTTTATTTTTATATTCGTGAGGACAGGGTCGTGTTGCGACCTCATCCAGGTTCTCTGCCTAAGGTGGTCTCTCAGGCTTTCACCTGAACCAAGATATTGTCCTACCATCGTTCCTACCAGGAAGAGAAGTCACTAAATTGTCTTGATGTGGCGAGAGCGGTCAAGGTCTATTTAGAGACGACTGCTCAGATCCGGAAGACTGATGTCTTATTTGTGCTGCCAGAAGGTCCTAGGAAAGGACAGGCAGCGTCGAAATCCACTATTTCTAAGTGGATTTGGCAAGTTATAATTCAGGCCTATGGTTTAAAAGTTAAGGTTCCTCCTTTTCGGGTCAAAGCACACTCTACCAGAGCGGTTAGTGCTTCTTGGGCAGTGCATCACCAGGCCTCCATGGCTCAGATTTGTAAGGCCGCAACTTGGCTTTCAGTCCATACATTCACCAGATTTTCTCAGGTGGATGTAGAAAGGTATGAGGATAACACTGGGTGCAGTGTGCTGCAGGCAGCAGTATATGGTCCTCAAGTCTGTTGGCGCCCTGCTGTTTGTGTCTCCCGCCCCTCAAATAGGATTGCTATGGGACGTCCCATATAGTTATTACTATGGCTCTGTGTCCCGTGATGTACGATAAAGAAAATAGGATTTTTATAACAGCTTACCTTTAAAATCATTTTCTTGGAGTACATCACGGGACACAGAGGTCCCTCCCCTCTTTCTGGGGTTTAGGTATATTCCTTTGCTACAAAATTGAGGTACACCCGGTAATGGGAGGGTTTATATAGGGAGTGAACTTCCTGTCTTGGGTGTGCCAGTGTCCATCACCTGAAGGTGCCCTATATACCCATATAGTTATTACTATGGCTCTGTGTCCCGTGATGTACTCCAAGAAAAGAATTTTACAGGTAAGCTGTTATAAAAATCCTATTTTTGTTTTTTAAATTCGCAAGTCACCTCTGTTAGTGTATGTAATGAATTGTATGTGTTTGCTTATTTGCAATAATTATTGTGGTTTGTGATTTAACCGGTTCCCGACCGGCGCACGCCAATGTATGTCGGCAGAATAGCATGGCTGTGCAAATGGACGTACCCATACGTCCCTTTGAATTTGACACCATGCCATTGCGTGTGCGCCGGCCAGGAGCTCCGTGAGTCAGGTTGCGGGTCCCGCAGACTCAATTGCCGCCGGGATACCCGCGATCGCCTCACGGAGAGGACGAATGGGGAGATGCTAAAGTAAACAAGCATCTCCCCGTTCTGCCTAGTGACAGTGTCACTGATCTCTGCTGCCTGTGATTGGGAGCAGAGATCAGTGATGTCTCACATGTAGCCACGCCCCCCCACAGTTAGTAACACATCCTTAGGACATACTTAACCCCTCCCTAGCCCCCTAGTGGTTAACTCCTTCACTGCAAGTGTCATTTACACAGGAATCAGTGCACTTGTATAGCACTGATTGCTGTATAAATGACAATGGTCCCAAAAATGTGTCAAAATTATCCGTGTCTGCCATAATGTCGCAGTCACGATAAAAATCGCTGATCGCCGCCATTACTAGTAAAAAAAAAAAATTAATAATTAAAATGCCATAAAACTATCCCTTATTTTGTAAACGCTATAACTTTTGCGCAAACCAATCAATAAACGCTTATTGCATTTTTTTTTTTTTTTTTTTTTACCAAAAATATGTAGAAGAATACGTATCGGCCTAAACTGAGGAAAAAACATGTTTTTTTAAATACTTTTTTGGGATATTTATTATCCACTTCAATACCAGGCACTTAGACACCTTCCCGCCCAGGCCAATTTTCAGCTTTCAGCGCTGTCGCAATTTGAATGTCAATTGCGCGGTCATGTAACACTGTACTCAAACAAATTTTTTATCATTTTGTTCCCACAAATAGAGCTTTCTTTTGGTGGTATTTGATCACCTCTGCGGTTTTTATTTTTTGCGCAACAAATAAAAAATGACCGAAAATTTTGAAGAAAAAACAAGTTTTTCTTTGTTTCTGTTAAAAAATTTTGTAAATAAGTACGTTTTCTTCAATGACGGGCACTGATATGGCTGCACTGACGGGCACTGATGAGGTGGCACTGATGAGGTGGCACTGATGAGGTGGCACCGATGATGGGCACTGATGAGGTGGCACTGATAGGTAGCACTGATGGGCACTGATAGGTGGCACTGATGGGCACTGATAGGTGGCACTGGTAGGTGGCATTGATGGGCACTCGTAGGTGGCATTGATGGGTAGTTATGGGTGGCACTGATAGTTGGCACAGATGGGTACGTATGGGCACTGATAGGCGGGCACAGATGGGCACTGACAGGTGGCACCGATGGGCACTGATGACACTGATTGTTTGCAGTGATGCCCCTAAGGGTGGCATTGCTGGGCATCACTGCAACATAATGGTGCCAATCAGTGCCCATTTGTGGGCACTGATTGGCACAGATTGGGCACTCTGGGCACATGTGGATGGCCATGGGGTACATACCTGGCCATCCACATGTCGCCCTGGTGGTCCTAGTGGCGATCCCTGGTGGTCCAGTGTGGTGATCTGAGGTGGGGATGCGCTGACCCCCCCCCCCCCCCCCCCGCCAGGAGAGCCACCGATTGGCTTTCCTCTACTCGCGTCTGTCAGACGCGAGTGAGGAAGAGACGATCAACAGCTCTTCCTATTGACAGCGTGATCAGCCGTGATTGGACACGGCTGATCACGTGGTAAAGAGCCTCCGCCGGAGGCTCTTTACCAAGATCGGTGTAGCGGTGTGTCAGACTGACACACTGATCCACCGATCGCCGCGATGCGCGCCCCCATGTTATCCTGCTGGACGTCATATGACGCCCAGTCAGGATAACTGAACCACCGCCCGGCCGTCATCTGCTATGGGCCGAGCGGGAAGTGGTTAAAGCAAAAATTTTTTTAAAAAATGCGTTTTTGTTTTTTTTCAAAATTGTCACTATTTTTTTGTTTATAGTGCAAAAAATAAAAACCGCAGAGGTGATCAAATACCACCAAAAGAAAGCTCTATTTGTGGGAAACAAAGGACGTCAATTTTGTTTGGGAGCCACGTCGCACAACGGCGCAATTGTCAGTTAAAGCGACGCAGTGCCGAATCACAAAAAATGCACTGGTCAGGAAGGGGGTTAAATTCTTCTGGGGCTGAAGTGGTTAAGCAAGATAGGATGAGCTGTGCCTATGATTAAATGTGTGACTGTGTGTGTGTATTAGAACATGTAGTTGGTCTTTGTACATGGTGTGCAATGGACAGAATTTAGAGCATGATGACAATATACATCTGCACATGTATTTATTAAAATATAAAGTGTGGGGGGGCGTGGTCTGGACATGGCCGAGTGGAGTTGTGTTCACTAGGAGCTCCCGGCCACCTCTCACCCATCCCGGCATTTCCAGCTCCTTTTAAAGCAGAATGCTCTCTTCTAAGAGACAAACAAACTGAAGGAACAAACAGAGAACCAGCCCGGCTACAAACACACCTGTTATAGGAGATTTCCAGAGACTTTTTGGGAGATCGCAACCCAGCTCCCCGGACCCCAAGATGGCGGGACCTCGTGACTCTCTCTCACAGTCACCAGCCCTTTTAAAGGATCCAGAGTCTTCAGAGGGATCAAGGAGCCCTGTGGTGTACCCAAGCTCCCCGGGAATGTCTACTGAGATTCGGGGGAACATGACCCCCCTCCCTGTCACCTTCAGGGCGGACGCGGAGTTAAAGGCTATCCTGCAGGCTCTCCCGACAAGAGCGGATATCGAGGCCTTAGTGGGAAAGGTGGAGGCCGCGCATAAACGTGAGATGAAAGAAATTAAACAAGACATGCAGTCCCTATCTTCCCGTCTCACAACAGGAGAGTTCTCTCTGGTGACCCTCGAGCAGAGAGTGGCCTCTTTGGAATCCACGCACAAAGACCAGGCTTGCTCCGCAGTGGATCTTCAGCTGCGCATGGAGGAAATGGAGGACCGGAGCCGTAGGAACAACTTGCGGCTCCGAGGCCTCCCGGAAGCAACGGGCCCATCAGACCTACTAGCCACTGTCACAGATATTTTCAGAAGAGTGGCAGGGGACCATCTGCCTGAGAGTGTGGAGATCGATCGAGTCCATAGAGCCCTAGGTCCTCGCCCGTCAGACCCTACCAGACCGCGCGATGTGATCTGCCGACTACATCACTACATTCATAAGGAGGCTATTTCTAGTGGTGCCTGGGAAGCAGGAGATATAGAATTTGATGGCGCAACAGTGAAGATCCTACCTGACATCTCCAGACCGACTCTCCACCGACGCGCCCTCTTGAAACCCCTGCTGGATCTAGCCAGACGTAGCAATGCCACCTATCGTTGGGGATTTCCGCTGTCGGTCACCTTCCTCAAAGACCAGAAGTCATTCCTCCTGAGGTCCCCGGAGTCTCTGCCTGCGCTCTTCACCTTCCTGGGAACAGACCCGATCGACATCCCCAACTGGTTGGATTACCTCCCTCGTGCGCCAGGACGAATAACCACCTCGCGGGGACAAGCTCCTCAACCACAGAGACAACAAAGATACGGACGTCGTCCCCGATCTTTATCTCAAGATGAGATACGGGAAACGTGAGTAGATGTGACTGTCCTCTATCTACCGCTGCTTAATCTCCAAGACCCCATATTGTTTTTTCTCTCCCCTGTATATTCCCACACTAACGATGTGGCTGATTCAGTACACCTTGTGCGCCCACTACTACGCCACAAGACATTACTGAGAATCCCTCCTACTCAATATTTTTTTTTTTTGCCCTTTACTTTGATTCACCACCGCGGACATACCCCCCTTTTTTTGCCCAGCTAGCCTCATGGCGGAACTCATGCTGTACTGGGGTCACGTTGTGTAGTGATTTTGGCTCATCCACAATGAACAGTACACTCACTGTGCTGGAGGATATCCTCTCTGTTTTGAGCCACCCCGTCCAGGGCGCAGGAGTTCAGGAGAACTACCATAGCCTAATACCTATACCACCCCATATATGGTCGTCTCCTATACTCTCAACTACAGAATTTATTAGTATATCTTACCAGTTTGTAGAGTATGCGGTCATCTGCTTCAATGTCAAGTGAACTCTCAGTTATGTTGGTTTAGATGTTATAGTTACCTGGAGAAATGTATACCACTACATTGTAGGCAGATGGTTCCTCCTCCTTGCCCGAGATGAGTACGGAACCCGGTCTATGGGTGTAGGCTGAAGGGGTCATAGGAGCGCTCATTTTCAGTCATATTCCCACAAACAATTTCTGGTGGGCACGTGACGCAGAAATGAGCGATTCACTAGCTTACTGTTGAGAACACAGGTTTTCTGATGTCCAATGTTAATTTTCTGTGTTGATTTTAGCATTCTGTTTTTTATTTTTCTTTACATTGCTTACTACCGATGGGATGTCGGGGTGGGTGGGAGCTCTGGGCTCCTGTCTACAGGTTATTGCCCACCCACTCCCCACATAGGCCATTGTGTACAGCCGGGGCTCCGGCTCTGTATACATAAGAAAGTTATTAAGACTCACCTATTTAGTTGGTTTTACGGGTTTTATTTGATCTAAACCCTCATATACCTTTTTCTCCTACCTCCTTCTTCTTTCTGATCTGTTCTGTCTCTTTACCACTCACCCCTACCTTTCCTCCCCCCCTCCCTTCACTTCCTGGATTAGATTACCCCCTTTTTACCCCGAGACATGGCGGTGGATTCTCTTACGGTGACCTCTCTTAACGCCAGGGGCTTGAACACTCCGGAGAAGAGACGTATGTTACTCTGCGACCTTAAAAAAATCTCGTACTGACATTGCCTTCATCCAGGAGACCCACTTTAAAACAGACAAATCCCCTATACTGCAGAATAGATCTTTCACCCGTGTTTACCATTCAACCAACTCCCAATCTAAATCTAGGGGGGTCTCCATAGTGATTTCCAGCAAACTACCATGGGAATTTCAAGAGATGTTAGCAGACCCCGAGGGGCGTTTTATATTTGTAAAGGGCTTGATTGCTGGGAACCAGTTCACATTAGCTACACTGTACGCCCCGAACGAACACCAGGACAGATTCCTTAAACGCACAATAGAAAAACTGACAAAATACAAACAAGGCCAACTACTCTTGGGAGGAGACCTAAATGTCCCTCTTGACCCCTTCAATAGACACTTCTTCTGGTAATTCCTCCTTCTCCCCCACTGCCAGGAAACGAATAATGCAGACTTTACATAGTGCTCAGCTGACCGATGTATGGCGCCTTCAGCATTCAGGGGAAAGAGACTACTCCTTCTTCTCTCCCCCACACAAGGTGTATTCCAGAATCGACCTTTTCTTGATGCCCCACGACCAGTTACACCTTGTGAGCTCCTCATCAGTAGGTCAGATCACATGGTCCGACCACGCTCCCATTTCCCTCACATACATCCTCACAGACCGACCCTCACCCAGATCCCTGTTTTGGCGTCTGAACGAGAGTCTTCTACAAATTCCTGAGGTACTGGAAGATGTAACCAAAGAGCTTGATCTCTACTTCCGGGAGAATGATACTCAGGGATGCGACCCCGGAATATTATGGGAGGCTCACAAGTGTGTCCTGCGGGGAGTTCTCATTAAACACGGGGCGTCCATAAAGAGAAAAAGAAATGAACAAATCACTAAATTACTCGCAGCTTTGGCCTCAGTAGAAATACAACACAAACACCCACTCAGGACCTGGAGGCGCAGTTGATGACGCTACGTACACAAATAACAGACCTATTACGCTACAAGGCAAAAGCGGCCCTTCAGTTTTGCCGCAAACTCTCCTATGAATCGGGGGACAAGTGCGGGAAACTATTGGCCAGATCTGTGAAAGAACTTAAATCAGCAGCTTATATCCCACAAATAATCGGCCCTGATGGCCAAAGAGCCAATACCCCAAAGCAAATATCCAAAGAATTTGGAGACTTTTACTCCAACTTATATAATCTCCCCAGCTCCCCTAGCGAACGAGCAACTGTAGAAAAATACATTTCAGACTCACAGCTCCCATCCCTTTCGGCTGAAACCCAGGAGATCTTAGATGAACCAATAACTTTGGAGGAACTCCAGTCAGCAGTGAAATCTATGAAAGTAGGCAAGGCCCCAGGACCAGATGGTTACACTGCTCAATACTATAAAGCCTTTCTCCCCATTTTAGGCCCACGATTAGTAGCTTTTTTTAATGTCCTAGGAGAAGAAGCTAGGTTCCCGAGTGAGACTCTTAAAGCCCATATTTCTCTGATTTATAAAGATGGGAAGGACCCGAGCGCATGCGGAAGCTACAGACTCATTTCCCTCTTAAATTTGGATCTAAAGTTATTCTCCAAAATAATTGCCACTAGACTGGCACAACATCTCCAAAACCTAATACACCTGGACCAGGTTGGGTTCATTCCCTCTAGAGAGGCAAGGGACAACACCATCAAAGCCCTTAATCTTATCCATGTAGCAAACGATAACAAGACCCCCTGTATATTTGTGAACACCGATGCTGAAAAAGCTTTTGACAGGGTGAACTGGAACTACATGTTTTCAGTTCTCCGTCATATCGGCTTAGGAGACAGGATGCTGACATGGATCCGAAATATTTATTCCAACCCCTCAGCCCAAGTAAAAGTTAATGGTGTGCTATCAAGCCCCTTTTCTATTGCTAACGGCACTAGACAAGGCTGTCCCCTTTCCCCCCTACTATTTGCCCTGTCCTTGGAACCTTTTTTATGCACTATTAGAGCAAACCCAGACATAACAGGGCTTCAAATAGGTGACTCCCACTGCAAAATTTCAGCTTACGCGGATGATCTATTATTCTCCCTAACCAACCCAAGAATCTCTCTGCCAAACCTCATGCAAGAATTTAAAACTTATGGAGCCATGTCTCACTTAAAGATAAACTTCTCAAAGTCAGAAGCAATGGGCATTTCTATACCCCCCCCCGACACTGAGGGACTTGCAGTCTAACTTCAACTTTAAGTGGACGGATATAGCCCTAACATATCTAGGCACAAAGATTCCCTCTGACCTGTCACGAATGTTTGACCTGAACTTCCCACCCTTGCTGATTAAAACACGGATTTTGTTAGAAAAGTGGAACACAGGTTTTCACTCCTGGTTCGGGAGATGTAATCTTTTGAAAATGTGCGTTTTACCTAAATTTACCTACCTGATCCAAGCATTACCCATTCATATCCCATCCTCATTCTTCAAGCAGGTCCAATCCCTTTTCACCAGATTTGTGTGGGCTTTATAAAAGCCCCGCTTGAAACATTCACAGCTCACGCTTCCCAAAAGAGAGGGGGGACTAGCATTACCTGACATTCGTCAATATTACCTTGCCTCTCACCTAGGGCGAATACTGGACTGGAGGAGAAATAAAACATTTAAACTTTGGGTCCAACTGGAACAGTCCCAAACACTGATACCTCTAAAGAGTGCACTATGGTGTTTTGATGCCCTCCCGCCTAAATTGAGGTCACACCCTTCAATAGGTACCACCCTGAGACATAGCCACCAAACAGCCATGCAGACCTCCCTCACAACAAAAAACTCGCCTCTATTTCCTATCCTTGGCCACCCAAACTTTACTCCGGGATTACATACAGCAGACTATAACAACCTTAGAGACTCAGGCAGAGATCACGCAGCCAAATTTATCATTGAAGGAAAATGGCCATCCATACATGATTTAATCAACCCAGCAGGTGACTACCATCTCCGTTTCTGGAAAGCTGCCCAACTGCACCATTTCCTCCACTCCCTACCAAAAACACAAACGTTTGTCCGCCAACTAACGACGTTCGAGGAGCTCTGTTCAGGAGAAGGCCCATTGGCCCATATTCTGTCCCAAACTTACTCATTATTAATCTCACCAAAAGAACAACCCCCACCTCCCTACTTAGCCAGATGGGAGAGAGACCTGAACTGCTCGTTTTCAGTAGCACAGCGACAACGTATAATCACACTTGCCCTTAAATCTTCGCTTTGCACTAAAATTCAGGAAACGAATTTCAAGCTCCTCACCCGTTGGTACCTGACCCCCTCCAGACTACAGAAATGCTTCCCTTCTTCCTCGAGCCGGTGTTGGCGCTGCGCTGAGGAGGAGGGAACCTTGATCCACATTTTTGGTCATGCCCGAAGTTGAAAGACTTCTGGGGTGAAGTCAGACGGATAACACAAAAGTGCACAGAGTATATTATTCCAGACGAGGCCGCATTCTTTCTCCTACACCTTTCCTCGATCCCCATCAAGAGATATAAGAAATCTCTCATACGCCACTTGCTCAATGCAGCAAAGACATGTATCCCACTTTGCTGGAAACAACCCTCTCCACCAGCCCTCTCGATGTGGCTGCGGAGAGTGGAGGACATAAAGAATATGGAAGACCTGATCCTTACTGCTCAACATAAACAAGAAGCCTTTAAAAAAACATGGGACATATGGAACGCATTTATTTTTTCCGAGGAAGGACAACGCTTACTTGGCTCATAACTTCTCCCCCACACGTTTTAGGTGGACTCTGTTGGGACCGGTATACTGGTTTAACTACCGCCATGTCTCCTTCTTCTCCCGTCTCCTTCTTCTCCCACCTCCCGCTACTTCTCTATTACTTCTCTTTCTTCCTCTAAAACCCTCTCCCTTATCTTTCCCACCTCATCTCTGGTCTAGGGACTTCGGTCCCCATTTTCTTTAGAAATATGGAAAAAGTTGGGGGGGGGGGAGTACCCCGGAGCTGTAGATATCAGCACATTGTCTCGGGTTTCTCTATTCCCTACCTGAAATATTCATATACTCGGAAGTAGCAGACCTAACTATGTACTGTATCATATTTTGTACTAATTTGACCCTTGTATAATGACCACGACAAAGTGCTTATTGTTTATGTTTTTGTATCGGGGCCCCCACCCCTGTTTGGAGTTGAATAAACTTGATATTTGAAAAAAAAAATAAGTGTGAAAAATCTGTGATAAAGGTGCTGAAATTAAAGATTTGTTATAAAACAATTAAAACCTATATCTTTGTTGAGGCCCGATGGCGTGAAACAATTAAGCTCATAGATCTACTGGGTTTCATTCTGTGATATGAGTTGTCGCAAGTCCCCTCCCCTCCAATTTTTGACCACCCTGTCAATGCCACAGAAAGATGGGACTCTATTGTGACTGATACAAAAATGGTTAAATACGTTGTGGGACCTGACTCCCTTTTTAATGTTAATGTGTTTGTTAATTCACTTAAAAAGAGGTCTAATGGTTCGTCCCACATAATATATTTTTCATGATTTTTAAGAAAATCTTTTTTGCATATGCACTCATTAACCATGAGCAGGCTTTTTGAGGCTTCAACAAAATGGCATGTGCTGTATTTTTCCTGAAGATGCAAGCGCTGCAAAATGCATTGAAAAGGCAGCCATCTCGTCTCACCTACCCCACTATCTCATCAGCCTACACTACAGTCACATGCCGACCCAGTGGCCACGGGACACGCATTGAGGCATACATTCCAGTTGGGCTGCTTGTGTTGGTGTCTTTCAGACACCCAGTAAATATGAGTAGTATTTTACTTAATTTGTTTGATATGTGGTTTTAATTCAATCTTGTTTTAAGAAAGGAAAAATGTACAGTAGACAGTTATGTCATACAAAAAAAATAGAAATAGACATCAATGCGATACTGGTAACATATCGTCTCATGGTTTAGACAATTCGTGACCTTCAATTGATTTAGTTTGATATATAAGCCTGTGTAGCTATATCGTCTAACCTGACTTATTAAGGGTAGGTGAGCACCACTATCCACTCAACGAGTGGCGCCCACCTATTGCAAACAAGCTAGG
This sequence comes from Aquarana catesbeiana, assembly GCF_042186555.1. Taxonomy (NCBI): domain Eukaryota; kingdom Metazoa; phylum Chordata; class Amphibia; order Anura; family Ranidae; genus Aquarana; species Aquarana catesbeiana. Next base: position 145,813,359 of record NC_133336.1, on the reverse strand, counting down.
GCTTTTGTTGCTATGCTAAATGCGTTTTCTCTGAGGGGGAAGCTCTGTGTGTGTCACACTATCGGTCGTGTAGCGCTGCAACATGGAAAGGAAAAAAGAAGAGACAAGGGAGTAAGGAATATAGATATTAAGAGAAAGATATTCCACTCTGATTATACAGTTGCATTGGTGGAGTCCTCTGTAGCCCATGGAATAAATTCTGCGGAGTAACGAAACATAGACCACGAGGTCCAGGTCTTGGGGAATTGCTCCTCCTTACCCATTTCCTGCGACAACATTCATTCCAGTCTATTGATTTGGTCCACTTCAATTGCCCAATCCCCCAGGGAAGGCATGCTTGTCGACTTCCAGTGTCTGGGCAGAATCGTTCTAGCTTCTGCCAGAAAGTGACGCAGAACATCTTTTTTGACCGATTTAAGCGGGCCAGGGAGCATAGCAGAACTACCTCAGGAGAGGGTGTAATTGAAGTCGCCATGAGTCTGCAGTACAAGTCGAGGATCTTTTGCCAGAACCTCCGCACAGGGGGGCATTCCCACCAAATGTGAAGTAAGGTTCCCTTGGATGAGAAACAACGCCAGCAGGTATCCGGGAGTGCCGGGTTTATCCAGTGTAATGTCGAGGGACATCTGTACCAACGGGCCACCAATTTGAATCCTTTTTCTTGCGATTTGGAGGCTAAGGATATTTTGTGAGTCAGAATGAAGCACTTTTGCCAATCTACAGGTGAAATGGAGTGACCCAAATCTTCCCTCCAGGCCTGTGTGTATGGGGGGAGGTCAGGATTATAGACCATATGTATGAGAGAGTATAGTTGAGAGACCACATGCGTAGGGGGGTCAGTCTGGAGCAGCATGCTCTCCAAGTTTGTTAGGTAGGTAAGTACATCAGGCAAGGATGGGAAGGTTTGAATAAAAGATAGCACCTGTTGCCTCTGCAGCCAGTGCGTCGAAGTATGGAAAGATGGGCCGGAGGGAACGTCTTGAATCAGAGAAGAATCTGAACGCAGGACTTGGGCAAGTAGTCTGTGATCCTCCTTACACCAAGGGCCAAAACTTGCAACTTGTAAGGCCAGTGGAAAAGCCGGAGTTCCAAACAGTGGAGTCATGGGTCCTTTCAGAGGAGATGGGGTCTTGGAGGAATTTATTCGGGTCCAAATTTGTATAGTTTGTCGGGTGAGGTCGCTCAGCGGTATCCCCCCTTTCAGGAATTCAGTAGGCGTCCACGGTAGCGTGCGGAGATCTATTGAATTGATATGGCTCTTTATTTGTACCCATAATTTGGTGGAGGAATGATGGAACCAGTTAAGTATATGTGTGAGTACTGCTGCTCTATAGTATATAGAGGCATCTGGAGCTTCAGCTCCACCACGAATCTTGGGGAGTGATAGAGTCTCATAGCGTATCCGAGGACGAGCCCCCCCAGATAAAGGAGGAGAACAGTTGGCGGAGCTTCTTAAAGAACCAGGAGGGTATTGAAATGGGAATTGTCTGGAACAAATAGAGAAACCGAGGGAGGACAGCCATTTTTACAGCATTCACCCTGCCTAGCCATGATGGGCGTTTTTTCGTGTAGTTTGATAGATCTGTCTTGGTTCTAAGCAAAAGGGGAGCATAATTCAGAGAGAACAATTGTGACCTTTCTGTGGGTATTTGGATTCTGAGGTAACGGATGGAAGTGGAACCTGTTTTAAAGGGAAACTTAATGGAGACTTGGCGGAGGGCCTCCTGGGACAAAGATGTTCAGGATTTCTGACTTGGTATGATTCACTTTGAAATTGCTCAGCTTCCCAAACCTTGTGAATTCCTCCAAAATATGTGGTAAAGATAGATGGGGTTGGGCTACAAACATTAACAGGTCATCCGCAAAGAGAGCCAGTTTGGAATTAGTAGGGCCTATCGATACACCCGAGATGTTAGGGTTATTGCGCAAGGCAAACTGGTAACATATCGTCTCTTGGTTTAGACAATTTGTGAGCTTCAGTTGATTTAGTTTGATATACCCCGGTTTCCTCCCACACTCCAAAGACATGCTGGTAGGTTAATTGGATCCTGTCTAAATTGTCCCTAGTATGTATGAATGTGAGTTAGGGACCTTAGATTGTAAGCTCCTTGAGGGTAGGGACTGATGTGAATGTACAATGTACATTCACATCACATAAATTGACGGCGCTATATAAGTACCTGAAATAAAATAAAATAAATAGATATATAAGCCTGTGTAGCTATATTGTCTAACCTGACTTATTAAGGGTAGGTGAGCACCATTATCCACTCAACGAGTGGCGCCTGTTGTTTATGCATTTGGTTGAGGATTTGCCCTCTCTTGGATGCTAATTTGAGGCCATTTACATTGTAGGAGCAAGATTTCAGACGAGGACGAGATAGTACTGTGTGGGCCATAGTGGAATGAGAAGAAGAGTGTCAGATTACAGACAGCAGAAGGAGGAAGAGGGATGGGGGCGGGAAACTTGTAAGGTGGCAAAAATATACCAGGACAAAACTAGAATGGGGGCACACCTAAATAAGGAGCCTAACAAATCTAAGGGGTCCACGAAAACGAGACACCACGTGAAAAATCACGTACGAAGGCACAGTTCGTGCCCAGCCTGTTGAGGGTGGGAGGTCGAGGTGGAGAATCTGAGCCATGAGCCCAGTAGCATAACAGGCATATGCAGCTTATCTGAGGCACATCAGTGTAACAAAACATTTAAACAGCAGAACACACATCAGATCGTCTGTAAAAGAGGGTGGCGGTCCGTGTGGGCAAATGTCCCCGCACAAGCCCGCCCTCTCTCCTTCACAGAGGAGACATCAATCCGTGAAATAACATCATGGGGGGGGGATAAACATTTTCAACATATGCTATACATAGACCCCAACAGGGGACCCAGAAACAATTCTGTGTAGTAATACTGAAGTCAGTAACAATGTGTAATAACATTTCAAGGTGAGACTAAGCGATGTAGGAGAAACCGTATACGGAGAGCTAGAGGTGTCCACGTGGATAATGGCAAGAGACCGTGGACCCATCCAGTCCATCTATCGACCCCTCCACCTGTGGGACATTTCTGCTAAACACATAAAGATTAGGCCAGTGTGGTAAAATATGTTAACTCAATAGCATATCCAAATCAAACATCAGAAATTTGCAGTCCCTCAGCCTCTCCCTAACCCCTGCTAGGTACAACACACTAGCAAAGGGCAGGGAGAATGCCTGCCAATGTTTTGCACCTTCTATCCTGAGACATTGGGTTACAGAGCAGGTCATTTTGTCTCCCAGTGTAACATATCCTGCTGAAATCAGGTGGAACAAAGAAGGAAAAATGTAAAAAGAAAAGAAAAAGCCCCCAAAAAACTCTGTAGAGGGGGAGTGGGGGATCCAAACAGCGACCTGACCAGGAGACAAAAGATGAGCAGTGTACTGGGATGGTGCTAGTCATGTGGAGAGTGTTGAAATGGCTTCATGCAACGTCTTAGAGGTACCTTAATCTTCTGGGGAGCTAGGCCGCTGTATTCTAGGGCCTATAGAATGTGATCTGGACCTCGGGTGCCTGCGTCGTTGTGGGAGAGGGTCACATGTTTGCACCCTGGTGTGGTCATCTGGCGGGTCCAGCCAGTTCGGTACATCAGTTGGGTCTTCTTCCAGAAAGCTGAAAAAGGCTGGGAGTTGATCCGGGTCGGAGAGGATAAATTTGTGCTCAGCCCTGGTCACCTTAATATCGAAGGGGGTGTCCCCACATGTAAGTTGCTCCGGCTTGACGTATCAGGTCTAGTATTGAGCGTACCATGCAGCGCATGTGGAGAGTGTTGTGAGATAGGTCTGAGTACAGTTGGATAGCAGAACCATCAAAGTCCACGGGACCCAAACGCCATGCCTTGCGCATAAGTTCTTCTTTATGGGTGTAATAGTGAACCCTGCAGAGGACATTGCGTGGGTGGTCACTTGGTTTTCTCCTTGGCCCCCCCACTCTGTGCACCCGGTCTAGTTCAATGGGGGATGAAGCCTCTCTGCCCAGGACTATGTTGAGGTTGGCAGTGACAGAAGGTTTTAAGTCTGTACCCGCCATGGCCTCCGGTATGCCTTACAGCCGTATATTATTCCTGCGGCTCCTATTTTCTCTGTTTTCTATGCGCAATTGATGTTGTCGTATATGGTGCAAGTGCTCCCTGGAGGCTTGCTCGAGGGATGTGATGCAGGCCGCATGGTCAGATTGAATGTCAGTTAGGGCAGACACTGCGGTCTTATTAGTTGAGACCTGCTGTTGGAGGGTCTAGAGGTCTTTTGTGGAGTGAGGCCTCCATTTTGATCGCCCAGGACTCAAACGCCGCTCGGAAGGCCGCCAGAAGGGTCGAGGCCTCAGATCTAGTCGATCCTCCTGAAGTTTGAGGGGCCACATCCCCAGGGCCTCTGTCCAGAAGCAGGGCAGCAGGGGGTCCCAGACCTGTACGCCACAGCTGATAGGTCCGAGTGCAGGACGGGGGGGTTATCCGATTCCTCGCTGCTGTCTGTCACTGGCTGAGTGGGGGGAGGGGGCTTGCCCTTCCCCGGGTTACGAGCAGACGCCATCTTGTCTTTGGGAGTGCGGGAATCAGACTGAGATGTGCGGAGCAGATATCGTTGGATTGTGCCCTGTTGCGGGTCCGTGGACTCAGTAGATCGAGCACTGTGTGCGGACATGCTTTTCAAAGATGTGTGATGACTGAAGGATACAGCTACGGGCAGTAATGGAGCTCAGAAGCTCATTGCTTTAGCCATACATGGTCTGTCCTGCTCCTCTGCAAAGTATGTACAGGGACCACAGGGTGGGTGCTGACCCCGCTGGGCCACTCTTGTGGCTGTGCAGGGAGTGATCCAGGCTCAGAGGGGTAAGAAGACCAGGAGTGTGTGTGTATACTGCAGCTTGGGTGGAGCAAGATGGCCGCCACTCGTGGTCAGGGCCGTGGTTACAGTCCGTGTACTGATGGGGTTAGATGCTTGCTAGTATCTCCGTCGAGGGCCACAATCTGCCAGGCCAGGGTGCCACGAGGGGTGGGTGAGGCTAAGATTGGGCCCAGAGGAGACAGGGGGCTGCTGGGGTGTAGCAAGATGGCCGCCACACTCTCTGGGGCCAGGGCAGAACCTTGAGCACAGATTGGGGTGAATGTTCACTTAATATACCCGTTGGGGGTCTCAAGTGGGGGTGGCTGGGGTTTGGATTGTGCCCAGGAGAGACTGATAGGCCTCCGGGTGTAGCAAAATGGCCACCGTCACTTACCAGGTCCCACTGGCAGGCCTCCTAGAGCGCCACTGAGGGGATCACGGGCCCCAAGTAGCAGGCTGTATTATGTCCCCAGTTATATTACAGGAGGAGATCCGGTCTCAGGGCAGGTGTAGCAGGAGACAGCGCCGGCTCGGCGTCCGGGGGGAGCAAGATGGCCACCGTTCCCCGTGGGTGGGCCGGAGCCGCAGCCTTAACTATCAGGCGGCCGGAGCTCCACGATCCCGATCCCAGACGGCTCCCTCTTAGTCTGTGGGGTCAGCGCCGGTCCGCAGGTGAGTACAGCTCCAGGTGCGTTCTATGCCGGGAGGAGCTTACCCCAGGCACGTCTGCCCAGGTCTCCGTTCGGCCACCCCCCCCTGATAGGTGGTTTTAATAAACATGTTTCTGGACATTTTATTGCATGCGCCATGACCCAAAATCGTATCCACTTATTGTGAGGAGCCGAGAAGTAGAGAAAAGGAATTGTATTTATCTGCCTTATGGCTGCTTTGTCAGCCGCATCTTTTTGATAAGAGTTTACTGCATCTAGGATTTGGACCAGACTCGCAATTGATTAATCAAGGCAGAATCACCACTCTTTTGCACCGTGTATTTAGAGGCTATTGGGATCTCTTCTAACAACATGTTTTAGTGATTTTTAGTAACACATCCATATTAGAGCTGCACAATTTATCGTTAAAGAATTAAGATTGCGATTCTGCCCCCCTCCCGATCTTAAAGCATTTCTTCGATTCAGTGCAGAGAATTCTCTGCTCAAGCTGACAGCTGTCAAAAAAATAAAAAAAGGGCAGCCTGCCAAGTTTATCACAACATCGCTTAAACGGAGATAAAAAGAAACATTGTAACACTTAGTCCTTTTAGATCAAAGGAATTAACTTTGGTCTGTAAATGAGGTCAGTTTAACCACTTAGACTAGACCTTTTTAGACACTTGTTGCTTACAAGTTAAAATAATAGGATTTTTTAAAACAGCTTACCTGTAAAATCCTTTTCTTTCGAAGGACATCACGGGACACAGAGCCACAGTAATTACTGATGGGTTATATAGGTATCACTGGTGATTGGACACTGGCACACCCTATCAGGAAGTTCAACCCCCTATATAATCCCTCCCCCTTGCAGGGATACCTCAGTTTTGTAGCCAAGCAATATAGTGTATTAGAAGAGGGGCGGGACCTCTGTGTCCCGTGATGTCCTTCGAAAGAAAAGGATTTTACAGGTAAGCTGTTTTAAAAAATCCTATTTTCTTTCTCGAACATCACGGGACACAGAGCCACAGTAATTACTGATGGGATGTCCCAGAGCAATGCTACCTGAGGGGGGGGAACCACGACCAAGTAGGGTGCAATCAGACCTGAGGACCCTGTACCGCTGCCTGCAGCACACTACGCCCAAAGGCGATATCCTCATGCCTTCTCACATCCACCTGATAGAATCTGGTGAATGTATGAACTGAAGACCAGGTTGCGGCCTTGCAGATTTGAGCCATAGAGGCCCGGTGATGCACTGCCCAAGAAGCACCAATAGCCCTTGTGGAATGTGCCCTGATCTGAAACGGAGGAATCTTCTGTTTCAAACCCTAAGCTTGAATGATCAACTGTCGAATCCATTTAGAAATGGTAGCTTTTGACGCTGCCTGTCCTCTATTGGGACCCTCTGGCAGCACAAACAAAACATCCGTCTTGCGGATCTGAGTAGTTGCCCCTAGATAGGCCTTAACTGCTCTTACTACATCCAACGAATGTAGAGATCTCTCTTCCGGAGAACAGGGATCTGGAAAAAAGGAAGGTAGAACAATGTCTTGGTTTAAATAAAAATCAGAAACCTTCGGTAAAAAACTAGGCTGAGGGCGTAGTACCACTCTATCCTTGTGTATAATCAAATAAGGCTCCTTACAGGAAAGAGCTGCTAATTCTGATACTCTTCTAGCAGAAGAGATGGCCACCAGAAAAATTAATTTCCTTGTCAACAAGACCAAAGGAATCTGACTTATTGGTTCAAAAGGCTGTTTCTGTAACACAGCCAGGACCAAATTCAAGTCCCAGGGGTTTAGGGGCGCTTTAACCGGAGGATTAAGACGCATCACCCCCTGCATAAAGTTTCGGACCAAAGAATGCGAAGCAAGTGGCCGCTGAAATAATACTGATAAAGCAGAAACCTGGCCCTTGATGGTACTCAAGGCCAGCTTCATCTCTAATCCCATCTGTAGAAAATCAAGGATTCTACCTATGACATATTTCCTGGGATGCCAACCTCTGGATTCACACCAGGTTATATAAGCCTTCCAGACTCTATGATAAATCATCCTGGAAGCTGGCTTCCTTGCATTAATCAAGGTAGATATGACAGGACCTGAGAGCCCACGACTCTTCAGAACGTGGGTCTCAATAGCCAAACCGTCAAATTTAGCGTTTGTAAGGCAGGATGGAACACTGGACCCTGAGATAACAGGTCTGGGCGTACCGGTAGGGTCCACGGGGAACCCACCGTCATCCTTACTATTTCTGCATACCAAGTCCTTCTGGGCCAAGCGGGGGCCACCAGAAGTACCGACTTCCTTTCCTGCCTGATCCTGTGAAGGAGTCGTGGTAGTAGCAGAATAGGCGGGAATGCGTAAATCAGTGAGAACCGATGCCACGGAATCACCAACGCATCCGTCCCGCATGCAAGAGGATCTTTTGTCCTTGCCACAAATCTGTCTATCTTTTTGTTGAATCGGGATGCAAAGAGATCTACATCTGGAACCCCCCATCTTTGGCATATGGCCCAAAAGACGTCGGGATGCAGAGACCATTCCCCTGGAAGTAACTGCTGGCGACTTAGATAGTCCGCCTGCCAATTCTCTATTCCCGGGATGAAAACTGCCGATATGCATGGCACATGCATCTCTGCCCAGACTAAGATCTGATTCACCTCTTTTTGAGCAGCTCGGCTCCGGGTGCCTCCCTGATGATTGACATAAGCCACTGCTGTGGCATTGTCGGACTGGATCCTGACCGGACAACCCTGTAGCCTGATAGTCCAGGCTTTTAGAGCTAGATGTATCGCCCGGATCTCCAGAATGTTGATGGGTAAGGTCCTCTCTGTCTTGGACCATACCCCTTGGACCGCAGCTTGTTCCAGAACTGCTCCCCAACCTGACAGACTGGCATCTGTTGTTACCACCGTCCAGGTAACCGGTAGAAAGGATTTCCCCTTCTGCAGGTTTTCGGGTATGAGCCACCAATTGAGGCTCTGACGCACCGCATGCGACAGGTGCATCGGAAAGTCTAATGCCTGAACCTTCTTGTTCCAGGTCGACAGAATACTGTGTTGCAGCATTCTTGAGTGAAACTGAGCATAGGGAACTGCTTTGAATGAAGACACCATCTTCCCTAGTAGCCTCATACAAAGGCGGACTGAGGGACCCTTCTTGGTCCTTACTGTCAGAATCAGCTCTCTCAAAGCAGTGATCTTTGCCTGGGGTAGAAATATTTTCTCCTGGCTTGTATCTATAATCAGACCTAAATACTCCAGTCTTCTTACTGGTTTTAGGAAAGACTTTTCTAAGTTGAGGATCCAACCCAGGTGTTCTAGATACCTGACCGTGGTCCTCAAGTTTCCATTCAAAGAGGCTACCGACCGGTCTATCAAGAGCAGGTCGTCTAGGTATGCTATGACAGCTATACCCTGAGCCCTTAATCTGGCCAGAGGAGGAGCCAAGATCTTTGTGAACACTCGAGGTGCAGTGGCTATCCCGAAAGGCAGAGCCACAAACTGGAAATGGCGCCCTCCTACCTCGAAGCGCAGAAACTTCTGATGAGCAGGAAAAATGGGCACATGCAGATATGCATCTCTGATGTCTATTGATGCCAGAAATTCTCCTCCCTGCAGGGTGGGAACTACTGTTCGAATTGATTCCATGCGGAAGGATTGAATCCTTAGGAATCGGTTCAGATCCCTTAAGTCCAAAATGGGCCTGACATCCCCATTTGGCTTTTGGACCTTAAAAAGGTTGGAATAGAAGCCCAATCCCTGGTCCTTTGCGGGAACTATCATAATGACCTCCTGCGACAAAAGTCGCTCTAACGCTAGGAGGAGCGACTGCTTCTTCTCTGGGTCTCTGGGAACACTTGATCTGAGGAACCGAGGAGAAGGGAATTCCTGAAACTCCAGCTTGTACCCTAAGGTTACCGTGGAGACTACCCATCTGTCCTGGAAGTCCTCGTGCCAGAGCTCTGAGAACTGTCGCAGTCTTCCCCCCACTCGAGTGAGCGGGGGCGCCCCCTCATGCAGAGGTCTTAGTGTTTTGCCTAGTAGGCTTCTTTCCCCAGGACTTCTTTTGTCCCTGGGGTTGACTCTTGTCTCTGGACCCCGATGGAGGCGGCCGTCGAGACTGCCTGGAGGCTGAAGCCCCCGGCGCTGGGGAAAGAGTCCGTTTGAAAGAGGGACGCTTACTCTTCTTCTTGACAGGTAAGAGAGTGCTTTTCCCACAAGAGATTCTCTTGATATAGTTATCCAAGTCCTCTCCAAACAACCTTGCACCACGAAATGGAAACCCAGCCAGTAGCTTCTTACATGGTGCTTCGGCTGACCAATTCAACCATAGGATTCTACGTATATGCACCAACCCCAGTGAAAGACGGGAGGTTTGCACGATAGAATCTCTAATGGCGTCAACCACAAAGCATAAGGCCGCTGGGAGGTTAGCAAACCCCTGGGCCTGCTGTTCAGGTAATACTTTGATGACCTGCTTAACATGGTCTCTTAAGTATTGACAGACTCCAATCGCTGCTACTGCAGGTTGGGCCACTGATCCTGCTAAGGAGAAAGCATCCTTCAATAGGGATTCCATCCTTTTATCTACAGGATCCCTGAGCATCTGAGCATTGTCTACAGGACAAGTCAGGCTATTATTTACGGAGGAAATGGCGGCATCAATAGCCGGTATTCCCCACATTTTAATAAACTTTTCTTCCATCGGATAAAGTGTTGAAAACTTTCTCGGCGGAAAAAAACGTTTGTCTGGGTGATCCCACTCAGAATAAATAAGCTTTTCAAGTAAAGTATGAACAGGAAAAGCATGTGCTGCTTGGAAAGGTTTCAGTGACCCCAAAGCAGAAGAGAATTCTTTAGCAGTTTCAGGTATGGGCAACTTAAATGTGGAGCGGACCAATCCAGTGAGGATCTGCACTAAGACTTTCTCCTCTTGGGAAGTCGCAGAGGGTCCCTCTCCACCTGAATCCTCCGAAGAGGAATCATCCATCCCATCCCGATCCTCTGAAAGGGATTCATCTCCTTTATCCCAGAGCTCCTCTGTCTGAGGGTCTTGGGGAACAGAGGAAAGCCTAGTGCGTTTTCTTCCACTGAGTGAAGACGTAATCACGGCCATTAATCTTTCCTCTAGACCATTAATGGTTGAGGAAAAAACCTCTTGTGTAATATATACAGGGGCTGAAGTGCCAGAAGCAGGTGTAGCCCCTGACCCTGATGGCTCTCCCTGGCTAGCCGTCCCTGGCCCATCTTTAGGGGGGGAGGATGCTGCCGACAGGGGGCCCTCAGAACCTGAACGAGATCCCCTAGTGTCTCTGGTTCCTGGGGTGCTTGAACCTCTTCTACCCATAGTGCAAAGCAACAAGGTGTGAGGTATACAAATGAACACTGCCCGCTGAGTGATGTAGTCTGGCTAAAAGCCTTGCTACCCAATGCTCAGTCTGGTGTTACTTCAGTAAATGCTGCCTAGGAGAATGCCTGTGTCCCACCTTACATGCGACCGTCAGCTCTGTGTCTCTCAGAAGGCTGTGTGCACCTGTACAGAGTGCCTCTAATAGCCTGCAGCTGGCCTGAGTGGGAGTCTAAGCACCTGTGCTGACGTCCCGCCCCCTCCTCTACCACCCCCCCCCCTTGAGTTTTGAAAAAACTAGCGCTTCCCGCGCTGCCGACTCTCCTGTCATGCTTCCGGAGAAAGGCTGGGGATGGGGGGGGGGAGGGAGGGAGGCTGGTAACAAGATCTGCCTGAACGGCTATCTTGAGAGATGGTGGCCATTAGGCCGCAGAGCCCGGGTGGTATAACCACTTTCTAGACCCCTGTGGCCCCTCTCTAGCCTGGGGGGGAACATTCAAACATGAGAAATCCCCCTTTCCACCTTACCTGTTTGCAGCCTGCTTGATACGCTGGGACATAAACAGCGATTACAACACCTGAGACAGAGTCAGCATGGGTAGGTTTGTGCTCTTGGCAGCCCCCGGTGGTCACAATAGGCATAGCATGCATTTACCTTAAAGGAGAAAAGCCACTAGAACTCAAAAATTCTGTGGAATCTCCTCTTACCTTATCCAGCCGCAGGGTGCTGTTTACACAGACCCAATCTTCACCTCTCACGGTGGGCTCCGTTTGAAAAAACCGTCAGAGACTGGGGCCCCCATCAGTAGGGGATCCAACAGTTCTGGGACCGTAAAGCACCTCGCCAGAAATTAGGAAGTTTAAAGCCATTTTCTGATCTGCGGGGTCCAGCTCTCTAAAAAGAGAAGCATTACGGGTAAAACCTCGTTTCTTCGGACACGAGGCCCGGGTACCATTCAATTCGGCCATGAAAAGACACTTTGAATGGATCCGGTTCGCCTGGCTTGCCCCAGTATAGGATATCAGGATATTCCCTTTGGAGCTCAGCACAGGACATCTTTACACGTCCATCACCTAAGACACTGGCGTAAAAACTGAGGTATCCCTGCAAGGGGGAGGGATTATATAGGGGGTTGAACTTCCTGATAGGGTGTGCCAGTGTCCAATCACCAGTGATACCTATATAACCCATCAGTAATTACTGTGGCTCTGTGTGCCGTGATGTTCGAGAAAGAAAAGTATATTTTGCTAGAAAATTACTTAGAACCCCCAAACATTATTTTTTTTTTTTTTTTTTTTAGCAGAGACCCTAGAGAATAAAATGGCGGTTGTTGGAAAATTTTATGTCGCACTGTATTTACGGTCTTTCAAATGCATTTTTTTTTAATGCACTTTAATGAGTAAAAAAAAAAAAAAAGTTAAACAATAAAGTTAGCCCAATTTTTTTTGTATAATGTGAAAGATGATGTTACGCCACGAGAATCATGAGAGAATCGTGATCTTTATTCTAAGCAAAAAAATTGTTTTAATTTTAGCCAGAATCGTACAGCTCTAATTCATATGGACCATTTGTTAATACTTTCAAATGGACTATTTTTATTTATAGTTGGTGTGAGAACAAAAACTTTATACTGCCGATATCGTGTAAAGTTTGACACTGGATGCTTTTTAGAGAACACTGGGTATATCTTAATTATGTATGAATATTCATGAATGTATGCACAAAAATCGGTGTCCGTCATAAAACTGTAAGGCTAGAGCTGTATGCCTGGGGACCCTGGAGGTGGTGTTACTTTGATATCGGGTCCTTGTCCCCCAGGACACATAGACTCTGAGAACCTTGTGTATGCCATATTGGAAATGGTGACTGGAAGAGTATGTCTTGGATTGCTTAAAATGGGACAGTGATATTTATCCACAATATCTCCTAGAATATATGTAAAGACTATTCTTGGTTTGTTGATTCTGAACTCAACATGTTGAGAGAGCTGATCACATTGGCCTGTAGAACTGGGTAGGAGCTGGACAGTCTACTCCTACTATAGTTTGTTGCCTACTAGGCTGAGGAGGGGGGAGATCACTGTTTGTATTGTTAATTGTAATTAGCTCCTGCTATTGTGAGAAGGTGTCCTGTGTTTATACTACTGTGTGAAGCTCGGTGACCACAAGTCTGTCCTAAAGGTCATGTCTCTGAGTCACCTAGTCTGGGTAAAGGATTAGATAATTATCTCATGTTAATTGGGTTTCTGGTTACAGTTTGTATTGTCATCCTGCTGCATATATTTGTGTGATATCTCAAATAAAGAAGGCTATCCCTGATGTACTCCAATGTACTGATGTTTTGTCTGGTTCTTAGGGGTTACTATAATAAGGTCACATGACCGGCCATAAAGTAATTGAAATAAGATATTTACAGGCACAGTTTTTTACAAACATGTACACAGTGTGGTATGGCTTAGTAGAACAGAGGGGCAGGCAGCAATATTTGCATTTACAACCAATTTAATGATGCTGTGGGATCAGTTCTCTCTATTTTTAGGCGTTCCTCCGTAACAGTTTTTCCCACATCTGCAAAGCGGAATCAGGGTAGATCCAGGTGGAAAGAAGACTGGTGATTATTTTTATTTTTTTTATCATCACACTAGCTTGATCAAGAGTATGTGTTATAACCATACTAAAAAATCATATCAATGGATGGATGGTCTTTGGATGCTTCCAGCCCACCAAACCTCCTGGCACAAGGTCTAATCTTACACCATTCTTTGTGATCACTGGGCGTGTTTCTCCAGTCAGGTCACCATTGACTATGTGGGATTTCTTTTTGATCAGTTTGCAGAAACTGTCATTTAAGCCTTTTAACACAAAAGGTGGTGTTTTTAATTACTACTACTTCAGCTTGTCCGGCGTCTTGGCGAGTTGGCAGCCTTTATTTTTTTTTGGGGGGGGGGGTCATTTCTGGTATCTCATCATACGGTTGGTCTTTGACCTCAATTTCTTTTTTTTGCCAATGGTAGTATCGGGTTTTCATGTCAACCAGATCATCTTTTCTATTTTTTTTCACCGGGCCTTAGTCACTTAAAGAAAAGGCCCTACGCACTTGGAATGCGGTTCGGGTTGACAGGCTTTATAGGTGATTACTGCTGCAATCAGGCAGTGAGGCTGTGTCTTTCCAGAAAGACCAAAAAGGGTCACTCATTTATAGTTCTCCTTTTGTTAGTCTTCCATTCTCATTAAATCCATCAGTTTATCTCTGAAGCTTATAGCTTTAAAGGGAAGTTCAGCCATCTGCCGGTGATGGCTCAGTCAGCCCAGGTTTGTTGGTACCTTCCGGGCTGGATATTATCAGTCTTTAGTGGCTCTGGTCTGTTAGGTCACAACCTTCTCTTCAGTGTGCAAGAGTTTTATCAGGTGGCTATGGAGTCGCTGAGGGAGCTGCTTTTAATAGACATCAGTTTGTTTTTTTTTGTTTTTTTTTTTTTTGCTTTTTTACAGGCTGCTGTATAGATGCTTTTTTTTTTTTTTTTTTGGCCTATTGGTGGTGGCTGTGTCTTTTTTCCCCTCATAAGCTGTGCTTTAGGACACCCCTATGAGTAGGGAATAATATAGTTGCTCTGTGTCCTATGATGTACTATAAAGAAAACTGGATTTTTGTACTTACCTGTAAAATCCGTTTCTTGGAATATATCATGGGACACACAGATCCTCCCCTCTATTTGACACAAAACTGAGGTACTTCCCTGTATGGGAGGGGTTATATAAGGAAGGACTTCATGTCTTTTTTTTTTTTTTTTTGTGTGCAAATGAATAAGGAATGATATGGTGGCTTTGTGTCCCATGCTATAATCTAAGAAATAGATTTTACCGGTCAATTCAAGAAAAGTTTTTTTTCTGTTAATTAAAATTGATGCATTACCAAAATCTTTTTCATTTTTTTATTTTTATGTATATTCTAATTAATTGGATTTTCAAAATGTAAAAACCATTCAGAAAACTTCCATTTATTCCAACTTTGTGTTTTAGAGTTTAAGGGAGCAGTACATCTGTGTTGACATGTTACATAATTTATAAGGTTGAAAAAGATAGCTTTGTCTAGATTAATGGAAACAAACACAGGGAAGTAACCCAGCGCCAGTGTTCGGCCACCCAGAGAGTATAAAACATAACATATAAAATAAGTTATCTGTACCATCCGTCAAAAAATGTTAATGTATATGTAGCATAATACATATAGAAAAATAAAAAAGGAAACCAAAAACTACAATAAACATAATAATGATACCCCGTGCTGCCAGACAAACTGTAACTGGTGGAAACAGATCATAACAGGAAAAAGCATATAAATAGTCCAACGCTCAGGATATTGTTGAGAAGCAAAATACGACAAGCATAAAAGTTTATAGTAGTTTTAATAAACGATGGTCTAGAATAACAATAAAAACTGCCAGAAAAACCAGGTTCAGAAGCTCCGTTGAGAAAGAAAACGCATTGTAATGAAAAAACACATGATAAAAAAAAAAAAAATTGCACAATAAGAAATATTAAGACTATTAAAAACCACAAGCTCTTGATAATGTTATTAGTGATCAATTAAAACATCAACAGAGGGACAGAGGCATTGAACAGCAGGAGGCTAACACAGGAGATCCATCCAAAAAGGCATGCAGAGACCACTGAGTGAAGTATAAAAACAAACACTTAGGCTCAAAGCAGGTGACAATGGTCAGAGTGATGGTAATATGCCAAGAGTACTCACAGCCAGGTGGAAAAGCTCAGAGTTGCCTCATGGAGTGGGGAGGTTTGTGACATGTAGATGGATGCACAGGCTGGGATGGATGATGAGATGGCCGCGGTGTTGTAAATAAGCCAGGTGGAAAAACTCAAAGTTGCCTCATGGAGTGGGGAGGTTTGTATCATGTAGATGGATGCACAGGCTAGGATGGATGATGAGATGGCCGCGGTGTAGAGATGTAGAGCTCCGCCGTGTGCAGAGCAGCCTGGCCGGAGCTGTGTGTCTGTAAGGGATGACGTCAGCACGGGGGAGCCGCTGGAGCGCCAGAGGAAGTGAGACAAACCGCTGATCAGCTGAGCGGTGTCTCCACAGAGATGAAGTCTCATCAGTGAGACATAGTGACACTGCGCTGAAGTTGAGACTGCCACTGGGAGGCTGTCTGAAGGGGGAATTGTGGCGACAGGCTGATGGAGCTCACATCTGCCTGACCAGCCTGAGAAAGTAACCAACAGTCCTCAGAGGAAACAACTGGTCAAAAACATCAAACTCGGATGGAGTGGTGGAAATGATGATAAAGTTGAAAGAGACCCTTGCTGATTGGAGGGGCGGCTTCACAGGAAAGGTGGAGAGAAAAAAAAGGAATGGATGAAAACTCGCGGCGAAGGGCTCAAGCTGAATCCTCTGCCTTGTGGAGGGGGGAGAGAGAGTGCCTTGACGCGTTTCGCGCATGAGCGCTTTGTCATAGTCAAGGGTACAGGCAACTCGCAGGGTTTAAATAGATAAGTGAAGATTAGGGGTGGGGACAAAAAAAAAGGGGGGGGGGTGGGTGGAGGAAAAGCAGGGAGGGAACAGAGATCTCCAATGTTAACCCCCCCGCAGTCCCAAACACTCCGCCAATGGCTAAACATAAAAATATAAGAATGATCAGGATATAGATCCAAGGAACACATAATTTACAATTCAGCATAAAATTAACAATGATAGTCACTTAACATTTTACTATAAAAAACATATTCAAACATGTTAAAATATGTTAAAACCACATTAAAGATCATAACTCTTCAATAATAGCCCAGAGATGTTTTAAAAAAAAAAAAAAAATATTAATGTGTGTTTTTTTTATTCAACAATTCTCTTAGCTCTGTATATTCTGCTATACATCTAAAAGTTTTTTTTTTTTAATTAACACACTAGGCTACTACCATTCCCTGAGGAAGGTATTTCTACTTCTCCAACGGTAAAGAACCCTTTGGGTGATATCAGGTTAAACCTCCCAAATCTAGGTGATTGTCCTCTTCAGTGTCCTTAGAGTTTTAGTTACTGGAGTCACCTTTGATTAATCTGTGCATTGTAATCTTATTCCCTCTAAAACGTTTCTTCTCCATAGTGATTAACAGTAATCTATCTAATCAGTCCTCATCGCTGAGGTCCTCTACACCCCTTATTAATTGTGTTGGCCTTTGCTCAACTCTTTTTAATTGAACAATGTTCTTCCTGAGGTTTGGTGACCAAAACTGACGAGATGAGGCCAATCACTGTTTTGTAAAGGTGTAGATTTATTGCTTGAATATGCCCTTTTTAATCCATGAGTATTTTCCTAGCTACTCCTTGGCATTACATGCTATTGTCAAGTCTTGATCTCCAAGAACCCCCAGATCTTTTTCCATAACTTTCCCCTAGGGAAGCTCTGCCTAATGTGTATTTTTGCATGTTTATTTTTGGCACCCAGGTAAATAACATTTCTCAATGTTGAACCTCATCAGCTATGTAACTGCCCAACCCTCTATTTTTATCAAGGTCTTGCTATATTGATGCTGCATTCTATGCCAAATTTATTTCCATGCAATCACAGTAATAGTGGAAAAGTGCATTATTATTATTATACAGGATTTATATAGCGCCAACAGTTTGCGCAGCGCTTCACAATATGAGGGCAGACATTACAGTTACATTACAATTTGGTACAAGAGGATTTAGAGGGCCCTGCTCGTTAGAGCTTACAATCTAAAAAGGAAGGGTCAATTGATACAAAAGGTAATAGCTGTGGGGGGATGAGCTGATGGAGGAAGTAAAACCGTGTTAGAAGCAGGATAGGCTTCTTTGAAGAGAAGGGTTTTCAGGGATCGCCTAAAGATGAATAGATTAGGGGACAGTCGGACAGATTGGGGTAGGGAGTTCCAAAGGATGGGAGAAGCTCTTGAGAAATCCTGGAGGCGAGCATGGGAGGAGGTGACAAGGAAGCTAGAGAGCAGGAGTTCTTGGGGTGACTGAAGAGAGTGGCTTGGTTGGTATTTTGGGACTAGGTTAGTGATGTAGCTGGCATTCATTATGGACTGAAGGGGGATAGTCTATATAAGGGTGGGAGGAGGGAGGATGTAAATTAGAAGCTTGGTGGTGTCATTAGTTAAAAAGGGGCATATTCTGGGAATGTTGAGGAGGCTATGGCGGTATGATTTGGACAGGGATTGTATGTGGGCCTGAAAGGACAGTTCAGAGTCTAAGGTTACCCCTAGCACCCAGGCATGTGGCATTCAGAAATAATTAATGCATGCATGTGACATTCAGAAATAATATGTGTAATACTTCACAAGGAGCCAGAGTGATTTGACAATACATAAGATAAGAATACAGTGCCTTAAAAAAATGCGTAGCACATTTTTCACATATACAATTTATTTTTTAGGTTATATAGAGTAAGGAAGCTCTCAAACCCTATGGAGATTTCCTTTCACTTCCTTTCCTTGAGGTGCAATAAGAACGGAGAGGAACTGTCCTATCTTAGAGAGTTGACATATAGATGTACTATTTGGTTGATTTACCCTCATCTCTTGCTCCAGTAACAACATATTGAATTTTCCTTTGACAGTGGTCAACAGGACAATATAGGCGTGAATCTTCCCAGTAGGTACAGAGACATCAATAAAGCTCATCAGAGGGTCTAACCTTTCCTTTCTCTATCCAAAAACATAAATAAAGTTTTGCCTTTACACAGACTCTAAAAATTGGAGTTATGTCAGACTGATATTCCTAAACTTCTCACATGTTCCTTAACCACTTCAGCCCCAGAAGGTTCTACCCCCTTCATGACCAGGCCTTTTTTTTTTTTTTTTTTTTTCAAATATTTTATTAAATGTTTTTTTCAGGAATGAATTGCATATACATGCTATAACAGTGTTTACAGAATGGGAGAACATAGTCTCCTAAAATAATAAGCATATATTACAAAAGAAACTTAACATATATTAAATTTATACATACAAAAACTAAAAAATCTAAGTATCCCCTTATCTCACTGCTACAGTAATCTAAGTTCCTGCTTCTTATCACCTTATGTGACAAAGCACCTCTGCTTCATTTTGTATATTTTAAGTTAAAAAACAAATCTAAATAGAGGACAAGAGGAGATATAACATGAAAAAAAAGGGGGGGAGGGGGAAGGGGGGGGGGAGGGAAGGTTTAGAGAGGAGGGAAGGGGAAAAAAATAAAATAAATAGGGAAAGGATTCCGAAAATGGTGCTTAGTGTCGCATCTGATGTCTCTTTGATCGCACATCCATCATATCTCTTAACTCAGACTCATCCGCGTTTCACAGCCCTAAGAGGGAGCTACCCTCTTCTGAATTAATAAACAAATTCCAAGAGGTCCATGTCTTTTTATATATCTCCTGTCTGTCAGTTGCTGTCAATATCAGGTCCTCCATCTTTCTAATGTCTTCCACCTTCCTCAGCCTCAATGTTGTGGTCGGTGGATTCTGCGGTTTCCACATCAAGGGTATACAGGATTTAGCTGCATTTAGTAAATGACATAGGACAGATTTTTTATATGTTTTCGTTGGTATAGTGGTAACATGTAATAAAAAGCCGGGTCATTCAGGATTTGAAAATTAGTAAATTTCTGGGCAATCGTTTGAACCATTGCCCAGTAAGAAGTCAACTTAGGGCATGTCCAAAATATATGCAGAATCGTCCCTTTATCTGTACCACATCGCCAGCAATGCTCTGATGCATCTGGAAAGATAGCATGAAGTCGGCTAGGTGTCATATACCATCTTGTAAATATCTTATAATTGGTTTCCTGTATTTTGGTACAGATTGAAGATTTATAAGAAAGCTCAATCATATTTTATAATCATAATAATAATATCATAATAATAATAACTAATAATAATAATATTTTGAATTTGTAAATCAGTAAATGTGTGATGCAAATCTGTACTCCATTTTAACACAGGCCAGTTCTGGTTGCTCCCTAGAGGAGTTAAGTAACTTATGCATCTCCGAGAGGACGTGAGACAATGGTTCCGTTCCCGAGCAATGCTCCTCAAATTTAGTCAGTTGTCTAGTATATGCCTGTGGGTCTGGTATAGTCTGAAGAAAATAATATAATTGAGCTGCATTCCAGAATGCAAGTTGGTAGGGGCTCCTGGGGTCAGTCAGCTCCTCCATATTAGGCCAGCTATCTCCTGTCACAAACTGTGATGCAATAGTTCGCTCAGTCTCCCTTCGAGTCAAAAATTGCGTGGCTGCTTAAAACTTGTGAATCAAGACTGCTTGGACCTTGAAGGGGACACACCCCGAAAGCTTGTCCTGAAAAATTGTATGTTAGTGCAAATAAAAAAAAGTATCACGTACAGTACTCAATTTTCTCTATCAAGGGATGAGATTTTAGATCTAGCGGCACAAAATCCCAGCACCACAGCGCCCTCTTCAAAGGTATTGGGGATTGGCACTGTTCTACTTGCACCCACAACTTCAGGTCACTATAGCGTTGCCAGTCAATTACTCTACCAAGTTGAACTGCTTGATAATATCTCCTGACATCTGGCAATGCCAAGCCACCATATTGTTTTGGTAAGGTTAATAAGGTGCGCGAAAGACGTGGTTTCTTATGCGCCCAGACAAACCTTGTAAACAATGCCTGCACCTGCTTAAAATAAGAAAGCAGTATCTGTAGCGGTAGGGCCTGAAATAAGTATAAAAATTTTGGCAGAATGCACATCTTCATTAAATTACACCTACCGATCCAAGAATGTAAATTAGCATGCCACTTATCTAATAGCAGTCTGGACTCTCTAAGTAATGGTGGAAAATTAAGCTCATAAGTACGGGTTAAATCTGCTGGCATTTTTGTGCCTAAATAATTCAGGGCAAGTGTAGTCCACTTAAAGTGGAAGCCTCCTCAGACTTGTATAAGAGTTAGTGCTGGCAGTGCAACCCCCATCGCCTCTGATTTAGAAAAATTGATTTTCAAGTTTGATAAGGCACCATATAAATCAAATTGTTTAAGGAGATTTGTTAAGGATACTGCTGGATTCGTTAAAGAAAATAATAGGTCATCAGCATAAGCTGAGACCTTATGTTGTGTATTACCCACTGTCACTCCTTGTATATGCTGATTTAGCCTGATCATGGAAAGAAAAGGCTCCAAGGTAAGGGCATATAAAAAAGGGGACAGTGGGCATCCCTGCCTGGTACCATTCCAAATTATAAAAGACTCTGAGAGCACCCCATTCACCTTAACCTGTGCGGTCAGATTTAAATATATCTTGGCTATCCGGTTCATCAACACCTCCCCAATTGCAATATGTCTGAGTACGGAGAGCATAAATGGCCAACTTACTCGGTCAAATGCTTTTTCAGCATCTGTATTTAAAAAGACACATGGAGTTTTCATGGACTTGGTCACGAGAAGTAGGTTCAGCACTTTAGAAGTGCTGTCCCTCGCTTCATGTGTCGGGATAAATCCAACCTGATCTAAGTGGATTAATTTTTGGTAATGGTTTGACAGTCGGTAGCCAAGATTTTAGTATAGAGCTTAAGGTCTACATTCAAAAGTGAGCTAGGCCTATAGCTACCGCACAAGGTAGGGTCCATACCTTCTTTATATATCACAGCGATGTCGGCTCCTAGAGTATCCCTAGCGAATGAAGATCCAGAGTCGATCAAACTAAATAGATTAATCAAGCGTGGGCCTAATATTTCAAATACTCTTTTATAGTATTGTACAGTAAACCCGTCCGGACCCAGGGCCTTCCCTGATTTCATAGACCCTAACGGTTGTTGAAGTTCCAACAATGTTATTGGGGCATCTAGTTCCATACATATCTCATGGGCTAAGGACGGCATTTGAGATGTTTGACTATATTCATCCATAGCAGATCGAGGCGGAATAGGTAATGCTAGAACATATAGGTGTGAATAAAATTATTTAAATTCCTGGGAGATTTGCATCAGTAAATTTACTTTTTGGCCGTTCCCATTGACAACTTGGGGGATATATGTTGACAGTTTATGTTCTCCCACTTTTCTTGCCAATACTTTCCCACAGTTATCACCCAATTCGTAGTTCACCTTACGGCAAAACTGTAACACTGCTTTCGCCTTGTATTGAAGCAAGTTGGTAATTTGCTTCCTCAGTACTGCCAAGTCTTTTTCTAGAGTCTTATTAGGAGCATGTTTATGACTAGTTTACGCAATTGCTAATTTATCAAGTAATTCAGTAAGCAGTTTTGTTCGTTCTCGTTTAACACGAGCCCCATGCTTAATAAAAACACATTTAAGAACTGTCTTATGTGCTAACCATAAAATTCCTGGGTCACAATTTGGTAGGTCATTCATCTGAAACTCTTTAGTCACGTCCTCTAAGACTTCTGGTATCTGTAAAAGACTTTCGTTAAGTTGCCAGTAGCGATGTCTAGATGTCTGAGCTCCTGTCAGATCATAAGTCAGGAATACAGGAGCATGGTCTGACCATGTAATATTTCCTATGGATGTAGCCCAGACTGCATGTAAACAGGTATGGGGAATCAAAAAATAATCTTTCCTGGTATAGATTTTATGTGGGGGTGAATAAAAAGAGTAATCTCGTTCCCCAGAATGTTGCAATCTCCATTCGACAATCAATTGAGCTTTATGAAATAATTTTGCAGTACGTTTCAGTTGGCTGGGAGGAATGGATGATATCCCCGTAGAGGTATCGGTCGATGGTATCAAAGCTTTATTAAAATCTCTTCCTAGTATCAACTGCCCCTCTGCAAAATCTAGAAGCTTCTCTAATGCCTCATCTAAAAAAGAGGCTTGATTTTCATTGGGAATATAGATTGTTGCCAGTGTCATCTGCTTGTTCCCCACGAGGCCCTTTATATACAGTGGGGCAAAAAAGTATTTAGTCAGCCACCAATTGTGCAAGTTCTCCCACTTAAAAAGATGAGAGAGGCCTGTAATTGTCATCATAGGTATACCTCAACTATGAGAGACAAATCCAGACAGTCATTGTCTGATTTTTTTTTTTAAAGAATGTATTTGCAAATTATGGTGGAAAATAAGTATTTGGTCACCTTCAAACAAGCAAGATTTCTGGCTCTCACAGACCTGTATCATCTTTAAGAGGCTCCTCTGTCCTCCACTCATTACCTGTATTAATGGCACCTGTTTGAACTTGTTATCAGTATAAAAGACACCTGTCCGCAACCTCAAACAGTCACAATCCAAACTCCACTATGGTGAAGACCAAAGAGCTGTCAAAGGACACCAGAAACAAAATTTTAGACCTGCACCAGGCTGGGGAGACTGAATCTGCAATAGGCAAGCAGCTTGGTGTGAAGAAATCAACTGTGGGAGCAATAATTAGAAAATGGAAGACATACAAGACCATTGATCTCCCTCGATCTGAGGCTCCACGCAAGATCTCACCCCGTGGGGTCAAAATGAGCACAAGAACAGTGAGCAAAAATCCTAGAACCACAAGGGGGACCTAGTGAATGATTTGCAGAGAGCTGGGACCAACGTAACAAAGGCTACCATCAGTAACACACTACGCCACCAGGGACTCAGATCCTGCAGTGCCAGACGTGTCCCCCTACTTAAGCCAGTACATGTCCGGGCCCATCTGAGGTTTGCTAAAGAGCATTTGGATGATCCAGAAGAGGATTGGGAGAATGTCATATGGTCAGATGAAACCAAAGTAGAACTGTTTGGTAGAAACACAACTCGTCGTGTTTGGAGGAGAGAGAATGCTGAGGTGCAACCAAAGAACACCATATCTACTGTGAAGCATGGGGGTGGCAACATCATGCTTTGAGGCTGTTTCTCTGCAAAAGGAACAGGACGACTGATCCGTGTACATGAAAGAATGAATGGGGCCATGTATCGTGAGATTTTGAGTGCAAACCTCCTCCAATCAGCAAGGGCATTGAAGATGAAACTGGCTGGGTCTTTCAGCATGACAATGATCCCAAACACACCGCCCGGGCAACGAAGGAGTGGCTTCGTAAGAAGCATTTCAAGGTCCTGGAGTGGCCTAGCCAGTCTCCAGATCTCAACCCCATGGAAAACCTTTGGAGGGAGTTGAAAGTCTGTGTTGCCCAGCGACAGCCCCAAAACATCACTGCTCTAGAGGAGATTTGCATGGAGGCATGGGCCAACATACCAGCAACAGTGTGTGACAACCTTGTGAAGACTTGCAGAAAACGTTTGACCTCTGTCATTGCCAACAAAGGATATATAACTATTGAGATGAACTTTTAATATTGACCAAATACTTATTTTTCCACCACAATTTGCAAATAAATTCTTTCAAAAATCAGACAATGTGATTGGATTTGTTTCCACATTTTGTGTCTCATAGTTGAGGTATACCTATGATGACAATTACAGGCCTCTCTCATCTTTTTAAGTGGGAGAACTTGCACAATTGGCTGACTAAAGACTTTTTTGCCCCACTGTAAATATATCGTCCCGTAGGATCTAGCAATGATATTTGATGGCGCCAAGGTATTTTGCTAGAAATTAATATCGAGACCCCTTTTGCTTTAGCCATCGAATTAGTAGCAAGGTATGTTAACGGGTAAAATCTGTTTTGGAGATATTGAAATCTGTCTGTCTCGAAATGTGTTTCTTGAATAAAAGCTAAATCAACATGGAAATGTTTCAGATCATGTAGTAGCATACGTCGTTTCTCGGGTATGTTAAGACCCTTAGCATTCAGAGACATCACTACTATACTATCCAGCGCCATTTTAGGAATAGGGGAAGGGAGAGAAAGGAGAAAAAAATAGGAGGAAGAGGGAGGGAAGGGAGAAAGAGGAAAAAAAAGGGGGAAGGGAAGATATCACTCTTCTCCACTAATTACCCCCAGGAAAGCACCTTCTTCTGGTCTTACTGGACCATGTAGCCACAGGCCTAACTGGGAGAGTGGTCTGAGATGTCCAAGCTGTAGGGTTCTCTACTTTTGCCCTCCAGCAAAAATTAAAAATATAAAAAAGAATGTCTTTTACCAGTTTGACACAAAACTTCAATATCAACATCATCATTGTTGCCCTTATTTCATTTATTTATTTTATTTACATAGAGGAGGAAAAAAATGGAAGTTGTGGAGATAGGAGGAGAGGAAGAAAGAACAAACTGGATTCAATAAACAATATAGTTTAACAAATGAGGGTCAAAACGCCTCTAAAGACTTCTTCCATTTCCTCCATTTCTTTTTCCTTGGTCTATCAATAGGGTTTTCTCATATCTTTATCTCTACTTAAAGACCCAACCTCTTTGCCCTATGTATCTACTTCCACACACATGTGAGATTGTCCTGGGGGGGGGGGGTGAAAAAAAGAGCTTTTATAATAGAAAAAATTAGGGGGAGGTTTGTAGTTACCTACAACTACTCCCTTAACCTCTGTGTCATATTGTATTGTATCTTATTTCGTGCTATAAATATAGAGTGACTTTTTGTCTGTGATATTCTCACCACCATATCCCCTGTCTTAGGGGGAAACCTTGAATCTTTGCATTTTACTTTACTCATATAATCATAAGTGACATATAGTGATAAGACAGAAAAAATAAATAAAATAAAATGTTGTGATTCCTTGCCACCTTAAACCACGAAGTGATAATAGTCTTAATAAATTTAAATAATCTTCTCACGTTATGGAAAATAAAACCCTTGTCCCAATCTCACAAAAAAAAAAACCTCAGAAAAATGGGAGGAAAAAAACTATAACTAAAACACTCACAGCAATCCTATTACCTCCCCTCCCCCCATTTCCAATCCCACTTTTGTTCTGTTTGAGTACTTGTGGGTCTCACAATCAGTGAAACAAAAGGGAAGTAGTGAAACCAATCCTAACCAGATCTGGTATCTTGTTTCCCCATAGACCAAAAAAAAAAGAGGGAGGAACAAAGAGAGAGAGAGAGAAAAAAAATGAAAATAGGAGCCCTTTTTATCCATATAGATCTATATTTATTAATCTACTCCTCGCAGAAAAAAAAGGGGGGGGTAAAATTTTGGCAAAAAAAAATTCCCTCTCCTTTCCCTTCCCCTCGCCCTCCCCCATCCCTATCTCTCCAATTCTATGGTCTCCTCATAGTCCTTCCATATTTCTCTTCCATTTTTAGCTTTCTACCAGAGTCTCTTGTTGATTTCTTTGCTCTTTTAATGCTTGAGATTCTGGGTCTAGCCTCCTTAGTTCAGCAGGCCTTCCTCTTATTTGTCCCGGGATTGCTTTTAGCCAATTGGGAATGGGAATTGCCTCTGCCTCCAGAAAGAAAAACAGCCCAGGTAAGTCTGCTGGGCTAGACAAGAAAAAAAATGAGTGGCCTTTCTTTACAGTTAACGAGATGGGGTACCCCCACCAATATGTGCCCCCTAGTTGCTTAATCTTGTCTAGTAGTGGACGTAGCAATGCTCTCCTTTGCAAAGTATTCCTCGATATATCTGCTAATATTTTTATAGGGGGTCCATTGAAAATAATCTCTCTCAGCTCCCACGCCTTGCGTAGAATGATCTCTCTGTGTGTATAGATAAGCATACAGCATACAATGTCTCTAGGTCTTTTTAGATCTGTGGAGTGGGGACCCAGCGCTCTATGAACCCTCTCAAACTTGAGGTCCTGGGGTGCCCCCGGGAGCGCCAGTTGGCATATTTTTAATACTATAGATTGTAAAGTCTCCTCACCTGTATCTTCTGGGACCCCCCTCAGCCGTAGATTGTTACGACGGCTCCAGTCCTCAAGCTGTTCCAGGTGCAGCTGTAGTGCAAGAGCCTGTACAGCTTGCTGATCCTCTGTCTGCTCCAGCTGAGCCACTCTCCTCTCCAACAGGGCTGATGCTGTTTCTCCAGTAGATACCCTTTCCGCCAATGATTGTACCTCTACCTGGATATTTTGAAAGTCTTTACGATGCGTCTCCTCCACGCGAATAATCAGTGTCTCCATATCAGCACAGGTAGGTAATGCCTGGAGGAGAGCTTTAAGGGCCTTGATTTCTCCCTCCACGGTAGGTATCAGTGCACCAACTTGCTGTCTCTGCTCCTGTGTAGTCTGCTGTATGATAGAAGCACAGATAGTTTCTGTAGCCACTACGGGAGTTGACGCTGGTAAAGCAGCCATTACAGCTTCTGAATAGAAGGCAGACTGAGCCCCCGTCCTACGGTTCTGTAAGCTGGCGGATCTTGCCCCTGGAAAGTAGCTCTGTATCTCTGGTTGAAGTGTCGCTGCTGCTGTAGGCTTCTCTTTTTCCTTCCCCGTTCTTGTGGTTCTCATACCGAAAGGGCAGTTATTTTACCGGCTAGTTTGCTGGAGAACATCAAGAGCTCTGATAGTACGTGTCCTCACTCCACTTTCATCTCCTCCCAGGCCGTTTTTTGCAATGCAGCACTGTGTTACTTTAACTGACAATTGTGTGGTATTTGATCACCTCTGCCGTTTTTATTTTTGCGCTATAAACAAGACGTGACAATTTTGAAAAAAAAAAAAATTTACTTTCTGCTAAAATACATATCCAATAAAAAATGTAATTTCTTCATCAATTTAGGCCAATATGTGTACTGCTACATATTTTTGGTAAAAAAATCCCAATAAGCATATATTGATTGGTTTGCGTAAAACTTATGTCTACAAACTATAGCAAAGGGGGGGGATTTTGGGACTTTGAATGAGGTGGGTGAGAGTGGCTAAATGACAAGTTGGTTTTGCAAAGGATACCTTTGTCAAAAAGCATCACAGCATGACATGAATGCAATGAGTAAATATGCAATCACATGTTAAAAACCATGTATGGTAAAAGCAATAATGCAGCATGACAGGCCCATAGTATGGTAAATGATATTTTCCATGCGGAAACAAAATAAGATCACAGAAATCTAGTACATACAGTATATTAGAATCAATCACCTACAGAATAGGTGCATCCAGAAAGTCCAACTCGTTTCGTGTATATAAAATTACACCTTTCAGGGGCAGGTGCACTTGGGTCATATAACCAAATGGTGGTAGGTGTGGGTTCAAATTCTAGAAATTAATTGCAATAGGTGCATTGTAAATAGGTATTATAGTGTACCACTAATGAAATGTAATATAATAGAGACCCAACACCACAATCCAAATAATAGCCTGAGTAAAGATGTGGGTTGTAAAAAACAATGATGAAAGAAAATGGGGGGGGGGGGGGGGAGAGTGTGAAAAATGACAGCTATATACTAAAGGGACATAGGTGTCAAAAAGGTGAGCAATTACCTGATGTAGTTGTGAAAAATATTTGTATTTGGTCCATTGAAGTGCAGGAAGAGACAGGACTTGCTGCCTGGTAGAAAAGGCTGACAGTGAATGGGAATACTATATGTGCACAGAGTGATCAGAAGGCTCCTCCCAGCGTCACACAGGTGTAACAATTAGGGAAAGGGAGCACACCTGCCAGAGGGGCGGCTGCCGCCCATCAAGCTAGGTATATTCCCATCCGTGTGTTGATGCTGATGGGAAAACGCAAACACCAGTGGCATCGCAACTGCCGGTTATTGACAACAAACACAGCCCCACAGATCCGGATCATAGACTTTGAACAAAATGTGTCAAAGAAGCCTACATACAGAGGCAAAAGGACAAGCCTTGCCCTGTATATATAGTATACAATTATACATGGTCACAAACTACCTAGTAGACACTGCATGCACCTCTATCTATAATTTGGTTTATATAAGGAAATATGAAGAAAAAAATTAACAGACTATGGGATATTTTTATGGCATTTTTATTTATTTAACTAGTAATGGTGGCGATCAGTGATTTTTAGCAGGATTGTATCGGACACCTGATATTTTTTACACCTTTTTTGTGAACCGTGACATTGTTATAGTGATCAGTGCTAAAAATATGCACTTACTGTACTCATGACATTGGCAGGGAAGGAGGTTAACACCAGGGGCGATCAAAGGGTTAGGTGTGTCCCTCAGGAATGCTTTCTAACTGTGTGGGGGATGGACTGACTGGGAGCACACAGATCCGTGTTCCTGCTTAGCAGGAACACAAGATTACTGGATTCTACCCTGTCAGAACGGCGATCTGGTTTATTTTTGTTTACATAGGTTTGTTTACATAGGCAGGATTGCCGTTCTGCCTCTCTGGGGAACGATCGGTGGGTCAATCAGCATGTGCACCCCCCGCTATCTATTGCACGAAATGATGTACAGATACGTTGTTTCACACAATAGAGCCGCCCTGCTGCAGTATATCTGCGATGGGCCTTCTTTAACCACTTGCCGCCTGCCATATAACAAAATGACGGTGGCAAAGTGGTTTCAGTATCCTGACCGGACATCATATGACGTGATCAGGATATTGGGGCGCGCATCGCGGCGATCGTTGCGGTGTGTCAGTCTGACACACCGCAACTCCGATCTAGGTAAAGAGTCTCTGATGGAGACTCTCTCTACCACTTGATCAACCGTGTCCAGTCACGGCTGATCACAATGTAATTAGGAAGAGCAGGTGATCGGCTTTTCCTCACTCGCGTCTGACAGACGCGAGTAGAGGAGAGCCGTTCGGCTGCTCTCCTGACAGGGGGGGTCTGTGCTGATTGTTTATCAGCACAGCCCCCCCTTGGATCCCACCCAGGACCACCAGGGAAGCCGCCCAGGACCACCAGGATGGCCATCCACACTGGACTACCAGGTATGCCCCCTAGACCCCCAGGGAAATACTAATCTGTGCCCAGGCAGCTGCCAATCAGTGCCCACTCACAATGCCTGCCAGCGCCACCAGGGATGCCTATCAGTGCCCAGCAGTGCCGCCTATCAGTGCCACCCATAAGAACCCATCTTTGCAGCCTTTCAATGCCCACCAGTGCCACCCATGAGTGCCCATCAGTGCTGCCTATCAATGCCCATCAGTGCCGCATATCAGTGCCCATCTTCAGTGCCCATCATTGCCTGCTCATTGGTGCCGCCTTATCAGCGCCCATCAGTGAAAGCGAAAATTACTTATTTACAAAATTTTTTAACAGAAACAAAAGCAAAACTTTTTTTTATTTTTTTTCAAAATTTTGAATTTTTTTATTTGTTTAGTAAAAAATAAAAACCGTAGAGGTGATCAAATACCACCAAAAGAAAGCTCTATTTGTGGGAACAAAATGATAAAAATTTATTTTGGGTACAATGTAGCATGACCGCGCAATTGTCATTCAAAGTGTGACAGCGCTGAAAGCTGAAAATTGGTCTGGGCAGGAAGGTGTATAAGTGCCCAGTATTGAAGTGGTTAAGTAATTAAAGTAAAA
This sequence comes from Aquarana catesbeiana, assembly GCF_042186555.1. NCBI lineage: Eukaryota > Metazoa > Chordata > Amphibia > Anura > Ranidae > Aquarana > Aquarana catesbeiana. The sequence goes on along the minus strand of NC_133336.1, from coordinate 145,783,229 downwards.
CTAAAGGCATTTTTTTTTTTTCCATTTTGGATAGAGTAAGGAAGGGTTGTAAATCCTGTATATTTTTTTGCCAACTGTGTCCCATTGGAGAGATTTCCTTCATTTCCTGCCCTATAGCCAACACAAGAAGCAAGAGGAAATCCCTCCAAAGTAAGGGAATCCCAGGGGATCACCAAAACTAGTGTCCCCATTTTAAGATTTTCTGTACATTTCTATTCTGGTGTCAACCAAAAATTTGGGGATTTTCTGTTTAACTTTTAATAACAGTAAACTGGACCAATAGGGAGGGGTGAGGGTAACTAATGGAGGGACTGACCGGTGTTCTAATCCACCCTATCCTAAACTAAAAAAAAAAATGAATTTTATTACAACACTGTATTAAAACATACAAACATTTTAACCACTTGTCGACCAGCCGCCGTTATACTGTGGCAGGTCAGCACGTCCCCAGGAATCGTGGTACTGGTACGTTGACTCCTTTAAGGGCCATAGCAGGCACACGCACGTCCACTGCGCGGTGGGGGACCCGGTGTGTGTGGCCACCCGCGATCACGGGAAAGAGCCAGAACGGGGATCTGTCAATGTAAACAGACAGATTACCATTCTGACGGGAGGAGAGAGAGAGAGAGATCTGCTGTTCCTAGTGATTAGTAACAGTGATCTCTCTCCTCCTCCAGTCAGTCCCATCCGCCCACAGTTAGAAACACCTCCCGAGGAACACGTTTAACCCCTTGATCGCTCCTCTAATGTTAACCCCTTCCCTGCCAGTGACATTTACACAGTGATCAGTGCATTTTTTTTAAGCACTGATCGCTGTATAAATGTCAATAGTCCAAAAGTTGTCTGATCTGTCCACCACAATGTCCCACTAAAAATCACAGCTCGCGCCATTACTAGTAAAAAAAAAGAATAATGTCATAAATCTATCCCCTATTTTGTAGACGCTATAACTTTTGCGGAAACCAATCGATATACGCTGCTTGTGATTTTTAAACTTTTTTTTTTGTTGTTTATAGTGCAAAAAAATAAAAACCGCAGAGGTGATCAAACACCACCAAAAGAAAGTTCTATTTGTGGGGAAAAAAAGGACGTAAACTTTGTTGGGGTACAGTGTCGCACGATCATGCAATTGTCAGTTAAAGCGGCATGGTGCCGTTTCTCAAAAAATGGCCTGGTCATTAAGGGGGAAAATCTTCCGGTCTGTAAGTGGTTAAACTTAGGCACATTATCTTGTGTCCTAAATATTCTGCTCTAGAAAAACCACAGATGGAGTGATCTCTGGACATAAACCATTGTTAACTTTATCAAATACCATCTGTGTATTGAAAGCTCAACATGTTTCGTGGGGAGGACCACTGCTTCTTCGGGAGCTTATTATATGAAATTATAAAGCAGTCATCACATTCAATACTATAATAGAGAGTGGAGAGAGAGAGACTAATTATCAAAATTTAGAAACAGATTTATGATATACTATGCATATACAGATAGATCCCATGCATGCCGTCTTATCCGGGACATGGTCAATAGGCAAAGACCCAAGATTAAGTCTGCACCGGCGAATGCGGGAGCCCCACATACATAGGGAAACGCCCTGTTCTCCATCTAGCAAAAAATATATAGTATAAATAAAATAATTTTCTCGGATAACATGCGTACTGGTGAAACAAATAGGGGATTATTTACAAAAGGGAAATCCACTTTGCACTACAAGTGCACTTGAAAGTGCACTCGCTGGAAATCTCAGTGGAATATCTGAAATGAGAAGCTCTGCTGATTTTATCTTCCAATCATGTGCAAGCTAAAATGCTGTTTTTTTTTTTTTTTTCATTTTCCTTGCATGTCCCCTTCAGATCTACAGCGACTACACTTTCAGTGCACTTGTAGTGCAAAGTGAAACAGGTGCATTGAGTCTAGGTCAGAGCCTCCCAAAATGAACACTGAATCATGGCAAGGAGGTTCTCTTTCAAAAATGTTTTTTATCCACTGCAAGAAGAAACAAAGAGAAACATGCTAATCGGCAATCCACACCCCTAGAGTATAAAACCCCGGATGATAGAAGAAGAAATCTCAAGGTTTACCTGTTGGAGTGAGTATATGAAAACGATGGAGAGTATGGATGTATCCATGTCAGTATGGGGTTCCCAAATATATTATGCATCAACAGTATACCTGGGCTAAGCAGACAAAGGGGTATGAGAATTAAAATTAAGATCTACACATATGACAGTTGCTAAAGCAACCCCATATGCATAGTAACAGCACATATGTTCATGTTCAATGCTCACCATCCAGAAAATTGCAAAGGTAGGAGGGAGAAGTCAGGTTTACAATCCAGTACATTTCACATAAACTACCCTACGGATAAAGAAGTGCAATGGTAATCACAGCCTATAAACGTAATTGGTATATACAGCACATAATCAGTATATAGAGAGCTCCAGCTCACCTGCCATCCAGAGAGGGGACTATCCCATGGCCACAGCAATGGGGAAACCATAAGACGCCCCCTGTTTATAAATGCGAGGCTCCTGCCCAGTGATGCCCGCACTGCCAGATTGGCATGTGATGTCACCGGGCCCGGCCCCGCAGTGCGCACGTGCAAAATCCAAATACTGGCAAATCCTCGCATAGAGGGAAGAACGTCCCCTCCAGCAATCCTACCGCCCAGTGGACAGTGAGGGGAGTGCCACAGATAACTAACCCACCCCTCACTGTGGCGTCATGCATCCGCCAGAACAGACAGAGCCGAGTCATCATACAACCTCATCCCCAGTGGGCAGAGCCCGTGGCGGCCATGTTGAAAATGGGCAATTGGAAAAAGCACCAAAGACCAGCCTACTCTGGCCCCACCATCAATTGGCCATAATGGAGAAGGCATTGACTCCCAATATGCCCCAGGCTGCCATAGTGGAGGGCATATGCCTGAGACAACGCGTATGGGAGAGCAAGCAAACATAAGAATATTAAACTGACAAAAATAACATATTGGAAAAATACACTTTAACATATAACCTTCATACAATATTCAACCTCAATGCTCTGGACTTGGATGCTGCACAATTGGATCAAATCCTAGATCACGTGTGGCAAATGGCTATGGACAACAAACCGCAAAATACATAAAAGGCAAGAAAAAAAGGGGAAAGAAAAGAGTGAGGAGTAACCAATGGAGATGTTAGCCCAAATTCAGATTGAAGCTTTAATACTAACTCACAAAAAGGGTCTGTATGAGCGAAGCTCATTGAGTCCAGGTTGCACCATTGCGTTTAGACGTTTGATCCATAGGGTCTCGCATTGAAATATATGCTTGTCCCAATTCCCTCCCCTGGGATCTGGTAAAATGACCTCAAGGACAAAGAAGGACTATTTCTGTATGATATTTGTATTGAAGACCAGTATGTCTTGTAACTGAGGTGATGATTTTACCACTACCTGAATAGTAGGTATGGTCTCCAATTCTTTGTCCCAGTCATCGCTTCCTTTTGCCAATGTAGAATGTTCCACAGTGGCAGGTCATAATATACATAAACTCCTGTGTGGAGCAGTTTGAGAAGGTATTTGATCTGTGCCACTGACCATTGGGTAGTCTAATGCCAGGGCCCTCCTGGACTCAGGGACATTGTGAACAGCTACCACATCGGTAAGTACCGCGTTGTAGAGATTTATCGTTTCTAGGTGGTATATAGTGACTGTATGTTAACTGTTCTCTAAGCGTAGTGGCACACCTAAAGATAAGTTCAGGGGTGTCTTTGACGTATTTAGAGACCGTGTAATCATCTGTGAGAAATTGCCAGTTCTTTGCAATTAGAGATCGTAATTGTAGTTCATTTGACAGGTATCTTGTAACCAGACCTACAGTTTGATTATGACGTTTTTAGGGGAAGTACCCTATAGTAGGAAAGTTCTCGACCTGGCCTTGGCTCTATTATATGAATGTCTTAAAGTTTGAATATCCCCGTGCTAGTAGTCTGTTGCAGCAGGTCGGCTTGTTTTTCAAAATCTAGGTCCGAGGTGCAATTCCTCTGTAACCTTATGTATTGAGCGTAAGGGATACTTCCGACTAGGGATCTGGGATGTAGACTACTGGCGTGGAGTAAAGTATTGCCTGTGCTCGGTTTTCTATATAGATCTGTTTAAAGTTATGCATCAGATCCAATAGAAATATTCAGATCTAGGAAGGATACCTGTACCTTGCTCACTTTATGGGTAAATTTTAGATTGTACTTTTATTGATATTAAGTTGTTTCAAAAATGAGTCCTAGTCCTTTTCTGTACCGCTCCAGATGACCAGTAGGTCATCTATGTACCGGAACCAGTAGAGAATGTAGGGGAGCCATGGTGCATACACTTCACTAGAGAAGATTTCTCTCTCCCAGCCACCTAAATATAGGTTTGCATAAGATGATGCACAGCAGGTGCCCATGGCTACTCCCTGAATTTAAAGAAAATTGATCCATAAACACAATATAGGTTTTAGTCAAAATAAAAAGTAAGTAGATTCAAAACAAACAGTGGCCAGGAGGGTCTATGCTGTTCCATGAGGAAGGACCCCGGACGCCCCACTCATATGCGGGATACTAGAATTAAAAAAATGTATTGTCAATAGCAACGAGTAGGGGGGAGAAGAAATTAGTTCATATATCTGCTGGCGTTTTCAATCAAAGACCCAATGCCCGAAATGATGAGCCTGCCTGGTGGATGGATAAGGCTCTTGTGAACCTTAGGTAAGGTATAAAACGTAGGTGTGCCTGGATGAGGATTAATTACATAATCCATAGTCTTTGTCCATCAGTCCTTTTAAAAATGCTCGTACATAGATCTCAAAATTCTGCCTCAAAAGTTTTGACTAATTGTGGTTTAATCAGACGATACCACTGTTTGTTTAGCATCATAGCATATTAGTTGGTACTGCGGGTGGGACAGCAAAACAGTGTTCCCACCCTTATCGGATGGTTTAATGACTACATTGGTCTGTGTTTTGAGATGTCCGAGTGCATTGGTTTGCTCATCAATGTTTTTTGTTTGAAAAACAAATAGGGGATTGCCATCGTGTAGCTTTCGTGTCTTATTGTTTGCTGGAGAAACATCCATACATTAGGACAGAGAGAGAGAGTTCAAGAAAGGACTCACTGCACCTGTCATTAGGTGCGTTATCAAGAATGCACTCTCTGAACACTATGTGTTTCACCAGCACGTATGTTATCTGAGAAAATTATTTTATTTATAATATATATTTTTCGCCAGACGGAGAACAGGGCGTTAACCTGTGTATGTGGGGCTCCCACATTCGCTGGTGCAGACTTAATTTTGGGTCCATGCTTTTTGACCATGTCCCGGGTAAGACGGCATGCATGGGATCTCTCTGTATATGCAGAGTATATCATAAATCTGTATCTAAATGTTGATCTAATTAATTACTTTCTCTCCACTCTCTATTATAGTATTGCATGTGATGACTGCTCTATATTTCCATATAATTCCTGAAGAAGGGGTTGTCCTCCCCGCGAAACATGTTCATATTTTTATTTATTTTGTGTATGTTAAGCCTTTTGTACTGTACGATGAAAGTCCACAATAGCCTCTTCCCATTCTTCTTTCTAATCTGATAGGACGTAGGTACCTCATTTAAATGTTGTGAAAATTGTCACTCTTCTCTATAAAAAAAAAAGAAAGAAAAGAAACATCTAATTTTACTTTAACAGTATCCATGAAACCTATTATATTTGATTTACAGAATCCAAGTCCCTTGCTATTTCTGCAAAGGCACCCCCTGCCAAGGATGGTGCGCCACGGAGATCTTTAAATCTGGAGGACTACAAGAAAAGAAGAGGACTTATTTAACCTGGACCACCAGCCTTCTGCTTCTGACCTTGCATGCTCCATTGTGTCTCAACCTTCATTGGTTTTTCCTCCTTGGGTTGGAGCAGCAACAAAGTTAAGCATAGACTTGGAAATTTAATTAACCTGTAAAAGAAACCTACTGACTTAAAGGAAGTAAACCACATCAATTCTCTACCCTCACTGTGGATATGTGGTTTTTGCATTATTTTGTTTGCCTCCCCACTCTTAAGCCTGATCTCAGTGCACAGTATTACAAGGGATTCTGAGGCTCTGCTGCATATGGATAAGAGGCTGTGTGGGCGATACGTTATTAAATCTTTGTACGTGAAAAAAACATTGAGGCATTTTTGTATGATAAACATACTTTCTTATATCATTGGATTGAAGGACAATGCTGCATTTGGATATACCCTGTGATGAGCATAATATTTTTGTTTTTGTTTTTCTGCAGTATGGTCAGATGGCTGACTGTATAAATTCACAGGTTGTAAATAACCTAAAAACCACAATTGTAAGAAGATAACTCAATAAAGGATTCATATGAACATATGTGGCCGATATTATGTTGACTCAGGTAGCTGACCTGTTTTTAAAAGTGGAATCTCCTGAACTCACTTCCATTCAGCGCCTAGTGAATCATTTTTCAAAGCAAACATAAAGCACGCATACTTTTAATGTTATAATTCTTAGGCCTCATGCACACTGGACAATTGCCCAGCTCCTCTAAATGCCTTTTCTCCTGGAAAGAGAAAAGCGGCTTTAACAAATGCATGTTTTGCCAAAGTGTTTGGGTGTTTATTCATTTTATTAGCCAGTAGAATAGGCACGTCAAACTTTTTCTTCTGAAACGCTTCTCTCCTGAATAAGAAAAAATATACAGCGCTGTGTAAAACAAGAATTGAATAGCAGCCAACACAGCTGTAGACTAGAAGCGATATGTACAAGGGTATAAATGTGTAGCGCTATTAAATTCAATAAAAAATATATAATTATAACTCTTAAAAGTTATATGAAAATTAATATGCAACACATATAGGATAAACCAGCTAAAATAAATTATGTATATAACGGTTTTATAGTTATGTGGAAATTAGTGTATAACACTTATTAGGTGAACATCACAATACATAGTAACTCAAACAAAAAAGTAAATATATCAATAAAAGTGACTGCACAAATAGATGAGTGACATACCCCATTAGGGGTGTGCAAAAAAAGTGAAACAAAATTAGTATAAATGGTAAATAATAAACAAAGGTATAAGTAAAAAACAAGATCCAGAAGAAGGCTGTCAGATATAATTGTAGTAAGGTCACATAGTCCAACTATGAGGGGTAATCCAAAGCACAATGGGTTGAGAGTCCAGCAAAGACTAACACTTTATGGAAACTCCAAGGATGGAAGGAGGAAACCACCACCAGTGAAAAAGGGAGGCTTACCGGATAATGATGACTTGGAAAGGCCTATACCGCCCAAGTCACCAAGGCTTTAAATCAGGTAGCTTGATGGTAGCATCGAACTTGCCAAGCATAACAGGTCCTGGATTTGGGCAATGGTTTGGCACGGATGTTTTCAGACATCAATAGGAAGGTATTATACTAGTAGGAGCCAGAGATTCGGTATTCACCAACCATGCGAAAAGATTGAAACAAAAGGAACTCGCATACTGTATATCATAAAATTTAATAAATAAAAAGTAAAGAACTCACAGGTTTAAAAATGATCAAAATCTATGTATGTATACAGGAAACAGAGTGGTATATGAAGGTCGGTCCATCTGACGTGTTTCAACTAATAAGTCGTCATCTGGGGTGCGGACCCTACCTTCACCACTGCTTATAAAGAGCTAATGACCCCACATGGAAAATACGGTTCCGGAAGTGGATAGAACTTCACTTCCGGTTATTGAGCCGGAAGTGTAAGATATGGACATTTTAAATCCAAATTTTGTGTGTATAAAAAAGGTAAATGTACTAATTGCTAAAAAGGGGGGGCTACAGTCATCACCGGAAAAAGAGACCGAAATAGTCCTCTAAAGCAAAGCCATGACGCCAATACTTCATGCCCCTGCTGCGTATTACCCAAATGATGAAACCAAGCCTCGTTATGAGTGTAATGGCGACAGCGGCAAGAACGGCCACGGCGTCATGCCATGATCCTCACCAAAGAGGTGAAACCAAGCCTCGTTGTGGGTATGATGGTGACGCCGGCAAAAGACGGCCACGGCGTCATCACTTTGTGGGCGTCATGCCGCAATCTTCACAACAGGCGTCACCATGTAAACAAGCCTCGTTGTAAAGAGGGTCACATGGTGGTCGGGTCGTGAACGTAAGCCACGTCGTTACGCCACATCGCCGAACACCTCTGTCAAAGCCCATAGAGCAAACCTCTTCATAACTAAGTCACGTAACGTGACCTATGTGGCTCGGCGGGCTCAGCAATAATAAATAGATGAAATTAAAAGGATATTGCCGTCTAGAAAAGATAATGCGTGTAATACACAATGACAGAATTATCTCACTCAAATAGTGGTAAAAAGTCCAAAGAACACGACAAGACTGATCCATTTAAAGAGCCTGAATTGTACAAAGTCTGTCTATGGTATCAAAAACAACCACCAGATGACAATAATTAAAAGGCCCAATAAATTAAATTTCAATATGGGGCCATCCGTTACAAAAATTATAAAATAAACAATCTTTATATAAATACTTATTTACAATTGAATAAACAAATAGTCAATTCCAAATACTAACCAATTAAATAGGCCACTGATGCATAACACGACAAGTATAAAATATATAAATTATAAATTGGAATCGGTGTATAAAAACCAATTTCAAATTTCGAACAATAAGTATATATTGGTAAAATAATGAAAAATTAAATAAAATGAAGATAATATTGTGAGAAGTATTATATTATAAAATGGTCATTTCTCTAAGACTGGTTAATAAAGGAATTTATATCCCACTCCACATTCATTCCTTGTGGATAGTGAGTCCTTAATTTGTATATCCAAAAGGTTTCTAACCTGCACACTCCTCTCTTAGTTGTTCCACCTCTCCATGGGGTAATGTATCAATCAAAAACTGAGTACCAATAGGATTACGATCATGTTGCCTATAATGTCGGGGTACTGTATGTTTAATACTGCCACACTTGTTTAGATTAATATGCTCGTCGCCCTAATTGAAAAAGATCTCGTAGTTCGACCGACATATTGTTTGCCGCACGGACATGTCAATAAATAGACCACATTAGTTGTTGAACAGGTACAAAAATGTTTAATTGGATAAACTTGATTGGTCGTGGTTGATCTAAATTCTTTAGTCGCCCTTCCGTCACATGTATTATGTTGACAGACCACACACTTCTTACAAGGATAGAAACCAGTCAAGTTATGAAAAAAGGAAGGTCTTGTTGGAGGGTTGATGATGGTTGGTGCCAACTTGCTTTTAAGGGATGGTATTCCTTTAAAGATCAACTTCGGTCTTTCAGGTAAGAGCGGGGCTAGGACTTTATCATTTATTAGAACGTCCCAATGCTGTTCAAAAATATTTTTAATTTGTCTATGTTGGGTCGAGAACGTTGTAAAAAAGACCATTTAAAACTATCGTCTTGTTCTCGTTGGGGCTTGTCCCCCAACAATAGGGAACGGTCAGTTCCGAGAACTTCTATAAAGTCTTTTTCAACTTCAGCATAATTGTACTCTTTCTCCCGAAATCTTTCCTTAAGGACATCTGCTTGGATTTTAAAAGTCTCAATGTCGGAACAATTGTCTATAAGGAGATGGTTCATATCCAGCATTAGGAAAGGGGTAAACTCTTTCATTGTGATGGTCCTGAAGTGGAGTCTATGCCATGGATAACTCACGGTTAATACTGTGGGCCTGGTACATAGACGACATCCTCCTGCTATGGATGGGTACCTCTGAGGATTTAAGTGATTTTCTCTGCCCTTAAAAATAGGGGCATAGTCCTTACTTATGAATCCAGCAAAAGCAAAATACATTTTTTAGATCTGGTTATTGAGAGGTGTAATCAACAGTTTGTATTTAGTACTTATTTTAAACCCACTGATAGAAACGGGTATATACCCATTGATAGTTGTCATCATAGGTCTTGTCTGAGGTCGGTTCCAAAAAGTCAGTTCCTACATTTACGCAGAAATTGTTCAGACATTGAGACTTAAAATCCAAGCAGATGTCCTTAAGAAAAGATTCCGGGAGAAAGGGTACAATTATGCTGAAGTTGAAAAAGACTTTATAGAAGTTCTCGGAACTGATCGGTCCCTATTGTTGGGGGATAAGCCCCAACGAGAACAAGACAATAGTTTTAAATGGTCTTTTTTAACAACGTTCTCTACCCAACATAAACAAATTAAAAATATTTTTGAACAGCTTTGGGAAGTTCTAAGAAATGATAAAGTCCTAGCCCTACTCTTTTTTTTTTTATTATTATTAATATTTTATTATGCATTTATTACATTCCAGTCTTTAAAATATTACAAAACCTTTCATAATATTTACATACTATATACAAATTGTATATACACACACTTCCTGTTGGATATCTCCCTCCCCCCCTCCCCAAAAAAAAAAAAAAAAGGGGAAAAACCCACAACCCCACACATCAAATTTCCCAGTGTCACACATAATTCCAAAATTACCTTCCCCATTACCATTGCTTCTTGCCTTTGAACAAACATTCCTCCTCTAATTACCCCTGTGATTCTATTTTCCTTCCTTTCTTTGTGTTCACATTATTTCACCTCCATATGTTATTCTCCCCCCACCCTCACCCCCCCCCCCCCCCCCCCCCCCGTTCCGAGAACAATAATCTCTTACCTCCCTTGTGGAAAAAAAAAAAAAAAAAAAAAAAAAAAGGAAAAACCCACAACCCCACACATCAAATTTCCCAGTGTCAAACACAATTCAAAAAAATTCCAAATTACCTCTACCCCACTACCATTACTTCCTGCCTTAAATAAAAAAAAAAAAAAAAAACCCCAAGGGCACAACCCCACACATCAAATTTCCCAATATCACACATAATTCCAAAATTACCTTCCCCATTACCATTGCTTCTTGCCTTTGAAAAAACGTTCCTTCTCTAATTACCCCTGTGATTCTATTTTCATTCCTTTCTTTGTGTTCACACTATTTCACCTCCATATGTTATTCTCCCCCCTCCCTCACCCCCCCCCCCCCCTAATCCGAGAACAATAATCTCTTTCCTCCCTTGTGACTAAGAAGAAAAAAAAAAAAAAAAAAAAAAAGGAAGGGAAAAACCCACAACCCCACACATCAAATTTCCCAGTGTCAAACACAATTCAAAAAAGTTCCAAAATTACCTCTTCCCCACTACCATTACTTCTTGCCAAAAAAAAAAAAAAAAAAAAAAAACTCCATCTAACCCCCCCCCCAACTCAAACCCCTCCCCTCCCCTTACTCCTCTCCATTCTCGGGTGCATGAGCAGGCCATGCCTTAACTCATTCCTCGTTCATTGTTCTCATCCTTATCCCGGGCATCCTCTGCTGATATTTAGGTCCCTTCACTCCCATTTTAATCTAGCTGCCCTAATCCATCAAATTACTTTCTTCCTGTTTATACTATCTCATTTGATTGTTGTTTCCATGCCTTCCATATTTCATCAAACTCCTCCTGTTTATCCTTAATTCTGTGTACCCATTCTTCCGCTTCCATTATTTTATCTACTTCTTTTTTCCAATCTAATATTGTTGGGCATCTACTATTCTTCCAATACCTTGGCACCAGTGCCTTTTGCTGCATTCAACAGGTGGGGGATGATACTCTTTTTATATACTTTGTTCGGTGTTGGCATCCCATGGAACAAGAAGTGAAATGCTGAAAATTCTATATGTTTTTCCGTCATCTTCCTGATCCAGGGAGCCACCGCCTCCCAAAATTTTTTAATTTTCGGGCACGTCCACCATATGTGGAGATATGTGCCTCTCTCCTCACATCCCCTCCAACACCGTGCCTCTTCCTTTGGGAGCATTTGTGCTATGCGGACAGGGGTACGGTACCATCTGGCCAGAAATTTATAAGCCATCTCCTGGGTGTGTGAGCTTATTGAGGAGGTGTGGGTAGTTTTAAACAGTCTCTTTACCTGTAAAGTTGAGAACCTCCCCCCTAATTCTCTCTCCCATTCCTTAATAAAATAGGGGGTTGACGTACTATTGATGTTGAGTAATAACTTATACATCCTCGACAATAGATGTTTAGTTTCTGGGATTTTCAAATTCCAAGATTCGAAGACAGTGAGGGTATTTAGAGGTCTAATCAGGGACTTCCTTTTATTATAAAAATCTGTAATTTGGAAGTATCTCCACAAAGACATCGGGATATCCCCCCATTCCTCTATCAGGTCCTTTAGAGGGATCAGTTTACCCGATGGCGCTATCCTCGCACAAGTTACACCTCCTTCTCTTCCCCACCCTTCTAAATTCTTCTTGTCCTCCCCTGGTTCAAACCAAGGGAATCCCTCAAGTGGAGCCAACGGGGAAATCATAGGCGCAATTTTACCTAGAGCGTTCGCCTTGTCCCATACTGATAACGTTGTTTTAGTCATAGGTGATGTCCATTCCGACAATCCCCTATTCGCAGTTGGGATCCATGGTGCTCCTTCCAAATCTCTGCCAGCTATTGTCTTTTCCAGATTTACCCATATCTTATTTGCAGTGTCATGACGCCAGTTTAAAATTCGGACTAGCGCCATGGCTTTGTAATATAAATTCAAGTCTGGTAATCCCAGCCCTCCCTCCTCTTTCTGCCTCCTGAGTATTTCATATGATATTCTTGGATGTTTATCCCCCCATACAAATTTCGTGAGAGCCCTTTTTATCTGCTTAAAAAAAATCTGTGGGAGTGTTATAGGGATAGTGTATAATATATAAATAATTCTCGGTAAGACATTCATTTTTATTACATTCACTCTTCCAAACCAGGTCATCAAAAGTCCTTTCCAGCTTTTCAGGTCACTCTGTATATTTGCTAATAATGCCCCATAATTGAGCTCATATAGCTTCTTTAAGTTCGCTGTTAAATTTATCCCCAGATATCTCAAAGAGTCCGTATTCCAAATAAAAGGAAAGCCAGCTTGTATGGCCGTCCTAGTCTTGGAGGGGACATGGCTTGGCATCAGAATTGATTTTTCCGGGTTTATCTTAAAGTTAGATAAGGCTCCAAACCTCTCTATTTCCCCCATCACTTCCTCTAGGGATTCCCGTGGTTTGGATAAGTAAAATAGAAGGTCGTCCGCGTAAGCCGACACCTTATGCTCAACAGCCCCAATACGAATCCCGTTAATCCTTCCATTCCTCCTTATTCTACATAGAAAGGGTTCAAGGATCAAGGCAAACAGCAGGGGTGACAATGGGCACCCCTGTCTGGTCCCATTCCGAATCTCAAAGCTCTCTGATAACACTCCGTTTACCTTGACCCTTGCTCTGGGTTTATTATACAATGCCAGAACCCATCCCATCATACGTTCTCCCAGGCCCACCCCCCTCAGAACCTCCGACAAGAAGACCCAACCAACCCTATCAAATGCTTTTTCAGCATCCATAGAGATCAAGACCCTTGGAATTCGCTCTGGTCCATTTTGAGCCCAGTGCAATATCTGTAAGGCACGAATTGTATTATCTCTGGATTCCCGTCCTTTTATAAATCCCGTTTGGTCTGGTTGTATTATTGTTTCTATATGATCTTGCATCCTGAGAGCCAGGATTTTGGATAGGATCTTCGTGTCAGAGTTCAAGAGGGAGATGGGCCTATAATTAGCGCACACTTGCGGATCCCTCCCTTCCTTCGGGAGGACCGTCACATGTGCCATCAATGCTTCTGTAGACAATGGCTTAGAAATTTTTACAGAGTTGAGGTAGTCACAAAGTGGCTGAGCCAACTCCGGGAGAAACTTTTTATAATATAAATTCGTAAAACCGTCCGGGCCTGGACTTTTCCCCAATGCGAGTCCTCCCACCACTTTACTCAGCTCCTCCCCTGTAATTGGTTGTTCCATTTCCTGCAGTGCTGCGGGTGAGATTTCTGGTAGTTCTGAAGTCCTTAAATATTCCCTGATCTCCTGCCTCATTCCTCCCCCCTCCTCTCTTCTTTTATCCCCCTCTATGTTGTATAGGGATCTATAATACCTTTGGAATTCTGCTGCTATTTTATGGGAGTCAGTAACCTGTTTATTACCTGCTGTTAATTTATGAACGTGCCTTGATTCCTGTAGTTTTTTTAACTGTCTCGCTAGCATTTTTCCCCCTTTGCTACCTTGTTCATAAAAGCGATGGGCAAAGTATCTCTGTTTATTTTTAAGTTTCAGATCTAAACATTTGGTTAACTTCAGCCTCAACTCTAGCAGCTTATTATCGTCCTCCGGGTCCCGACTTTTTTTATGTTTTATCTCGATTTTATATATCTCCTCTAGAACATCCGTGATTTCCTTTTGTTTTTCTTTCTTAAGGCGTGACCCCTGCGAAATCATCTCCCCCCTAATAACCACTTTATGTGCTTCCCACACTACTTGGTTGGACACCTCATCTGTTTTATTGATCTCAAAGTACGACATCAGACCCCCCTTCAGGGTTTCAAAGGCCCTTTTATCATCCAAAATAGATTCGTTTAGTCGCCAGTTCCTTTCTTTTTTGCATACGTCACCCACTCGTATGCTCAGCACGACTGGCGCATGATCTGATATCGTAATTGAGCCAATTACTGAAGATTTCACAAGATGTAAATCAAATTGATCAACCAATAATAAATCAATCCGTGAATAGGTGTTATGTATTCTTGAATAGTAACTATAGTCTCTTTCACGGCCATGCAGAGTCCTCCAGCTATCTACCAAATGTAACTCTCTAAGACTCTTTTTTAAATGTCTCTGTGCTCTAAAAGATAATACTGTCTTACCAGATGAGGTGTCCATTTCAGGGTCTAGAGTGAGGTTAAAATCCCCTCCCAGTATTAATATGCCTTTCCTCAACTTTTCCAATTTTTTCATTGTTTTTGATATAAAATCTACTGTTCCAGTATTAGGGGCATAAATTGATGCAAACGTGTAATATTGGTTCTCTATTCTTCCTTTTACACACAGGAAACGCCCTTCCAAATCCTTCTCCACTTCTTCAAGTGAGAAAGGAGTTGTTCTGTTAATTGCTATTGTGACGCCTCTAGCTCCACGGATAGGAGAGGTTGAGTGAAACCATTGATTAAATGGATGACCTGGTAATCTGGGGATCGACCCTGCTGTGAAGTGCGTCTCTTGGAGGAATATAACATCTACCCTTTGGCCGCGCAGTTCACACCAGAGACGCCCCCTCTTATTTGGAGCTCCTAGGCCTCTTACATTATATGTTACTATCTTCAGTTCTGTCATTCAGTATATACAGCCCCCTGTACCTGTCTCCCCGATGTTCCAAGAGGATTTTCCTCGCCCAGAGGGTACAAAAGGTGAACGATGCCCGGGATGGATGAGACATACTGCGAAAAAACAGAGAAAAGCGAGGAGGGGCAGATCGGGCGGAGAGGAAAAGAAGAGAAAAAAAAAAAAAAAAACAAAACAAAAACTTTTATTCCCACCCCCCCCAACAACCCCCCCCCCAACCCTCCCCCCAAACCCAACCCTCCTCCAACAGACTCACACACACATACACACCTCATATTTCCTATCATCTCCCCTAATTGGTGGATCAATCTCCCCGTAGATATACCTCCCTTCTATGAGATTGTCCTCCCAACTGCAATACTGCAGAAAAATTTATCCCCCTTTTGGGACTTTCCTATCGGGCAAAGATGAATTACGGTATGGATTAAGGCAATCCGGATTCTCCCGGGCCCCGAGAGCAGAAGGAGCCGTTCACGCTGTACATAATATTAATTCTAAGGACCAGGGGCAGACATCTGGCCAAGTCTCCGCTTGCAGCTTTAAAGGGCTATCTCAGCTCAGGGGTCCAGTGAGATTAGGGAGGCAAGTGGGGAGGGAAGAGAACCGAAAACCAGGCAGGGAAAGCCCCCCCCCAATCCCCCCGCCCCCCCCGGCCCACCCCTCCCCCACCCAGCTACCCCTCCCCTAACCATAGTCCTATGATCACATTTGTCCATCTCTGTAATCCCTCCTTCCTCTGCTTCTACTTGGGACTTGGTTCCATTGTTCTGGGCGAGGCAAAGGGGCTCTAGATCTATTCAATCTCCAGTCTGGAAAATCAACCGGTGGTAAACCCAAAGTTTCTGTAAATTTTTTTAAGTCATCCTTATTTCTCAGAACAGCAGATTTTCCCTCTCGGGATGCCTTTACACTAAAGGGGAATCCCCATCTGTATTTCACTTCTGCCGCTCGCATAGCTTCCAATAAAGGTCTGACTGTACGGCGTTGCATTAGTGTCCGATATGATAAGTCCGCATAAAGAGAAATCTGATGCCCTTCATATACTATCCTTGGATTTTTACGTGCTACGTTCATAATTGACTCCTTCAAAGTAAATTTATGCAGTCTACATATGATATCTCTGGGCCTGTCCACACTCCGATTGGTGAAAGACGTTGTGCGATGCACTCTGTCTATTTCAATAGTCTCTGGGGCTTGCGCCCCCAGTATTTGGCGGAACAACTCAGTCACCAATTGTACTAGATCTGCATCCCCCTTTCTATCGTTTAAGCCTCTTATACGAATATTCTGCCTGCGTGTTCTGTTTTCTTGATCATCAGTTTGATCTAGCAGTGAATTTAATTTTTCCTCATATTCCTTTATTACTTCCTGAGAGTCCACCACTGCTTGCTTAATGTCATCCTGGGACAACTCAATTACTTCCACTCTGCGTCCCAGTGCTGTTGTTTCCTCCCTGACCTCTTCAACCATTTGTTTACAAGACGCTTCCACCATAGAAATAAGCATTTGTATATCATTTTTAGTGGGGAGAGATCTCAGGTGCTCTCTGAGTTCCTTATCTAAATTTATCTTCACTGTTTCAGGCTGGTGTATTTCTTGCTCAATGCTGGGGGAATGGATCATGGGGGTCATAGGGGACCGTTGCTGTTTCTGTGCTTCTATGTCACTATTAGCTGCTTCTATATCTCCTCCATGCAGCTCCCCTTCCCCAGTCCTCTTCCCTGACACAGATCTGGGTTCCAGTCCCCCATTTCCCCTTGTATCTTGCCCACCTTCCAGCTTTTGGCCATCTCTGCGATTCTCTTTGTGACTCCGTCCCACCACTTCCTGGTTATCTTGCTCATGGCATACCCCGTTCTCAGCTCTCTCCGATCCCCCCTCAGCCAAATCTCCCTTCTTCCTTGTACTCCGCTGGCCCTTCAAAGGTGTCTCCTCACCTTGTGTCTGGCTATTTCGGGTATCCGACCCCTCATACCTCACCCCTCCATATCCTGACAGCCTCCGTTCTGCCTTGCTTTGTTCTATGTTCTGGGGCGATAGGTATGCTTTCATGGGGCCCGTCTGTGCCTTACCCTTTCCACAGGGAGGTAGTGCCTGGCGTCTTCGGGCCGACATCTCTTGGCCGAGAGGAGAAGTCACATGGAGGTGAAGGAGTTACTCTTCGGTGCCGGTGCACTCCGCTTCCGTGGCGGCGTCCCTGGCTGCTCTCTCCCGGCTCTTTCTCTCCTTTGGATGCCAACTAGCAGTGGGGATAGGGGGGCTATCGCTGAAGCGATTCTGTGTCCGTTGTCCTTAGAACGGCGTCTCCGGTGGCTCCACCAGCCAGGGGTGATGCGCCTTAGGCATATAGGAAGGAGCTGTCATACACGCTCAACACTCCCCATGTCTCTCAGAGCCCGGGAACCTCCGCACGCTCACGCAGCGCGTCCTCTCTCCATACCACGCCCACGCCGGTGTTCACCTAGCCCTACTCTTACCTGAAAGACCTAAGTTGATCTTTAAAGGAGTACCATCCCTCTAAAGTAAGTTGGCACCAGCCATCATCAACTCTCCAACCAGACCTTCCTTTTTTCATAACTTGACTGGTTTCTATCCTTGTAAGAGGTGTGTGGTCTGTCAACATAATACATGTGACGGAAGGGCGACTAAAGAATTTAGATCAACCCCGACCAATCAAGTTTATCCAATTAAACATTTTTGTACCTGTTCAACAACTAATGTGGTCTATTTATTAACATGTCCGTGCGGTAAACAATATGTTGGTCGAACTACGAGATCTTTTTCAATTAGGGCGACCGAGCATATTACTCTAATCAAGTCCCGCAGTATTAAACATACAGTACCCCGACATTATAGGCAACATCATGATCGTAATCCTACTGGTACTCAGTTTTTGATTATTGATAGATACATTACCCCATGGAGAGGTGGAGCAACTAAGAGGAGTGTCCAGGTTAGAAACCTTTTGGATATACGAATTAAGGACCCACTATCCACAAGGAATGAATGTGGAGTGGGATATAAATTCCTTTATTAACCAGTCTTAGAGAAACGACAATTTTATAATATAATACTTCTCACAATATTATTATCTTCATTTTATTTCATTCTTCATTATTTTACCAATATATACTTATTATTCGAAATATTGAAATTGGTTTTTATACACTGATTCCAATTTATATATTTTATACTTGTCGTGTTATGCATCAGTGGCCTATTTAATTGGTTAGCATTTGGAATTGACTATTTGTTTAGTCAATTGTAAATAAGTATTTATAGAAAGATTGTTTTTTTATAATTTTTGTAACAGATGACCCCATATTGAAATTTAATTTATTGGGCCTTTTAATTATTGCCATCTAGTGGTTGTTTTTGATACCATAGACAGACTTTGTACAATTCAGGGTCTGTCAATGGATCAGTCTTTGGACTTTTTACCACTATTTGAGTGAGATACTTCTGTCGTGTATTACACGCATTATCTTTTCTAGACGGCAATATCCTTTTAATTTCATCTATTTATTATTGCTGAGCCCGCCGAGCCACGTAGGTCACATTACGTGACTTAGTTATGAAATGGTTTGGTCTATGGGCTTTGACAGAGGTGTTCGGCGATGTGACGTAACAACTTGGCTTACATTCAGGACCCCACCACCATGTGACCCTATTTACAACGAGGCTTGTTTATATGGTGACGCCTGTTGTAAAGATTGAGGCATGACGCCCGCAACGTGATGACGCCGTGGCCGTCTTTTGCCGGCGTCACCATCATACCCACAACGAGGCTTGGTTTCACCTCTTTGGTGATGACGCCGCGACCGTTCTTGCCGCTGTCGCCATTATTCTCACAACGAGGCTTGGTTTTATCATTTGGGTAATACGCAGCAGGGGCATGACGTATTGGTGTCATGGCTTTGCTTTAGGGGACTATTTCGGTCCGTTTTTTCTGTGAGGACTGTAGTCCGTCCGTCCCCCCCCCCTGTTTTTTTAGCAATTAATACATTATTTACCTTTTTTATACATACAAAATTTGAATTTAAAATGTCCATATCTTACACTTCCGGTTCAATAACCAGAAGTGATCTATCTGCTTCCGGAGCCGTATTTTCCATGTGGGGTCGTTAGCTCTTTATAAGCGGTGGTGAAGTGGGGTCCGCACCCCAGATGATGACTTATTAGTTGAAACGCGTCAGATGGCCCGACATTCATATACCGCTCTGTTTCCTGTATACATACGTAGATTTTGATGATTTTTAAACATGTGAGTTCTTTACTTTTTATTTATTAAATTTTATGATACACAGTATCACACTATGCGAGTTCCTTTTGTTTCAATCTTTTTGCATGGTTGGTGAATACCGAACCTTTGGCTCCTACTAGTATAATACCTTCCTATTGATGTCTGAAAACATCCGTGCCAAACCATTGCCCAGATCCAGGACCTGTTATGCTTGGCAAGTTCGATCCTACCATCAAGCTACCTGATTTAAAGCCTTGGTGACTTGGGCGGTATAGGCCTCTCCAAGTCATCATTATCCTTTTAATTTCATCTATTTATTATTGCTGAGCCCGCCGAGCCACATAGGTCACGTTACGTGACTTAGTTATGAAGAGGTTTGCTCTATGGGCTTTGACAGAGGTGTTCGGCGATGTGGCGTAACGACGTGGCTTACGTTCACGACCCGACCACCATGTGACCCTCTTTACAACGAGGCTTGTTTACATGGTGACGCCTGTTGTGAAGATTGCGGCATGACGCCCACAAAGTGATGACGCCGTGGCCGTCTTTTGCCGGCGTCACCATCATACCCACAACGAGGCTTGGTTTCACCTCTTTGGTGAGGATCATGGCATGACGCCCACAACATGATGACGCCGCGGCCGTTCTTGCCGCTGTCGCCATTACACTCATAACGAGGCTTGGTTTCATCATTTGGGTAATACGCAGCAGGGGCATGAAGTATTGGCGTCATGGCTTTGCTTTAGAGGACTATTTCGGTCTCTTTTTCCGGTGATGACTGTAGCCCCCCCTTTTTAGCAATTAGTACATTTACCTTTTTTATACACACAAAATTTGGATTTAAAATGTCCATATCTTACACTTCCGGCTCAATAACCAGAAGTGAAGTTCTATCCACTTCCGGAACCGTATTTTCCATGTGGGGTCATTAGCTCTTTATAAGCGGTGGTGAAGTGGGGTCCGCACCCCAGATGATGACTTATTAGTTGAAATGCGTCAGTGGACCGACCTTCATATACCGACCTTCATATACCGCTCTGTTTCCTGTATACATACGTAGATTTTGATGATTTTTAAACATGTGAGTTCTTTACTTTTTATTTATTAAATTTTATGATACACAGTATCACACTATGCGAGTTCCTTTTATTTAAATCTTTTTGCATGGTTGGTGAATACCAAACCTTTGGCTCCTACTAGTATAATACCTTCCTATTGATGTCTGAAAACATCCGTGCCAAACCATTGCCCAGATCCAGGACCTGTTATGCTTGGCAAGTTCGATCCTACCATCAAGCTACCTGATTTAAAGCCTTGGTGACTTGGGCGGTATAGGCCTCTCCAAGTCATCATTATCCGGTAAGCCTCCCTTTTTCATTGGTGGTGGTTTCCTCCTTCCATCCTTGGAGTTTCCATAAAGTGTTAGTCTTTGCTGAACTCTCACCCCATTGTGCTTTGTATTACCCCTCATAGTTGGACTATGTGACCTTACTACAATTATATCTGATTTGCTTGTAGCCGTATTAGTGCAATTGTGACAGAGAAAATTGAGTACTGTCCGTGATACTTTTTTTTTATTTGCACTAACATACAATTTTTCAGGACAAGCTTTCGGGGTATGTCCCCTTCTTCAAGGTCCAAGCAGTACTGATTCACAAATTTTTAAGCAGCATGTTAAAGAGAAAAAAAAAAAAAAGGGGGAAAGCCAAACACATACAAATCAATGGTAATAAAGATAGCAGCAGAGTTAGTGAGATAAGACAGAGGGAGAGAGAACTATAGAATGCAGGGGGGATACTAGTCACAAAGGGGTCGTAAAACTTTAGCATATAGGGTAAGGAAACCAATATCTAAATTCAGGCCGTTATTTTTCGTGTCAAAAAGAAGTATCATTCTTAGTTCAAACGTTTTCCTTTCCTGGATAGTTCTGAAATTCCCTTTAAGAACTAAAACATTGAGGTCTTCTATAGTGTGGTCCGGCTGTGAGAAATGATGTCCCACAGGTGTGCATAAACTGTCTTCTTTATGTTCTTTGATGGTATGTCTGTTCAAATTCATCCTCGCTTGCAACTTCTGTCCTGTTTCACCAACATAAGATCCTTTGCTGCACCTTTTGCATTGGATGAGGTACACAACATTACTGGAGGTACAGCAGTAAGATCCCATGATACTGAAGGTCCCATTTGTGTGTGTGTGACACTTTTGGATAGATTGATCTGGTTGCATAGTTTGCAGCGTTTTTATTGCAGGGTTTGCTTCCATTATTTGTGACTTCATAATCAGAGTGAAGTTTCCTGCTGATTAGTTTGTGTCTGAGGTTGGGTGGTTGTCTGAAAGCCAATAATGGGGGTTGTTGGAATATTCCTTTTAGAGTTTCATCCTCTGTTATAATGGGTTGTATATCTTTGATTATCTTTTTGATCTCTTCTAGTGCTGGGTTGTATGTGGTGACTAGAGGTACTTGGTTGTTTGTTTTTTTCTCTGTGTATTGGAGGAGATTTTCTCTACTGGTTTTCAAGGCTGTGTTTATGCTGCTGTTGATGTTTTTTTCTTTGTAACCTTTCTTATGGAAGGAGTCTGCCAGTGTTCTGAGATGTTTATCTCTGTCTTCTGGGTCTGAACAATTTCGGTGGTATCTGATGGCCCGTTTAGTGTGTTGGGGGTGAAAACTGGAACTATGAAGATAGCTGCATCGGTCAGTAGGTTTTCTGTATATCGACGTGTGAAGCTTGTCATCCCTGATGTATACTGTAGTGTCCAGGAAGTTGACATGTGTTTTCGAATAGTCCATTTTTAGTTTGATAGATGGGTGAAAAGTGTTGATAAATGAGAAGAATTGGTTTAGATTTTCTTCACTTTCAGTCCATATTAGAGGTCGACCGATATGGGTTTTTCTCTGGCCGATGCCGATATTTAGAAATCCCGATGGCCGATATGTGATGCCGATTTTTTTGGGCCGATATATTAGGACGAAAAAGTCCTGCAAGCGGCATCTTTGGAGCGGTGTATACCGCTCCTCCACCACTCCTGCCCATTGAAATGAATGCGCACCGCTGCCGAAGCGCCTGCAAAGCGTTTCGGCAGCGGCTCATTTAACCCCTTCCTCGGCTTCTAGCTGGGTTATAAGCGCCCTGCTAGCAGCCGAATAGCGTCGCTTAAATGACGGTGAAGCGCCGCTAAAACTAGCAGCGTTTTACCGTCAACGCATGCCTGCTCCAGTGTGTAAGCAACCTTAAATGATACAGAAAATGTTTTACATTTAAACATTTATTAAACAAAACAAACCTCCAATCAGTTCACTTGTATGTAGAATTTAGATAAAAAAAAATAAAAAAAAACTATATCTTAAATATTAAATACACAAAAACAGGTAATCAAAACTTTTGGATGAAAAAAAATGGGCTAACTTTACTGCTTAGTTTTTTTTTTTTAATTTATTAGTGTATTTTTTCAAAAAATATTGCGTTTCAAAGAACGCTGCACAAATACCGTGTGGCATAAAATATTGCAACAACCGCTATTTTATTCCCTAGGGTCTCTGCTAAAAAAATATATATATATAATGTTTGGGGGTTCTAAGTGATTTTCTAGCAGAAAATACAGGATTTTTACTTGTAAGCAACAAATGTCAGAAAAGATTTAGTCTTTAAATGGTTAAACTGAGAGCTTCTACACACGAGCTCAGTTCATTCATAAGTGTAAACATTGTATCCTTCAGGTTCTTTTTATCAGATTTGGCAGGCTGCCCAGAGGAGGGGAGAAGTCTCTTCACAGAAGTTTTCAGGCAACTTGTATTGACTTCTATTACAGAAGTCATTTGCAAGTCTGATATTGGCCTTTTTTATCAGCACAATCGGCCGATGCCGATTAAGTAAAAAACACCAAATATCGGCCGATATATCGGTCGACCTCTAGTCCATATCATGAATATATCATCAATATAACGATAATATCTGTATGGCTTTTGTTGTATGCTGTTCAGGAATTTGTCCTCCAGGTCAGCCATAAATAAGTTTGCATATTGGGGTGCCATTTTGCTTCCCATAGCAATACCCATACACTGGAGATAGATGTCATTATTGAAAGTGAAGTAGTTGTGTGTAAGAATGAATTCAATGAGCTGTGTCACATCCTCAGCCGTGTATTTGTGGTTTGGTGAGGATGATAAGAATCTGTGACATGCCGCCAACCCATCCTTGTGAGGGATGTTACTGTACAGAGATTCTACATCCATAGTGACTAGAAGTGTATTTGGTGGTAATTGTTGTATATTGTTAAGCTTGTTCAGAAAATCAGTGGTGTCTTGCAGGAAACTCGCAGTGTTCATGACTAAAGGTTTTAACATGTTTTCTACGAGGCCTGAGATATCTTCGGTAAGTGTATTCATACCTGTTATAATGGGTCTGCCTGGATTTCCTGGCTTGTGAATCTTGGGCAGCATGTAGAAGTCTCCAATTTGTGCATTATCCGAAATCGCATTGTTGAGTTCTGAATGTAGGTGGCTTGGTATTGTCGCAATGAGACCTTTTAATTGTTTAGTAAAATCCTGGGTCGGATCATAATCCAGTTTTTTGTAGTAAGTAGTATTTGCAAGCTGCCTCTGGCCCTCTTGTATATATTTGTCTGTATCCATCACAACGACTGCTCCCCCTTTATCTGCTGGTTTGATGGTTATGGCCTGATTATTGCGCAGATCATGTACAGCTCTTCGCTCCAGTGGTGAAAGGTTGTATAATATTTTCTTTTGCTAGGTGGATACCAGGGATGTAACTCGCAGCCTGAAGCTGTCAATATAGGTATCCAGTCTGGGGTTGCGTCCTTGTGGAGGTGTGAAGTTGCTGTTCTTTTTCTTTAGGAGACTAAGGCTCAAAGAATATTTTCACAGTAAGGAAAGGAATCCTAGGACAATAGGAGGTGACAATAGGAGGTTTCACTTTTTTTGCACACCTCTAATGGGGTATGTCACTCACCTATTTGTGCAGTCACTTTTATTGATATATTTACTTTTTTTGTTTGAGTTACTTTGTATTGTGATGGTCACCTAATAAGTGTTATACACTAATTTCCACATAACTTTAAAACAGTTATACACCTAATTTATTTTAGCTGGTTTATCCTATATGTGTTGCATATTAATTTTCATATAACTTTTAAGAGTTATAATTATATATTTTTTATTGAATTTAATAGTGCTACACATTTATATCGAAAATATAAAAGAAGGAA
The DNA here is from genome assembly GCF_042186555.1 of Aquarana catesbeiana. Lineage (NCBI taxonomy): Eukaryota > Metazoa > Chordata > Amphibia > Anura > Ranidae > Aquarana > Aquarana catesbeiana. The sequence continues at coordinate 145,758,499 of NC_133336.1, read as the reverse complement.
TTGCGCTAGGTGCGTGAATAGTGTAAAAAAATAAAATTTAAAAATGTTAGAAAGAACCGTGCAAGATGTCCTACAGCTGAACACTGTAACCCCGATACAAGGGCACAAGAAATAAGATTTATAACCGCTTCTCTCCTGAATGCCCAAGTGATGTGTTTATTTTTTTTTTTTTTCCAAAATATAAAAGCTCCACTTCTAATATCCCTGTAAACACCTATGTTGACATACAGGCTAACATAGATGGGCATTAAGAGGCTGGAAAAAGCCAAACACCTGTAAAAGTGGTGTTTTTTTTTTTTTTTTTTTTTTTTTTTTTTTTTTTTACGTTCTGTTTGCATGAGGTCTTATTGTTTCTTTAGCAATTAAGTGAGTTACTGACCCAGAACAATTATATGCATATTAGATGTCTTGAAAAAAATATGTGCATTTGCTTGTTCCAGGTAAAGCCTGGTACACACCACAATTTATTTTTGTTCAACCCAGCTCCGATTGAGGCCTCTGTACTAACATTCCATTGTTAGTGCAGCAATCTCCCCTGCTGTTCTATTGTGTTCTGACGGGGTCGGCCCCGCTCGGTCAGTGCTCGAGCTGGTAGGCTGCTGGGTTTCCCAGCATGCTCGTCCGACAGATGCTGGTCAAACAGCATCCCAACCCTATCCTATGTTTCATGCGATTCAGTGTTCCACAAGGCAAACTAGGGACATTAAGCTTGTTTTTTGGGGAGCTTAATGTGGCTTAACGTACTAAAAAGACCTTAAGTGTTAACCAATTTCCCCCAAACTTCACACAATAGAAGATTCTATAGACATCAACATATTCTGAAAATTTCAGCTCATTTAGTTAATCACACCAAAAGTTATTCACGTTAAGCTATATTTTACAACGCGAAAACATTTAATGTGAAAATGGTTTATTGTAGCTTAATGTGTAATTAAGTGCCTAATCCTCAATCAATTGCCCTTAAACTTTGCACAGCCTAAGAGCTCAACTTCCCGAACCTATCCAATAAGTTTCATGCGATTCGGTGTTCCACAAGGCAAACTAGGGACATTAAGCTTGTTTTTTTGGGGAGCTTAATGTGGCTTAACATACAAAAAAGACCTTAAATGTTAACCGATTTCCCCAAAACTTCACACAATTAAAGATTCTATCCATGTCAGCATATTCTGAAAATTTCAGCTCATTTGGTTAATCACACCAAAAGTTATTCACGTTAAGCTATATTTTACAATGCTAAAACATTTATTTTAGCATTGTAAAATATAGCTTCCCAACCCTATCCTATCATTTTCATGCGATTCTGTGTTCCACAAGGCAAACTAGGGACATTAAGCTTATTTTTTGGGGAGCTTAATGTGGCTTAACGTGCAAAAAAGACCTTAAATATTAACCAATTTCCCTCAAATTGCACACAATGGAAGATTCTATCCATGCCAACATATTCTGAAAATTTCAGCTCATTTTGTTTTTTTTTTTTTAATAATCAAAAATTTTATTGTTTATTTCATTTATATATACACCATTTATACAACATTCTATACCCCTTTGTTCAAACAATAGAAACATACTACACATTACATCCTACATCACCTACCACCATTTTCCCCCCTGTCCCAGCGGCCGACATTTACATATGCGAGGGGAAAAAAAAAATAAATAAAATTTTTAAAAAAATAAAATGGTACCCACCCCACCGTATTTATCGTGCTTATGTTTATAAAGTGTTAAAAAAAAAAATAAAATTATAAATACTTCCCCCCTTATTCTAATTGGTGTCTTTATTCCCCTCCATTCCTTGTTATATATTGTGGAAGAGAAAAGAGAGAAAAGAAAAAAAAAAAAGAAGATAAATAAATAAATAAATAAATAAATAAATGGTACCCACCCCACCGTGTTTATCGTGCTTATGTTTATAAAGTGTTAAAAAATGAAATTATAAATAAGTTCCCCCTAATTCTTATTAGTGTCCTTAATCACTTCAATTCATAATTATATATTGTGTGAAGAGAAAAAAAAAAAAAAAGATAAATAAATAAATGGTACCCACCCCACCGTGTTTATCGTGCTTATATTTATAAAGTGTTTAAAAATAAAATTATAAATAAGTTCCCCCTTATTCTTATTAGTGTCATTAATCACTTCAATAAAAAAAAAAAAAAAATTTCCCTTCCGTGTATATTCGTGTTTGTATTTATATAATTTATAAAGTGTTTTTAAAGATAAATTTATAAGTACATTCCCCCCTTATGTCTAATTCGTGTCATTAATTACTTCAGTTCATTATTAAATACAACCCCTTTATTCTAGTTCATGTCACTAACCCCTAAAATTCATAATTATGAAGATGTGTTAAAAAAAAAAAAAAAAAAAAAAGAATTCCCCTATAATTCATATTTGTTATTAATCGTGTGCCTATCTCCTCCCCCCCTCCACCTCCAATGTTTGTCAAAACTGGGACAAGAGGGGAATAGTAAAAAAAAACTGCAAAAAAAACAAAGACCACATATACCTTTACCCATACATTATCTTACCCCCCTCCCTCTTTGATTAGCATTAGAGAAGTTATATGACTATTTACATCTACCCTTCAGGGCCATTCTTCTTATGTCTCTATTCTAAATGACTATACCATTCCTTCCTCCTACCCATCTGTATTTCCCTCTTCTATTATCTCCTCAGCGCATTGTTCCCATGTCGTTTCAAATTTCTTTCTTTGGTTTTTAACCACATGAACCCATCTCTCTGCTTCCTTTATTATATTAACCTCGTTTCTCCACTCTATGACTGACGGGATCCTATCCTGTCTCCAGTACTTCGGAATTCGTTTTTTCGCTGCATTTAACAAGTGTGGGGTTATACTTTCTCTATATTTTTTGATAGGTCCAGTCATTCCATGAAATAAATATTGTATGGGCCCAAACTCTATGTGCTCCGTCGTCATTTTCTTAATCCAGGGGGCTACTAATTCCCAAAAACGCTTAATTATTGGGCACGTCCACCATAGATGAAGAAAAGTTCCTCTCTGTCCACAGCCCCTCCAGCATTTGTCATTAGCTTCTGAAGAGATTTGTGCCATTTTAACTGGTGTCCTGTACCATCTCGCTAGGAATTTATATGCCATTTCTTGCACCTTTGTACTTATGGAGGTAGTAAATGTTAACGATATAATTTTATTTATTTGTTTATCTGTCCACACTTGGCCTAGCTCCCTCTCCCATTCTTTCATGAAGTATGGGGGTTTCTTTTCTTGTTCTCCTAGGATCATTCTGTACGTCCAGGATAATGTATGCCCATCTTCTGATGTCTGTGCACACTTCCTCTCAAATGCGGTAAGTGTATTTATGGATCTTAACAGTTTTATTTTCTTAACCACTTAAGGACCGCCTAACGCCGATTTACGTCGGCAAGGCGGCACAGGCAGGCAAAATCACGTACATGTACGTGATTTGCCTCTCGCGGGTGGGGGGTCCGATCGGACCCCCCCCCCCGGTGCCCGAAGCGGTCCCGTTCTGTTCCCCGGCGATCCGAGATGAGGGGGAGGCCATCCGTTCGTGGCCCCCCCCTCGCGATCGCCGCCGGACAATGGGAACACTCCTTTGCTGCTGTATGCTAAACAGCAGCAAAGGAAATGATGTCATCTCCCCTCGGCTCGGTAGTTTCCGTTCCAGCGCCGAGGGGAGAAGACATCAATGTGAGTGCACAACACACACACACACAGTAGAACATGCCAGGCATACAAAACACCCCGATCCCCCCCCCAATCGCCCCCCGATCCCCCCCCAATCACCCCCCCCCCTGTCACAAACTGACACCAGCAGGTTTTTTTTTTTTTTTTTCTGATTACTGCATAGTGTCAGTTTGTGACAGTTACAGTGTTGGGACAGTGAGTATTACCCCCCTTTAGGTCTAGGATACCCCCCTAACCCCCCCTAATAAAGTTTTAACCCCTTGATCACCCCCCATCGCCAGTGTCGCTAAGCGATCATTTTTCTGATCGCTGTATTAGTGTCACTGGTGAGACGCTAGTTAGTGAGGTAAATATTTAGGTTCGCCGTCAGCGTTTTATAGTGACAGGGACCCCCATATACTACCTAATAAATGTTTTAACCCCTTGATTGCCCCCTAGTTAACCCTTTCACCACTGATCACCGTATAACCGTTACGGGTGACGCAGGTTAGTTCGTTTATTTTTTATAGTGTCAGGGCACCCGCCGTTTATTACCGAATAAAGGTTTAGCCCCCTGATCGCCCGGCGGTGATATGCGTCGCCCCAGGCAGCGTCAGATTAGCGCCAGTACCGCTAACACCCACGCACGCAGCATGCGCCTCCCTTAGTGGTATAGTATCTGATCGGATCAATATCTGATCCGATCAGATCTATACTGGCGTCCCCAGCAGTTTAGGGTTCCCAAAAACACAGTGTTAGCGGGATCAGCCCAGATACCCGCTAGCACCTGCGTTTTGCCCCTCCGCCCAGCCCACCCAAGTGCAGTATCGATCGATCACTGTCACTTACAAAACACTAAACGCATAACTGCAGCGTTCGCAGAGTCAGGCCTGATCCCTACGATCGCTAACAGTTTTTTTGGTAGCATTTTGGTGAACTGGCAAGCAAGCACCAGGCAGCGTCAGGTTAGCGCCAGTAGCGCTAACACCCACGCACGCACCGTACACCTCCCTTAGTGGTATAGTATCTGATCGGATCAATATCTGATCCGATCAGATCTATACTAGCGTCCCCAGCAGTTTAGGGTTCCCAAAAACGCAGTGTTAGCGGGATCAGCCCAGATACCTGCTAGCACCTGCGTTGTGCCCCTCCGCCCGGCCCAGCCCAGCCCACCCAAGTGCAGTATCGATCGATCACTGTCACTTACAAGGCACTAAACGCATAACTGCAGCGTTCGCAGAGTCAGGCCTGATCCCTGCGATCGCTAACAGTTTTTTTGGTAGCATTTTGGTGAACTAGCAAGCACCGGCCCCAGGCAGCGTCAGGTTAGCGCCAGTACCACTAACACCCACGCACGCAGCATACGCCTCCTTTAGTGGTATAGTATCTGAACGGATCAATATCTGATCCGATCAGATCTATACTAGCGTCCCCAGCAGTTTAGGGTTCCCAAAAACGCAGTGTTAGCGGGATCAGCCCAGATACCTGCTAGCACCTGCGTTTTGCCCCTCCGCCCGGCCCAGTCCAGCCCACCCAAGTGCAGTATCGATCGATCACTGACACTTACAAAACACTAAACGCATAACTGCAGCGTTCGCAGAGTCAGACCTGATCCCTGCGATCGCTAACAGTTTTTTTGGAAGCTTTTTATTGAACTGGCAAGCACCAGCGGCCTAGTATACCCCGGTCGTAGTCAAACCAGCGCTGCAGTAACACTTGGTGACGTGGCGAGTCCCATAAGTGCAGTTCAAGCTGGTGAGGTGGCAAGCACAAGTAGTGTCCCGCTGCCACCAAAAAGACAAACACAGGCCCGTCGTGCCCATAGTGCCCTTCCTGCTGCATTCGCCAATCCTAATTGGGAACCCACCGCTTCTGCAGCACCCGTACCTCCCCCATTCACATCCCCAACCAAATGCAGTCGGCTGCATGAGAGGCATTTTTATGTGCTCCCGAGTACCCCTACCCAACGAACCCCCCCAAAAAGATGTTGTGTCTGCAGCAAACGCGGATATAGGCGTGACACCCGCTATTATTGTCCCTCCTGTCCTGACAATCCTGGTCTTTGCATTGGTGAATGTTTTGAATGCTACCATACACTAGTTGAGTATTAGCGTAGGGTACAGCATTGCACAGACTAGGCACACTTTCACAGGGTCTCCCAAGATGCCATCGCATTTTGAGAGACCCGAACCTGGAACCGGTTACCGTTATAAAAGTTAGTTACAAAAAAAGTGTAAAAAAAAAAAAATATATATATACAATAAAAAAAAATAGTTGTCGTTTTATTGTTCTCTCTCTCTATTCTCTCTCTCTATTGTTCTGCTCTTTTTTTACTGTATTCTATTCTGCAGTGTTTTATTGTTATTGTTATTGTTATTATGTTTTATCATGTTTGTTTTTCAGGTATGTAATTATTTATACTTTACTGTTTACTGTGCTTTATTGTTAACCATTTTTTTGTCTTCAGGTACGCCATTCACAACTTTGAGTGGTTATACCAGAATGATGCCTGCAGGTTTAGGTATCATCTTGGTATCATTCTTTTCAGCCAGCGGTCGGCTTTCATGTAAAAGCAATCCTAGCGGCTAATTAGCCTCTAGACTGCCTTTACAAGCCGTGGGAGGGAATGCCCCCCCCCCCCACCGTCTTCCGTGTTTTTCTCTGGCTCTCCTGTCTCAACAGGGAACCTGAGAATGCAGCCGGTGATTCAGCCAGCTGACCATAGAGCTGATCAGAGACAAGAGTGGCTCCAAACATCTCTATGGCCTAAGAAACCGGAAGCTACGAGCATTTTATGACTTAGATTTCGCCGGATGTAAATAGCGCCATTGGGAAATTGGGGAAGCATTTTATCACACCGATCTTGGTGTGGTCAGATGCTTTGAAGGCAGAGGAGAGATCTAGGGTCTAATAGACCCCAATTTTTTCAAAAAAGAGTACCTGTCACTACCTATTGCTATCATAGGGGATATTTACATTCCCCGAGATAACAATAAAAATGATTTAAAAAAAAAAAAAATGAAAGGAACAGTTTAAAAATAAGATAAAAAAGCAAAAAAATAATAAAGAAAAAAAAAAAAAAAAAAAAAAAGCACCCCTGTCGCCCCCTGCTCTTGCGCTAAGGCGAACGCAAGCGGCGGTCTGTCGTCAAACGTAAACAGCAATTGCACCATGCATGTGAGGTATCGCCGCGAAGGTCAGATCGAGGGCAGTAATTTTTGCAGTAGACCTCCTCTGCAAATCTAAAGTGGTAACCTGTAAAGGCTTTTAAAGGCTTTTAAAAATGTATTTATTTTGTTGCCACTGCACGTTTGTGCGCAATTGTAAAGCATGTCATGTTTGGTATCCATGTACTCGGTCTAAGATCATCTTTTTTATTTCATCAAACATTTGGGCAATATAGTGTGTTTTAGTGCATTAAAATTTAAAAAAGTGTGTTTTTTCCCCAAAAAATGCGTTTGAAAAATCGCTGCGCAAATACTGTGTGAAAAAAAAAAATTAAACACCCACCATTTTAATCTGTAGGGCATTTGCTTTAAAAAAATATATAATGTTTGGGGGTTCAAAGTAATTTTCTTGCAAAAAAAAAAAACTTTTTCATGTAAAAAATAAGTGTCAGAAAGGGCTTTGTCTTCAAGTGGTTAGAAGAGTGGGTGATGTGTGACATAAGCTTCTAAATGTTGTGCATAAAATGCCAGGACAGTTCAAAACCCCCCCCAAATGACCCCATTTTGGAAAGTAGACACCCCAAGCTATTTGCTGAGAGGCATGTCGAGTCCATGGAATATTTTATATTGCGACACAAGTTGCGGGAAAGAGACAAATTTTTTTTTTTTTTTTTTTTGCACAAAGTTGTCACTAAATGATATATTGCTCAAACATGCCATGGGAATATGTGAAATTACACCCCAAAATACATTCTGCTGCTTCTCCTGAGTACGGGGATACCACATGTGTGAGACTTTTTGGGAGCCTAGCCGTGTACGGGACCCCGAAAACCAAGCACCGCCTTCAGGCTTTCTAAGGGCGTGAATTTTTGATTTCACTCTTCACTGCCTATCACAGTTTCGGAGGCCATGGAATGCCCAGGTGGCACAAAACCCCCCCAAATGACCCCATTTTGGAAAGTAGACACCCCAAGCTATTTGCTGAGAGGTATAGTGAGTATTTTGCAGACCTCACTTTTTGTCACAAAGTTTTGAAATTTGAAAAAAGAAAAAAAAAAAAAGTTTTTTCTTGTCTTTCTTCATTTTCAAAAACAAATGAGAGCTGCAAAATACTCACCATGCCTCTCAGCAAATAGCTTGGGGTGTCTACTTTCCAAAATGGGGTCATTTGGGGGGGTTTTGTGCCACCTGGGCATTCCATGGCCTCCGAAACGGTGTTAGGCAGTGAAGAGTAAAATCAAAAATTCACGCCCTTAAAAACGCTGAAGGCGGTGATTGGTTTTCGGGGTCCCGTACGCGGCCAGGCTCCCAAAAAGTCTCACACATGTGGTATCCCTATACTCAGGAGAAGCAGCTAAATGTATTTTGGGGTGCAATTCCACATAGGCCCATGGCCTGTGTGAGCAATATATCATTTAGTGACAACTTTGTGCAAAAAAAAAAAAAAAAAAAGTGTCACTTTCCCGCAACTTGTGTCAAAATATAAAATATTCCATGGACTCAATATGCCTCTCAGCAAATAGCTTGGGGTGTCTACTTTCCAAAATGGGGTCATTTGGGGGGGGGTTGTGCCACCTGGGCATTCCATGGCCTCCGAAACTGTGATAGGCAGTGAAGAGTGAAATCAAAAAGTTACACCCTTAGAAATCCTGAAGGCGGTGATTGGTTTTCGGGGTCCCATACGCGGCTAGGCTCCCAAAAAGTCCCACACATGTGGTATCCCCGTACTCAGGAGAAGTAGCTGAATATATTTTGGGGTGCAATTCCACATAGGCCCATGGCCTGTGTGAGCAATATATCATTTAGTGACAACTTTTTGTAAATATTTTTTTTTTTTTGTCATTATTCAATCACTTGGGACAAAAAAAATAAATATTCAATGGGTTCAACATGCCTATCAGCAATTTCCTTGGGGTGTCTACTTTCCAAAATGGGGTCATTTGGGGGGGTTTTGTACTGCCCTGCCATTTTAGCACCTCAAGAAATGACATAGGCAGTCATAAACTAAAAGCTGTGTAAATTCCAGAAAATGTACCCTAGTTTGTAGACGCTATAACTTTTGCGCAAACCAATAAATATACGCTTATTGACATTTTTTTTACCAAAGACATGTGGCCGAATACATTTTGGCCTAAATGTATGACTAAAATTGAGTTTATTGGATTTTTTTTATAACAAAAAGTAGAAAATATCATTTTTTTTCAAAATTTTCGGTCTTTTTCCGTTTATAGCGCAAAAAATAAAAACTGCAGAGGTGATCAAATACCATCAAAAGAAAGCTCTATTTGTGGGAAGAAAAGGACACAAATTTCGTTTGGGTACAGCATTGCATGACCGCGCAATTAGCAGTTAAAGCGACGCAGTGCCAAATTGGAAAAAGACCTCTGGTCCTTAGGCAGCATAATGGTCCGGGGCTCAAGTGGTTAAGGAAACTCGTCATTTGACGGTATTTCCATTCCGCCTTGTCTCCCCAAATTTCAAGATCATCTCTGTCAGTGGTATTAAAACTCCACTTGGGGCAAACTTACCGCATCTAATATTCCCATCTTGTCCCCACGCCCCCAGACTTCCCGTCTTCTCCCCCGGGAGGAACCACGGAAATCCCTCCAGAGGAGTCAGAGGGGAGGTCTGTGGGGCATACCTACCCTCTTTATTCATTCTATCCCATACTTCTAATGTATTCAGGGTTATTGGTGATGTCCATTGTGACAGCCCTCTCAGTGACCCTTGGATCCATGGTGCTCCTGCCAGGTTTCTCCCCGCCATCATCATTTCTGCCTGTACCCATGGTTTTCTATCTAGGTCATGGCACCAGTCTATTATTCTAACTAGCGCCATGGCCTTATAATAGGATGTTATTTCCGGGAGTCCTAGGCCACCCTCCGCTCTACTCCTTCTTAAAATGTCATACGCCAATCTAGGCCTTTTATCGTTCCATACAAAGGCTATTAATAGCCGACGCATTTGTTTAAGGAGACTCGCCGGCAACCTGATTGGCACTGTACGCAGCACATAAACTATTCTGGGCAGTATACTCATTTTTATGGCACTGATTCTTCTGAACCAGGTCAAGTATTTCCCCTTCCATTTCTTTAATTCTTCTGTTATTTCTTTCACTAATGAGCCATAATTATGCTCCAACAATAGTTCATAGTCTGCGCTTATCTGTACCCCCAGGTATGTCAGCGACTCCCTGTTCCATATAAATGGGTATTTCTCCTTCAGTGTTCTCTCCATCTCCGCTGGGACATGACTGGGAAGGATGACTGATTTCTCGAAATTAATCTTAAAGCCAGACACCCTTCCAAATTTCTGTACTTCTACCATCAATGCGGCTATAGATGTCTGGGGAGTGGACATAAAAAATAATAAATCGTCCGCATATGCTGCTACTTTATGTTCCGTATGGCCTATGTGCGTCCCCACTATCTCCTTATTCTTTCTGATTCTACACAAAAAGGGTTCCATTACTATTGCAAATATCAATGGGGACAGTGGGCACCCCTGCCTGGTACCGTTTTGTATGTTAAAGCATTCAGATACTGTCCCATTTACCTTAATTCTTGCTCTTGGTTTTGTGTATAGTGCCATAATCCATCCCAGCATTCTCTCCCCCAGTCCTATCCTCCCCAGTACTTCTCTCATAAAGCCCCAGTTCACTCTGTCGAAGGCTTTCTCCGCATCCATCGACAGTGATTCCTGGGGCTTCACCTGGGCCATGTTGCATCCAATGCAGTATATGGAGTGCGCGGGTGGTGTTATCTCTTGCTTCTCGCCCCTTTACAAACCCTGCTTGATCTGGGTGCACTAAATCTCCTACATCTTCCTGTAGTCTCAGGGCCAGAATTTTTGCCAGCATCTTGGTGTCTGAGTTCAGCAGAGAGATTGGCCTGTAATTGGCACATACCTGGGGATCTTTTCCCTCTTTTGGCAAAACCGTTATGTACGCCAATGATGCTTCTGAGGAGAGTGGATTTCCAGCACCCATAGAGTTGAAATAATCACAAAGTGGTCTTACCAAAATTGGGAGAAATTTCTTGTAATATATGTTTGTCAGCCCATCCGGGCCCGGGCTTTTCCCTGGGGGTAGGGCTGCTATCACTCTGCTCAACTCTTCCACCGTGATTGGGCGTTCCATAATCTCGGAGGTTTTTCTATTTAGTATGGGCATGTCTGCGTTCTCAATGTAATCCTTGATCTTATCTCTCCTTTGTTCCTCGCTTTCCCCTTCTTCAGATGGTTCTGTTTTGGAGATGTTATATAGTACCTCATAAAATTTACTAAATTCTTTTGCTATCGCCTTTGTGTCTATTATTTTCCTACCCTGAACTAGTAAGCTGTGCACGTGTCTGGAGTCCTGTTGTTTTTTAAGTTGTTTTGCCAGTAGCTTACCGCATTTATTTCCTTGTTCCTATGCTCTATTTGCGAAAAACCTAATTTTGTTGTTCGCTTTATATTCTAAATATTGCGCAAGCTCTGCCCGTACACTCTCCAGACGTCTACCATCCACTGGATCGAGATTTTCCTTATGCTTTATCTCTAGGGTTCTGATCTTCTCTAGTAATTCGTCCATTTCCCTTTTGCTTTCCTTTTTCATATATGTGCCGATGGCAATTAAGTCCCCCCTCACAACCGCTTTGTGTGCTTCCCACACCACTTGATCTGACACACCTTCCGTTTTATTTATTTCGAAATACTCCTTTATCCTAACCCTTAATTTCTCCACTATGTCTTCTTTATCCAACAATGACTCGTTCAGACGCCAAGTTCGTTCCACCCGAGTCATTTGAGTTGGTTGAAGGGTCAAAATCATTGGGGCATGGTCAGACATAGTTATTGGTTCAATTGTACTTGTGCTGACATTCCCCAAGTAGAATTGATCCACCAAAAAGAGGTCTAGCCATGAATACATATCGTGTATTTTAGAGTAATAGCTATAATCCCTGATACCTGGATGTAAAGCTCTCCAAGTATCCACTAGGTGTTGAGAGCGTAAGATTTGTTTAACCCGCTTTATGGCTTTAAAAGACACAGCAGTTCTACCCGTAGAGGTATCTATACTCGGCTCTAACACCATATTAAAATCTCCTCCTACCACTACACACCCTTCCTTAAATTCTTCCAGTTTTCTAAATACTTTAACCAGAAAGTTAGCTGTCCCAACATTGGGCGAATATATTGAAGCAAAGGTATATCGTCTCCCCTGTAGCGTCCCCTTTACAAACAAGTACCGACCTTCTGGGTCACTTTGCAGGGTCTCCGTAGTCCATGGGCACGATTTTTGGAACGCAATTGTGACCCCTCTTGCCCTCGCTATTGGGGATACTGCATGATACCATTGATTCAGTACATTCTGGGGTAAGCTTGGAATTGAGCTGCTCTTGAAATGGGTCTCCTGCAGGAAAACAACATCAGCTCCCCAATGTTGCAGCTCAACCCATAAGCGCCCTCTTTTAATTGGTGAATTCAAACCCCTCACATTATATGACAAAATTTTCAATATGGCTGTCATTTTATTTCATTTTTAGAACACCCAGCCCCTTGCCCTTGTTCTCTATCTTCTCCTCTGCCAATCCCACCCCCCCTTCTACCCCCCCCCCCTCCCCGTCATTCATTACTTCCAGACAAAAAAACCAAAAAATACAAAAAATATACCACTTGTATATCATAAATATATACCTTACATCCTGTCCTCCCATACCACAAACCTTCCATTAGGGGTATTTCTAAAAATCGGGTATTTAGCTTGCGCACACCCACACCTCCTGTGCGCCTGCCACCACCCTTCCCTGCCTACCGCAGGATTATTCTCCCCTTCCATTGGGGCTGACCTATTGACCTACCTAAGGTACACATTCCCCACTACACCTTCCCTTCCAATCCCCCCCCTCTCCCCGGCATTACTCTATTAAACCCCTCCTGAGTGGGAAGGACAAAAAAAAAAAAAAAATGTCCTTTAAGTCCTTCTCTGGGCTATTCCCCTATTAACCTTTGCTGGTACTTCTTGCCATTTCTCTGCTCGTTGTAGGGGGGGCCCTAGACAACTTATTCTCCAGTCCACAAAGTCCACCATCGGGAGATCTAATTTTTCCACAAATACTTTTAGATCGTCCTTCGTTCGCAATGTTGAGGTTCTTCCATTCCTGGAAGCTGTTAGACTGAAAGGGAACCCCCACCTATACTTGATCTCCGCCTTCCGTAAAATTTCCAGCAATGGGCGAACCGCCCCACGTTTAAAGAGAGTCCTTTTCGATATATCTGGATACAGAGCTATGTTTGAACCTTCAAATGTAATCCTAGGGTTATCACGTGCCATCTTCATTATACTCTCCTTCACTGCATATTTGTGCACTTTACATATTACATCTCTGGGTACGTCAGTTTTTGTGCTCTTGGAGTGGGCCCGGTGTATCCGGTCTATTTCTATAACATTAGGGGCTTAATCTCCTAAAATCTGTCCAAACATTTTTTGTGCCACTGGGGCTAGTTCTGTCGCTGTGATTGACTCTTTCAGTCCCTTTATACGTATATTTTGGCGTTTATCCCTATTCTCATATTCATCCAGCTGGTCCCTGTATGCATTTAAAGTTTCTTCATATTTTTTCATGGATTCTTGAGTTTCAGTCACAGCTTGTATAATGACTTCTTGTTCTTTTTCCATCCCCTCTACTCTGTATCCCAGGTCCCTGACGTCCTTTTTTACGCTTGCTACTGCTTGCATACAAGATTGTTCAACTGCATTTATTAATTGCTGAATATCACTTTTAGTGGGGAGGGCCTTCAACAGGCCCCAGATATCCCTTTCTGGGTCTACACTTTGTCCAGTCCATCCTTGTGGGTTCCTTTCACCGTTTTGGAGGCTCTCCTGGTCACAGTCCATGACATGTCTCTGCGGTGACCCACATCTTCCCTCTCCCCCACCTTTTATACTTGGGTATTCCTGACTATTACTTCGGTCCATGTTGGGGGTTGGGTCCTCTCCTTCTCTTGCTCTCATCCTCTCCATATCTATGGTCTCAGACTCTTCTTGAGTCTATTATCCTCCCCCTGTGACACTGTACCCCGGCTTCCCATTGATATACTTTGTATAGCCGTTTCTAAATGTCCATTACCAGGAACTAGCTGGCCTATATTTTTAGCTCCTTTTACCTGGGGGCACCCACCACCACTACCGGGAGGGCTCTGCTCCGGGGTCCTCCTCCCTCTTCCCGCTGTAGGAGGTCTCTTACCGTTCACGACGATACTGTCCCCTTTCGGCTGTACATCCGCCCGCTTTATCCCAGACTCACACTCTGTTTTCTCCACACCGTCAGTTATGGAGGCTCCGCTCCGTTTTTTAATGTCCAGCCGTCCAGTTGGCTCAGGTGTGCGGGGGGACATGAAAGCCTTAATGCCGTCCATTGTTTTCCTTCCTCTCCCTGCTGCTGGCTGCGCGGCTACTTGTCTGCGAGTTGTCATCCTTGTACAATAACACAGTGGGAGCTGTGGTGTAATAAAGCGGTGACCCGACTGGCCAGTAACACAGCAGTGGAATGGTGTAATTAAATAGAAGGGATTTTGTACAGTGGCACCGTGGGAACTGTGATGTAATGAAGCAGTGATCCAGCCAGCCAATAACACAGCGGTGGAATGGTGTAGTTAAATTAAAAATAATTTCATACACTGACACAGTGGGGACTGTGATGTAATGTGGCAGTGACCCAGCCAGCCAGTAACACAGCGGTGAAATGGTATGGTTAATGGTATAGTTAAAGTTGCGTACAGTGACACAGTGGGGGCTGTGGTATAATGAGGCAGTGATCCAGCCTGCCAGTAACACAGCGGTGGAATAGTAAAGTTAATAATATGGTTTAACTTGATATAATTTCGTACTCTGACACAGTAGGAGTTGTGTTGTAATGAGGCAGTGATCCAGCCAGCCAGTCACACAGCGTGGAGTATTATAATTAGATTGAAGGGGTTTAATACAGTGACACAATGGGAGCTGTGGTGTGTAGAAACAGTGACCCAGCCGGCCAGTAACACAGCGATGGAGTGATATTTGTAAATGGTATGTGTAGATTGAAGGGATGTTCATGAAGGGATCAGGAGGAGCCGCCAATCAACTCTCACCTCACTCTCCTTTCACTTTCGGTTTTGGCCGCCCGTCCGTTTCTCCTGAGAGCTGCGGTGTGTGTTTGCCTGCCAGAGAGCTCTGGTGTGTATCCTCCCAGCGTTCAGCTTGACTGAAGCCAAGTATTTCAGCAGATATGCAGACAGACAGGCTCTCTCTCTCTCTCTCACTCTATGTCTCAGCGTCTCTCAGCGTCTCTGTATTCCATCTGACAGCTGGATGATTTCTCGTGCTCTTAGCCCGGGAACATGAGAGGGGGGGGGGGGGAGCACTTCACTCACTCACACACTCACGCCCATCCCATTTCAGCTCATTTTGTTAATCACACCAAAATTTATTCACGGGAAGCTGACCTGTATGGACATGTGAGCCTTTATCTTACTCTCAGCCCACAGCTACCTGCTTAGGGGTTTTTCCTACACCCGTACATGGGTGGCGCCAGGAGAACCCGATTCATCCAAAGCCCAGGGATCGTCCCAACCTCCGCCCGGCTTGTCTATGACCTTCAGGGGCTACTTTACACCTCCCCCTATGCCGCCCGACGGGATGGACAAGACGGCGCCGGTGGCCTCCTCCATGCGGACTCCACCACCAGGCACCAGACTCTAACCCACCCACAGAGCTCTCCCGTGCTGGACTGGATGTCGCCCAGTCCGCATAACCCACTGAAGGGCACAGTGAGTCTCTCCCACCACTCTGCCTCCCAGGAGGCGCCATTCCAGGGGATGCAGCCTGCCTCACTGGAGCCTCGAGCACACAGTGCACAGACGCCTTTCCACGGCTGCTGCGCACGGCCTCAGACCCAGGCATATCTGCAGAGGCCCCTGGCTCCCCTGCTTCATCGGAGGAATCAGAGGACTCGCGCCCCCCCCCGCCAGCCCCTCTTATGCACGGGACATTGAGCCTTCCTTAGCAGGTCTCCAGGGGCGACACACGCCACAGCAGGCTTACTATCAGGCCCCAGTCCCCCCTAAATCACAAAGGCAATCCCACCCCAGGAACTCAGATACTGCAGGATGGGATGCAGACCATACCACTACCTACGCCCAGGCTGTTAGCTCCCCGATCCCCACTGATGCAGAGGATCCACTGATGCGGTCTTCTTTACAGCCGCAGCTCCCAATAAGGAATGGAGCACGTGGCCCCCAGCCGCAGCCTCCTGCACAGGCCCAAACCGAGACCTTCCTGCACTATCAGCAGCCACCCCATGCCTACCAATATGTCCCTCACCAGATGGTACCGGACCCCCATAACCAGCCACCTCCCTGTTGGCAAGCTTACTTCCAAGCTATCCCAACCAAGGAGGATTTTAAACAATCGAAGATGTTAAATCTACCTGCGGAGCTGAAATTCAGGTACTTCAAACTAACTTTAAGCACCTGCCTGACACAGTGGAGATGATGGAGGAAGAAATACAGGAAACCAAACTAGCAGTGTATCGCACCCAATTGCAAGGCACCGACCATCGCATGCTGTTGAGAGACATGCAACGCCATGTAGAGGACTTGAACAACAGGGGGAGCAGGAACAACAACCGCATCAGGGGCTTGCCTGAATCGGAGGGTCCAGAGGACTTGCACACCACCCTGCAAACCCTGTTCAACGACCTCCTGGGAGACCCCCCGCATAAACCCATCGAAATGGATAGGGCACATCGTGCTCTGCATCCTAAGGGACTGGTCTCTAAACCCCCGTGATTTTGTCTGCAGAGTTAACTTCTACCCGCTGAAAGAGGACATAATGCGTAAAGCCCGCTCCATCCGGAAGGTGGTTTTTGATAACACACAAATTTAGCTGTATCCGGACCTCTCTTGGATCACCTTGCAGAAACACAGGCTCCTACAACCCCTTCTCCTCTCGCTGCAGGAAAATGACATTGTATACCGATGGGGCTTCCCTTTCAGCCTGACAGCAGGCTGTGCTACGCCATCCCGAAGACCTGGAGGCCTTCTGCGACACTTTGGGGCTCCCTGTCCCCCGGGTACAGGACTGGGACTTGGTGGCTACCCCACCCCCTCCATCTTCAGTTTGGCAGAAGTTCCCTCCGACCAAGCGTTCTCGGGGTCAGGGCACCCCCCGTAAGGCTGCTAAACTTAAAAATGTCCGAAGAGGGCAAGTGCCTAATACTTGTCTCTCTCGGCCACGAAACGCCCATCTTCCTGGTTGATTTTTATGGCCCCCCTTTAATACCTAATGCATACCCCCTTAGGCCCCCCCATTGTTATACCCCTGTAAAGCATATTGGGCGCTTCCTTTTGAAGATTTGAGAGTGGTTACCCTTCCGCTCATCGGACCCCCCGCAGTTCACCCCCCTAGAGTTCCTTTGAAGTTCTATTGCTGTTTCTAGATTACCACTACCATATCCCCCTATGTCCCTCCGGCCTGTTTTCACTTCTGGCCGATCGGACCTCCTGGAACTTGTCTAATCCTGTATTTTGCAGGCTATGCAGAGTTTGAATGCAATGTCTACCATGTTTATTATGTGTAATATTAACCTGTCTCTCTTTTCTCTCCCTGCCTTTGCTTTCCCTCTTATCCTCTCCCTGGCTCAACCCACGCTCTTGGCAACCATCCGGACCCCTCCTCGGCTCTCTGTGTCCTCCCTACCTTGGCACCATGGCAATCCAGCAGCTGGACCAGATAAGTATCTTTATCTTTGCGCATACCCGTCACTATGGCTAAGGTAATGTCATTGAATGTACACAGGTTAAACTCCAACAGGAAGAGACATCTGGCGCTCAGAGAGGTCAGGCATTCTGGGGTAGATATTATGATTCAGGAGACTCACTTCAATAAGGGGAACTCCTTCGCGTTCGCCTCCAGATGTTGCCCTCAGTTCTATCAGACGTTTAACCCTCGCAAACGCGCGGGAATAGCTATCCTTTTCAAGCGTGGATCCCCCTTTCAATGCTCTGAGTCCTACATTGACCTGAGGGGACACTATATTATACTCCGCGGACAGTGGCAGACTCAGACGATCACCCTGTTGCACCCTCTATGCCCCAAACACCCATCAGATCAACTTTTTCACTAAGGTGTTCGCACGCTTGTTTCCAACGCCCAACGAATTCCTGATAGTTGGAGGGGACTTCAATCTGTCCCACTTGGTATACGACCGCCACGCGATAAGTACCAGGTACTCACAGAACAGGACCTCTAGAGATTTGAATCTTTTTTGGCAGATCACTAGACGCTATGCCCTGTTCGACTCTTGGCGGACCCTTCACCCTGGGGAAGAGTACACGTTCTACTCTGCACCCCATCACATGCACTCTGGTATTGATTGTCTCTTCATTAACAATGCCACGCTACAGGTTACCGGTGATGCGCATATTCTTCTGATCTCCTGGTCGGACCATGCCCCCCTTCTCATGACACTGAATCTGGGCAGCCCTAATCGTAAACCCTGTGACTGGCAGCTGAGCACCTTCCTCCTTCAAACCCCCCCCTCTAAGATGGAGCTAGATTCAACACTACAGCTTTACTTTCTCGAGAACGCCACTCCTGACATATCCCCCTCCACCCCTTGGGAAGCCCATAAGGCAGTCCTTTGCGGCCGGTGCATAGCGCTTGCCTCGGCTATGAAGGACACAATGGCCGCTAAGCTGCGCGTCGAAGGGGAGCTTAGGGCCTTGGAACTTAGCCTGCAGGTCTCTCCGTCACTACCCCTTCTCAAAAAAATTGTCTGCCTACGCATGACACTCAAAGACCTTGCAGTTGGCCAGGTGGAAAAAGCACTACGGAGACTGAAACAGCTCTATTACGATAAGGGTAACAAGGCCCACTCCCTCTTGGCCCGCAAACTAGCTGAACGCTCAAACGCGACCATGCCCCATCGAATAAAAAACAGAGAGGGCTGCCTGATATCCCATCCCCATGATATCGTCCAAACCTTTGCAGAGTTTAATACCAGGCTATGTAACAACCCCGAGATCCCCCACAACCCTCCCTCTCCTGAACTGACCGACTGACCCAATAGCTGGAACGTAGTGGGATTCCCCGACTCAAGGCCTCAGACCTCCTTTCCCTTAATGCAAACCTCTCTGACGAGGAACTCTTCTCCACCATCAAAACCTTGCCCATGCGTAAATCCCCAGGCCCAGATGGTCTCCCCTAAGAATACTATAAATACTTCCTTCCTATCCTTCTACCGCACATATGTAAACTCTTTAATGCCTTCCTCCAACAAGCACTTATACCCTCTGATATGCAGAGGTCATTCCTCACACTAATTCCAAAACCTGATAAAGACCCCTCCTTATGTGCTAGCTAAAGACCGATTGCACTCTTAAACTCTGAGCTAAAAATTTTTACAAAACTCTTGTCAATACACCTAAACACGATATTGCCACCCCTAATACATAAAGACCAGGTGGGCTTTGTTCCCCTCCGCCAAGTGGGGGATAATACGATACAGAGTCATTGATTTGATAGATGTGGCGAACAGGGAAGGCCAGGCGTCCCTGGGGCTGGACACAGAAAAGGCCTTTGACCGCCTTGGCTGGCCTTACTGTTTGCCGCGCTAAGACACATGGGATTTCAGGGACCCTTTCCTGCGGCCATTCTACATTTATAAACCAACCCCACGTCCCAGGTCAAGACCCCTTTCGCTCTGTCTCCCACTTTCCCGATAGCGAACGGGACCCGCCAGGGATGTCCACTCTCCCCCCTATTGTTTGCACTGTGTGTCGAGCCCCTGGCGGCATCCATCCACGGAAATTTGAATATCCGGGGTATCTCGGCCCGAGGGAAGGAGTTTAAATTATCATTGTTCATGGATATTATACTTACCCTCACCCAACCTAGGATATCATTGCCCAACGTACATGCTGAACTCGACACCTATAAATCCCTTTCAGGATACAAAATCAACGCGACCAAATCGGAGGAACAATCCCAATTAACATTCCGGCAGCAGAAGCACAACACTTGCAGCAATGCTTCCCCAACAGGATATAACAAGTGGACGGAAATTGGAAAAATATGGCTTGCTCCCATACACCCACCCAAATAGCTTACTCTGGAGTGCGACCGCGGAGGCGGACCCAGAGAGGCTTCTGGGGTCTATGACCTTACATCGCTTTGGCGCAAACTTTCTCGTACCTATGGGCTCAGCTCAGAGAGGTCACTGCTAACCTCCTTCCTCTACAACCCCGAGCTGCCTGTTGGTCTCACACACCAGATGTCCTTGCCGTGGGTGACACGAAACCTCTCACTTCGGCCACTTGGTGGACCCTAGATCTCGCAAAATGCTATCATTTACCCAACTCCAGGTAAAACATGACTTGCCTCACCAGGTGTTTTATGGCTACTGGCAAATACGTCACTATGCCCAAACTGTTGCCCCGAATCTCCAGTTTTCAGCGCCATCCCCTTTCAAGAGCATAATTCTGGAAGGAACGGCATACCGAGGCCTGATATCCGATATCTACCGGCTGCTTAATTCCCACTCCATTGCCACCCAGGGTAAGCACACTCTCTCTATAAGGAGAACACCTATAAAGTTCTCTATTTTTGGTACCTGACACCAGACGTGCTTCATGCTATTTACCCCTCCTGCCCAGATAGGTGCTGGCACTGCCAGGGAGACAGGGGCACCCTGTACCATATATATAAACTGGAGCTGCCCCAAGATTGTACCTTTTTGGATGGAGTCACAGCTCCTGCTATCCCGCTTTTTGGAAGTACAGGTCCCCTTGACCCCAAAACTATTTTTACTAGGGGTATCACCCTTTTGGATTTCCAAACCTTCCAAAAAATTGCTAAGACATATATTCTCACAGCTGCTCGATGCCTGGTCGCCCTCCACTGGAAACGGCACTCCCCCCTTCCCAAGAAGACCTGTACACTAGAATAAAAGATGTAGAACTCATGGAAAAGATGACATCCAGACTACAAGATAGGCTGGAAATGCATAATAAGGTCTGGGAGGAGTGGCACAGCTGGGAAGATCTGCCCTGAGCCGAGAGTCGAGCCTCTACCCCTACCCCCAATTCCCCCCCTCTTCTTAGTCCTTCCCCTTTATTCTCTTTCTAATTTGTCTATCCAGCTTCTTTTTACTCTTTCTTCTCTGTTCTTTTCTGGCCTTGTAATGGCCTGTGGCAGATTTCATTTCAGGGATGATATTTTATGCAGTGTGTCGGATATGATTATTCAGTTGAATGAAAAATGTAAAAACTCCACTGAATCCACTGCACTAGTAATTAAATTAATGAACCATGGCTGGTGCGTCTAATAAAGGGGATACCTCCTGTAATACCAATAGTTATGTGGAACTACAAAATGTTAAGACAGAGATGTCTCAAGAATGGTAAATAATCGGAGGGTCAGCTACAGTCTATGGTACAAATATATAAGATTTTATTGATGAAAAAAGGAAGATTGAAAGTGTGAGGTTCATCAGAGGTGACACAACTTAGGGCCTCAACACCGGTGAACCACACTATCACAATGTCAAAAAAACAATCAACTGAAACACAAAAGTCAGTAAAAACCACTGTGCTCGAATCACCTCCCCACACACTCCACAGACCAGATTCCCCCGTCACAGATGTGGGATATTCAATAGATGTTATGTGTTTGAAAAATATTCATTCAGGATAACTCATTGCTGTCCAGTAATGTGGTTTCAAAATAAATACTTGATGAACATATCATACAGAGCTAGTATTCCCATATAGCCATGAGTTGGCCACTAATATCTTGTGCACAGATCCTGATAGAATTATTTACTCCCTGCATTGATCAGTACAGATCATATATTTGAATGGAATGACTGCCCCACAGTCAGTCCCTATATTTTTTTGAGCGTGCTCCAACTTGCAGCTGAAAAGGAATTTAACCCCGTATCTTGTTATGTAGCTACATGATATCATGGAAGACAAGTCTTATAAGAATATAAGATTCCAGTCGTTTCCTTTTATCCTGGCACAAAGAGGCTGGTCGTCTGCTCAAAGTGTGGGCAATGGTGAATCACAAACAATATAGCAAAGCTGTATATGGACAATGTCTCTCAGTAAGCAAATATCCTTCCTCCGCCTCAATCAATTTTTGGATATGACAGGCGGGGTGTAGCAGTAGAGATTCATTGAATGAAAAGCAGAGCAGTATCCAGCCTAATCTTTGAATATCGCTATAATTAGTATAGAAGTATGAAAAGTTCACCTTGCAAAGGTGCTTACCCCTCCTTGGGTCATGCAGTTTGTTGCAGCGATTTCACAGGAAAAAGGCTCTGTATGGTCGCTCTGTGCGATTTCCCTTTCACAGCTGTTGTTAGAATGTTGGTGTTCAGTTGTAGGGAGATTGGCTGTATAGCTGACAAGAGCCCTTCCTTATAGTAATCAATCTCTATAAGGCTAGGTGCAGGGGCAAAGTGTCGCCATATCCCACAATGAAAAAACACAAGGAGTCACCTCATGGGTCAGTGAGGGGGGACTGGAAGAGAGAGCAGGGGTGAGCCGCCATCACCCGCGTCGACACTTGCGTTTCGTGCAGTTCACCTGCACTTCATCTGGACGCCACACTAGGGTTGCTGTAGACTATTTATAGGAGCTTGTGCCTAATCAAAGCTCACCTATGTGTTTAAAACTTTATACTGCCATCTTGTGGTGAATTAGATGTGTTACAAATACATTAATAAACTACCCAGACCAACAGAGTCATCCCATAGTGAAAAAGTCTAATATTTAACAATTTAAGAATGTCTTCTATTCATAATCTATTAACACACCCAGGTACATGGCTTTAGATGCTCAATATACACTGATTGATACGATCAATAAAAAAATGTTATTTGAAAAAAAAAAAGTTATTCACGTTAAGCTATATTTTACAATGCTAAAACATTTAATTGGGCGGTACAGTGGCGCAGTGGGTAGCACTCTCGCCTAGCAGTAAGAAGGGTCGCTGGTTCGAATCCCGACCACGACACTACCTGCCTGGAGTTTGCATGTTCTCCCTGTGTCTGCGTGGGTTTCCTCCGGGTACTCCGGTTTCCTCCCACACTCCAAAGACATGCTGGTAGGTTAATTGGATCCTGTAAATTGGCCCTAGTATAGGTATGAATGTGAGTTAGGGACCTTAGATTGTAAGCTCCTTGAGGGTATAGGGACTGATGTGAATGTATAATATATATATGTAAAGCGCTGCGTAAATTGACGGCGCTATATAAGTACCTGAAATAAATAAATAAATAAATAATGTGAAACTAGCTTAATGTAGCTTAATGCGCAATAAGGTGCCTAAACCTCAATCAAGTGCCCTGAAACTTTGCACAGCCTAAGATTTCAACTTCCCAACCCTATCCTATAAGTTTCATGCTATTAGGTGTTCCACAAGGCAAACTAGGGACATTAAGCTTGTTTCTCTTTCGTTCATTGATGGACACAGCACTCTAATCTTGACCTTAGGGTTATATCGCCACCTTTAGGAGAGGACTAGGCAGAACATAGCAAAAAAAGCAAAAACACAGCACCGCCTAGGGGGCGGTCCTACTGGCTATAACCCCTCACTCTGCTCCCAGCAGCTCAGTTTTTTTTCTGCCTAGTCTAGAAGGACCTGGCTCCCTATGGGGACCAGTGGTTCTTTGAAGATATTTTTCTTTTTGCTTCCTGTGATCTACAATCAACAGCCTACAATCTACAATCAATAACCCACTTAGCCTAGTATAGCTACCAGGGCCATACAGTGAGAAACACATTCAAAGCTGACTGGGAGGGATGCCTCCCGAGTACCAGTTGAGCCCAGCCATGGGACACAACAGACGGGTGATGTAAAATAAGATATTCATATTATCTGACAAGACCAGCCCACGACTGGGAGCAATTTGGGGAAGGGAGGACTAGGGGAAAGAGGAAGGGCGGGGGGGATAGGACTCCCCGCATGGTGGGGGGAAAGTGAGGGGAAGGCAAGAAGGTAGTGGGGTAGAGAGGTGAAGAGGGGGGGAGAAAGGAAGATGGAGACGGTGCCCCCCGACTAGGGAGTAACCCGAGCCCCAGGGATTATTTAGGCTGTGCAACCTCACGGAGGTATGCTTCAGTGTAGATGTAATGTTGCCATGGTTGCCATGTCTACCGGAAGGCCTCCTCCCTCCCGTACAAGGTGGCAGTGAGATCCTCCATGTTTCTTAGTTCATTCACCTTGGCAAACCACTGGGATTTCATTTGTGGAGTCTCCGATCTCCAACACAAAGGGATGCATGCCTTGGCGGCGTTTAATAACTGGATGGTAAGGGAGGCTTTGTATTTCTTGATGGGTCACTTAGAGAGGTGCAGCAAGCAATCCCCAGGATCCCCCTCCAGAGTGACATCAGTCAGGTGCTTGATCGTGCCTGCCACCTCCAGCCAGTAGAGTTTGATATTTGGGCTGTCCCAAAAGATGTGAAGCATCGTTCCCTCTCCCACACCACAACGCCAGCAAAGACTGGGGACCTGCGGGAAGAAATGGTGCAGAGTAGTAGGCATTCTATACCATTGGGTCATAATTTTATAGCATGTCTCTTGGACTCTGGTAGCTAAGGATGACTTCCGGGCAAAGTGCAGGATCTTCTCCCTCTGTGAGTCATTGAATCGAACTCCTAAATCCGCTTCCCACTTATAGAGGAAGGGGGGGACAAACCCTTCTGCTGGTGAAATCAGGGAGGAATAGATTAGAGATAGACAGTGGCGGATCGGTTCTCTGCAGTGGCAAATTTGTTCCAGTTCCGTGAGCTGGCGTGATATGCCTGGGGTCCATGCGCACCGGCGTAAGAAGTTACGCAGTTGGAGACCGCTCCAGAAGTCCAGTGGGTGGTCTGCAGCCGACATCCCTGCTTCTGCTGTGAGTTGGCCATCCAGGCCCAGAAAGTCGTGGAGGTGAAGCCGCCCCCGGAGTCAAACGCCTAAAAATAGGACCTTGACGTCCGGGTTACCGAAGATTGGCACCATAGGGGTGGGCATCGGGGATACTGAGGAGTGTCGGAAGGCATCTCTGGCCACCTGTATTGTGCTTCCTAACATGGGATGGTCAGTGATGTGCCTCAGCAGAGGGGTGGCGATCCACGGCCAGCTCTTGGCCATTCCGTCTGAGTCCTCCAACTCCATTGCCACCCACTGTTTTGCCTCTGCTTGGCAATGCCAGTCGACCACTCTAGTGAGATGTGCCGCCCTGTAGTAGGCCTTCATGTCTGGGAGGCCGACTCCGCTCCTGTGCTTTACCATATGGAGGAGTTGCAGTCTAATACGCGGTTTTCAATGCAACCAAAGTTGCGAAACATCAAGTCGATTTTGTTTAAAGAATGGAGGAGGGAGGCGGATGGGAAGGGCTTGTAGCAGGTAAAGCACCCTAGGCAGGGTGGTCATCTTAATGGCATTGCATCGTCCAAACCATATTAAAGTAAGGGAATGCCAGTGGTGAAGGTCCGTTTTGAGACGTAGGAGTAATGAGGCGACGTTCGCCTGATACAAGTCGGCAGGGTCAGGGGTAATGTTGACTCCCAGATAGGGAATAGTGTTGGTCACCCAGCGTAGCTGGTATTCTGAGTGCAGGCGGCGAACAATGTCTTTGCCCATTGTGATGTTAAGTAGGGAGGATTTGGTTAGGTTGATTTGAAACAGAGAGCCCCATACAACTGTATGGAATGAAGTAGGTTAGGGAGCGAGGTGAGTGGGTCTGTTAGGAAGAAGATGAGGTCATCCGCAAAGGTGGCTACTTTATGGGACCCAGAAGATTTGTGGTAACCGATAATGCCTGAATTTGCCCTTATCCTGCATAAGAGGGGTTCCAGTGAGAGTATGAAGATCAGCGGGGACAGGGGGCAGCCCTGTCGTGTACCGTTGCGAATGTTAAAGTAGCTGGACCTTGTCTCGTTGACCGTGACCGCAGCCGTAGGGTGGGAGTAAAGGGATAGGATCCAACTGAGCATCAACGAACTAAGTCCGATGTGCTCTAGGGTGGCCTGTATAAAAGACTAGTCTACACGGTCGAAAGCCTTCTCCGCGTCTGTTGACAGCAGGAGAAGGGGTCGCCCTGATGTCTTGGCAGCATGGATTCGGTGTACAACCCTGATGGTGTTATCACGGGGTTCCCATTGCGGTACGAAACCCGCTTGGTCCTTATGGATTAGGCTTGGTATATGTAAGAGTATCCTATTGGCCAGTATCTTGGCAAACAATTTTAGGTTGGTGTTCAAGAGAGCTATCGACCCACTGCAGTGGGTCCTTCCCTTCGGGATAAGAGATATGTAGGCTCTTAAGGTATCTATTGGAAAGGAATTGCCTTCTGTGATCTAGTTGAGGGCAGATACCAAAGTTTAAGAAAGCGTCTCAAAAAAGGCCTTGTAGTATGTTGGTGTGAAGCCGTCGGGACCTGGGGCTTTCTTTGGTTTCGAATTTGCCAGTGCTACACCCAGCTCCGCTGTTGTAATAGGTTCCTCCAGTTCTTCCTGAACCGCGATCGGGAGTGAGGGCATGCCAGATGTGGCTAGTTATCACCATGGGGTGAATCCCCCAGCGGAGTTAGGGTCATCAGGAGGTGGCCTGTCTAAATTATAGAGGCCTTCATAGAATAACCGTAACTCCGCTGCCATATACGATGATGTGGTCACTTTTTGGCCAGAGGACATCAGGATGTGGGAGATATAAGTTTTGGTGCGGAGACCTCGCAGTGCTCTGGCTAGCAACGTGCCGGGTTTATTTGAGAATTCATACATCGTATGGCGTGCCCATGCTAGTTTTTTTCGTTTTGTGAAATAGAAGTGCGTGAAGTTCTTTGCGTGCTTTGAGGAGTTCCTGGTGGGTAGAACGTGCAAGACTAGCTTTATGGGAGCACTCTAGAGTACAGATCTGAGTAAGGAGTTCGTCTGTGCGATGTGTTCTCTCCCGTTTAAGGCAGGCCCCTATTTTAATTAAGGTGCCCCTTATAACCATCTTGTGGGCCTCCCATACCATCAGGGGGTTGGTAACTGAGGCTTTGTTGATAGAGAAATACTCCTGCAACGTGGCCAGTACCTCTGAGCGGGTCTCCTCCGATTGTATCCGAGCCTCATTAAGTCTCCACGAAGGAGGAGTCCGGGTCACCGGGCCCAACTGAAGTGTCAGGTGTATTGGCGCATGGTCCGAGAAAGAGATGACATCAATGGATGTAGACACCACCCTAGATAAGTCTTTATGTGACAGCAGCAAATAGTCCAGTCTCAAATAGGAGTGATGGACTTGGGGAAAAAAATGAATAGTCCCGATCCTGGGGATGTAACAGTCACCCGGAGTCTATTAGACGCAAGGCGTGAAGATCTGTTTTCATCCTCTTAAGACGGGCATACGAGAGATGGGATGCACCGCGTGAGGCGTCCAATGATGGATCCATTGTAAAATTGAGATCCTCCCGAAGATGAGCATCCCCTCCGAGAACTCTAGCAGCTAAGGTAGCAGCTTCCGCAAGAATTGCGGGTGATCCACATTGGGGAAGTATACATTGGCAAAGGTGACCTGCACATCAAACACCCTCCCCTTCAGGAGAAGGAAGCGGCCCTGTGGATCTACCCACTGCACCTCAAAGGCGGCCCCTGTTCGGACGCTTCAGAGGCCAAGGACCATGACCCTTCAGACAGTGAAGAGGAATCTTCCGCGTCCATTTCAACGCATGAAAAAGCGCTAGTGGGGGGCACTTATCACAGCAGTGCGAGATACCCTAAAGATAGAGGAGGTGGCTGTGACATCTGCACAGGTGTCGGTCCCTTTTGGGTCCCACAAGCCAGTCTGCACCGCTAAGGTGTTTTTCCTACTTAACTTATTTTGATAAGTTTATTTACAGACGTTGGGAATGCCCGCAACGTGCCTTTTCAGTCCCGAGGCGATTGGTGGTGCGTTACCTTTTTGAGGAGAGTTTCCTGAAAAAATGGACATCTCCTCCGGTACCCAGGTTAAATAAATAACTAATAAGTGAAGGGACAGGGGATTATAGCGGTGCTAAAGTATAAAATGTGAAAAGGAGAAGGGAATATAAAATTACAAAATTTTATTTAACAATATTAAATACATGAAAAGAGCAATAAAATGGTTAACAACCAACAGACATATATATATTGCGTGCAACCCAAATGCGATAGGGTGGGCTGGATGGAGACAGCCATCAAAGTGAAGGCTCGGTTTCCTACATGTTTCGCCAAGGCATTGGCTTCCTCAGGGAACAAGAGCTCTAGTTCAATATAAAGAAATCTGTGCATAGGGATACAAAGAACATCATATGAACAAGCGGAAACGCCGAAAAATGGACTGTTTTACGCATAACTGAATATTGGAATATTGTGGCTGGACAGTCCCACACAGAGAGGTGGCCCCAATGGCCCCGGGATCCCAAACGTACCTGAACAGCCTACACCCAGGGGAGGCACGAGAGATGTCCCCCAAGGGGGAAGGGCAGGCTGCACCATATTAGTGCTTGCAGGGGGCACGCAGTTAACCTGGCAATGGAATATATTGAAGGTTAGAGATAAATGATGAGTAGGTGAGTATTGGGTATGTATTAAACATTACGTTAAGAGAACACGAGGGGTGATGCGTTATACATCAATTAAATAGGGCAAAAAAGCCTCTATAAAACTCACACTATTTGTTAAAAGAAAGTTGATTGGTGGAGGGGAAAAGAGCCTGTAGATGGATTCGAAGACACACAGGAGCAATTGGCAAAATTGGCAATTGATTAACTAATGACCTATATGGGAGAACATAAATGAATTAACATTGTAGATAGACCTGGCAGTCATCTTAAAAAGGTAGAGGAAATCGCAAAGAAAAGGCTTACCTAATAGGCTATATTGTAGGGCATATGACTAACTTCAGACCCCAATGTTCCCATGATTTGTGTGGACATAAGAGATGGTGGTAAAAAATCAATGAGTCCTGGAAGGGGATAAGTGAAAAGGAACTATATTTAGAAATGAAGAAACAGTGTATTTGGGGATGGAGGATAGAATAAATGGCAGGGAGTAGCTTACCTGGTAAACTAAGCATATGACTGTTAGGAGATCGGTGTTAACAGGCTGCCAGGGGGGTCGCAGATTAGGTAGTAGCCACAAGTTAGTAAATCCTAAAAAGAAGTAAATGGAAGCTGAGTAAAAATAAGGGGGCAGTTAGTTAGAAGTGATAAATAAAATGGCCATCCAAGATTACCTAGCTGATGTGTATAGAGTGAAGACAGGCATGTCCCTCGTCCAGCATGTTAACCAGGGACAGGCCGGTTACTTAAGTACCCCCCACACCTGATCAAATAGTGATCAGGTGTGCGGACGCGAGATAGAGGTGTCCGCGCATGCGCACTGAGCAACATCCCGGAGCCTACAAGCTCCGGCGTGCACCGCGCGCGCACGCTCAAACAGCGGCCGCCACATGGCCAATGGGAGGACGGATCGCCGTGGAGCAGGCGGTCCCAAGGCGCCGTCAACGCCCATCCGCTGATGGTGTGTGGGAGGCCAGGAAGTGTGAGCAGTGTGCGGACACCAGAGGCAGACAGAATATGTACTGCCCCGGGCGTCCGTACAAGCACCAGCAGCGCTGACTCTGCCCATCCCAAGAGGGGGCAGAGACGCGCCCCCCCCCCGCGGGATGCAGGAGAAACAGTGAACGAGAGCAATCCAGGGGTGGAACTCCCCCAATAGTGAGATGAAAAGCGGGCGGGGGCGCAGGGTGAGGGGATTAATCCCCAACCGACCCAACGGTCCACAGGGGTCTCTAGGGGCCGAGGGAGTATCCCTGCGCCCCAGCCCACAATGTCCAGCCACAAAGACCAAATCAGACATAGAGAACCACAGGGTCCTGGTTAAACAAAAAAATAGATAAAAATAAGAGGAATAATACAAACAAATTCAAAAATTATACTGATACACGTATGATGTATTTCTCAAGGCAAAAGGCAACGGAATTGACAAATAACGGTAGAGCAATGTTATAAAATGCGTATACAATAATACATATTAACATGAACATATTGCATAGATTGCTAATATTGTTGAGATCAAGTATCTAGAGCTATGCAAGAAAAACACAACAGCATCCCATGGCAGGAAGAATAGCAAAGAAAAAGAACACTAGAAGGAAAGGAAAAGAATAGAGACTGGGAGGAAAAGGGAAAGAGGGAGGAAAAATGAAAGGGAATAGAAAAGAGGAAGAAGAAAAAGAAACTATAAATGGCGTGGGTTGGAAAGGAGCACAAGATATTTGAGTAGATAGCGTATTGTGATGAAAGAGTTGAAAATAAACTGGTAGATATGCAAGCTCACAAAAAGGGTTTAAAACTTATGTGTTCATTAAGCCCAGGAAAATTGGTAGCCTTGTAAGATCTGAATCCATTTTGTTTCAAGCTGTAGTAATCTGTTGTCAATGCTTCCGCCTCTGGCATGTGAGGGAACATGCTCGAGTGCGGAAAATAGGATAACGTGAGGGTCAGAGTTGTGCTGGGCGGCAATATGCCGATTAATAGCTGTGGTGGTAGTATTTTTGTATAACGGTTTGATGTGGTCTCGGATACGAACCTGGAAGGGACACTTAGTTTTTCCGATGTAGTACGAGCCACATTGGCATTGAGCCAAGTATACGACTCCTACGGTAGCGCAAGTGACCCGATGTCTAATGGTGTGGGTATCTCCATTAGGCAGAGTCACTACCCTGGAGTTGGTTACAAAGGCACAAACGTCACATTTGCCACACTGGTATGTTCCAGTAGCAGTGGGCGCATGTGGAGTGTCGATTGAATGGTGACTTTTAAATTAGTCGGTCTCGAAGTGAGGGAGATCGACGGTATGTGATATCAGGGTACGTTTTAACATATTTAGAGATTGTGGGATCTGCCGTTAGTAAGGGCCAGAATTGATTGAGAATGTGTTTAATTTGGGTATGCTGTTTTGAGTATTGGGTAATTAGTCGTACTGGTTGTCTAGTATCTGGAGATTTGTCAGAGAAGACAAGGTCCTTTCTGTTGAATTTTTTCGCCTTATTGAAGGCTTTTTTGAAAAGGGAGTGGCTATAGCCTCTGTCCAGGAGTCTACTATAAAGTTCTTGTGCTGCTTGAAGAAATTCTTCCTCAAGAGTACAATTTCTTTTTAATCTGAGATATTGGCTGAACGGGATGCTTCTGAGAAGGGGTTTGGGATGGGCACTGCTGGCGTGCAAAATCGTATTGCCCGAAGAGGGCTTACGATATAGAGCAGTGTGGATTTGACCGTTGGAGTGCAGACTAATCTGGAGGTCCAAAAAATGGATCTGCGGCTGGCTGCACTCCATGGTAAATTTGAGATTGAACACATTCTGGGTAAGATGCTGAACAAAAAGCACAAGTTCATCTTTGGTACCTGACCAAAACAGTAGTATATCATCTATATACCTGTACCAGGATATGACCTTGGACAGATAAGGAGTGGAGTGGGCCGGGTCGAACAGTTCTCTCTCCCACCCCCCCAGGTACAGGTTGGCGTAGGAAGGGGCACACTTGGTCCCCATAGCCACGCCCTGCACCTGGAGGTAGTGGGAGGAGCCGAACATGAAATAGTTGCGTGTTAGTATAAACCTCAGTAGTTCTAAAACAAAATCTCCGTAAGCATCGTATTTGGGACCTCTCTCTCGAAGTAATTTTTCAATCACCAAAGTGCCTCTCTTATGTGGAATGATGTTATATAGACTTTCAACGTCTAGGGCTACCAACCAGGTGTCTTTTGGTAGACATTTGCCATCAAGTATCCGGAGAAGATGGATAGTATCTTTTATATAAGAAGGCAGGGAAGTTACATGGGGCACCAAATATTTGTCAACTAGTGCACTAGCATGTTCAGCGAGGCATTGCCATCCAGACACAATTGGGCGGCCTGGTGGATGATCGAGAGATTTATGAAGTTTAGGTAGGGAGTAGAAGGTGGGAGTTTTAGGTTCCCTGACGTTAAGAAATTTCCATGTATTGGAGTCAATGGTGCCCATCTGATATGCTGCAAAAATCAGCTGATTGTATTTGGAAATGACACATTTGTTCATAAAAGGGCACATCCATCACCACCACATTGCCACCCTTGTCGGCTGGCTTGTCCACAAACCCCAACATCTGGGCTTTTGTGCAACAGGTTACTACAGCTATCGAAGGATTCAATCCCACCTCTCCCTCTCCTTCAAACCTAACCCCTGCCTTGACCAAAGCCATAAAATCTCTTCAAAATCATCCAGAACTAGTCATCAAGCTAGCCGACAAGGGTGGCAATGTGGTGGTGATGGATGTGCCCTTTTATGAACAAATGTGTCTCGATATCTTAAACAACCGTGATTGGTATAGACCCATATCTAAATCACTTATTGATCACTACATTTCCGAATACAATCAGCTGATTTTTGCAGCATATCAGAAGGGCACCATTCACTCCAATACATGGAAATTTCTTAACGTCAGGGAACCTAAAACTCCCACCTTCTACTCCCTATCTAAACTTCATAAATCTCTCGATCATCCACCAGGCCGCCCAATTGTGTCTGGACGGCAATGCTGTGTTTTTGCTTTTTCTGCTATGTTCTGCCTAGTCCTCTCCTAAAGGTGGCGATATAACCCTAAGGTCAAGATTAGAGTGCTGTGTCCATCAATGAACTTCAGAGAAAGGGATTTTACGGTAAGTATAAAAAATCCCATTTTTTTGGGGAGCTTAAAGACCTTTTAAATGTTAACCAATTCCCCCCAAACTTCACACAATTGAAGATTTTATCCATGGCAACATATTCTGAAAATTTCAGCTCATTTGGTTAATCACAGCAAAAGTTATTCGCGTTAAGTTACATTAAGCCATTTTCACATTAAATGTTTTAGCATTGTAAAACATAGCTTAACGTGAATAACTTTTGGTATTAACCAAATGAGCTGAAATTTTCAGAATATGTTGACGTGGATAGAATCTTCAATTGTGTGAAGTTTAGGGGTTAATTGGTTAACATTTAAGGTCTTTTTTTGTACGTTAAGCTACATTAAGCCCTTGTCGACCGTTGCACGCCGATGTACGTCGGCAGAATTGCACGGGCAGGCATATGGGCGTACCTGTACCTCCCTGCCTCCCAGCGGGCAGGGGGCCCTATTGGCCCCCCCCCCGTGCCTGCGGTGATCGTAATCGTTACAGGAGTGATCCGTGCTGAGGAGGCCATCGATTCATGGCCACCCCCTCACGATCGCTCCTGACGAATGAGAAGCTTCCTCTGCTCCTGTAATGTAAACAGAAGCAGGGGAAGTGATGTCATCTCTCCTTGTGTCGGTCTTTTCGTTCTGGCGCCCGAGGGGAGAAGACGTCAAGTCTGCACCAACACTACACTAACAGTAGAACACGTAGGCACACAAATCACCCCCCCCCCCGCAGCCCCTGTCACAGTGACACCAGTAGCAGTTTTTTTTTTTTTACTGATTACTGCATTGGTGTCATTTGTGACTGTTATAAGTGTTAGGGCAGTTAGTGGTAGGCCCCTTTAGGTCTAGGGTACCCCCCTAACCCCACCTAATAAAGGTTTAACCCCTTGATCACCCCTTGTTGCCAGTGTCGCTAAGCGATCTTTTTTCTGATCTCCGTATTAGTTTCACAGGTGACGCTAGTTAGCCAGGTAAGTATTTAGGTTCACCGTCAGCTTTTTTTTATAGCGTCAGGTACCCCCATATACTACCTAATAAAGGTTTTAACCCCCTGATTGCCCCCTAGTTAACCCTTTAACCAGTGATCACCGTATAACTGTTACGGGTGACGCTGGTTAGTTTGTTTTTTTATACCCGGCATTTATTACCCAATAAAGGTTTAACCACCTGATCGCCCGGCGGGTGATATAAGTTTGGTTTTAGTGTCAGATAGGGTCTGCGTCGCCCTAGGCAGCGTCAGATTAGTGCCAGTACCGCTAACACCCACGCACGCAGCATACACCTCCCTTAGTAGTATAGTATCTGAACGGATCGATATCTGATCAGATCTATACTAGCGTCCCCAGCCATTTAGGGTTCCCAAAAACACAGTGTTAGCGGGATCAGCCCAGATACTTGCTAGCACCTGCGTTTTGGCCCTCCGCCCAACCCAGTCCTCACAAGTGCAGTATCGATCAATCACTGTCATTTACAAAACACTAAACACACATAACTGCAGCGTTCGCAGTCTCAGGCCTGATCCCTGCGATCGCTAACAGTTTTTTTGTAGCGTTTGTTACATTTGATGACAGTCTAGGAGCTTTTTTACCTGTGAGTCTCACTACTGTACCAGTAAATTTAGAGCCCAAAATGGCAAATCGAAGGTACAGTAGTGAAGAGGCCTTCACGTTTCTGAGCATGAGAGATAGTGAAGAGGAAGTCACTCATCTGTCAGATTCAGACTCAGAAATACGATCCTGTAGACGACAGCGGCTCCATGACAGATAGCTCTGACAATGGAGTTGTGGTCCCTGCCAAGGTCAGGCGTACTAGACCCCAATCTTCTTCTGCTGTTGAGGTGCAAGAACCGCAGGGCTCTCGTATGGAGCAGAGAAGTACTAACGCTATTACTTCTGGTGAACTGGCAAGCACCAGTGGCCTAGTACACCCTGGTCGTACATCCAGCACTGCAGTAACACGTGGCGAGTCCCATAAGTGCAGTTCAAGCTGGCGAGGTGGCAAGCACAAGTAGTGTCCTGCTGACACCAAGAAGAAGACAAAGACAGGCCCGTAGTGCCCATAGTTTTGTTCCTGTTTAATTCGCCAATCCTAATTGGGAGCCCACCGCTTCTGCAGCACCCGTACTTCCCCCATTCACTGGCCAACCCGGCATTCAGGTGAAAACAGTTGATTGTACGTCACTTGATTTTTATTCGCTGTTTTTCACCGAAGATCTCTATAGATCTATTGTGGACCAAAGCAATTTGTATGCTGGTCAATACATCACCACTATACCCAAGTCCTCCCTTGCCAGAGATTTGAAACCAATTACGCTTTCCGAATTTAAGACCTTTCTGGGCCTACAGTATCCCTAGACATGGGCATAACTAAGAAGAGTGAGTTGAGGTCATATTGGTCCACTGACCCAATTCGCCGTATGCCCATGTTCTCTGCTTCCATGGCCAGGGCACGATACGAGCAGATTTTGCAGTTCATGCACTTCAACAACAATGAACTCTGTCGTCCTCGTGGAGACCCTGGATACGATCAGCTCTACAAAATTCGGCCCCTCGTAAACCACTTCAAGCAACGTTTTGCAGACTTGTTTACTCCCCATTAAGTTGTCTGCGTTGATGAGTCCCTGATTAAGTTTTCTGGCCGCTTGTCATTTAAACAGTATCTTCCCAGCAAGTGTGCCAGATACGGGGTCAAGATGTATAAGCTCTGTGACAGGGCCACAGGCTATACATGTAGTTTTATGGTTTACGAGGGAAGAGATCGTCACGTAGAGCTGACAAACTGCCCTGACTACATAGGAAGCGCTGGCAAGATTGTGTGGGACTTGGTGTCACCCTTATTCGGAAAGGGGTACCATTTGTATGTGGACAATTATTACTCGAGCGTGCCACTTTTTTGTCACTTGTTTGATCTTCAGATTGGAGCATGTGGCATCGTGCAATCTAATCGCCGGGGCTTTCCCCAGCGGCTTGTAGATTCCCATCTTAGGCTGGGGGAGAGAGCCTGCTTGAAGTGTAATAACTTGCTCGCTATGTAGTGGAGAGATAATAAAAATGTTTTGGTTCTTACCTCCCTTCATGCAGACAGGACAGTCCAAATTACTACGCCAACTGGTGTTGTGGAGACACCCCTCTGTGTCCACAAATATAACCATAATATGGGAGGGGTGGACCTCAACGACCAGTTGTTGGCGCCGTACCTGGTTGCCCGTAAGGCCAGATGCTGGTATACTTATTTCAGTTGGCTTTGCTGAACGCTCATGTGCTATACAGAGCTTCAGGACGGACTGGATCCTTCCTTAAATTCCAGGAAGAGATTGTCAGAGCCCTTCTGTTTCCAGACGGTGCTCCACCTCGCCTTCCCAATCCAAATGCAGTAAGCCGGCTGCATGAGAGGCATTTTCCTTATGTCCTCCCGAGTACCCCTACCCAACGAGCCCCCCAAAGAAAATGTCATGTTTGTAGAAAGCGTGGATATAAGGCGTGACACCCACTATTTTTGTCCCTCCTGTCCTGACAATCCTGGTCTTTGCATTGGTGAATGTTTTGAACGCTACCATGCACTAATTGAGTGTTAGCGTAGGATATAGCATTGCACAGACTAGGCACACTAGTGATTTCACCACCACAGTTAACAAAAAAGAGCATATATGCCGAACCATGGGGGCAGCAGGGGTGGAGGAACGATTTGTTCCTAACTTTTGGGGCGGATGCCCCCCATATATTTTAGCCACAGGTTGCGTTAAATGTTTAATTTTTTACTATGTTTTTTTTTTTAATTTGCTTTACAGGTATGGTAAGTCTTACTGTTATACTGTAATGTTACTGTTCTATTAACCATCATTTGCTTAGCAGGTACACCATTCGGCTGCAGCGCAGATTTATTTTTCTTGACAGCAACAGTGTTTGCTCCCACGATACATAAAGCTGCGACTCCAGCGCTGTAGGAGGTGATTTCACCACCACAGTTAAAAACAAAATGGTGCATGTATGCCCATCATTAGAAGTGGGTGGAAGAAGGGAGGTATTCTAATGGTGGGCATACCCATCAATCAATCTTTTTTTCGTTCAGCCCACAGGCTGCATGAGAAAAAAATTACAATATATGCCCAACAAGGACCAGCAACGTACTGGTATGTTGCTGGACTTTGAGTGGTTATACCAGAATGATGCCTGCGGGTTTAGGTATCATCTTTGTATCATTCTTTTCAGCTAAGGGTTGGCTTTCATGTAAAAGCAATCCTAGCGCTAATTAGCCTCTAGACTGCTTTTACAAGCAGTGGGAGGGAATGTCCCCCCCCCCCCCCCACCGTCTTCCATGGTTTTCTCTGGCTCTCCTGTCCCAACAGGGAACCTGGGAATGCAGCCAGTGGTTCCACCAAGCTGACCGTAGAGCTGATCAGAGACCAGAATGGCTCCAATCATCTCTATGGCCTAAGAAACCGGAAGCTACGAGCATTTCGTGACTTAGATTTTGCCGGATATAAACCGCGCCATTGGGAAAGCATTTTATCATACCGATCTTGGTGTGGTCAGATGCTTTGAGGGCAGAGGAGAGATCTAGGGTCTAATAGACCCCAATTTTTTCATAAAAGAGTACCTGTCACTACCTATTGCTATCATAGTGGATATTTACATTCCCTGAGATAATAATAAAAATATATATAAATGAAAGGAACAGTTTAAAAATAAAATAAAAGTGCAAAATACATTTTTTTTTTAAAAAGCACCCGTCCCCCCTGCTCTCGCGCAAAGGTGAACGCAAGCGTTGGTCTGGTGTCATATGTAAACAGCAATTACACCATGCATGTGAGGTATCACTGTGAAGGTCAGATCGAGGGCAGTAATTTTAGCAGACCTCCTCTGTAAATCTAAAGTGGTAACCTGTAAAGGTTTTTAAAAATGTATGTAGTTGTCGCAGCTGCACATTTGTGCGCAATTTTAAAGCATGTTGTGTTTGGTATCCATGTACTTGGCGTAAGATCATCTTTTTTATGTCATCAAACATTTGGGCAATATAGTGTGTTTTAGTGCATTAAAATTAAAAAAGTGTGTTTTATCCAAAAGAAATGCGTTTGAAAAATTTCTGCGCAAATACTATGTGAAAAAAAAATGAAACACCCACCATTTTAATCTGTAGGGCCTTTGCTTTAAAAAATATATATAATGTTTGGGGGTTCAAAGTAATTTTCTTGAAAACATTATTTTTTTTTTCATGTAAACAAAAAGTGTCAGAAAGGGCTTTGTCTTCAAGTGGTTAGAAGAATAGGTGATGTGTGACATAAGCTTCTAAATGTTGTGCATAAAATGCCAGGACAGTTAACCCAATCCCCACCCCACCCCCCCAAATGACCCCATTTTGGAAAGTAGACACCCCAAGCTATTTGCTGAGAGGCATGTCGAGTCCATGGAATATTTTATATTTTAATACATGTTGCGGGAAAAGACAATTTTTTTTTTTTTTTTGCACAAAGTTGTCACTAAATGATATATTGCTCAAACGTGCCATGGGCATATGTCAAATTACACCCCAAAATACATTCTGTTGTTTGTCCTGAG
The DNA here is from genome assembly GCF_042186555.1 of Aquarana catesbeiana. NCBI lineage: Eukaryota > Metazoa > Chordata > Amphibia > Anura > Ranidae > Aquarana > Aquarana catesbeiana. The sequence goes on along the minus strand of NC_133336.1, from coordinate 145,720,387 downwards.
TACGGGGATACCACATGCGTGAGACTTTTTGGGAGCCTAGCCGCGTACGGGACCCCGAAAACCAAGCACCACCTTCAGGCTTTCTAAGGGTGTCAATTTTTGTTTTCACTTCTCACTGCCTATCACAGTTTTGGAGACCATGGAATGCCCAGGTGGCATAAACAACCACCCCCCCCCAAATGACCCCATTTTGGTAAGGAGACACCCCAAGCTATTTGCTGAGCGGTATGGTGAGTATTTTGCAGATCTCGCTTTTTGTGACAGAGTTTTGAAAATTGAAAAAAAAAATACATTTTTCTTTTCTTCATTTTCAAAAACAAATGAGAGCTGCAAAATACTCACCATGCCTCTCAGCAAATAGCAGCTAAGCATTTAACCAGGGGTAACATCCCTTCTTCCCCCTTCCACCACACAATGTTAGAAGCGGAGGCGGGGGCCCTCTTTCCTTCCCCCCCATGTTGGTCCATGTACCCCCCGTAGGCCACCCTTTTTTGGGTACCAATCCACATTGGGATCTTTGGCTGAGGTTCGGGCTCCCCCCCCTTATAGTGGGCGGGGTCCCGAACATGGCCTCTAGCCGTTCAATATGTTCAGATGGCTTCGGCCACTCTGTGCTGCTTATGTCTTACATATTTATCTCATGTGTCTTTTTTTTATTTCCTTCTTCCACCTCCCCTCCTTTTCCCTTCTCTTCCCTCCCCTCACAGGAGCGCTCTACCGCATCGTCACCCACACCGAGCACGCCACCGGCTAGAACACTTCAACCACCTCCACCTCTTCCTATGGCTACACTACTGGTAAGCACATATAACGTCAGGGGTCTCTCTTCCCCTCATAAACGCAGCAAATTATGGTGGGAGTTAAAAAGGTTAAAAACACAGGTGGTCTTCCTTCAAGAGACTCACTTCACATCCCAGTCCCTTCCTAAACTACCCACTCAAATCTTTAATCAGTGATTCCTCAGCACCTCCCCGACACCAAAATCTAGGGGGACGGCCATCGCAATATACAAGTCTTGCCCCTTCCAGCCCTTAGACAAAAAAATAGATCCCCTGGGCAGATACGTTTTCTTGAAAGGGAGTATTCCTGGCCAAACATATACATTTGTGATGATTTATGCCCCTAATGCCGACCAACTCACTTTCAATGATTCCTTTTTGGAACGCCTTTGCAGACTTTAGAGAAGGCTGCTTGATCCTTGGGGGAGACTTTAACATAAGCCCTGACCCTTTGCTCGACACATCCCACGCAAGACCCCCCACATTTCCTATGTGTTTCTCAAACACCTCCGCAAGACCCTCCAATCTCACCTACTGGTAGACTGCTGGCGGATACTACACCCCTCAGACCGAGACTTTAGTTACTACTCTAAAGTGCATGACGTTTATACACGTATAGATCACATATATGTGGATTACAATACCTTCGAACTCCTGCAGACTGCATCCATTGGGACCATCTCCATTTCAGACCACGCCCCAGTCATGATGGCCTTCGCCCTACCTTTGGGCACGCATAGGGCCTGAACGTGGAGACTGAACGTCAACTTACTAGACGATGTGGTGGTGGTGAAGATCTCTGACACCCTGTGACCCATTACTTTAGAGAAAATTCTACCGACGATACAAATGAGGGTGTAGTTTGGGAGGCCCATAAGGCTGTGGTCTGAGGAGAGCTAATCTCTCAAGGGTCCAGACTTAAAAAGGAGCACCGGTCAGACTTTCTGAGGGTACACACAGCCCTACAAAAGGCTGAACTCCAGCATAAGGCAGATGGGAGCTCCGAAGCGTTGAAGACACTCACCGAGCTGCGGGAACTGTTCCTATGCGTTCTAGATCACCAAACTTGTAAACAGTTTCGTTATATGTCCCACAAATGCGGGCGGATGCTGGCGTGGGCACTCAGGAAACGACATGCACAGACGTGTACATAAAAAAACTGCACTCCATCTCAGGGGAGCTAACAGTATAATCCTCTGAAATTGCTTCGGGGTTCCAAGATTATTACGCCATACTGTATAACTTAGACTCCGAACTTCCTCCTACTGCACAAGATACTAGACACCAAGCGACCCAAGACTGTCCTCGGCTGGCCTTCCCCCGCTCACAGATGACCAATCTTCGGCCTTGGAACTCCCAATCACAGCAACTGAGCTCAGGGCGACGGTGAGGTCCTTGCCCAATGAAAAAAGCCCCGGTCCAGACGGGTTTACTAAGGAGTATTATAAGACCTTTCTTTCCCAATTGTGTAAATACTTCAACTCTATAGCAGGGGGTAAAGAAATCCCCCCGGAGGCTCTACTGGCCCACATCACTGTGATTCCAAAAGAAGGCAAGGACCCCACCATCCCCCAAAGCTATCACCCCGTCTCTCTCCTTAATTTGGATATAAAACTCCTAGCAAAAATCCTAGCCAACAGACTTAAACACCTCATACCGGAGATTATCCACCCAGACCAAACGGGTTTCATAACGGGCAGGGAGGCTAGAGATAATTCCCTTAGAGCAGTCCAGCTCATTCATTGGGCCCGCACCCGTCCAGACTCACAGCCCTATTTTATTCTATCTACAGACACGGAAAAAGCTTTCGACCGTGTTGACTGGTCATATCTGAAAGCGGTACTTGGGTCTTTAGGTCTAGGCCCGCGAATGATGACGTCGATTTTAGCCCTGTACTCTACACCTTGCGTACAGGTCAAAGCAAACGGGACCCTATTCTCGCTTCCCCATTAGAAACGGCACGTGGCAAGGGTGTCCCCTTTCGTCCCTGTTGTTTGCCTTAGTGCTGGAGCCATTGCTCCGCACCATACGAGCTAGTCAAGACATTGGAAATATGGAACACAAGCTCTTGGCATATGCTGATGATGTCTTATTCCACCTCTCAGACCCCCTGCTCTCATTGCCCAACCTAATAAAGGAACTGAAGCTTTTTGGGTCACTCTCCAACTTCAAAATCAATTTCACAAAGTCAGAAATTCTCCCCATCTGTCTGCCCCCCGCCTGGTCACGAACCTTAAAGCTGCCTTCCCTTTCGTCTGGACCGCGACATCCCTGTGATGCTTGGGTGTGCAACTCGCGGATCGCTTGGACACCTATACAGCTAATTACCCCCCACTGCTAACCGCGGTCAAGAAAGACCTCTCGCAGTGGACACAGAACGCTTTTACATGGCTGGGCCGGGTGAACATTATAAAAATTAACATTTTGCCCCCAATACTTTTCTACTTGCCGATGCTACCGATTCCCCTACCCAGACTCTTTTTTTGACCGTTTGTCTAGCATGCTGTCCAAGTTTATCTGGAACGCACGTAAACCTAGAATAGCCCTGAGAGTGCTGCGGCGCCCGAAACAGGAGGGCGGCTTGGGAATCCCAGAAATAAGACGATATTACCGAGCTGTAGTCCTTCAGAGGATACTTAACTGGCATTTCCACAAGCACTCGAAACTCTGGTCCCCCTGGAGAAATGCCTGGTGGGTAGGAACTTGTCCTATGCACCATGGCTGTGCCAGGAACGTAGGAGGCTTTCTGAGACGACCTCCCCACTGACGGCTCAGGTGCTGTCAGTCTGGGACAGAATTAACCCAGTGCTGAATTTAGCCCCCCCATGTCCCCGCTGGCCCCGCTAGGCGGATTCCTGTGGTTCCCTCTGGGCGAATAGATGGCGTTTTTTTGCGCCGTGGATAGATGATGGAAACGCCAGCTGTGGAAAACTCATGAGGGACGGCAAGCTTGTGAGCTACGAGGCTTTACCAGTCGGACATCAGGGCCCGCAACTGAATTTTTGGAAATACAGACAATTGCACCACTTCTTCAAGACGAACGGCCACACAATTAGGGACTCTTCCTCCCCCACTCCGTTTGAGCGCCTCTTCATCAATGAAGAGCCTGTCCCTCATATGGTGTCGGAATTATACCGACTTCTGTGTTCTGCTGCCCCTCAGCTTAAACCTGCTTATATTCGGCGGTGGGAAAATGACTTGGGGCAGGAACTTATGGACACGCAATTGACTCACCTGCATTACCTCACCCACTCATCCTCTATGGACTCCAAAACGCAAGAAACAAATTTTAAGATAATGTCCCGCTGGTACCCCGTACCGGCAGACTTAGCTCGTGTGTCAGAACTATGCTTACCCATCTGTGTCAGAACTATGCTGGCACGGCTGCGGACACCGAGGTACACTTATTCACACATGGTGGGAATGCCCCCTAATCAAACCCTACTGGGAAGACATACGAGACCACATAAAAAGTATAACAGGTATAGAGGTTCCTCTCTCCAATGCGTTTTCTACTGCATGTCCCCCCGACTTCACTCAGCCAATATAAAAAAAATGTGCTGCCCCACCTACTAAATGACGCTTACTTCCAATTTGCCGGAAAAAAATCTGGAGTCCCCACCCGGGAGTGGTGGATCAGTGGGGTAAATGCAGTCCGAGAGACTGAGGACTGGGTAGCGACCTGCCGGGGCTTTTGAGACCGGTTTACTGGTATCTGTTTCCGACCTTAAGTATGTACCCTCTAGCTTAGACGTTGCCTTACTAGAACTGGCGGACCCCTCCCTTAAATCCCGCAGGCCGATGAGACCTTAGAATGCAGAGACCCAACCCCTGACGAGCTGTAGAAACTGGGGTTCGACCATGTGGATGGTGTGCTCGGTGGGGACATGAACGAAGCTCCATATTGGATTGCAGGTACGCTTAGACCCACACACACACACCTCTCTCCCCCTCTTTCCACCTCCTACTCTTTCTTTTCTGCATACTCCAAAAATTGAATGTTTTTATTATTACACTGTTGCTGGTCGGAGGATAAAATGATCTGATGTTGGTAGATATAACTACATAGAGCCTATGTGCTCAAGGGAAAGGCCCCCGACTTTAAAGGGCCACTAGTAGTCCCGTTTGAGTATACATTGTAGCTTTTTGGTTCCCCTGGCGTGTGGGGGGCGGTTTGATGGAGGCTATTATGCCCCCCCTCTTCCCTGGCCACGTGCCACAGGACCGTATATCTAATGTATTTTTGTGGACAACCCCCCCTGGCCAGTATGGCCCAGTACTAGGGGCTGGGTTTTCCCATGACTGGCCAAAATACTCTACCCTTCACACCTCCACAGCTATTTTTGACATTGCCCTCCCTGGTCTTCCTACTTATCCTTCTATCCGTTAGAACCATTGGATCATCTTACACGATACCCACTACGATCGCTTCTGTAGTTGTATGCATATTTCTGTTCAACCTTGTTTATTTGTACCGTTTATGTTTACACAACCTTGCGAGGTCGGAGACCTTATTTTACCACAGACTGTTGGACATGTCCTGTTATGTGTTCTATTTTACAAAATAAAATACTGATTACGTTAAAAAAATACCATCAAAAGAAAGCTCTATTTGTGGGAAAAAAAGGACGCAAATTTTGTTTGGGTACAACATTGCATGACCGCGCAATTACCAGTTAAAGCAGCGCAGTGCCAAATTGTAAAAATTCAGCCAAATGGTCCGGGGCTGAAGTGGTTAAGCTGCCCAAAAAACAAACTTACTGTCCCTAGTTTGCCTTGTGGAACATCAAATCGCATGAAACTTCTTGGATAGGTTTGTAAACTTGAGCTTTTAGGCTGTGCAAAGTTTCAGGGCAATTGATTGAGGATTAGGCACTTTATGATACGTTAAGCTACATTAAGCCATTTTCACATTAAATGTTTTAGCATTGTAAAATATAGCTTAAACGTGAATAACTTTTGGTGTGATTAACCAAATGAGCTGAAATCTTCAGAATATTAACCACTTGCCGACCGCTGCACTCCGATGTATATCCACAGAATGGCAAGGGCAGGCATATGGGCGTAACTGCCTCCCAGTGGGCGGGGGGCCTGATCTATACTAGCGTCCCCAGCAGTTTAGGGTTCCCAAAAACGCAGTGTTAGCGGGATCAGCCCAGATACCTGCTAGCACCTGCGTTTTGCCCCTCAGACCAGCCCACCCAAGTGCAGTATCGATCGATCACTGTCACAAAACACTAAACACACATAACTGCAGCGTTCGCAGAGTCAGGCCTGATCCCTGTGATCACTAAGTTTTTTTGGTAGCGTTTGTTACATTTGCTGACAGTCTAGTAGCTTTTTTACCTGTGAGTCTCACTACTGTACCAGTGAATTTAAGAGCCCAAAATGGCAAATCGAAGGTACAGTAGTGAAGAGGCCTACACGTTTCTGAGCATGACAGATAGTGAAGAGGAAGTCACTCATCTGTCAGATTCAGACTCAGAAATACGATCCTGTAGACGACAGCGGCTCCATGACAGATAGCTCTGACGATGGAGTTGTGGTCCCTGCCAAGGTCAGGCGTACCAGACCCCAATCTTCTGCTGTTGAGGTGCAAGAACCGCTGGGCTCTCGTATGGAGCAGAAAAGTACTAGTGCTGCCATTCCTTCTGGTGAACTGGCAAGCACCAGCGGCCTAGTACACCCTGGTCGTACATCCAGCACTGCAGTAACACATATGATGACGTGGCGAGGCCCATAAGTGCAGTTCAAGCTGGCGTAGCAAGCACAAGTAGTGTCCTGCTGCCACCAAGAAGACTAAGACAGGCCCGTCGTGTCCATAGTGTCCTTCCTGCAGAATTCGCCAATCCTAATTGGGAGCCCACCACTTCTGCAGCACCCGTACTTCCCCCATTCACTTGCCAACCTGGCATTCAGGTGGAAACAGTTGATTTTACGTCACTTGATTTTTATTTGCTGTTTTTCACTGAAGATCTCTATAGATCTATTGTGGACCAAAGCAGTTTGTATGCTGGTCAATACATCGCCGCTAATCCCCAGTCCTCCCTTGCCAGAGATTGGAAACCAATTACGGTTTCCGAATTTAAGACCCTTGTGGGCCTATCCCTTGACATGGGCATAACTAAAAAGAGTGGGTTGCGGTCATATTGGTCCACTGACGCAATTCACCAAATACCCGTGTTCTCTGCTTCCATGGCCAGGGCACGAAATTAGCAGATTTTGCAGTTCATGCACTTCAAGAACAATGAGCTCTGTCGTCCTCGTGGAGACCCTGGATACGATTGGCTCTACAAAATTCGGCCCCTCGTAAACCACTTCAACCGTTTTGCAGCCTTGTTGTCTGCGTTGATGAGTCCCTGATTAGGTTTTCTGGCCGCTTGTCATTCAAACAGTATCTTCCCAGCAAGCGTGCAGATACGGGGTCAAGATGTATTAGCCCTGTGACAGGGCCACAGTTTACAAGGGAAGAGATAGTTACGTAGAGCCAACAAACTGCCCTGACTACATAGGAAGCGCTGGCAAGATTGTGTGGGACTTGGTGTCACCCTTATTCGGAAAGAAATGAAACAAGATCCCCAGGTGGCTGACTTTTAAGGCACAAAATGGTAAAAAGGTATATTCTAATATGAAAAGTATTTGTTGAAATATGAAAAATACGCAACATTTTAACCACTTGCCGCCCGCCATATAGCAGAATGACGTCGGCAAAGTGGTTTCAATAACCTGACTGGGCGTCATATGACGTCCTCAGGATATTAAGCTGCTGCGCGCTCCCGGGGGCGCACCGCGGCAATCTCTGTTGCGGTGTGTCTCAGTGCCCAGCAGTGCCGCCTATCAGTGCCACCCATAAGAACCCATCTTTGCATCCTTTCAGTGTCAGCTATCAGTGCCCACCTGTGCCACCCATGAGTACCCATCAGTGCCGCATATCAGTGCCCGCTCATTGGTGCCACCTCATCGGTGCCGCCTTATGAGTGCCTGTCAGTGCCGCCTTATTAGTGCCCATCTGTGAAAGAGAAAACTTACTTATTTACAAAATGTTATAACAGAAACAAAAGCAAAACACTTTTATTTAGCAAAAAATAAAAACCGCAGAGGTGATCAAATACCACCAAAAGAAAGCTCTATTTGTGGGAACAAAATGATAAAAATTTAGTTTAGGTACAGTGTTGTATGACCACGCAATTGTCATTCAAACTGTGACAGTGCTGAAACCTGAAAATTGGTCTGGGCAGGAAGATGTCTAAGTGCACTGTATTGAAGTGGTTAATAAAAAACATGTTGAGAATAAACATTCCAGTGTTGTCATACAAATCAAAATACATATAACAAACTAGTGTTTCCTGTACCCAACATGTTACAGAGTGAAAATGTAATCCTCCTTCAGGGGTATAGTTTAAACAAGAAACTCAATATTATAGACTGGAAGTCACAATTGTTTAAAAACATAGAGGTGCCAAGAGGAGTTGTTTCCAAATTGCTTGAGCCACAGAGTTCAATATGCAGTCATACCTCAAGAACAGGAAAATGCCTGGCCCGTATGTGCTGCTCCAGCTCCCCCACATCCACACAACACCAAGCCAGAGGACCCACTGGGGCCGAAAAGCAGGAAGGGACCCTGTGGGAATAATGTGACCGTTCGCTCCAGCACCCAGCCCAGGATTGAACTGATCAAAATACATATAACTAGTCCGTTATATGTATTTGATTTGTATGACAACACTGGAATGTTTATTCTCAAAAAAAAGAGCATATATGCTAAAGCACGGGGGCAGCAGGTGTGGAGGAGTGATCTGCTCCTAACTTTTGGGGTGGATGCCCCCTTGCTTTGGCATATATATATTTTAGGCACAGGTTGCGTTAATGTGAGTTATTTTTTTTTGTATTTGCTTTGCAGGTATGGTATGTCTTACTGTTATGCTCTAATGTTACTTTGTTTTATTGTCAACCATCATTTGCTTAGCAGGTACGCCATTGAGCTGCAGCGCGGATTTATTTATCTTGACAGCAACAGCGTTTGCTCCCACGATACTCCAGCGCTGTCGGAGGTGATTTCACCACCTCAGTTAAAAACAAAATGATGCATGTATGCCCATCATTAGAAGTGGGTGGATGAAGGGAGGTATTCTAATGGTGGGCATACCCACGATCAATCTTTTTTTCGTCCAGCCCACAGGCTGCATGAAAACAAAATTACAATACGTGCCCAAAAAGGACCAGCAATGTACTGGTATGTTGCTGGACTTTGAGTGGGTTATACTAGAATGATGCTTTCATGTAAAAGCAATCTTAGCGGCTGATTAGCCTCTAGACTGCTTTTACAAGCAGTGGGAGGGAATGTGTGTGTCCCCCCCCACCATCTTCCATAGTTCCGCCAGCTGACCATAGAGCTTATCAGAGACCAAATGAGAGCTGCAAAATACCCAGAATGGCTCCAATTAGCAGCGCTGTTCCAAGGGATGCAACCCGCCCCACTAGGCCTCACTGGAGCCTCGAGCACACAGTGCATGATGGATGCCTTTCCACAGCTGCTGCGCACTGCCTCAGACCCAGGCATATCTGCAGAGGCCCACCGGCTCCCCTGCTTCATCAGACGAATCAGAGGACTTTCCCCCACTGCCAGCCCCCCCTCTATATGCACGGAACATTGAGCCTACCTTAGCTGCTCTCCAGGGGCTACACACGCCACAGCAGGCTTACTATCAGGCCCCAGTCCCCCTAAATCACAAAGGCAATCCCGCCCCAGGAACTCAGATACCGCAGGATAGGATGCGGACCATACTGCTGCCTACGCCCAGGCTGCTAGGTCCCCGATCCCCACTGATGCAGAGGATCCACTGATGCGGCCTTCTTTACAGCTACAGCTCCCAAGAAGGAATGGAGCACGGGGCCCCCAGCCGCAGCCTCCTGCACAGACCCAAACCGAGACCTTCCTGCGCTATCAGCAGCCACCCCTCGCCTACCAATATGCCCCTCACCAGATTGTACCGGACCCCCAGCACCAGCCACCTCCCTATTGGCAAGCTTACTTCCAAGCTATCCCAACCAAGGAGGATTTTAAACAATTAATCAGATGTTAAATCTACCTGCCAAGCTGAAATTCAAGTACTTCAAACGAACTTTAAGCACCTGTCTGTTTTATTGCTGTTTCTGGACTTCACTTCTGGCTGATCGGACCTACTGGAACTTGCCTAATCCTGCATTTTGCAGGCTATGCAGAGTTTAAATGCAATGTCTACCATGTTTACAATGTGTATGTGTAATAACCTGTCTGTCTTTTCTCTCCCTGCCTTTGCTTTCCCTCCTCTTATCCTCTCCCTGGCTCAACCCAGGTTCTTGGCAACTATCCGGATCCCTCCTTAGCTCTCGGCATCCTCCCTACCTTGGCAACATGGCAATCCAGCGGCTGGACGAGATAAGTATCTTTATCTTTGCACATACCCATCACTATGGCTAAGGCAATATCATTGAATGTACACAGGTTAAACTCCAACAGGAAGAGACATCTGGCGCTCAGAGAGGTCAGGCATTCCGGGGCAAATATTATCATGATTCAGGAGACTCACTTCAATAAGGGGAACTTCTTTACGTTCGCCTCCAGACGTTACCCTCAGATTGATCAGGCGTTTAACCCTCGCAAATGCGCGGGAGTAGCTATCCTTTTCAAGCATGGATCCCCCTTTCAATGCTCTGAGTCCTACATTGACCCGAGGGGACACTATATTATACTCCGCGGACAGTGGCAGACTCAGACGATCACCCTGTTGCACCCTCTATGCTCCAAACACTAATCAGGTCAACTTTCTCCCTAAGGTGTTTGCACGCTTGTTTTCGAACGACTAACCTGACTAATTCCTGACTTAAATCTGTCCCACTCATCGTGTAAGTCCCAGGTACTCACAGAACAGGACCTCTAGAGATTTGAAACTTTTTTGGCAGATCACTAGACGCTATGCCCTGTTTGACTCTTGGCGGACCCTCCAACCCGGGGAGCGACAGTACACGTTCTACTCTGCACCCCATCACATGCACACTCATATTGATTATCTCTTCGTTAACAATGCCACGCTTACGGGTTCATACAATGGAAGATTCTGTCTGTGGCCAGCCTATTCTGTGAGTTTCAGCTAATTTGGTTGATCACAATAATAGTTAACTGATTCCCCCCAAACAGCACGCAATGGATAATTCTGCCCATAGGCAGCCTATTCTGTGACTTTCAGCTCATTTGGTTGAACACAACAAAATGTGGTCACCAATTCCCCCCAAACTGCAGTGAACTGAAACTAACAGAATAGGCTGCCCATGGGCACAATTATCCATTGCGTGCCGTTTGGGGAAATCGGTGACCAACTTTTGTTATGATCAACCAATTCCTCCCAAGCTGCACACACTGGAGGATTCTGCCCATGGATTCTGTGACTTTCAGTTCAGTTTGGGGGGAATCTGTGACCAAATTTTGTTGTGTTCTACCAAATGAGCTGAAAGTCACAGAAAAGGCTGCCCATAGGCAGAATTATTCATTGCCTGCAGTTTGGGGGGAATTGGTTGATCACCAAAATAGTTTGTCACCGATTCCTCCCAAACAGCACGCAATGCATAATTCTGCCCATGAGCAGCCTATTCTGTGACTTTCAGCTCAGTTGGTGACCAACTTTTGTTGTGATCAACCACATCCCCCCAAACTGCATACACTGCATATTTCTTCCCATTGGGCAGCCTATTCTGTGACTTTCCCCAAATTTGGTTTATCTTGCTCACCACAAACTGCTAGCAATGGATATTTCTTCCCAAGGACAGCCTGTTTTGTGACTTTCAGCTTAATTGGTTGATCAAAAAAAAAGTTTGTCACCGAATTCCCCCAAATTGCACGCAATGGATATTTCTTCCCATGGGCAGCCTATTCTGTGACTTTCAGCTCAATTGGTTGATCAAAAAAAAAGTTATTCACCAAATCCCCCCAAATTGCACGCAATGGATATTTCTAACCATGTGCAGCGTATTCTGTGAATTTTCATCTCAATTGGTTGATCAAAGAAAAACTCTCACGAAATCCCCCCAAACTGCACTTAATGGATATTTCTTTCCATGGGTGGGCAGCCTATTCTGTGACTTTCAGCAAATTTGGTTTATCTTGGTCACCACAAAATTTTTTCACCGATTCCCCCGAAACTGCTAGCAGTGGATATCTCTTCCCATAGGCAGCCTATTCTGTGACTTTCAGCTCATTTGGTGACCAACTTTTGTTGTGATCAACCAAATCCCCCCAAACTGCACACAATGGATATTTCTTGTCATGGGCAGCCTATTCTGTGACTTTCAGCAAATTTGGTTTATCTTGGTCACAAAATTTTGTCACCGATTCCCCCGAAACTGCTAGTAATGGATATTTCTTCCCAGCATAAACAGCATAAACTTTTTTTCTTTATTGTATTTCTACACTACTATAGCTGTGCATATTTTTTCCTGTTTGGATGTTCTTGATAAACAGTTTCTCTGTGTTTCTTCTTAAAAAGGTTTCTTTGGTGCTTTACACAGTACACAAAACGACTTCAATCTGCAATATAAATGGATAAAGATCCATCTTCAGCTAAGGTTTGACATCAGCTAGCAACAATCTGCTTCTAGTGCAGCTGTGGAACAGTTTACAAGACCTGGCTAACTGACTATTCTGTGACTTTCAGCTTATTTGGTGAGTAACTTTTGTTGTGATCAACCAAATCCCCCCAAACTGCACACAATGGATATTTCTAACCATGCCTATTCTGTGAATTTTATCTCAATTGGGTGATCAAAAAAAAAGTTTGTCACCAAATTCCCCCAAACTGCACACAATGGATATTTCTTCTCATGGGCAGCCTATTCTGAGAATTTCAGCTCAATTGGTTGATCAACTTTTGTTATGATCAACCAAATCCCCCGAAACTGCACACAATGGATATTTCTTCCCGTGGGCAGCCTATTATGTGACTTTCAGCTTAATTGGTTGATCAAAAAAAAAGGTTTGTCACCAAATTCCCCCAAATTGCACACAATGGATGTTTCTTCCCATGGGCAGCCTATTCTGTGACTTTCAGCAAATTCGGTTTATCTTGGTCACCACAAAATTTTGTCACCGACTTTCAGCTCAATTGCTGGATCAAAAAAAAAGGTTTGTCACCAAATTCCCCCAAATTGCACACAATGGATGTTTCTTCCCATGGGCAGCCTATTCTGTGACTTTCAGCAAATTCGGTTTATCTTGGTCACCACAAAATTTTGTCACCGATTCCCCCGAAACTGCTAGTAATGGATATTTCTTCCCATGGGCAGCGTATTCTGTGACTTTCAGCTCAATTGCTGGATCAAAAAAAAAGTTCCTCACCAAACCCCCACAAACTGCACACAATGGATATTTCTTCCCATGGGCAGCCTATTCTGTGACTTTCAGCTCAATTGGTTGATCAAAAAAACAGTTTCTCACCAAATCCCCCGAAACTGCTAGTAATGGATATTTCTTCCCATGGGCAGCCTATTCTGTGACTTTCAGCTCAATTGGTTGATCAAAAAAAAGTTCCTCACAAAATCCCCCCAAACTGCACACAATAGATATTTCTTCTCATGGGTAGCCTATTCTGTGACTTTCAGCTCAATTGGTTGATCAAAAAAAAAGTTCCTCACCAAATCCCCACAAACTGCACACAATGGATATTTCTTCCCATGGGCAGCCTATTCTGTGACTTTAAGCTCATTTGGTGACCAAATTTTGTTGAATCAACCAAATCCCTCCACACTGCACACAATGGATATTTCTTCCACTGGGCAGCCTATTCTGTGACTTTCAGCTCAATTGGTGACCAACTTTTGTTGTAATCAACCAAATCCCCCCACACTGCACACAATGGATATTTCTTCCTATGGGCAGCCTATTCTGTGACTTTCAGCTCAATTGGTTGATCAAAAAAAAAGTTCCTCACAAAATTCCCCCAAACTGCACACAATGGATATTTCTTCCACTGGGCAGCCTATTCTGTGACTTTCAGCTCATTTGGTGACCAACTTTTGTTGAATCAACCAAATCCCCCCAAACTGAACACAATGGATATTTATTCCCATGGGCAGCCTATTCTGTGACTTTCAGCTCAATTGGTTGATCAAAAAAAAAGGTTTGTCACCAAATTCCCCCAAATTGCACACAATGGATGTTTCTTCCCATGGGCAGCCTATTCTGTGACTTTCAGCAAATTCGGTTTATCTTGGTCACCACAAAATTTTGTCACCGATTCCCCCGAAACTGCTAGTAATGGATATTTCTTCCCATGGGCAGCGTATTCTGTGACTTTCAGCTCATTTGGTGACCAACTTTTGTTGAATCTACCAAATCCCCCCAAACTGAACAAAATGGATATTTCTTCCCATGGGCAGCGTATTCTGTGACTTTCAGCTCAATTGGTTGATCAAAAAAAAAGTTCCTTACAAAATCCCCCCAAACTGCACACAATGGATATTTCTTCCACTGGGCAGCCTATTCTGTGACTTTCAGCTCATTTGGTGACCAACTTTTGTTGTAATCAACCAAATCCCCCCACACTGCACACAATGGATATTTCTTCCTATGGGCAGCCTATTCTGTGACTTTCAGCTCAATTGGTTGATCAAAAAAAAAGTTCCTCACAAAATTCCCCCAAACTGCACACAATGGATATTTCTTCCACTGGGCAGCCTATTCTGTGACTTTCAGCTCATTTGGTGACCAACTTTTGTTGAATCAACCAAATCCCCCCAAACTGAACACAATGGATATTTATTCCCATGGGCAGCCTATTCTGTGACTTTCAGCTCAATTGGTTGATCAAAAAAAAAGGTTTGTCACCAAATTCCCCCAAATTGCACACAATGGATGTTTCTTCCCATGGGCAGCCTATTCTGTGACTTTCAGCAAATTCGGTTTATCTTGGTCACCACAAAATTTTGTCACCGATTCCCCCGAAACTGCTAGTAATGGATATTTCTTCCCATGGGCAGCCTATTCTGTGACTTTCAGCTCAATTGGTTGATCAAAAAAAAGTTCCTCACAAAATCCCCCCAAACTGCACACAATAGATATTTCTTCTCATGGGTAGCCTATTCTGTGACTTTCAGCTCAATTGGTTGATCAAAAAAAAAGTTCCTCACCAAATCCCCACAAACTGCACACAATGGATATTTCTTCCCATGGGCAGCCTATTCTGTGACTTTCAGCTCATTTGGTGACTAACTTTTGTTGAATCAACCAAATCCCCCCACACTGCACACAATGGATATTTCTTCCTATGGGCAGCCTATTCTGTGACTTTCAGCTCAATTGGTTGATCAAAAAAAAAGTTCCTCACAAAATTCCCCCAAACTGCACACAATGGATATTTCTTCCACTGGGCAGCCTATTCTGTGACTTTCAGCTCATTTGGTGACCAACTTTTGTTGAATCAACCAAATCCCCCCAAACTGAACACAATGGATATTTCTTCCACTGGGCAGCCTATTCTGTGACTTTCAGCTCAATTGGTTGATCAAAAAAAAAGGTTTGTCACCAAATTCCCCCAAATTGCACACAATGGATGTTTCTTCCCATGGGCAGCCTATTCTGTGACTTTCAGCAAATTCGGTTTATCTTGGTCACCACAAAATTTTGTCACCGATTCCCCCGAAACTGCTAGTAATGGATATTTCTTCCCATGGGCAGCGTATTCTGTGACTTTCAGCTCAATTGGTTGATCAAAAAAAAAGTTCCTTACAAAATCCCCCCAAACTGCACACAATGGATATTTCTTCCCATGGGCAGCCTACTCTGTGACTTTCAGCTCATTTGGTGACCAACTTTTGTTGAATCAACCAAATCCCCCCAAACTGAACACAATGGATATTTCTTCCCATGGGCAGCCTATTCTGTGACTTTCAGCTCAATTGGTTGATCAAAAAAAAAGGTTTGTCACCAAATTCCCCCAAATTGCACACAATGGATGTTTCTTCCCATGGGCAGCCTATTCTGTGACTTTCAGCAAATTCGGTTTATCTTGGTCACCACAAAATTTTGTCACCGATTCCCACGAAACTGCTAGTAATGGATATTTCTTCCCATGGGCAGCGTATTCTGTGACTTTCAGCTCATTTGGTGACCAACTTTTGTTGAATCTACCAAATCCCCCCAAACTGAACAAAATGGATATTTCTTCCCATGGGCAGCCTATTCTGTGACTTTCAGCTCAATTGCTGGATCAAAAAAAAAGGTTTGTCACCAAATTCCCCCAAATTGCACACAATGGATGTTTCTTCCCATGGGCAGCCTATTCTGTGACTTTCAGCAAATTCGGTTTATCTTGGTCACCACAAAATTTTGTCACCGATTCCCCCGAAACTGCTAGTAATGGATATTTCTTCCCATGGGCAGCGTATTCTGTGACTTTCAGCTCATTTGGTGACCAACTTTTGTTGAATCTACCAAATCCCCCCCAAACTGAACAAAATGGATATTTCTTCCCATGGGCAGCCTATTCTGTGACTTTCAGCTCAATTGCTGGATCAAAAAAAAAGTTCCTCACCAAACCCCCACAAACTGCACACAATGGATATTTCTTCCCATGGGCAGCCTATTCTGTGACTTTCAGCTCAATTGGTTGATCAAAAAAACAGTTTCTCACCAAATCCCCCGAAACTGCTAGTAATGGATATTTCTTCCCATGGGCAGCCTATTCTGTGACTTTCAGCTCAATTGGTTGATCAAAAAAAAGTTCCTCACAAAATCCCCCCAAACTGCACACAATAGATATTTCTTCTCATGGGTAGCCTATTCTGTGACTTTCAGCTCAATTGGTTGATCAAAAAAAAAGTTCCTCACCAAATCCCCACAAACTGCACACAATGGATATTTCTTCCCATGGGCAGCCTATTCTGTGACTTTAAGCTCATTTGGTGACCAAATTTTGTTGAATCAACCAAATCCCTCCACACTGCACACAATGGATATTTCTTCCACTGGGCAGCCTATTCTGTGACTTTCAGCTCAATTGGTGACCAACTTTTGTTGTAATCAACCAAATCCCCCCACACTGCACACAATGGATATTTATTCCCATGTGGGCAGCCTATTCTGTGACTTTCAGCTCAATTGGTTGATCAAAAAAAAAGGTTTGTCACCAAATTCCCCCAAATTGCACACAATGGATGTTTCTTCCCATGGGCAGCCTATTCTGTGACTTTCAGCTCAATTGGTTGATCAAAAAAAAAGTTCCTCACCAAATCCCCACAAACTGCACACAATGGATATTTCTTCCCATGGGCAGCCTATTCTGTGACTTTAAGCTCATTTGGTGACCAAATTTTGTTGAATCAACCAAATCCCTCCACACTGCACACAATGGATATTTCTTCCACTGGGCAGCCTATTCTGTGACTTTCAGCTCAATTGGTGACCAACTTTTGTTGTAATCAACCAAATCCCCCCACACTGCACACAATGGATATTTCTTCCTATGGGCAGCCTATTCTGTGACTTTCAGCTCAATTGGTTGATCAAAAAAAAAGTTCCTCACAAAATTCCCCCAAATTGCACACAATGGATGTTTCTTCCCATGGGCAGCCTATTCTGTGACTTTCAGCAAATTCGGTTTATCTTGGTCACCACAAAATTTTGTCACCGATTCCCCCGAAACTGCTAGTAATGGATATTTCTTCCCATGGGCAGCCTATTCTGTGACTTTCAGCTCAATTGGTTGATCAAAAAAAAAGGTTTGTCACCAAATTCCCCCAAATTGCACACAATGGATGTTTCTTCCCATGGGCAGCCTATTCTGTGACTTTCAGCAAATTCGGTTTATCTTGGTCACCACAAAATTTTGTCACCGATTCCCACGAAACTGCTAGTAATGGATATTTCTTCCCATGGGCAGCGTATTCTGTGACTTTCAGCTCATTTGGTGACCAACTTTTGTTGAATCTACCAAATCCCCCCAAACTGAACAAAATGGATATTTCTTCCCATGGGCAGCCTATTCTGTGACTTTCAGCTCAATTGCTGGATCAAAAAAAAAGGTTTGTCACCAAATTCCCCCAAATTGCACACAATGGATGTTTCTTCCCATGGGCAGCCTATTCTGTGACTTTCAGCAAATTCGGTTTATCTTGGTCACCACAAAATTTTGTCACCGATTCCCCCGAAACTGCTAGTAATGGATATTTCTTCCCATGGGCAGCGTATTCTGTGACTTTCAGCTCAATTGCTGGATCAAAAAAAAAGTTCCTCACCAAACCCCCACAAACTGCACACAATGGATATTTCTTCCCATGGGCAGCCTATTCTGTGACTTTCAGCTCAATTGGTTGATCAAAAAAACAGTTTCTCACCAAATCCCCCGAAACTGCTAGTAATGGATATTTCTTCCCATGGGCAGCCTATTCTGTGACTTTCAGCTCAATTGGTTGATCAAAAAAAAAGGTTTGTCACCAAATTCCCCCAAATTGCACACAATGGATGTTTCTTCCCATGGGCAGCCTATTCTGTGACTTTCAGCTCATTTGGTGACCAACTTTTGTTGAATCTACCAAATCCCCCCAAACTGAACAAAATGGATATTTCTTCCCATGGGCAGCCTATTCTGTGACTTTCAGCTCAATTGCTGGATCAAAAAAAAAGGTTTGTCACCAAATTCCCCCAAATTGCACACAATGGATGTTTCTTCCCATGGGCAGCCTATTCTGTGACTTTCAGCAAATTCGGTTTATCTTGGTCACCACAAAATTTTGTCACCGATTCCCCCGAAACTGCTAGTAATGGATATTTCTTCCCATGGGCAGCGTATTCTGTGACTTTCAGCTCATTTGGTGACCAACTTTTGTTGAATCTACCAAATCCCCCCCAAACTGAACAAAATGGATATTTCTTCCCATGGGCAGCCTATTCTGTGACTTTCAGCTCAATTGCTGGATCAAAAAAAAAGTTCCTCACCAAACCCCCACAAACTGCACACAATGGATATTTCTTCCCATGGGCAGCCTATTCTGTGACTTTCAGCTCAATTGGTTGATCAAAAAAACAGTTTCTCACCAAATCCCCCGAAACTGCTAGTAATGGATATTTCTTCCCATGGGCAGCCTATTCTGTGACTTTCAGCTCAATTGCTGGATCAAAAAAAAAGGTTTGTCACCAAATTCCCCCAAATTGCACACAATGGATGTTTCTTCCCATGGGCAGCCTATTCTGTGACTTTCAGCAAATTCGGTTTATCTTGGTCACCACAAAATTTTGTCACCGATTCCCCCGAAACTGCTAGTAATGGATATTTCTTCCCATGGGCAGCGTATTCTGTGACTTTCAGCTCATTTGGTGACCAAC
This sequence comes from Aquarana catesbeiana, assembly GCF_042186555.1. Lineage (NCBI taxonomy): Eukaryota > Metazoa > Chordata > Amphibia > Anura > Ranidae > Aquarana > Aquarana catesbeiana. The sequence goes on along the minus strand of NC_133336.1, from coordinate 145,701,259 downwards.
TTTTGTTGAATCTACCAAATCCCCCCACACTGCACACAATGGATATTTCTTCCTATGGGCAGCCTATTCTGTGACTTTCAGCTCAATTGGTTGATCAAAAAAAAAGTTCCTCACAAAATTCCCCCAAACTGCACACAATGGATATTTCTTCCACTGGGCAGCCTATTCTGTGACTTTCAGCTCATTTGGTGACCAACTTTTGTTGAATCAACCAAATCCCCCCAAACTGAACACAATGGATATTTATTCCCATGTGGGCAGCCTATTCTGTGACTTTCAGCTCAATTGGTTGATCAAAAAAAAAGGTTTGTCACCAAATTCCCCCAAATTGCACACAATGGATGTTTCTTCCCATGGGCAGCCTATTCTGTGACTTTCAGCTCAATTGGTTGATCAAAAAAAAAGTTCCTCACCAAATCCCCACAAACTGCACACAATGGATATTTCTTCCCATGGGCAGCCTATTCTGTGACTTTAAGCTCATTTGGTGACCAAATTTTGTTGAATCAACCAAATCCCTCCACACTGCACACAATGGATATTTCTTCCACTGGGCAGCCTATTCTGTGACTTTCAGCTCAATTGGTGACCAACTTTTGTTGTAATCAACCAAATCCCCCCACACTGCACACAATGGATATTTCTTCCTATGGGCAGCCTATTCTGTGACTTTCAGCTCAATTGGTTGATCAAAAAAAAAGTTCCTCACAAAATTCCCCCAAATTGCACACAATGGATGTTTCTTCCCATGGGCAGCCTATTCTGTGACTTTCAGCAAATTCGGTTTATCTTGGTCACCACAAAATTTTGTCACCGATTCCCCCGAAACTGCTAGTAATGGATATTTCTTCCCATGGGCAGCCTATTCTGTGACTTTCAGCTCAATTGGTTGATCAAAAAAAAAGGTTTGTCACCAAATTCCCCCAAATTGCACACAATGGATGTTTCTTCCCATGGGCAGCCTATTCTGTGACTTTCAGCAAATTCGGTTTATCTTGGTCACCACAAAATTTTGTCACCGATTCCCACGAAACTGCTAGTAATGGATATTTCTTCCCATGGGCAGCGTATTCTGTGACTTTCAGCTCATTTGGTGACCAACTTTTGTTGAATCTACCAAATCCCCCCAAACTGAACAAAATGGATATTTCTTCCCATGGGCAGCCTATTCTGTGACTTTCAGCTCAATTGCTGGATCAAAAAAAAAGGTTTGTCACCAAATTCCCCCAAATTGCACACAATGGATGTTTCTTCCCATGGGCAGCCTATTCTGTGACTTTCAGCAAATTCGGTTTATCTTGGTCACCACAAAATTTTGTCACCGATTCCCCCGAAACTGCTAGTAATGGATATTTCTTCCCATGGGCAGCGTATTCTGTGACTTTCAGCTCAATTGCTGGATCAAAAAAAAAGTTCCTCACCAAACCCCCACAAACTGCACACAATGGATATTTCTTCCCATGGGCAGCCTATTCTGTGACTTTCAGCTCAATTGGTTGATCAAAAAAAAAGGTTTGTCACCAAATTCCCCCAAATTGCACACAATGGATGTTTCTTCCCATGGGCAGCCTATTCTGTGACTTTCAGCTCATTTGGTGACCAACTTTTGTTGAATCTACCAAATCCCCCCAAACTGAACAAAATGGATATTTCTTCCCATGGGCAGCCTATTCTGTGACTTTCAGCTCAATTGCTGGATCAAAAAAAAAGGTTTGTCACCAAATTCCCCCAAATTGCACACAATGGATGTTTCTTCCCATGGGCAGCCTATTCTGTGACTTTCAGCAAATTCGGTTTATCTTGGTCACCACAAAATTTTGTCACCGATTCCCCCGAAACTGCTAGTAATGGATATTTCTTCCCATGGGCAGCGTATTCTGTGACTTTCAGCTCATTTGGTGACCAACTTTTGTTGAATCTACCAAATCCCCCCCAAACTGAACAAAATGGATATTTCTTCCCATGGGCAGCCTATTCTGTGACTTTCAGCTCAATTGCTGGATCAAAAAAAAAGGTTTGTCACCAAATTCCCCCAAATTGCACACAATGGATGTTTCTTCCCATGGGCAGCCTATTCTGTGACTTTCAGCAAATTCGGTTTATCTTGGTCACCACAAAATTTTGTCACCGATTCCCCCGAAACTGCTAGTAATGGATATTTCTTCCCATGGGCAGCGTATTCTGTGACTTTCAGCTCAATTGCTGGATCAAAAAAAAAGTTCCTCACCAAACCCCCACAAACTGCACACAATGGATATTTCTTCCCATGGGCAGCCTATTCTGTGACTTTCAGCTCAATTGGTTGATCAAAAAAAAAGGTTTGTCACCAAATTCCCCCAAATTGCACACAATGGATGTTTCTTCCCATGGGCAGCCTATTCTGTGACTTTCAGCTCATTTGGTGACCAACTTTTGTTGAATCTACCAAATCCCCCCAAACTGAACAAAATGGATATTTCTTCCCATGGGCAGCCTATTCTGTGACTTTCAGCTCAATTGCTGGATCAAAAAAAAAGGTTTGTCACCAAATTCCCCCAAATTGCACACAATGGATGTTTCTTCCCATGGGCAGCCTATTCTGTGACTTTCAGCAAATTCGGTTTATCTTGGTCACCACAAAATTTTGTCACCGATTCCCCCGAAACTGCTAGTAATGGATATTTCTTCCCATGGGCAGCGTATTCTGTGACTTTCAGCTCATTTGGTGACCAACTTTTGTTGAATCTACCAAATCCCCCCCAAACTGAACAAAATGGATATTTCTTCCCATGGGCAGCCTATTCTGTGACTTTCAGCTCAATTGCTGGATCAAAAAAAAAGTTCCTCACCAAACCCCCACAAACTGCACACAATGGATATTTCTTCCCATGGGCAGCCTATTCTGTGACTTTCAGCTCAATTGGTTGATCAAAAAAACAGTTTCTCACCAAATCCCCCGAAACTGCTAGTAATGGATATTTCTTCCCATGGGCAGCCTATTCTGTGACTTTCAGCTCAATTGCTGGATCAAAAAAAAAGGTTTGTCACCAAATTCCCCCAAATTGCACACAATGGATGTTTCTTCCCATGGGCAGCCTATTCTGTGACTTTCAGCAAATTCGGTTTATCTTGGTCACCACAAAATTTTGTCACCGATTCCCCCGAAACTGCTAGTAATGGATATTTCTTCCCATGGGCAGCGTATTCTGTGACTTTCAGCTCATTTGGTGACCAACTTTTGTTGAATCTACCAAATCCCCCCCAAACTGAACAAAATGGATATTTCTTCCCATGGGCAGCCTATTCTGTGACTTTCAGCTCAATTGCTGGATCAAAAAAAAAGTTCCTCACCAAACCCCCACAAACTGCACACAATGGATATTTCTTCCCATGGGCAGCCTATTCTGTGACTTTCAGCTCAATTGGTTGATCAAAAAAAAGTTCCTCACAAAATCCCCCCAAACTGCACACAATAGATATTTCTTCTCATGGGTAGCCTATTCTGTGACTTTCAGCTCAATTGGTTGATCAAAAAAAAAGTTCCTCACCAAATCCCCACAAACTGCACACAATGGATATTTCTTCCCATGGGCAGCCTATTCTGTGACTTTAAGCTCATTTGGTGACCAAATTTTGTTGAATCAACCAAATCCCTCCACACTGCACACAATGGATATTTCTTCCACTGGGCAGCCTATTCTGTGACTTTCAGCTCAATTGGTGACCAACTTTTGTTGTAATCAACCAAATCCCCCCACACTGCACACAATGGATATTTCTTCCTATGGGCAGCCTATTCTGTGACTTTCAGCTCAATTGGTTGATCAAAAAAAAAGTTCCTCACAAAATTCCCCCAAACTGCACACAATGGATATTTCTTCCACTGGGCAGCCTATTCTGTGACTTTCAGCTCATTTGGTGACCAACTTTTGTTGAATCAACCAAATCCCCCCAAACTGAACACAATGGATATTTATTCCCATGGGCAGCCTATTCTGTGACTTTCAGCTCAATTGGTTGATCAAAAAAAAAGGTTTGTCACCAAATTCCCCCAAATTGCACACAATGGATGTTTCTTCCCATGGGCAGCCTATTCTGTGACTTTCAGCAAATTCGGTTTATCTTGGTCACCACAAAATTTTGTCACCGATTCCCCCGAAACTGCTAGTAATGGATATTTCTTCCCATGGGCAGCGTATTCTGTGACTTTCAGCTCATTTGGTGACCAAATTTTGTTGAATCTACCAAATCCCCCCAAACTGAACAAAATGGATATTTCTTCCCATGGGCAGCCTATTCTGTGACTTTCAGCTCAATTGGTTGATCAAAAAAAAAGGTTTGTCACCAAATTCCCCCAAATTGCACACAATGGATGTTTCTTCCCATGGGCAGCCTATTCTGTGACTTTCAGCAAATTCGGTTTATCTTGGTCACCACAAAATTTTGTCACCGATTCCCCCGAAACTGCTAGTAATGGATATTTCTTCCCATGGGCAGCCTATTCTGTGACTTTCAGCTCAATTGGTTGATCAAAAAAAAGTTCCTCACAAAATCCCCCCAAACTGCACACAATAGATATTTCTTCTCATGGGTAGCCTATTCTGTGACTTTCAGCTCAGTTGGTTGATCAAAAAAAAAGTTCCTCACCAAATCCCCACAAACTGCACACAATGGATATTTCTTCCCATGGGCAGCCTATTCTGTGACTTTAAGCTCATTTGGTGACCAAATTTTGTTGAATCAACCAAATCCCTCCACACTGCACACAATGGATATTTCTTCCACTGGGCAGCCTATTCTGTGACTTTCAGCTCAATTGGTGACCAACTTTTGTTGTAATCAACCAAATCCCCCCACACTGCACACAATGGATATTTCTTCCTATGGGCAGCCTATTCTGTGACTTTCAGCTCAATTGGTTGATCAAAAAAAAAGTTCCTCACAAAATTCCCCCAAACTGCACACAATGGATATTTCTTCCACTGGGCAGCCTATTCTGTGACTTTCAGCTCATTTGGTGACCAACTTTTGTTGAATCAACCAAATCCCCCCAAACTGAACACAATGGATATTTATTCCCATGGGCAGCCTATTCTGTGACTTTCAGCTCAATTGGTTGATCAAAAAAAAAGGTTTGTCACCAAATTCCCCCAAATTGCACACAATGGATGTTTCTTCCCATGGGCAGCCTATTCTGTGACTTTCAGCAAATTCGGTTTATCTTGGTCACCACAAAATTTTGTCACCGATTCCCCCGAAACTGCTAGTAATGGATATTTCTTCCCATGGGCAGCGTATTCTGTGACTTTCAGCTCAATTGCTGGATCAAAAAAAAAGTTCCTTACAAAATCCCCCCAAACTGCACACAATGGATATTTCTTCCCATGGGCAGCCTACTCTGTGACTTTCAGCTCAATTGGTGACCAACTTTTGTTGTAATCAACCAAATCCCCCCACACTGCACACAATGGATATTTCTTCCTATGGGCAGCCTATTCTGTGACTTTCAGCTCAATTGGTTGATCAAAAAAAAAGTTCCTCACAAAATTCCCCCAAACTGCACACAATGGATATTTCTTCCACTGGGCAGCCTATTCTGTGACTTTCAGCTCATTTGGTGACCAACTTTTGTTGAATCAACCAAATCCCCCCAAACTGAACACAATGGATATTTATTCCCATGGGCAGCCTATTCTGTGACTTTCAGCTCAATTGCTGGATCAAAAAAAAAGTTCCTCACCAAACCCCCACAAACTGCACACAATGGATATTTCTTCCCATGGGCAGCCTATTCTGTGACTTTCAGCTCAATTGGTTGATCAAAAAAACAGTTTCTCACCAAATCCCCCGAAACTGCTAGTAATGGATATTTCTTCCCATGGGCAGCCTATTCTGTGACTTTCAGCTCAATTGCTGGATCAAAAAAAAAGGTTTGTCACCAAATTCCCCCAAATTGCACACAATGGATGTTTCTTCCCATGGGCAGCCTATTCTGTGACTTTCAGCAAATTCGGTTTATCTTGGTCACCACAAAATTTTGTCACCGATTCCCCCGAAACTGCTAGTAATGGATATTTCTTCCCATGGGCAGCGTATTCTGTGACTTTCAGCTCATTTGGTGACCAACTTTTGTTGAATCTACCAAATCCCCCCCAAACTGAACAAAATGGATATTTCTTCCCATGGGCAGCCTATTCTGTGACTTTCAGCTCAATTGCTGGATCAAAAAAAAAGTTCCTCACCAAACCCCCACAAACTGCACACAATGGATATTTCTTCCCATGGGCAGCCTATTCTGTGACTTTCAGCTCAATTGGTTGATCAAAAAAAAGTTCCTCACAAAATCCCCCCAAACTGCACACAATAGATATTTCTTCTCATGGGTAGCCTATTCTGTGACTTTCAGCTCAATTGGTTGATCAAAAAAAAAGTTCCTCACCAAATCCCCACAAACTGCACACAATGGATATTTCTTCCCATGGGCAGCCTATTCTGTGACTTTAAGCTCATTTGGTGACCAAATTTTGTTGAATCAACCAAATCCCTCCACACTGCACACAATGGATATTTCTTCCACTGGGCAGCCTATTCTGTGACTTTCAGCTCAATTGGTGACCAACTTTTGTTGTAATCAACCAAATCCCCCCACACTGCACACAATGGATATTTCTTCCTATGGGCAGCCTATTCTGTGACTTTCAGCTCAATTGGTTGATCAAAAAAAAAGTTCCTCACAAAATTCCCCCAAACTGCACACAATGGATATTTCTTCCACTGGGCAGCCTATTCTGTGACTTTCAGCTCATTTGGTGACCAACTTTTGTTGAATCAACCAAATCCCCCCAAACTGAACACAATGGATATTTATTCCCATGGGCAGCCTATTCTGTGACTTTCAGCTCAATTGGTTGATCAAAAAAAAGGTTTGTCACCAAATTCCCCCAAATTGCACACAATGGATGTTTCTTCCCATGGGCAGCCTATTCTGTGACTTTCAGCAAATTCGGTTTATCTTGGTCACCACAAAATTTTGTCACCGATTCCCCCGAAACTGCTAGTAATGGATATTTCTTCCCATGGGCAGCGTATTCTGTGACTTTCAGCTCATTTGGTGACCAAATTTTGTTGAATCTACCAAATCCCCCCAAACTGAACAAAATGGATATTTCTTCCCATGGGCAGCCTATTCTGTGACTTTCAGCTCAATTGGTTGATCAAAAAAAAAGGTTTGTCACCAAATTCCCCCAAATTGCACACAATGGATGTTTCTTCCCATGGGCAGCCTATTCTGTGACTTTCAGCAAATTCGGTTTATCTTGGTCACCACAAAATTTTGTCACCGATTCCCCCGAAACTGCTAGTAATGGATATTTCTTCCCATGGGCAGCCTATTCTGTGACTTTCAGCTCAATTGGTTGATCAAAAAAAAGTTCCTCACAAAATCCCCCCAAACTGCACACAATAGATATTTCTTCTCATGGGTAGCCTATTCTGTGACTTTCAGCTCAGTTGGTTGATCAAAAAAAAAGTTCCTCACCAAATCCCCACAAACTGCACACAATGGATATTTCTTCCCATGGGCAGCCTATTCTGTGACTTTAAGCTCATTTGGTGACCAAATTTTGTTGAATCAACCAAATCCCTCCACACTGCACACAATGAATATTTCTTCCACTGGGCAGCCTATTCTGTGACTTTCAGCTCAATTGGTGACCAACTTTTGTTGTAATCAACCAAATCCCCCCACACTGCACACAATGGATATTTCTTCCTATGGGCAGCCTATTCTGTGACTTTCAGCTCAATTGGTTGATCAAAAAAAAAGTTCCTCACAAAATTCCCCCAAACTGCACACAATGGATATTTCTTCCACTGGGCAGCCTATTCTGTGACTTTCAGCTCATTTGGTGACCAACTTTTGTTGAATCAACCAAATCCCCCCAAACTGAACACAATGGATATTTATTCCCATGGGCAGCCTATTCTGTGACTTTCAGCTCAATTGGTTGATCAAAAAAAAAGGTTTGTCACCAAATTCCCCCAAATTGCACACAATGGATGTTTCTTCCCATGGGCAGCCTATTCTGTGACTTTCAGCAAATTCGGTTTATCTTGGTCACCACAAAATTTTGTCACCGATTCCCCCGAAACTGCTAGTAATGGATATTTCTTCCCATGGGCAGCGTATTCTGTGACTTTCAGCTCAATTGGTTGATCAAAAAAAAAGTTCCTTACAAAATCCCCCCAAACTGCACACAATGGATATTTCTTCCCATGGGCAGCCTACTCTGTGACTTTCAGCTCAATTGGTGACCAACTTTTGTTGTAATCAACCAAATCCCCCCACACTGCACACAATGGATATTTCTTCCTATGGGCAGCCTATTCTGTGACTTTCAGCTCAATTGGTTGATCAAAAAAAAAGTTCCTCACAAAATTCCCCCAAACTGCACACAATGGATATTTCTTCCACTGGGCAGCCTATTCTGTGACTTTCAGCTCATTTGGTGACCAACTTTTGTTGAATCAACCAAATCCCCCCAAACTGAACACAATGGATATTTATTCCCATGGGCAGCCTATTCTGTGACTTTCAGCTCAATTGGTTGATCAAAAAAAAAGGTTTGTCACCAAATTCCCCCAAATTGCACACAATGGATGTTTCTTCCCATGGGCAGCCTATTCTGTGACTTTCAGCAAATTCGGTTTATCTTGGTCACCACAAAATTTTGTCACCGATTCCCCCGAAACTGCTAGTAATGGATATTTCTTCCCATGGGCAGCGTATTCTGTGACTTTCAGCTCAATTGGTTGATCAAAAAAAAAGTTCCTTACAAAATCCCCCCAAACTGCACACAATGGATATTTCTTCCCATGGGCAGCCTACTCTGTGACTTTCAGCTCAATTGGTGACCAACTTTTGTTGTAATCAACCAAATCCCCCCACACTGCACACAATGGATATTTCTTCCTATGGGCAGCCTATTCTGTGACTTTCAGCTCATTTGGTGACCAACTTTTGTTGAATCAACCAGATCCCCCCAAACTGAACACAATGGATATTTCTTCCACTGGGCAGCCTATTCTGTGACTTTCAGCTCAATTGGTGACCAACTTTTGTTGTAATCAACCAAATCCCCCCACACTGCACACAATGGATATTTCTTCCTATGGGCAGCCTATTCTGTGACTTTCAGCTCAATTGGTTGATCAAAAAAAAAGTTCCTCACAAAATTCCCCCAAACTGCACACAATGGATATTTCTTCCACTGGGCAGCCTATTCTGTGACTTTCAGCTCATTTGGTGACCAACTTTTGTTGAATCAACCAAATCCCCCCAAACTGAACACAATGGATATTTATTCCCATGGGCAGCCTATTCTGTGACTTTCAGCTCAATTGGTTGATCAAAAAAAAAGGTTTGTCACCAAATTCCCCCAAATTGCACACAATGGATGTTTCTTCCCATGGGCAGCCTATTCTGTGACTTTCAGCAAATTCGGTTTATCTTGGTCACCACAAAATTTTGTCACCGATTCCCCCGAAACTGCTAGTAATGGATATTTCTTCCCATGGGCAGCCTATTCTGTGACTTTCAGCTCATTTGGTGACTAACTTTTGTTGAATCAACCAAATCCCTCCACACTGCACACAATGGATATTTCTTCCACTGGGCAGCCTATTCTGTGACTTTCAGCTCAATTGGTGACCAACTTTTGTTGTAATCAACCAAATCCCCCCACACTGCACACAATGGATATTTCTTCCTATGGGCAGCCTATTCTGTGACTTTCAGCTCAATTGGTTGATCAAAAAAAAAGTTCCTCACAAAATTCCCCCAAACTGCACACAATGGATATTTCTTCCACTGGGCAGCGTATTCTGTGACTTTCAGCTCATTTGGTGACCAACTTTTGTTGAATCTACCAAATCCCCCCAAACTGAACAAAATGGATATTTCTTCCCATGGGCAGCCTATTCTGTGACTTTCAGCTCAATTGCTGGATCAAAAAAAAAGGTTTGTCACCAAATTCCCCCAAATTGCACACAATGGATGTTTCTTCCCATGGGCAGCCTATTCTGTGACTTTCAGCAAATTCGGTTTATCTTGGTCACCACAAAATTTTGTCACCGATTCCCCCGAAACTGCTAGTAATGGATATTTCTTCCCATGGGCAGCGTATTCTGTGACTTTCAGCTCAATTGCTGGATCAAAAAAAAAGTTCCTCACCAAACCCCCACAAACTGCACACAATGGATATTTCTTCCCATGGGCAGCCTATTCTGTGACTTTCAGCTCAATTGGTTGATCAAAAAAACAGTTTCTCACCAAATCCCCCGAAACTGCTAGTAATGGATATTTCTTCCCATGGGCAGCCTATTCTGTGACTTTCAGCTCAATTGGTTGATCAAAAAAAAAGGTTTGTCACCAAATTCCCCCAAATTGCACACAATGGATGTTTCTTCCCATGGGCAGCCTATTCTGTGACTTTCAGCTCATTTGGTGACCAACTTTTGTTGAATCTACCAAATCCCCCCAAACTGAACAAAATGGATATTTCTTCCCATGGGCAGCCTATTCTGTGACTTTCAGCTCAATTGCTGGATCAAAAAAAAAGGTTTGTCACCAAATTCCCCCAAATTGCACACAATGGATGTTTCTTCCCATGGGCAGCCTATTCTGTGACTTTCAGCAAATTCGGTTTATCTTGGTCACCACAAAATTTTGTCACCGATTCCCCCGAAACTGCTAGTAATGGATATTTCTTCCCATGGGCAGCGTATTCTGTGACTTTCAGCTCATTTGGTGACCAACTTTTGTTGAATCTACCAAATCCCCCCCAAACTGAACAAAATGGATATTTCTTCCCATGGGCAGCCTATTCTGTGACTTTCAGCTCAATTGCTGGATCAAAAAAAAAGTTCCTCACCAAACCCCCACAAACTGCACACAATGGATATTTCTTCCCATGGGCAGCCTATTCTGTGACTTTCAGCTCAATTGGTTGATCAAAAAAACAGTTTCTCACCAAATCCCCCGAAACTGCTAGTAATGGATATTTCTTCCCATGGGCAGCCTATTCTGTGACTTTCAGCTCAATTGCTGGATCAAAAAAAAAGGTTTGTCACCAAATTCCCCCAAATTGCACACAATGGATGTTTCTTCCCATGGGCAGCCTATTCTGTGACTTTCAGCAAATTCGGTTTATCTTGGTCACCACAAAATTTTGTCACCGATTCCCCCGAAACTGCTAGTAATGGATATTTCTTCCCATGGGCAGCGTATTCTGTGACTTTCAGCTCATTTGGTGACCAACTTTTGTTGAATCTACCAAATCCCCCCCAAACTGAACAAAATGGATATTTCTTCCCATGGGCAGCCTATTCTGTGACTTTCAGCTCAATTGCTGGATCAAAAAAAAAGTTCCTCACCAAACCCCCACAAACTGCACACAATGGATATTTCTTCCCATGGGCAGCCTATTCTGTGACTTTCAGCTCAATTGGTTGATCAAAAAAAAGTTCCTCACAAAATCCCCCCAAACTGCACACAATAGATATTTCTTCTCATGGGTAGCCTATTCTGTGACTTTCAGCTCAATTGGTTGATCAAAAAAAAAGTTCCTCACCAAATCCCCACAAACTGCACACAATGGATATTTCTTCCCATGGGCAGCCTATTCTGTGACTTTAAGCTCATTTGGTGACCAAATTTTGTTGAATCAACCAAATCCCTCCACACTGCACACAATGGATATTTCTTCCACTGGGCAGCCTATTCTGTGACTTTCAGCTCAATTGGTGACCAACTTTTGTTGTAATCAACCAAATCCCCCCACACTGCACACAATGGATATTTCTTCCTATGGGCAGCCTATTCTGTGACTTTCAGCTCAATTGGTTGATCAAAAAAAAAGTTCCTCACAAAATTCCCCCAAACTGCACACAATGGATATTTCTTCCACTGGGCAGCCTATTCTGTGACTTTCAGCTCATTTGGTGACCAACTTTTGTTGAATCAACCAAATCCCCCCAAACTGAACACAATGGATATTTATTCCCATGGGCAGCCTATTCTGTGACTTTCAGCTCAATTGGTTGATCAAAAAAAAAGGTTTGTCACCAAATTCCCCCAAATTGCACACAATGGATGTTTCTTCCCATGGGCAGCCTATTCTGTGACTTTCAGCAAATTCGGTTTATCTTGGTCACCACAAAATTTTGTCACCGATTCCCCCGAAACTGCTAGTAATGGATATTTCTTCCCATGGGCAGCGTATTCTGTGACTTTCAGCTCATTTGGTGACCAAATTTTGTTGAATCTACCAAATCCCCCCAAACTGAACAAAATGGATATTTCTTCCCATGGGCAGCCTATTCTGTGACTTTCAGCTCAATTGGTTGATCAAAAAAAAAGGTTTGTCACCAAATTCCCCCAAATTGCACACAATGGATGTTTCTTCCCATGGGCAGCCTATTCTGTGACTTTCAGCAAATTCGGTTTATCTTGGTCACCACAAAATTTTGTCACCGATTCCCCCGAAACTGCTAGTAATGGATATTTCTTCCCATGGGCAGCCTATTCTGTGACTTTCAGCTCAATTGGTTGATCAAAAAAAAGTTCCTCACAAAATCCCCCCAAACTGCACACAATAGATATTTCTTCTCATGGGTAGCCTATTCTGTGACTTTCAGCTCAGTTGGTTGATCAAAAAAAAAGTTCCTCACCAAATCCCCACAAACTGCACACAATGGATATTTCTTCCCATGGGCAGCCTATTCTGTGACTTTAAGCTCATTTGGTGACCAAATTTTGTTGAATCAACCAAATCCCTCCACACTGCACACAATGAATATTTCTTCCACTGGGCAGCCTATTCTGTGACTTTCAGCTCAATTGGTGACCAACTTTTGTTGTAATCAACCAAATCCCCCCACACTGCACACAATGGATATTTCTTCCTATGGGCAGCCTATTCTGTGACTTTCAGCTCAATTGGTGACCAACTTTTGTTGAATCAACCAAATCCCCCCAAACTGAACACAATGGATATTTATTCCCATGGGCAGCCTATTCTGTGACTTTCAGCTCAATTGGTTGATCAAAAAAAAAGGTTTGTCACCAAATTCCCCCAAATTGCACACAATGGATGTTTCTTCCCATGGGCAGCCTATTCTGTGACTTTCAGCAAATTCGGTTTATCTTGGTCACCACAAAATTTTGTCACCGATTCCCCCGAAACTGCTAGTAATGGATATTTCTTCCCATGGGCAGCGTATTCTGTGACTTTCAGCTCAATTGGTTGATCAAAAAAAAAGTTCCTTACAAAATCCCCCCAAACTGCACACAATGGATATTTCTTCCCATGGGCAGCCTACTCTGTGACTTTCAGCTCAATTGGTGACCAACTTTTGTTGTAATCAACCAAATCCCCCCACACTGCACACAATGGATATTTCTTCCTATGGGCAGCCTATTCTGTGACTTTCAGCTCAATTGGTTGATCAAAAAAAAAGTTCCTCACAAAATTCCCCCAAACTGCACACAATGGATATTTCTTCCACTGGGCAGCCTATTCTGTGACTTTCAGCTCATTTGGTGACCAACTTTTGTTGAATCAACCAAATCCCCCCAAACTGAACACAATGGATATTTATTCCCATGGGCAGCCTATTCTGTGACTTTCAGCTCAATTGGTTGATCAAAAAAAAAGGTTTGTCACCAAATTCCCCCAAATTGCACACAATGGATGTTTCTTCCCATGGGCAGCCTATTCTGTGACTTTCAGCTCAATTGGTTGATCAAAAAAAAAGTTCCTTACAAAATCCCCCCAAACTGCACACAATGGATATTTCTTCCCATGGGCAGCCTACTCTGTGACTTTCAGCTCAATTGGTGACCAACTTTTGTTGTAATCAACCAAATCCCCCCACACTGCACACAATGGATATTTCTTCCTATGGGCAGCCTATTCTGTGACTTTCAGCTCAATTGGTTGATCAAAAAAAAAGTTCCTCACAAAATTCCCCCAAACTGCACACAATGGATATTTCTTCCACTGGGCAGCCTATTCTGTGACTTTCAGCTCATTTGGTGACCAACTTTTGTTGAATCAACCAGATCCCCCCAAACTGAACACAATGGATATTTCTTCCACTGGGCAGCCTATTCTGTGACTTTCAGCTCAATTGGTGACCAACTTTTGTTGTAATCAACCAAATCCCCCCACACTGCACACAATGGATATTTCTTCCTATGGGCAGCCTATTCTGTGACTTTCAGCTCAATTGGTTGATCAAAAAAAAAGTTCCTCACAAAATTCCCCCAAACTGCACACAATGGATATTTCTTCCACTGGGCAGCCTATTCTGTGACTTTCAGCTCATTTGGTGACCAACTTTTGTTGAATCAACCAAATCCCCCCAAACTGAACACAATGGATATTTATTCCCATGGGCAGCCTATTCTGTGACTTTCAGCTCAATTGGTTGATCAAAAAAAAAGGTTTGTCACCAAATTCCCCCAAATTGCACACAATGGATGTTTCTTCCCATGGGCAGCCTATTCTGTGACTTTCAGCAAATTCGGTTTATCTTGGTCACCACAAAATTTTGTCACCGATTCCCCCGAAACTGCTAGTAATGGATATTTCTTCCCATGGGCAGCCTATTCTGTGACTTTCAGCTCATTTGGTGACTAACTTTTGTTGAATCAACCAAATCCCTCCACACTGCACACAATGGATATTTCTTCCACTGGGCAGCCTATTCTGTGACTTTCAGCTCAATTGGTGACCAACTTTTGTTGTAATCAACCAAATCCCCCCACACTGCACACAATGGATATTTCTTCCTATGGGCAGCCTATTCTGTGACTTTCAGCTCAATTGGTTGATCAAAAAAAAAGTTCCTCACAAAATTCCCCCAAACTGCACACAATGGATATTTCTTCCACTGGGCAGCGTATTCTGTGACTTTCAGCTCATTTGGTGACCAACTTTTGTTGAATCTACCAAATCCCCCCAAACTGAACAAAATGGATATTTCTTCCCATGGGCAGCCTATTCTGTGACTTTCAGCTCAATTGCTGGATCAAAAAAAAAGGTTTGTCACCAAATTCCCCCAAATTGCACACAATGGATGTTTCTTCCCATGGGCAGCCTATTCTGTGACTTTCAGCAAATTCGGTTTATCTTGGTCACCACAAAATTTTGTCACCGATTCCCCCGAAACTGCTAGTAATGGATATTTCTTCCCATGGGCAGCGTATTCTGTGACTTTCAGCTCAATTGCTGGATCAAAAAAAAAGTTCCTCACCAAACCCCCACAAACTGCACACAATGGATATTTCTTCCCATGGGCAGCCTATTCTGTGACTTTCAGCTCAATTGGTTGATCAAAAAAACAGTTTCTCACCAAATCCCCCGAAACTGCTAGTAATGGATATTTCTTCCCATGGGCAGCCTATTCTGTGACTTTCAGCTCAATTGGTTGATCAAAAAAAAAGGTTTGTCACCAAATTCCCCCAAATTGCACACAATGGATGTTTCTTCCCATGGGCAGCCTATTCTGTGACTTTCAGCTCATTTGGTGACCAACTTTTGTTGAATCTACCAAATCCCCCCAAACTGAACAAAATGGATATTTCTTCCCATGGGCAGCCTATTCTGTGACTTTCAGCTCAATTGCTGGATCAAAAAAAAAGGTTTGTCACCAAATTCCCCCAAATTGCACACAATGGATGTTTCTTCCCATGGGCAGCCTATTCTGTGACTTTCAGCAAATTCGGTTTATCTTGGTCACCACAAAATTTTGTCACCGATTCCCCCGAAACTGCTAGTAATGGATATTTCTTCCCATGGGCAGCGTATTCTGTGACTTTCAGCTCATTTGGTGACCAACTTTTGTTGAATCTACCAAATCCCCCCCAAACTGAACAAAATGGATATTTCTTCCCATGGGCAGCCTATTCTGTGACTTTCAGCTCAATTGCTGGATCAAAAAAAAAGTTCCTCACCAAACCCCCACAAACTGCACACAATGGATATTTCTTCCCATGGGCAGCCTATTCTGTGACTTTCAGCTCAATTGGTTGATCAAAAAAACAGTTTCTCACCAAATCCCCCGAAACTGCTAGTAATGGATATTTCTTCCCATGGGCAGCCTATTCTGTGACTTTCAGCTCAATTGCTGGATCAAAAAAAAAGGTTTGTCACCAAATTCCCCCAAATTGCACACAATGGATGTTTCTTCCCATGGGCAGCCTATTCTGTGACTTTCAGCAAATTCGGTTTATCTTGGTCACCACAAAATTTTGTCACCGATTCCCCCGAAACTGCTAGTAATGGATATTTCTTCCCATGGGCAGCGTATTCTGTGACTTTCAGCTCATTTGGTGACCAACTTTTGTTGAATCTACCAAATCCCCCCCAAACTGAACAAAATGGATATTTCTTCCCATGGGCAGCCTATTCTGTGACTTTCAGCTCAATTGCTGGATCAAAAAAAAAGTTCCTCACCAAACCCCCACAAACTGCACACAATGGATATTTCTTCCCATGGGCAGCCTATTCTGTGACTTTCAGCTCAATTGGTTGATCAAAAAAAAGTTCCTCACAAAATCCCCCCAAACTGCACACAATAGATATTTCTTCTCATGGGTAGCCTATTCTGTGACTTTCAGCTCAATTGGTTGATCAAAAAAAAAGTTCCTCACCAAATCCCCACAAACTGCACACAATGGATATTTCTTCCCATGGGCAGCCTATTCTGTGACTTTAAGCTCATTTGGTGACCAAATTTTGTTGAATCAACCAAATCCCTCCACACTGCACACAATGGATATTTCTTCCACTGGGCAGCCTATTCTGTGACTTTCAGCTCAATTGGTGACCAACTTTTGTTGTAATCAACCAAATCCCCCCACACTGCACACAATGGATATTTCTTCCTATGGGCAGCCTATTCTGTGACTTTCAGCTCAATTGGTTGATCAAAAAAAAAGTTCCTCACAAAATTCCCCCAAACTGCACACAATGGATATTTCTTCCACTGGGCAGCCTATTCTGTGACTTTCAGCTCATTTGGTGACCAACTTTTGTTGAATCAACCAAATCCCCCCAAACTGAACACAATGGATATTTATTCCCATGGGCAGCCTATTCTGTGACTTTCAGCTCAATTGGTTGATCAAAAAAAAAGGTTTGTCACCAAATTCCCCCAAATTGCACACAATGGATGTTTCTTCCCATGGGCAGCCTATTCTGTGACTTTCAGCAAATTCGGTTTATCTTGGTCACCACAAAATTTTGTCACCGATTCCCCCGAAACTGCTAGTAATGGATATTTCTTCCCATGGGCAGCGTATTCTGTGACTTTCAGCTCATTTGGTGACCAAATTTTGTTGAATCTACCAAATCCCCCCAAACTGAACAAAATGGATATTTCTTCCCATGGGCAGCCTATTCTGTGACTTTCAGCTCAATTGGTTGATCAAAAAAAAAGGTTTGTCACCAAATTCCCCCAAATTGCACACAATGGATGTTTCTTCCCATGGGCAGCCTATTCTGTGACTTTCAGCAAATTCGGTTTATCTTGGTCACCACAAAATTTTGTCACCGATTCCCCCGAAACTGCTAGTAATGGATATTTCTTCCCATGGGCAGCCTATTCTGTGACTTTCAGCTCAATTGGTTGATCAAAAAAAAGTTCCTCACAAAATCCCCCCAAACTGCACACAATAGATATTTCTTCTCATGGGTAGCCTATTCTGTGACTTTCAGCTCAGTTGGTTGATCAAAAAAAAAGTTCCTCACCAAATCCCCACAAACTGCACACAATGGATATTTCTTCCCATGGGCAGCCTATTCTGTGACTTTAAGCTCATTTGGTGACCAAATTTTGTTGAATCAACCAAATCCCTCCACACTGCACACAATGAATATTTCTTCCACTGGGCAGCCTATTCTGTGACTTTCAGCTCAATTGGTGACCAACTTTTGTTGTAATCAACCAAATCCCCCCACACTGCACACAATGGATATTTCTTCCTATGGGCAGCCTATTCTGTGACTTTCAGCTCAATTGGTTGATCAAAAAAAAAGTTCCTCACAAAATTCCCCCAAACTGCACACAATGGATATTTCTTCCACTGGGCAGCCTATTCTGTGACTTTCAGCTCATTTGGTGACCAACTTTTGTTGAATCAACCAAATCCCCCCAAACTGAACACAATGGATATTTATTCCCATGGGCAGCCTATTCTGTGACTTTCAGCTCAATTGGTTGATCAAAAAAAAAGGTTTGTCACCAAATTCCCCCAAATTGCACACAATGGATGTTTCTTCCCATGGGCAGCCTATTCTGTGACTTTCAGCAAATTCGGTTTATCTTGGTCACCACAAAATTTTGTCACCGATTCCCCCGAAACTGCTAGTAATGGATATTTCTTCCC
Organism: Aquarana catesbeiana; assembly: GCF_042186555.1. NCBI lineage: Eukaryota > Metazoa > Chordata > Amphibia > Anura > Ranidae > Aquarana > Aquarana catesbeiana. Next base: position 145,682,826 of record NC_133336.1, on the reverse strand, counting down.
ATGGGCAGCGTATTCTGTGACTTTCAGCTCAATTGGTTGATAAAAAAAAAAGTTCCTTACAAAATCCCCCCAAACTGCACACAATGGATATTTCTTCCCATGGGCAGCCTACTCTGTGACTTTCAGCTCAATTGGTGACCAACTTTTGTTGTAATCAACCAAATCCCCCCACACTGCACACAATGGATATTTCTTCCTATGGGCAGCCTATTCTGTGACTTTCAGCTCAATTGGTTGATCAAAAAAAAAGTTCCTCACAAAATTCCCCCAAACTGCACACAATGGATATTTCTTCCACTGGGCAGCCTATTCTGTGACTTTCAGCTCATTTGGTGACCAACTTTTGTTGAATCAACCAAATCCCCCCAAACTGAACACAATGGATATTTATTCCCATGGGCAGCCTATTCTGTGACTTTCAGCTCAATTGGTTGATCAAAAAAAAAGGTTTGTCACCAAATTCCCCCAAATTGCACACAATGGATGTTTCTTCCCATGGGCAGCCTATTCTGTGACTTTCAGCTCAATTGGTTGATCAAAAAAAAAGTTCCTTACAAAATCCCCCCAAACTGCACACAATGGATATTTCTTCCCATGGGCAGCCTACTCTGTGACTTTCAGCTCAATTGGTGACCAACTTTTGTTGTAATCAACCAAATCCCCCCACACTGCACACAATGGATATTTCTTCCTATGGGCAGCCTATTCTGTGACTTTCAGCTCAATTGGTTGATCAAAAAAAAAGTTCCTCACAAAATTCCCCCAAACTGCACACAATGGATATTTCTTCCACTGGGCAGCCTATTCTGTGACTTTCAGCTCATTTGGTGACCAACTTTTGTTGAATCAACCAGATCCCCCCAAACTGAACACAATGGATATTTCTTCCACTGGGCAGCCTATTCTGTGACTTTCAGCTCAATTGGTGACCAACTTTTGTTGTAATCAACCAAATCCCCCCACACTGCACACAATGGATATTTCTTCCTATGGGCAGCCTATTCTGTGACTTTCAGCTCAATTGGTTGATCAAAAAAAAAGTTCCTCACAAAATTCCCCCAAACTGCACACAATGGATATTTCTTCCACTGGGCAGCCTATTCTGTGACTTTCAGCTCATTTGGTGACCAACTTTTGTTGAATCAACCAAATCCCCCCAAACTGAACACAATGGATATTTATTCCCATGGGCAGCCTATTCTGTGACTTTCAGCTCAATTGGTTGATCAAAAAAAAAGGTTTGTCACCAAATTCCCCCAAATTGCACACAATGGATGTTTCTTCCCATGGGCAGCCTATTCTGTGACTTTCAGCAAATTCGGTTTATCTTGGTCACCACAAAATTTTGTCACCGATTCCCCCGAAACTGCTAGTAATGGATATTTCTTCCCATGGGCAGCCTATTCTGTGACTTTCAGCTCATTTGGTGACTAACTTTTGTTGAATCAACCAAATCCCTCCACACTGCACACAATGGATATTTCTTCCACTGGGCAGCCTATTCTGTGACTTTCAGCTCAATTGGTGACCAACTTTTGTTGTAATCAACCAAATCCCCCCACACTGCACACAATGGATATTTCTTCCTATGGGCAGCCTATTCTGTGACTTTCAGCTCAATTGGTTGATCAAAAAAAAAGTTCCTCACAAAATTCCCCCAAACTGCACACAATGGATATTTCTTCCACTGGGCAGCCTATTCTGTGACTTTCAGCTCATTTGGTGACCAACTTTTGTTGAATCAACCAAATCCCCCCAAACTGAACACAATGGATATTTATTCCCATGGGCAGCCTATTCTGTGACTTTCAGCTCAATTGGTTGATCAAAAAAAAAGGTTTGTCACCAAATTCCCCCAAATTGCACACAATGGATGTTTCTTCCCATGGGCAGCCTATTCTGTGACTTTCAGCAAATTCGGTTTATCTTGGTCACCACAAAATTTTGTCACCGATTCCCCCGAAACTGCTAGTAATGGATATTTCTTCCCATGGGCAGCCTATTCTGTGACTTTCAGCTCATTTGGTGACTAACTTTTGTTGAATCAACCAAATCCCTCCACACTGCACACAATGGATATTTCTTCCACTGGGCAGCCTATTCTGTGACTTTCAGCTCAATTGGTGACCAACTTTTGTTGTAATCAACCAAATCCCCCCACACTGCACACAATGGATATTTCTTCCTATGGGCAGCCTATTCTGTGACTTTCAGCTCAATTGGTTGATCAAAAAAAAAGTTCCTCACAAAATTCCCCCAAACTGCACACAATGGATATTTCTTCCACTGGGCAGCCTATTCTGTGACTTTCAGCTCATTTGGTGACCAACTTTTGTTGAATCAACCAAATCCCCCCAAACTGAACACAATGGATATTTATTCCCATGGGCAGCCTATTCTGTGACTTTCAGCTCAATTGGTTGATCAAAAAAAAAGGTTTGTCACCAAATTCCCCCAAATTGCACACAATGGATGTTTCTTCCCATGGGCAGCCTATTCTGTGACTTTCAGCAAATTCGGTTTATCTTGGTCACCACAAAATTTTGTCACCGATTCCCCCGAAACTGCTAGTAATGGATATTTCTTCCCATGGGCAGCGTATTCTGTGACTTTCAGCTCAATTGGTTGATCAAAAAAAAAGGTTTGTCACCAAATTCCCCCAAATTGCACACAATGGATGTTTCTTCCCATGGGCAGCCTATTCTGTGACTTTCAGCAAATTCGGTTTATCTTGGTCACCACAAAATTTTGTCACCGATTCCCCCGAAACTGCTAGTAATGGATATTTCTTCCCATGGGCAGCGTATTCTGTGACTTTCAGCTCAATTGGTTGATCAAAAAAAAAGTTCCTTACAAAATCCCCCCAAACTGCACACAATGGATATTTCTTCCCATGGGCAGCCTACTCTGTGACTTTCAGCTCATTTGGTGACTAACTTTTGTTGAATCAACCAAATCCCTCCACACTGCACACAATGGATATTTCTTCCACTGGGCAGCCTATTCTGTGACTTTCAGCTCAATTGGTGACCAACTTTTGTTGTAATCAACCAAATCCCCCCACACTGCACACAATGGATATTTCTTCCTATGGGCAGCCTATTCTGTGACTTTCAGCTCAATTGGTTGATCAAAAAAAAAGTTCCTCACAAAATTCCCCCAAACTGCACACAATGGATATTTCTTCCACTGGGCAGCCTATTCTGTGACTTTCAGCTCATTTGGTGACCAACTTTTGTTGAATCAACCAAATCCCCCCAAACTGAACACAATGGATATTTATTCCCATGTGGGCAGCCTATTCTGTGACTTTCAGCTCAATTGGTTGATCAAAAAAAAAGGTTTGTCACCAAATTCCCCCAAATTGCACACAATGGATGTTTCTTCCCATGGGCAGCCTATTCTGTGACTTTCAGCAAATTCGGTTTATCTTGGTCACCACAAAATTTTGTCACCGATTCCTCCGAAACTGCTAGTAATGGATATTTCTTCCCATGGGCAGCGTATTCTGTGACTTTCAGCTCAATTGGTTGATCAAAAAAAAAGTTCCTCACCAAATCCCCACAAACTGCACACAATTGATATTTCTTCCCATGGGCAGCCTATTCTGTGACTTTAAGCTCAATTGGTTGATCAAAAAAAAAGTTCCTCACAAAATCCCCCCAAACTGCACACAATAGATATTTCTTCTCATGGGTAGCCTATTCTGTGACTTTCAGCTCAATTGGTTGATCAAAAAAAAAGTTCCTCACCAAATCCCCACAAACTGCACACAATGGATATTTCTTCCAATGGGCAGCCTATTCTGTGACTTTAAGCTCATTTGGTGACCAAATTTTGTTGAATCAACCAAATCCCTCCACACTGCACACAATGGATATTTCTTCCACTGGGCAGCCTATTCTGTGACTTTCAGCTCAATTGGTGACCAACTTTTGTTGTAATCAACCAAATCCCCCCACACTGCACACAATGGATATTTCTTCCTATGGGCAGCCTATTCTGTGACTTTCAGCTCAATTGGTTGATCAAAAAAAAAGTTCCTCACAAAATTCCCCCAAATTGCACACAATGGATGTTTCTTCCCATGGGCAGCCTATTCTGTGACTTTCAGCAAATTCGGTTTATCTTGGTCACCACAAAATTTTGTCACCGATTCCCCCGAAACTGCTAGTAATGGATATTTCTTCCCATGGGCAGCGTATTCTGTGACTTTCAGCTCAATTGGTTGATCAAAAAAAAAGTTCCTTACAAAATCCCCCCAAACTGCACACAATGGATATTTCTTCCCATGGGCAGCCTACTCTGTGACTTTCAGCTCATTTGGTGACCAACTTTTGTTGAATCAACCAAATCCCCCCAAACTGAACACAATGGATATTTCTTCCCATGGGCAGCCTATTCTGTGACTTTCAGCTCAATTGGTTGATCAAAAAAAAAGGTTTGTCACCAAATTCCCCCAAATTGCACACAATGGATGTTTCTTCCCATGGGCAGCCTATTCTGTGACTTTCAGCAAATTCGGTTTATCTTGGTCACCACAAAATTTTGTCACCGATTCCCCCGAAACTGCTAGTAATGGATATTTCTTCCCATGGGCAGCGTATTCTGTGACTTTCAGCTCATTTGGTGACCAACTTTTGTTGAATCTACCAAATCCCCCCCAAACTGAACAAAATGGATATTTCTTCCCATGGGCAGCCTATTCTGTGACTTTCAGCTCAATTGCTGGATCAAAAAAAAAGTTCCTCACCAAACCCCCACAAACTGCACACAATGGATATTTCTTCCCATGGGCAGCCTATTCTGTGACTTTCAGCTCAATTGGTTGATCAAAAAAACAGTTTCTCACCAAATCCCCCGAAACTGCTAGTAATGGATATTTCTTCCCATGGGCAGCCTATTCTGTGACTTTCAGCTCAATTGGTTGATCAAAAAAAAGTTCCTCACAAAATCCCCCCAAACTGCACACAATAGATATTTCTTCTCATGGGTAGCCTATTCTGTGACTTTCAGCTCAATTGGTTGATCAAAAAAAAAGTTCCTCACCAAATCCCCACAAACTGCACACAATGGACTTTCAGCTCATTTGGTGACCAACTTTTGTTGAATCAACCAAATCCCCCCAAACTGAACACAATGGATATTTATTCCCATGTGGGCAGCCTATTCTGTGACTTTCAGCTCAATTGGTTGATCAAAAAAAAAGGTTTGTCACCAAATTCCCCCAAATTGCACACAATGGATGTTTCTTCCCATGGGCAGCCTATTCTGTGACTTTCAGCAAATTCGGTTTATCTTGGTCACCACAAAATTTTGTCACCGATTCCTCCGAAACTGCTAGTAATGGATATTTCTTCCCATGGGCAGCGTATTCTGTGACTTTCAGCTCAATTGGTTGATCAAAAAAAAAGTTCCTTACAAAATCCCCCCAAACTGCACACAATGGATATTTCTTCCCATGGGCAGCCTACTCTGTGACTTTCAGCTCATTTGGTGACCAACTTTTGTTGAATCAACCAAATCCCCCCAAACTGAACACAATGGATATTTCTTCCCATGGGCAGCCTATTCTGTGACTTTCAGCTCAATTGGTTGATCAAAAAAAAAGGTTTGTCACCAAATTCCCCCAAATTGCACACAATGGATGTTTCTTCCCATGGGCAGCCTATTCTGTGACTTTCAGCAAATTCGGTTTATCTTGGTCACCACAAAATTTTGTCACCGATTCCCCCGAAACTGCTAGTAATGGATATTTCTTCCCATGGGCAGCCTATTCTGTGACTTTCAGCTCAATTGGTTGATCAAAAAAAAAGTTCCTCACCAAATCCCCACAAACTGCACACAATGGATATTTCTTCCACTGGGCAGCCTATTCTGTGACTTTCAGCTCAATTGGTGACCAACTTTTGTTGTAATCAACCAAATCCCCCCACACTGCACACAATGGATATTTCTTCCTATGGGCAGCCTATTCTGTGACTTTCAGCTCAATTGGTTGATCAAAAAAAAAGTTCCTCACAAAATTCCCCCAAACTGCACACAATGGATATTTCTTCCACTGGGCAGCCTATTCTGTGACTTTCAGCTCATTTGGTGACCAACTTTTGTTGAATCAACCAAATCCCCCCAAACTGAACACAATGGATATTTATTCCCATGTGGGCAGCCTATTCTGTGACTTTCAGCTCAATTGGTTGATCAAAAAAAAAGGTTTGTCACCAAATTCCCCCAAATTGCACACAATGGATGTTTCTTCCCATGGGCAGCCTATTCTGTGACTTTCAGCAAATTCGGTTTATCTTGGTCACCACAAAATTTTGTCACCGATTCCTCCGAAACTGCTAGTAATGGATATTTCTTCCCATGGGCAGCGTATTCTGTGACTTTCAGCTCAATTGGTTGATCAAAAAAAAAGTTCCTTACAAAATCCCCCCAAACTGCACACAATGGATATTTCTTCCCATGGGCAGCCTACTCTGTGACTTTCAGCTCATTTGGTGACCAACTTTTGTTGAATCAACCAAATCCCCCCAAACTGAACACAATGGATATTTCTTCCCATGGGCAGCCTATTCTGTGACTTTCAGCTCAATTGGTTGATCAAAAAAAAAGGTTTGTCACCAAATTCCCCCAAATTGCACACAATGGATGTTTCTTCCCATGGGCAGCCTATTCTGTGACTTTCAGCAAATTCGGTTTATCTTGGTCACCCCAAAATTTTGTCACCGATTCCCCCGAAACTGCTAGTAATGGATATTTCTTCCCATGGGCAGCCTATTCTGTGACTTTCAGCTCAATTGGTTGATCAAAAAAAAAGTTCCTCACCAAATCCCCACAAACTGCACACAATGGATATTTCTTCCACTGGGCAGCCTATTCTGTGACTTTCAGCTCAATTGGTGACCAACTTTTGTTGTAATCAACCAAATCCCCCCACACTGCACACAATGGATATTTCTTCCTATGGGCAGCCTATTCTGTGACTTTCAGCTCAATTGGTTGATCAAAAAAAAAGTTCCTCACAAAATTCCCCCAAACTGCACACAATGGATATTTCTTCCACTGGGCAGCCTATTCTGTGACTTTCAGCTCATTTGGTGACCAACTTTTGTTGAATCAACCAAATCCCCCCAAACTGAACACAATGGATATTTATTCCCATGGGCAGCCTATTCTGTGACTTTCAGCTCAATTGGTTGATCAAAAAAAAAGGTTTGTCACCAAATTCCCCCAAATTGCACACAATGGATGTTTCTTCCCATGGGCAGCCTATTCTGTGACTTTCAGCAAATTCGGTTTATCTTGGTCACCACAAAATTTTGTCACCGATTCCCCCGAAACTGCTAGTAATGGATATTTCTTCCCACGGGCAGCGTATTCTGTGACTTTAAGCTCATTTGGTGACCAACTTTTGTTGAATCTACCAAATCCCCCCAAACTGAACAAAATGGATATTTCTTCCCATGGGCAGCGTATTCTGTGACTATCAGCTCAATTGGTTGATCAAAAAAAAAGGTTTGTCACCAAATTCCCCCAAATTGCACACAATGGATGTTTCTTCCCATGGGCAGCCTATTCTGTGACTTTCAGCAAATTCGGTTTATCTTGGTCACCACAAAATTTTGTCACCGATTCCCCCGAAACTGCTAGTAATGGATATTTCTTCCCATGGGCAGCCTATTCTGTGACTTTCAGCTCATTTGGTGACCAACTTTTGTTGAATCTACCAAATCCCCCCCAAACTGAACAAAATGGATGTTTCTTCCCATGGGCAGCCTATTCTGTGACTTTCAGCTCAATTGGTTGATCAAAAAAAAAGTTCCTTACAAAATCCCCCCAAACTGCACACAATGGATATTTCTTCCCATGGGCAGCCTACTCTGTGACTTTCAGCTCATTTGGTGACCAACTTTTGTTGAATCAACCAAATCCCCCCAAACTGAACACAATGGATATTTCTTCCCATGGGCAGCCTATTCTGTGACTTTCAGCTCAATTGGTTGATCAAAAAAAAAGGTTTGTCACCAAATTCCCCCAAATTGCACACAATGGATGTTTCTTCCCATGGGCAGCCTATTCTGTGACTTTCAGCAAATTCGGTTTATCTTGGTCACCACAAAATTTTGTCACCGATTCCCCCGAAACTGCTAGTAATGGATATTTCTTCCCATGGGCAGCGTATTCTGTGACTTTCAGCTCATTTGGTGACCAACTTTTGTTGAATCTACCAAATCCCCCCCAAACTGAACAAAATGGATATTTCTTCCCATGGGCAGCCTATTCTGTGACTTTCAGCTCAATTGCTGGATCAAAAAAAAAGTTCCTCACCAAACCCCCACAAACTGCACACAATGGATATTTCTTCCCATGGGCAGCCTATTCTGTGACTTTCAGCTCAATTGGTTGATCAAAAAAACAGTTTCTCACCAAATCCCCCGAAACTGCTAGTAATGGATATTTCTTCCCATGGGCAGCCTATTCTGTGACTTTCAGCTCAATTGGTTGATCAAAAAAAAGTTCCTCACAAAATCCCCCCAAACTGCACACAATAGATATTTCTTCTCATGGGTAGCCTATTCTGTGACTTTCAGCTCAATTGGTTGATCAAAAAAAAAGTTCCTCACCAAATCCCCACAAACTGCACACAATGGATATTTCTTCCCATGGGCAGCCTATTCTGTGACTTTAAGCTCATTTGGTGACCAAATTTTGTTGAATCAACCAAATCCCTCCACACTGCACACAATGGATATTTCTTCCACTGGGCAGCCTATTCTGTGACTTTCAGCTCAATTGGTGACCAACTTTTGTTGTAATCAACCAAATCCCCCCACACTGCACACAATGGATATTTCTTCCTATGGGCAGCCTATTCTGTGACTTTCAGCTCAATTGGTTGATCAAAAAAAAAGTTCCTCACAAAATTCCCCCAAACTGCACACAATGGATATTTCTTCCACTGGGCAGCCTATTCTGTGACTTTCAGCTCATTTGGTGACCAACTTTTGTTGAATCAACCAAATCCCCCCAAACTGAACACAATGGATATTTATTCCCATGGGCAGCCTATTCTGTGACTTTCAGCTCAATTGGTTGATCAAAAAAAAAGGTTTGTCACCAAATTCCCCCAAATTGCACACAATGGATGTTTCTTCCCATGGGCAGCCTATTCTGTGACTTTCAGCAAATTCGGTTTATCTTGGTCACCACAAAATTTTGTCACCGATTCCCCCGAAACTGCTAGTAATGGATATTTCTTCCCATGGGCAGCGTATTCTGTGACTTTCAGCTCATTTGGTGACCAAATTTTGTTGAATCTACCAAATCCCCCCAAACTGAACAAAATGGATATTTCTTCCCATGGGCAGCCTATTCTGTGACTTTCAGCTCAATTGGTTGATCAAAAAAAAAGGTTTGTCACCAAATTCCCCCAAATTGCACACAATGGATGTTTCTTCCCATGGGCAGCCTATTCTGTGACTTTCAGCAAATTCGGTTTATCTTGGTCACCACAAAATTTTGTCACCGATTCCCCCGAAACTGCTAGTAATGGATATTTCTTCCCATGGGCAGCCTATTCTGTGACTTTCAGCTCAATTGGTTGATCAAAAAAAAGTTCCTCACAAAATCCCCCCAAACTGCACACAATAGATATTTCTTCTCATGGGTAGCCTATTCTGTGACTTTCAGCTCAATTGGTTGATCAAAAAAAAAGTTCCTCACCAAATCCCCACAAACTGCACACAATGGATATTTCTTCCCATGGGCAGCCTATTCTGTGACTTTAAGCTCATTTGGTGACCAAATTTTGTTGAATCAACCAAATCCCTCCACACTGCACACAATGAATATTTCTTCCACTGGGCAGCCTATTCTGTGACTTTCAGCTCAATTGGTGACCAACTTTTGTTGTAATCAACCAAATCCCCCCACACTGCACACAATGGATATTTCTTCCTATGGGCAGCCTATTCTGTGACTTTCAGCTCAATTGGTTGATCAAAAAAAAAGTTCCTCACAAAATTCCCCCAAACTGCACACAATGGATATTTCTTCCACTGGGCAGCCTATTCTGTGACTTTCAGCTCATTTGGTGACCAACTTTTGTTGAATCAACCAAATCCCCCCAAACTGAACACAATGGATATTTCTTCCACTGGGCAGCCTATTCTGTGACTTTCAGCTCAATTGGTGACCAACTTTTGTTGTAATCAACCAAATCCCCCCACACTGCACACAATGGATATTTCTTCCTATGGGCAGCCTATTCTGTGACTTTCAGCTCAATTGGTTGATCAAAAAAAAAGTTCCTCACAAAATTCCCCCAAACTGCACACAATGGATATTTCTTCCACTGGGCAGCCTATTCTGTGACTTTCAGCTCATTTGGTGACCAACTTTTGTTGAATCAACCAAATCCCCCCAAACTGAACACAATGGATATTTATTCCCATGGGCAGCCTATTCTGTGACTTTCAGCTCAATTGGTTGATCAAAAAAAAAGGTTTGTCACCAAATTCCCCCAAATTGCACACAATGGATGTTTCTTCCCATGGGCAGCCTATTCTGTGACTTTCAGCAAATTCGGTTTATCTTGGTCACCACAAAATTTTGTCACCGATTCCCCCGAAACTGCTAGTAATGGATATTTCTTCCCATGGGCAGCCTATTCTGTGACTTTCAGCTCATTTGGTGACTAACTTTTGTTGAATCAACCAAATCCCTCCACACTGCACACAATGGATATTTCTTCCACTGGGCAGCCTATTCTGTGACTTTCAGCTCAATTGGTGACCAACTTTTGTTGTAATCAACCAAATCCCCCCACACTGCACACAATGGATATTTCTTCCTATGGGCAGCCTATTCTGTGACTTTCAGCTCAATTGGTTGATCAAAAAAAAAGTTCCTCACAAAATTCCCCCAAACTGCACACAATGGATATTTCTTCCACTGGGCAGCCTATTCTGTGACTTTCAGCTCATTTGGTGACCAACTTTTGTTGAATCAACCAAATCCCCCCAAACTGAACACAATGGATATTTATTCCCATGGGCAGCCTATTCTGTGACTTTCAGCTCAATTGGTTGATCAAAAAAAAAGGTTTGTCACCAAATTCCCCCAAATTGCACACAATGGATGTTTCTTCCCATGGGCAGCCTATTCTGTGACTTTCAGCAAATTCGGTTTATCTTGGTCACCACAAAATTTTGTCACCGATTCCCCCGAAACTGCTAGTAATGGATATTTCTTCCCATGGGCAGCGTATTCTGTGACTTTCAGCTCAATTGGTTGATCAAAAAAAAAGTTCCTTACAAAATCCCCCCAAACTGCACACAATGGATATTTCTTCCCATGGGCAGCCTACTCTGTGACTTTCAGCTCATTTGGTGACTAACTTTTGTTGAATCAACCAAATCCCTCCACACTGCACACAATGGATATTTCTTCCACTGGGCAGCCTATTCTGTGACTTTCAGCTCAATTGGTGACCAACTTTTGTTGTAATCAACCAAATCCCCCCACACTGCACACAATGGATATTTCTTCCTATGGGCAGCCTATTCTGTGACTTTCAGCTCAATTGGTTGATCAAAAAAAAAGTTCCTCACAAAATTCCCCCAAACTGCACACAATGGATATTTCTTCCACTGGGCAGCCTATTCTGTGACTTTCAGCTCATTTGGTGACCAACTTTTGTTGAATCAACCAAATCCCCCCAAACTGAACACAATGGATATTTATTCCCATGTGGGCAGCCTATTCTGTGACTTTCAGCTCAATTGGTTGATCAAAAAAAAAGGTTTGTCACCAAATTCCCCCAAATTGCACACAATGGATGTTTCTTCCCATGGGCAGCCTATTCTGTGACTTTCAGCAAATTCGGTTTATCTTGGTCACCACAAAATTTTGTCACCGATTCCTCCGAAACTGCTAGTAATGGATATTTCTTCCCATGGGCAGCGTATTCTGTGACTTTCAGCTCAATTGGTTGATCAAAAAAAAAGTTCCTTACAAAATCCCCCCAAACTGCACACAATGGATATTTCTTCCCATGGGCAGCCTACTCTGTGACTTTCAGCTCATTTGGTGACCAACTTTTGTTAATCAACCAAATCCCCCCAAACTGAACACAATGGATATTTCTTCCCATGGGCAGCCTATTCTGTGACTTTCAGCTCAATTGGTTGATCAAAAAAAAAGGTTTGTCACCAAATTCCCCCAAATTGCACACAATGGATGTTTCTTCCCATGGGCAGCCTATTCTGTGACTTTCAGCAAATTCGGTTTATCTTGGTCACCACAAAATTTTGTCACCGATTCCCCCGAAACTGCTAGTAATGGATATTTCTTCCCATGGGCAGCCTATTCTGTGACTTTCAGCTCAATTGGTTGATCAAAAAAAAAGTTCCTCACCAAATCCCCACAAACTGCACACAATGGATATTTCTTCCACTGGGCAGCCTATTCTGTGACTTTCAGCTCAATTGGTGACCAACTTTTGTTGTAATCAACCAAATCCCCCCACACTGCACACAATGGATATTTCTTCCTATGGGCAGCCTATTCTGTGACTTTCAGCTCAATTGGTTGATCAAAAAAAAAGTTCCTCACAAAATTCCCCCAAACTGCACACAATGGATATTTCTTCCACTGGGCAGCCTATTCTGTGACTTTCAGCTCATTTGGTGACCAACTTTTGTTGAATCAACCAAATCCCCCCAAACTGAACACAATGGATATTTATTCCCATGTGGGCAGCCTATTCTGTGACTTTCAGCTCAATTGGTTGATCAAAAAAAAAGGTTTGTCACCAAATTCCCCCAAATTGCACACAATGGATGTTTCTTCCCATGGGCAGCCTATTCTGTGACTTTCAGCAAATTCGGTTTATCTTGGTCACCACAAAATTTTGTCACCGATTCCTCCGAAACTGCTAGTAATGGATATTTCTTCCCATGGGCAGCGTATTCTGTGACTTTCAGCTCAATTGGTTGATCAAAAAAAAAGTTCCTTACAAAATCCCCCCAAACTGCACACAATGGATATTTCTTCCCATGGGCAGCCTACTCTGTGACTTTCAGCTCATTTGGTGACCAACTTTTGTTGAATCAACCAAATCCCCCCAAACTGAACACAATGGATATTTCTTCCCATGGGCAGCCTATTCTGTGACTTTCAGCTCAATTGGTTGATCAAAAAAAAAGGTTTGTCACCAAATTCCCCCAAATTGCACACAATGGATGTTTCTTCCCATGGGCAGCCTATTCTGTGACTTTCAGCAAATTCGGTTTATCTTGGTCACCACAAAATTTTGTCACCGATTCCCCCGAAACTGCTAGTAATGGATATTTCTTCCCATGGGCAGCCTATTCTGTGACTTTCAGCTCAATTGGTTGATCAAAAAAAAAGTTCCTCACCAAATCCCCACAAACTGCACACAATGGATATTTCTTCCACTGGGCAGCCTATTCTGTGACTTTCAGCTCAATTGGTGACCAACTTTTGTTGTAATCAACCAAATCCCCCCACACTGCACACAATGGATATTTCTTCCTATGGGCAGCCTATTCTGTGACTTTCAGCTCAATTGGTTGATCAAAAAAAAAGTTCCTCACAAAATTCCCCCAAACTGCACACAATGGATATTTCTTCCACTGGGCAGCCTATTCTGTGACTTTCAGCTCATTTGGTGACCAACTTTTGTTGAATCAACCAAATCCCCCCAAACTGAACACAATGGATATTTATTCCCATGTGGGCAGCCTATTCTGTGACTTTCAGCTCAATTGGTTGATCAAAAAAAAAGGTTTGTCACCAAATTCCCCCAAATTGCACACAATGGATGTTTCTTCCCATGGGCAGCCTATTCTGTGACTTTCAGCAAATTCGGTTTATCTTGGTCACCACAAAATTTTGTCACCGATTCCTCCGAAACTGCTAGTAATGGATATTTCTTCCCATGGGCAGCGTATTCTGTGACTTTCAGCTCAATTGGTTGATCAAAAAAAAAGTTCCTTACAAAATCCCCCCAAACTGCACACAATGGATATTTCTTCCCATGGGCAGCCTACTCTGTGACTTTCAGCTCATTTGGTGACCAACTTTTGTTGAATCAACCAAATCCCCCCAAACTGAACACAATGGATATTTCTTCCCATGGGCAGCCTATTCTGTGACTTTCAGCTCAATTGGTTGATCAAAAAAAAAGGTTTGTCACCAAATTCCCCCAAATTGCACACAATGGATGTTTCTTCCCATGGGCAGCCTATTCTGTGACTTTCAGCAAATTCGGTTTATCTTGGTCACCACAAAATTTTGTCACCGATTCCCCCGAAACTGCTAGTAATGGATATTTCTTCCCACGGGCAGCGTATTCTGTGACTTTAAGCTCATTTGGTGACCAACTTTTGTTGAATCTACCAAATCCCCCCAAACTGAACAAAATGGATATTTCTTCCCATGGGCAGCGTATTCTGTGACTTTCAGCTCAATTGGTTGATCAAAAAAAAAGTTCCTTACAAAATCCCCCCAAACTGCACACAATGGATATTTCTTCCCATGGGCAGCCTACTCTGTGACTTTCAGCTCATTTGGTGACCAACTTTTGTTGAATCAACCAAATCCCCCCAAACTGAACACAATGGATATTTCTTCCCATGGGCAGCCTATTCTGTGACTTTCAGCTCAATTGGTTGATCAAAAAAAAAGGTTTGTCACCAAATTCCCCCAAATTGCACACAATGGATGTTTCTTCCCATGGGCAGCCTATTCTGTGACTTTCAGCAAATTCGGTTTATCTTGGTCACCACAAAATTTTGTCACCGATTCCCCCGAAACTGCTAGTAATGGATATTTCTTCCCATGGGCAGCCTATTCTGTGACTTTCAGCTCATTTGGTGACCAACTTTTGTTGAATCTACCAAATCCCCCCCAAACTGAACAAAATGGATGTTTCTTCCCATGGGCAGCCTATTCTGTGACTTTCAGCTCAATTGGTTGATCAAAAAAAAAGTTCCTTACAAAATCCCCCCAAACTGCACACAATGGATATTTCTTCCCATGGGCAGCCTACTCTGTGACTTTCAGCTCATTTGGTGACCAACTTTTGTTGAATCAACCAAATCCCCCCAAACTGAACACAATGGATATTTCTTCCCATGGGCAGCCTATTCTGTGACTTTCAGCTCAATTGGTTGATCAAAAAAAAAGGTTTGTCACCAAATTCCCCCAAATTGCACACAATGGATGTTTCTTCCCATGGGCAGCCTATTCTGTGACTTTCAGCAAATTCGGTTTATCTTGGTCACCACAAAATTTTGTCACCGATTCCCCCGAAACTGCTAGTAATGGATATTTCTTCCCATGGGCAGCGTATTCTGTGACTTTCAGCTCATTTGGTGACCAACTTTTGTTGAATCTACCAAATCCCCCCCAAACTGAACAAAATGGATATTTCTTCCCATGGGCAGCCTATTCTGTGACTTTCAGCTCAATTGCTGGATCAAAAAAAAAGTTCCTCACCAAACCCCCACAAACTGCACACAATGGATATTTCTTCCCATGGGCAGCCTATTCTGTGACTTTCAGCTCAATTGGTTGATCAAAAAAACAGTTTCTCACCAAATCCCCCGAAACTGCTAGTAATGGATATTTCTTCCCATGGGCAGCCTATTCTGTGACTTTCAGCTCAATTGGTTGATCAAAAAAAAGTTCCTCACAAAATCCCCCCAAACTGCACACAATAGATATTTCTTCTCATGGGTAGCCTATTCTGTGACTTTCAGCTCAATTGGTTGATCAAAAAAAAAGTTCCTCACCAAATCCCCACAAACTGCACACAATGGATATTTCTTCCCATGGGCAGCCTATTCTGTGACTTTAAGCTCATTTGGTGACCAAATTTTGTTGAATCAACCAAATCCCTCCACACTGCACACAATGGATATTTCTTCCACTGGGCAGCCTATTCTGTGACTTTCAGCTCAATTGGTGACCAACTTTTGTTGTAATCAACCAAATCCCCCCACACTGCACACAATGGATATTTCTTCCTATGGGCAGCCTATTCTGTGACTTTCAGCTCAATTGGTTGATCAAAAAAAAAGTTCCTCACAAAATTCCCCCAAACTGCACACAATGGATATTTCTTCCACTGGGCAGCCTATTCTGTGACTTTCAGCTCATTTGGTGACCAACTTTTGTTGAATCAACCAAATCCCCCCAAACTGAACACAATGGATATTTATTCCCATGGGCAGCCTATTCTGTGACTTTCAGCTCAATTGGTTGATCAAAAAAAAAGGTTTGTCACCAAATTCCCCCAAATTGCACACAATGGATGTTTCTTCCCATGGGCAGCCTATTCTGTGACTTTCAGCAAATTCGGTTTATCTTGGTCACCACAAAATTTTGTCACCGATTCCCCCGAAACTGCTAGTAATGGATATTTCTTCCCATGGGCAGCGTATTCTGTGACTTTCAGCTCATTTGGTGACCAAATTTTGTTGAATCTACCAAATCCCCCCAAACTGAACAAAATGGATATTTCTTCCCATGGGCAGCCTATTCTGTGACTTTCAGCTCAATTGGTTGATCAAAAAAAAAGGTTTGTCACCAAATTCCCCCAAATTGCACACAATGGATGTTTCTTCCCATGGGCAGCCTATTCTGTGACTTTCAGCAAATTCGGTTTATCTTGGTCACCACAAAATTTTGTCACCGATTCCCCCGAAACTGCTAGTAATGGATATTTCTTCCCATGGGCAGCCTATTCTGTGACTTTCAGCTCAATTGGTTGATCAAAAAAAAGTTCCTCACAAAATCCCCCCAAACTGCACACAATAGATATTTCTTCTCATGGGTAGCCTATTCTGTGACTTTCAGCTCAATTGGTTGATCAAAAAAAAAGTTCCTCACCAAATCCCCACAAACTGCACACAATGGATATTTCTTCCCATGGGCAGCCTATTCTGTGACTTTAAGCTCATTTGGTGACCAAATTTTGTTGAATCAACCAAATCCCTCCACACTGCACACAATGAATATTTCTTCCACTGGGCAGCCTATTCTGTGACTTTCAGCTCAATTGGTGACCAACTTTTGTTGTAATCAACCAAATCCCCCCACACTGCACACAATGGATATTTCTTCCTATGGGCAGCCTATTCTGTGACTTTCAGCTCAATTGGTTGATCAAAAAAAAAGTTCCTCACAAAATTCCCCCAAACTGCACACAATGGATATTTCTTCCACTGGGCAGCCTATTCTGTGACTTTCAGCTCATTTGGTGACCAACTTTTGTTGAATCAACCAAATCCCCCCAAACTGAACACAATGGATATTTCTTCCACTGGGCAGCCTATTCTGTGACTTTCAGCTCAATTGGTGACCAACTTTTGTTGTAATCAACCAAATCCCCCCACACTGCACACAATGGATATTTCTTCCTATGGGCAGCCTATTCTGTGACTTTCAGCTCAATTGGTTGATCAAAAAAAAAGTTCCTCACAAAATTCCCCCAAACTGCACACAATGGATATTTCTTCCACTGGGCAGCCTATTCTGTGACTTTCAGCTCATTTGGTGACCAACTTTTGTTGAATCAACCAAATCCCCCCAAACTGAACACAATGGATATTTATTCCCATGGGCAGCCTATTCTGTGACTTTCAGCTCAATTGGTTGATCAAAAAAAAAGGTTTGTCACCAAATTCCCCCAAATTGCACACAATGGATGTTTCTTCCCATGGGCAGCCTATTCTGTGACTTTCAGCAAATTCGGTTTATCTTGGTCACCACAAAATTTTGTCACCGATTCCCCCGAAACTGCTAGTAATGGATATTTCTTCCCATGGGCAGCCTATTCTGTGACTTTCAGCTCATTTGGTGACTAACTTTTGTTGAATCAACCAAATCCCTCCACACTGCACACAATGGATATTTCTTCCACTGGGCAGCCTATTCTGTGACTTTCAGCTCAATTGGTGACCAACTTTTGTTGTAATCAACCAAATCCCCCCACACTGCACACAATGGATATTTCTTCCTATGGGCAGCCTATTCTGTGACTTTCAGCTCAATTGGTTGATCAAAAAAAAAGTTCCTCACAAAATTCCCCCAAACTGCACACAATGGATATTTCTTCCACTGGGCAGCCTATTCTGTGACTTTCAGCTCATTTGGTGACCAACTTTTGTTGAATCAACCAAATCCCCCCAAACTGAACACAATGGATATTTATTCCCATGGGCAGCCTATTCTGTGACTTTCAGCTCAATTGGTTGATCAAAAAAAAAGGTTTGTCACCAAATTCCCCCAAATTGCACACAATGGATGTTTCTTCCCATGGGCAGCCTATTCTGTGACTTTCAGCAAATTCGGTTTATCTTGGTCACCACAAAATTTTGTCACCGATTCCCCCGAAACTGCTAGTAATGGATATTTCTTCCCATGGGCAGCGTATTCTGTGACTTTCAGCTCAATTGGTTGATCAAAAAAAAAGTTCCTTACAAAATCCCCCCAAACTGCACACAATGGATATTTCTTCCCATGGGCAGCCTACTCTGTGACTTTCAGCTCATTTGGTGACTAACTTTTGTTGAATCAACCAAATCCCTCCACACTGCACACAATGGATATTTCTTCCACTGGGCAGCCTATTCTGTGACTTTCAGCTCAATTGGTGACCAACTTTTGTTGTAATCAACCAAATCCCCCCACACTGCACACAATGGATATTTCTTCCTATGGGCAGCCTATTCTGTGACTTTCAGCTCAATTGGTTGATCAAAAAAAAAGTTCCTCACAAAATTCCCCCAAACTGCACACAATGGATATTTCTTCCACTGGGCAGCCTATTCTGTGACTTTCAGCTCATTTGGTGACCAACTTTTGTTGAATCAACCAAATCCCCCCAAACTGAACACAATGGATATTTATTCCCATGTGGGCAGCCTATTCTGTGACTTTCAGCTCAATTGGTTGATCAAAAAAAAAGGTTTGTCACCAAATTCCCCCAAATTGCACACAATGGATGTTTCTTCCCATGGGCAGCCTATTCTGTGACTTTCAGCAAATTCGGTTTATCTTGGTCACCACAAAATTTTGTCACCGATTCCTCCGAAACTGCTAGTAATGGATATTTCTTCCCATGGGCAGCGTATTCTGTGACTTTCAGCTCAATTGGTTGATCAAAAAAAAAGTTCCTTACAAAATCCCCCCAAACTGCACACAATGGATATTTCTTCCCATGGGCAGCCTACTCTGTGACTTTCAGCTCATTTGGTGACCAACTTTTGTTAATCAACCAAATCCCCCCAAACTGAACACAATGGATATTTCTTCCCATGGGCAGCCTATTCTGTGACTTTCAGCTCAATTGGTTGATCAAAAAAAAAGGTTTGTCACCAAATTCCCCCAAATTGCACACAATGGATGTTTCTTCCCATGGGCAGCCTATTCTGTGACTTTCAGCAAATTCGGTTTATCTTGGTCACCACAAAATTTTGTCACCGATTCCCCCGAAACTGCTAGTAATGGATATTTCTTCCCATGGGCAGCCTATTCTGTGACTTTCAGCTCAATTGGTTGATCAAAAAAAAAGTTCCTCACCAAATCCCCACAAACTGCACACAATGGATATTTCTTCCACTGGGCAGCCTATTCTGTGACTTTCAGCTCAATTGGTGACCAACTTTTGTTGTAATCAACCAAATCCCCCCACACTGCACACAATGGATATTTCTTCCTATGGGCAGCCTATTCTGTGACTTTCAGCTCAATTGGTTGATCAAAAAAAAAGTTCCTCACAAAATTCCCCCAAACTGCACACAATGGATATTTCTTCCACTGGGCAGCCTATTCTGTGACTTTCAGCTCATTTGGTGACCAACTTTTGTTGAATCAACCAAATCCCCCCAAACTGAACACAATGGATATTTATTCCCATGTGGGCAGCCTATTCTGTGACTTTCAGCTCAATTGGTTGATCAAAAAAAAAGGTTTGTCACCAAATTCCCCCAAATTGCACACAATGGATGTTTCTTCCCATGGGCAGCCTATTCTGTGACTTTCAGCAAATTCGGTTTATCTTGGTCACCACAAAATTTTGTCACCGATTCCTCCGAAACTGCTAGTAATGGATATTTCTTCCCATGGGCAGCGTATTCTGTGACTTTCAGCTCAATTGGTTGATCAAAAAAAAAGTTCCTTACAAAATCCCCCCAAACTGCACACAATGGATATTTCTTCCCATGGGCAGCCTACTCTGTGACTTTCAGCTCATTTGGTGACCAACTTTTGTTGAATCAACCAAATCCCCCCAAACTGAACACAATGGATATTTCTTCCCATGGGCAGCCTATTCTGTGACTTTCAGCTCAATTGGTTGATCAAAAAAAAAGGTTTGTCACCAAATTCCCCCAAATTGCACACAATGGATGTTTCTTCCCATGGGCAGCCTATTCTGTGACTTTCAGCAAATTCGGTTTATCTTGGTCACCACAAAATTTTGTCACCGATTCCCCCGAAACTGCTAGTAATGGATATTTCTTCCCATGGGCAGCCTATTCTGTGACTTTCAGCTCAATTGGTTGATCAAAAAAAAAGTTCCTCACCAAATCCCCACAAACTGCACACAATGGATATTTCTTCCACTGGGCAGCCTATTCTGTGACTTTCAGCTCAATTGGTGACCAACTTTTGTTGTAATCAACCAAATCCCCCCACACTGCACACAATGGATATTTCTTCCTATGGGCAGCCTATTCTGTGACTTTCAGCTCAATTGGTTGATCAAAAAAAAAGTTCCTCACAAAATTCCCCCAAACTGCACACAATGGATATTTCTTCCACTGGGCAGCCTATTCTGTGACTTTCAGCTCATTTGGTGACCAACTTTTGTTGAATCAACCAAATCCCCCCAAACTGAACACAATGGATATTTATTCCCATGTGGGCAGCCTATTCTGTGACTTTCAGCTCAATTGGTTGATCAAAAAAAAAGGTTTGTCACCAAATTCCCCCAAATTGCACACAATGGATGTTTCTTCCCATGGGCAGCCTATTCTGTGACTTTCAGCAAATTCGGTTTATCTTGGTCACCACAAAATTTTGTCACCGATTCCTCCGAAACTGCTAGTAATGGATATTTCTTCCCATGGGCAGCGTATTCTGTGACTTTCAGCTCAATTGGTTGATCAAAAAAAAAGTTCCTTACAAAATCCCCCCAAACTGCACACAATGGATATTTCTTCCCATGGGCAGCCTACTCTGTGACTTTCAGCTCATTTGGTGACCAACTTTTGTTGAATCAACCAAATCCCCCCAAACTGAACACAATGGATATTTCTTCCCATGGGCAGCCTATTCTGTGACTTTCAGCTCAATTGGTTGATCAAAAAAAAAGGTTTGTCACCAAATTCCCCCAAATTGCACACAATGGATGTTTCTTCCCATGGGCAGCCTATTCTGTGACTTTCAGCAAATTCGGTTTATCTTGGTCACCACAAAATTTTGTCACCGATTCCCCCGAAACTGCTAGTAATGGATATTTCTTCCCACGGGCAGCGTATTCTGTGACTTTAAGCTCATTTGGTGACCAACTTTTGTTGAATCTACCAAATCCCCCCAAACTGAACAAAATGGATATTTCTTCCCATGGGCAGCGTATTCTGTGACTTTCAGCTCAATTGGTTGATCAAAAAAAAAGTTCCTTACAAAATCCCCCCAAACTGCACACAATGGATATTTCTTCCCATGGGCAGCCTACTCTGTGACTTTCAGCTCATTTGGTGACCAACTTTTGTTGAATCAACCAAATCCCCCCAAACTGAACACAATGGATATTTCTTCCCATGGGCAGCCTATTCTGTGACTTTCAGCTCAATTGGTTGATCAAAAAAAAAGGTTTGTCACCAAATTCCCCCAAATTGCACACAATGGATGTTTCTTCCCATGGGCAGCCTATTCTGTGACTTTCAGCAAATTCGGTTTATCTTGGTCACCACAAAATTTTGTCACCGATTCCCCCGAAACTGCTAGTAATGGATATTTCTTCCCATGGGCAGCCTATTCTGTGACTTTCAGCTCATTTGGTGACCAACTTTTGTTGAATCTACCAAATCCCCCCCAAACTGAACAAAATGGATGTTTCTTCCCATGGGCAGCCTATTCTGTGACTTTCAGCTCAATTGGTTGATCAAAAAAAAAGTTCCTTACAAAATCCCCCCAAACTGCACACAATGGATATTTCTTCCCATGGGCAGCCTACTCTGTGACTTTCAGCTCATTTGGTGACCAACTTTTGTTGAATCAACCAAATCCCCCCAAACTGAACACAATGGATATTTCTTCCCATGGGCAGCCTATTCTGTGACTTTCAGCTCAATTGGTTGATCAAAAAAAAAGGTTTGTCACCAAATTCCCCCAAATTGCACACAATGGATGTTTCTTCCCATGGGCAGCCTATTCTGTGACTTTCAGCAAATTCGGTTTATCTTGGTCACCACAAAATTTTGTCACCGATTCCCCCGAAACTGCTAGTAATGGATATTTCTTCCCATGGGCAGCGTATTCTGTGACTTTCAGCTCATTTGGTGACCAACTTTTGTTGAATCTACCAAATCCCCCCCAAACTGAACAAAATGGATATTTCTTCCCATGGGCAGCCTATTCTGTGACTTTCAGCTCAATTGCTGGATCAAAAAAAAAGTTCCTCACCAAACCCCCACAAACTGCACACAATGGATATTTCTTCCCATGGGCAGCCTATTCTGTGACTTTCAGCTCAATTGGTTGATCAAAAAAACAGTTTCTCACCAAATCCCCCGAAACTGCTAGTAATGGATATTTCTTCCCATGGGCAGCCTATTCTGTGACTTTCAGCTCAATTGGTTGATCAAAAAAAAGTTCCTCACAAAATCCCCCCAAACTGCACACAATAGATATTTCTTCTCATGGGTAGCCTATTCTGTGACTTTCAGCTCAATTGGTTGATCAAAAAAAAAGTTCCTCACCAAATCCCCACAAACTGCACACAATGGATATTTCTTCCCATGGGCAGCCTATTCTGTGACTTTAAGCTCATTTGGTGACCAAATTTTGTTGAATCAACCAAATCCCTCCACACTGCACACAATGGATATTTCTTCCACTGGGCAGCCTATTCTGTGACTTTCAGCTCAATTGGTGACCAACTTTTGTTGTAATCAACCAAATCCCCCCACACTGCACACAATGGATATTTCTTCCTATGGGCAGCCTATTCTGTGACTTTCAGCTCAATTGGTTGATCAAAAAAAAAGTTCCTCACAAAATTCCCCCAAACTGCACACAATGGATATTTCTTCCACTGGGCAGCCTATTCTGTGACTTTCAGCTCATTTGGTGACCAACTTTTGTTGAATCAACCAAATCCCCCCAAACTGAACACAATGGATATTTATTCCCATGGGCAGCCTATTCTGTGACTTTCAGCTCAATTGGTTGATCAAAAAAAAAGGTTTGTCACCAAATTCCCCCAAATTGCACACAATGGATGTTTCTTCCCATGGGCAGCCTATTCTGTGACTTTCAGCAAATTCGGTTTATCTTGGTCACCACAAAATTTTGTCACCGATTCCCCCGAAACTGCTAGTAATGGATATTTCTTCCCATGGGCAGCGTATTCTGTGACTTTCAGCTCATTTGGTGACCAAATTTTGTTGAATCTACCAAATCCCCCCAAACTGAACAAAATGGATATTTCTTCCCATGGGCAGCCTATTCTGTGACTTTCAGCTCAATTGGTTGATCAAAAAAAAAGGTTTGTCACCAAATTTCCCCAAATTGCACACAATGGATGTTTCTTCCCATGGGCAGCCTATTCTGTGACTTTCAGCAAATTCGGTTTATCTTGGTCACCACAAAATTTTGTCACCGATTCCCCCGAAACTGCTAGTAATGGATATTTCTTCCCATGGGCAGCCTATTCTGTGACTTTCAGCTCAATTGGTTGATCAAAAAAAAGTTCCTCACAAAATCCCCCCAAACTGCACACAATAGATATTTCTTCTCATGGGTTGCCTATTCTGTGACTTTCAGCTCAATTGGTTGATCAAAAAAAAAGTTCCTCACCAAATCCCCACAAACTGCACACAATGGATATTTCTTCCCATGGGCAGCCTATTCTGTGACTTTAAGCTCATTTGGTGACCAAATTTTGTTGAATCAACCAAATCCCTCCACACTGCACACAATGAATATTTCTTCCACTGGGCAGCCTATTCTGTGACTTTCAGCTCAATTGGTGACCAACTTTTGTTGTAATCAACCAAATCCCCCCACACTGCACACAATGGATATTTCTTCCTATGGGCAGCCTATTCTGTGACTTTCAGCTCAATTGGTTGATCAAAAAAAAAGTTCCTCACAAAATTCCCCCAAACTGCACACAATGGATATTTCTTCCACTGGGCAGCCTATTCTGTGACTTTCAGCTCATTTGGTGACCAACTTTTGTTGAATCAACCAAATCCCCCCAAACTGAACACAATGGATATTTCTTCCACTGGGCAGCCTATTCTGTGACTTTCAGCTCAATTGGTGACCAACTTTTGTTGTAATCAACCAAATCCCCCCACACTGCACACAATGGATATTTCTTCCTATGGGCAGCCTATTCTGTGACTTTCAGCTCAATTGGTTGATCAAAAAAAAAGTTCCTCACAAGATTCCCCCAAACTGCACACAATGGATATTTCTTCCACTGGGCAGCCTATTCTGTGACTTTCAGCTCATTTGGTGACCAACTTTTGTTGAATCAACCAAATCCCCCCAAACTGAGCAAAATGGATATTTATTCCCATGGGCAGCCTATTCTGTGACTTTCAGCTCAATTGGTTGATCAAAAAAAAAGGTTTGTCACCAAATTCCCCCAAATTGCACACAATGGATGTTTCTTCCCATGGGCAGCCTATTCTGTGACTTTCAGCAAATTCGGTTTATCTTGGTCACCACAAAATTTTGTCACCGATTCCCCCGAAACTGCTAGTAATGGATATTTCTTCCCATGGGCAGCCTATTCTGTGACTTTCAGCTCATTTGGTGACTAACTTTTGTTGAATCAACCAAATCCCTCCACACTGCACACAATGGATATTTCTTCCACTGGGCAGCCTATTCTGTGACTTTCAGCTCAATTGGTGACCAACTTTTGTTGTAATCAACCAAATCCCCCCACACTGCACACAATGGATATTTCTTCCTATGGGCAGCCTATTCTGTGACTTTCAGCTCAATTGGTTGATCAAAAAAAAAGTTCCTCACAAAATTCCCCCAAACTGCACACAATGGATATTTCTTCCACTGGGCAGCCTATTCTGTGACTTTCAGCTCATTTGGTGACCAACTTTTGTTGAATCAACCAAATCCCCCCAAACTGAACACAATGGATATTTATTCCCATGGGCAGCCTATTCTGTGACTTTCAGCTCAATTGGTTGATCAAAAAAAAAGGTTTGTCACCAAATTCCCCCAAATTGCACACAATGGATGTTTCTTCCCATGGGCAGCCTATTCTGTGACTTTCAGCAAATTCGGTTTATCTTGGTCACCACAAAATTTTGTCACCGATTCCCCCGAAACTGCTAGTAATGGATATTTCTTCCCATGGGCAGCGTATTCTGTGACTTTCAGCTCAATTGGTTGATCAAAAAAAAAGTTCCTTACAAAATCCCCCCAAACTGCACACAATGGATATTTCTTCCCATGGGCAGCCTACTCTGTGACTTTCAGCTCATTTGGTGACTAACTTTTGTTGAATCAACCAAATCCCTCCACACTGCACACAATGGATATTTCTTCCACTGGGCAGCCTATTCTGTGACTTTCAGCTCAATTGGTGACCAACTTTTGTTGTAATCAACCAAATCCCCCCACACTGCACACAATGGATATTTCTTCCTATGGGCAGCCTATTCTGTGACTTTCAGCTCAATTGGTTGATCAAAAAAAAAGTTCCTCACAAAATTCCCCCAAACTGCACACAATGGATATTTCTTCCACTGGGCAGCCTATTCTGTGACTTTCAGCTCATTTGGTGACCAACTTTTGTTGAATCAACCAAATCCCCCCAAACTGAACACAATGGATATTTATTCCCATGTGGGCAGCCTATTCTGTGACTTTCAGCTCAATTGGTTGATCAAAAAAAAAGGTTTGTCACCAAATTCCCCCAAATTGCACACAATGGATGTTTCTTCCCATGGGCAGCCTATTCTGTGACTTTCAGCAAATTCGGTTTATCTTGGTCACCACAAAATTTTGTCACCGATTCCTCCGAAACTGCTAGTAATGGATATTTCTTCCCATGGGCAGCGTATTCTGTGACTTTCAGCTCAATTGGTTGATCAAAAAAAAAGTTCCTTACAAAATCCCCCCAAACTGCACACAATGGATATTTCTTCCCATGGGCAGCCTACTCTGTGACTTTCAGCTCATTTGGTGACCAACTTTTGTTAATCAACCAAATCCCCCCAAACTGAACACAATGGATATTTCTTCCCATGGGCAGCCTATTCTGTGACTTTCAGCTCAATTGGTTGATCAAAAAAAAAGGTTTGTCACCAAATTCCCCCAAATTGCACACAATGGATGTTTCTTCCCATGGGCAGCCTATTCTGTGACTTTCAGCAAATTCGGTTTATCTTGGTCACCACAAAATTTTGTCACCGATTCCCCCGAAACTGCTAGTAATGGATATTTCTTCCCATGGGCAGCCTATTCTGTGACTTTCAGCTCAATTGGTTGATCAAAAAAAAAGTTCCTCACCAAATCCCCACAAACTGCACACAATGGATATTTCTTCCACTGGGCAGCCTATTCTGTGACTTTCAGCTCAATTGGTGACCAACTTTTGTTGTAATCAACCAAATCCCCCCACACTGCACACAATGGATATTTCTTCCTATGGGCAGCCTATTCTGTGACTTTCAGCTCAATTGGTTGATCAAAAAAAAAGTTCCTCACAAAATTCCCCCAAACTGCACACAATGGATATTTCTTCCACTGGGCAGCCTATTCTGTGACTTTCAGCTCATTTGGTGACCAACTTTTGTTGAATCAACCAAATCCCCCCAAACTGAACACAATGGATATTTATTCCCATGTGGGCAGCCTATTCTGTGACTTTCAGCTCAATTGGTTGATCAAAAAAAAAGGTTTGTCACCAAATTCCCCCAAATTGCACACAATGGATGTTTCTTCCCATGGGCAGCCTATTCTGTGACTTTCAGCAAATTCGGTTTATCTTGGTCACCACAAAATTTTGTCACCGATTCCTCCGAAACTGCTAGTAATGGATATTTCTTCCCATGGGCAGCGTATTCTGTGACTTTCAGCTCAATTGGTTGATCAAAAAAAAAGTTCCTTACAAAATCCCCCCAAACTGCACACAATGGATATTTCTTCCCATGGGCAGCCTACTCTGTGACTTTCAGCTCATTTGGTGACCAACTTTTGTTGAATCAACCAAATCCCCCCAAACTGAACACAATGGATATTTCTTCCCATGGGCAGCCTATTCTGTGACTTTCAGCTCAATTGGTTGATCAAAAAAAAAGGTTTGTCACCAAATTCCCCCAAATTGCACACAATGGATGTTTCTTCCCATGGGCAGCCTATTCTGTGACTTTCAGCAAATTCGGTTTATCTTGGTCACCACAAAATTTTGTCACCGATTCCCCCGAAACTGCTAGTAATGGATATTTCTTCCCATGGGCAGCCTATTCTGTGACTTTCAGCTCAATTGGTTGATCAAAAAAAAAGTTCCTCACCAAATCCCCACAAACTGCACACAATGGATATTTCTTCCACTGGGCAGCCTATTCTGTGACTTTCAGCTCAATTGGTGACCAACTTTTGTTGTAATCAACCAAATCCCCCCACACTGCACACAATGGATATTTCTTCCTATGGGCAGCCTATTCTGTGACTTTCAGCTCAATTGGTTGATCAAAAAAAAAGTTCCTCACAAAATTCCCCCAAACTGCACACAATGGATATTTCTTCCACTGGGCAGCCTATTCTGTGACTTTCAGCTCATTTGGTGACCAACTTTTGTTGAATCAACCAAATCCCCCCAAACTGAACACAATGGATATTTATTCCCATGTGGGCAGCCTATTCTGTGACTTTCAGCTCAATTGGTTGATCAAAAAAAAAGGTTTGTCACCAAATTCCCCCAAATTGCACACAATGGATGTTTCTTCCCATGGGCAGCCTATTCTGTGACTTTCAGCAAATTCGGTTTATCTTGGTCACCACAAAATTTTGTCACCGATTCCTCCGAAACTGCTAGTAATGGATATTTCTTCCCATGGGCAGCGTATTCTGTGACTTTCAGCTCAATTGGTTGATCAAAAAAAAAGTTCCTTACAAAATCCCCCCAAACTGCACACAATGGATATTTCTTCCCATGGGCAGCCTACTCTGTGACTTTCAGCTCATTTGGTGACCAACTTTTGTTGAATCAACCAAATCCCCCCAAACTGAACACAATGGATATTTCTTCCCATGGGCAGCCTATTCTGTGACTTTCAGCTCAATTGGTTGATCAAAAAAAAAGGTTTGTCACCAAATTCCCCCAAATTGCACACAATGGATGTTTCTTCCCATGGGCAGCCTATTCTGTGACTTTCAGCAAATTCGGTTTATCTTGGTCACCACAAAATTTTGTCACCGATTCCCCCGAAACTGCTAGTAATGGATATTTCTTCCCATGGGCAGCCTATTCTGTGACTTTCAGCTCAATTGGTTGATCAAAAAAAAAGTTCCTCACCAAATCCCCACAAACTGCACACAATGGATATTTCTTCCACTGGGCAGCCTATTCTGTGACTTTCAGCTCAATTGGTGACCAACTTTTGTTGTAATCAACCAAATCCCCCCACACTGCACACAATGGATATTTCTTCCTATGGGCAGCCTATTCTGTGACTTTCAGCTCAATTGGTTGATCAAAAAAAAAGTTCCTCACAAAATTCCCCCAAACTGCACACAATGGATATTTCTTCCACTGGGCAGCCTATTCTGTGACTTTCAGCTCATTTGGTGACCAACTTTTGTTGAATCAACCAAATCCCCCCAAACTGAACACAATGGATATTTATTCCCATGGGCAGCCTATTCTGTGACTTTCAGCTCAATTGGTTGATCAAAAAAAAAGGTTTGTCACCAAATTCCCCCAAATTGCACACAATGGATGTTTCTTCCCATGGGCAGCCTATTCTGTGACTTTCAGCAAATTCGGTTTATCTTGGTCACCACAAAATTTTGTCACCGATTCCCCCGAAACTGCTAGTAATGGATATTTCTTCCCACGGGCAGCGTATTCTGTGACTTTAAGCTCATTTGGTGACCAACTTTTGTTGAATCTACCAAATCCCCCCAAACTGAACAAAATGGATATTTCTTCCCATGGGCAGCGTATTCTGTGACTTTCAGCTCAATTGGTTGATCAAAAAAAAAGTTCCTTACAAAATCCCCCCAAACTGCACACAATGGATATTTCTTCCCATGGGCAGCCTACTCTGTGACTTTCAGCTCATTTGGTGACCAACTTTTGTTGAATCAACCAAATCCCCCCAAACTGAACACAATGGATATTTCTTCCCATGGGCAGCCTATTCTGTGACTTTCAGCTCAATTGGTTGATCAAAAAAAAAGGTTTGTCACCAAATTCCCCCAAATTGCACACAATGGATGTTTCTTCCCATGGGCAGCCTATTCTGTGACTTTCAGCAAATTCGGTTTATCTTGGTCACCACAAAATTTTGTCACCGATTCCCCCGAAACTGCTAGTAATGGATATTTCTTCCCATGGGCAGCCTATTCTGTGACTTTCAGCTCATTTGGTGACCAACTTTTGTTGAATCTACCAAATCCCCCCCAAACTGAACAAAATGGATGTTTCTTCCCATGGGCAGCCTATTCTGTGACTTTCAGCTCAATTGGTTGATCAAAAAAAAAGTTCCTTACAAAATCCCCCCAAACTGCACACAATGGATATTTCTTCCCATGGGCAGCCTACTCTGTGACTTTCAGCTCATTTGGTGACCAACTTTTGTTGAATCAACCAAATCCCCCCAAACTGAACACAATGGATATTTCTTCCCATGGGCAGCCTATTCTGTGACTTTCAGCTCAATTGGTTGATCAAAAAAAAAGGTTTGTCACCAAATTCCCCCAAATTGCACACAATGGATGTTTCTTCCCATGGGCAGCCTATTCTGTGACTTTCAGCAAATTCGGTTTATCTTGGTCACCACAAAATTTTGTCACCGATTCCCCCGAAACTGCTAGTAATGGATATTTCTTCCCATGGGCAGCGTATTCTGTGACTTTCAGCTCATTTGGTGACCAACTTTTGTTGAATCTACCAAATCCCCCCCAAACTGAACAAAATGGATATTTCTTCCCATGGGCAGCCTATTCTGTGACTTTCAGCTCAATTGCTGGATCAAAAAAAAAGTTCCTCACCAAACCCCCACAAACTGCACACAATGGATATTTCTTCCCATGGGCAGCCTATTCTGTGACTTTCAGCTCAATTGGTTGATCAAAAAAACAGTTTCTCACCAAATCCCCCGAAACTGCTAGTAATGGATATTTCTTCCCATGGGCAGCCTATTCTGTGACTTTCAGCTCAATTGGTTGATCAAAAAAAAGTTCCTCACAAAATCCCCCCAAACTGCACACAATAGATATTTCTTCTCATGGGTAGCCTATTCTGTGACTTTCAGCTCAATTGGTTGATCAAAAAAAAAGTTCCTCACCAAATCCCCACAAACTGCACACAATGGATATTTCTTCCCATGGGCAGCCTATTCTGTGACTTTAAGCTCATTTGGTGACCAAATTTTGTTGAATCAACCAAATCCCTCCACACTGCACACAATGGATATTTCTTCCACTGGGCAGCCTATTCTGTGACTTTCAGCTCAATTGGTGACCAACTTTTGTTGTAATCAACCAAATCCCCCCACACTGCACACAATGGATATTTCTTCCTATGGGCAGCCTATTCTGTGACTTTCAGCTCAATTGGTTGATCAAAAAAAAAGTTCCTCACAAAATTCCCCCAAACTGCACACAATGGATATTTCTTCCACTGGGCAGCCTATTCTGTGACTTTCAGCTCAATTGGTTGACTTTCAGCTCATTTGGTGACCAACTTTTGTTGAATCAACCAAATCCCCCCAAACTGAACACAATGGATATTTATTCCCATGGGCAGCCTATTCTGTGACTTTCAGCTCAATTGGTTGATCAAAAAAAAAGGTTTGTCACCAAATTCCCCCAAATTGCACACAATGGATGTTTCTTCCCATGGGCAGCCTATTCTGTGACTTTCAGCAAATTCGGTTTATCTTGGTCACCACAAAATTTTGTCACCGATTCCCCCGAAACTGCTAGTAATGGATATTTCTTCCCATGGGCAGCGTATTCTGTGACTTTCAGCTCATTTGGTGACCAAATTTTGTTGAATCTACCAAATCCCCCCAAACTGAACAAAATGGATATTTCTTCCCATGGGCAGCCTATTCTGTGACTTTCAGCTCAATTGGTTGATCAAAAAAAAAGGTTTGTCACCAAATTCCCCCAAATTGCACACAATGGATGTTTCTTCCCATGGGCAGCCTATTCTGTGACTTTCAGCAAATTCGGTTTATCTTGGTCACCACAAAATTTTGTCACCGATTCCCCCGAAACTGCTAGTAATGGATATTTCTTCCCATGGGCAGCCTATTCTGTGACTTTCAGCTCAATTGGTTGATCAAAAAAAAGTTCCTCACAAAATCCCCCCAAACTGCACACAATAGATATTTCTTCTCATGGGTAGCCTATTCTGTGACTTTCAGCTCAATTGGTTGATCAAAAAAAAAGTTCCTCACCAAATCCCCACAAACTGCACACAATGGATATTTCTTCCCATGGGCAGCCTATTCTGTGACTTTAAGCTCATTTGGTGACCAAATTTTGTTGAATCAACCAAATCCCTCCACACTGCACACAATGAATATTTCTTCCACTGGGCAGCCTATTCTGTGACTTTCAGCTCAATTGGTGACCAACTTTTGTTGTAATCAACCAAATCCCCCCACACTGCACACAATGGATATTTCTTCCTATGGGCAGCCTATTCTGTGACTTTCAGCTCAATTGGTTGATCAAAAAAAAAGTTCCTCACAAAATTCCCCCAAACTGCACACAATGGATATTTCTTCCACTGGGCAGCCTATTCTGTGACTTTCAGCTCATTTGGTGACCAACTTTTGTTGAATCAACCAAATCCCCCCAAACTGAACACAATGGATATTTCTTCCACTGGGCAGCCTATTCTGTGACTTTCAGCTCAATTGGTGACCAACTTTTGTTGTAATCAACCAAATCCCCCCACACTGCACACAATGGATATTTCTTCCTATGGGCAGCCTATTCTGTGACTTTCAGCTCAATTGGTTGATCAAAAAAAAAGTTCCTCACAAAATTCCCCCAAACTGCACACAATGGATATTTCTTCCACTGGGCAGCCTATTCTGTGACTTTCAGCTCATTTGGTGACCAACTTTTGTTGAATCAACCAAATCCCCCCAAACTGAACACAATGGATATTTATTCCCATGGGCAGCCTATTCTGTGACTTTCAGCTCAATTGGTTGATCAAAAAAAAAGGTTTGTCACCAAATTCCCCCAAATTGCACACAATGGATGTTTCTTCCCATGGGCAGCCTATTCTGTGACTTTCAGCAAATTCGGTTTATCTTGGTCACCACAAAATTTTGTCACCGATTCCCCCGAAACTGCTAGTAATGGATATTTCTTCCCATAGGCAGCCTATTCTGTGACTTTCAGCTCATTTGGTGACTAACTTTTGTTGAATCAACCAAATCCCTCCACACTGCACACAATGGATATTTCTTCCACTGGGCAGCCTATTCTGTGACTTTCAGCTCAATTGGTGACCAACTTTTGTTGTAATCAACCAAATCCCCCCACACTGCACACAATGGATATTTCTTCCTATGGGCAGCCTATTCTGTGACTTTCAGCTCAATTGGTTGATCAAAAAAAAAGTTCCTCACAAAATTCCCCCAAACTGCACACAATGGATATTTCTTCCACTGGGCAGCCTATTCTGTGACTTTCAGCTCATTTGGTGACCAACTTTTGTTGAATCAACCAAATCCCCCCAAACTGAACACAATGGATATTTATTCCCATGGGCAGCCTATTCTGTGACTTTCAGCTCAATTGGTTGATCAAAAAAAAAGGTTTGTCACCAAATTCCCCCAAATTGCACACAATGGATGTTTCTTCCCATGGGCAGCCTATTCTGTGACTTTCAGCAAATTCGGTTTATCTTGGTCACCACAAAATTTTGTCACCGATTCCCCCGAAACTGCTAGTAATGGATATTTCTTCCCATGGGCAGCGTATTCTGTGACTTTCAGCTCAATTGGTTGATCAAAAAAAAAGTTCCTTACAAAATCCCCCCAAACTGCACACAATGGATATTTCTTCCCATGGGCAGCCTACTCTGTGACTTTCAGCTCATTTGGTGACTAACTTTTGTTGAATCAACCAAATCCCTCCACACTGCACACAATGGATATTTCTTCCACTGGGCAGCCTATTCTGTGACTTTCAGCTCAATTGGTGACCAACTTTTGTTGTAATCAACCAAATCCCCCCACACTGCACACAATGGATATTTCTTCCTATGGGCAGCCTATTCTGTGACTTTCAGCTCAATTGGTTGATCAAAAAAAAAGTTCCTCACAAAATTCCCCCAAACTGCACACAATGGATATTTCTTCCACTGGGCAGCCTATTCTGTGACTTTCAGCTCATTTGGTGACCAACTTTTGTTGAATCAACCAAATCCCCCCAAACTGAACACAATGGATATTTATTCCCATGTGGGCAGCCTATTCTGTGACTTTCAGCTCAATTGGTTGATCAAAAAAAAAGGTTTGTCACCAAATTCCCCCAAATTGCACACAATGGATGTTTCTTCCCATGGGCAGCCTATTCTGTGACTTTCAGCAAATTCGGTTTATCTTGGTCACCACAAAATTTTGTCACCGATTCCTCCGAAACTGCTAGTAATGGATATTTCTTCCCATGGGCAGCGTATTCTGTGACTTTCAGCTCAATTGGTTGATCAAAAAAAAAGTTCCTTACAAAATCCCCCCAAACTGCACACAATGGATATTTCTTCCCATGGGCAGCCTACTCTGTGACTTTCAGCTCATTTGGTGACCAACTTTTGTTAATCAACCAAATCCCCCCAAACTGAACACAATGGATATTTCTTCCCATGGGCAGCCTATTCTGTGACTTTCAGCTCAATTGGTTGATCAAAAAAAAAGGTTTGTCACCAAATTCCCCCAAATTGCACACAATGGATGTTTCTTCCCATGGGCAGCCTATTCTGTGACTTTCAGCAAATTCGGTTTATCTTGGTCACCACAAAATTTTGTCACCGATTCCCCCGAAACTGCTAGTAATGGATATTTCTTCCCATGGGCAGCCTATTCTGTGACTTTCAGCTCAATTGGTTGATCAAAAAAAAAGTTCCTCACCAAATCCCCACAAACTGCACACAATGGATATTTCTTCCACTGGGCAGCCTATTCTGTGACTTTCAGCTCAATTGGTGACCAACTTTTGTTGTAATCAACCAAATCCCCCCACACTGCACACAATGGATATTTCTTCCTATGGGCAGCCTATTCTGTGACTTTCAGCTCAATTGGTTGATCAAAAAAAAAGTTCCTCACAAAATTCCCCCAAACTGCACACAATGGATATTTCTTCCACTGGGCAGCCTATTCTGTGACTTTCAGCTCATTTGGTGACCAACTTTTGTTGAATCAACCAAATCCCCCCAAACTGAACACAATGGATATTTATTCCCATGTGGGCAGCCTATTCTGTGACTTTCAGCTCAATTGGTTGATCAAAAAAAAAGGTTTGTCACCAAATTCCCCCAAATTGCACACAATGGATGTTTCTTCCCATGGGCAGCCTATTCTGTGACTTTCAGCAAATTCGGTTTATCTTGGTCACCACAAAATTTTGTCACCGATTCCTCCGAAACTGCTAGTAATGGATATTTCTTCCCATGGGCAGCGTATTCTGTGACTTTCAGCTCAATTGGTTGATCAAAAAAAAAGTTCCTTACAAAATCCCCCCAAACTGCACACAATGGATATTTCTTCCCATGGGCAGCCTACTCTGTGACTTTCAGCTCATTTGGTGACCAACTTTTGTTGAATCAACCAAATCCCCCCAAACTGAACACAATGGATATTTCTTCCCATGGGCAGCCTATTCTGTGACTTTCAGCTCAATTGGTTGATCAAAAAAAAAGGTTTGTCACCAAATTCCCCCAAATTGCACACAATGGATGTTTCTTCCCATGGGCAGCCTATTCTGTGACTTTCAGCAAATTCGGTTTATCTTGGTCACCACAAAATTTTGTCACCGATTCCCCCGAAACTGCTAGTAATGGATATTTCTTCCCATGGGCAGCCTATTCTGTGACTTTCAGCTCAATTGGTTGATCAAAAAAAAAGTTCCTCACCAAATCCCCACAAACTGCACACAATGGATATTTCTTCCACTGGGCAGCCTATTCTGTGACTTTCAGCTCAATTGGTGACCAACTTTTGTTGTAATCAACCAAATCCCCCCACACTGCACACAATGGATATTTCTTCCTATGGGCAGCCTATTCTGTGACTTTCAGCTCAATTGGTTGATCAAAAAAAAAGTTCCTCACAAAATTCCCCCAAACTGCACACAATGGATATTTCTTCCACTGGGCAGCCTATTCTGTGACTTTCAGCTCATTTGGTGACCAACTTTTGTTGAATCAACCAAATCCCCCCAAACTGAACACAATGGATATTTATTCCCATGTGGGCAGCCTATTCTGTGACTTTCAGCTCAATTGGTTGATCAAAAAAAAAGGTTTGTCACCAAATTCCCCCAAATTGCACACAATGGATGTTTCTTCCCATGGGCAGCCTATTCTGTGACTTTCAGCAAATTCGGTTTATCTTGGTCACCACAAAATTTTGTCACCGATTCCTCCGAAACTGCTAGTAATGGATATTTCTTCCCATGGGCAGCGTATTCTGTGACTTTCAGCTCAATTGGTTGATCAAAAAAAAAGTTCCTTACAAAATCCCCCCAAACTGCACACAATGGATATTTCTTCCCATGGGCAGCCTACTCTGTGACTTTCAGCTCATTTGGTGACCAACTTTTGTTGAATCAACCAAATCCCCCCAAACTGAACACAATGGATATTTCTTCCCATGGGCAGCCTATTCTGTGACTTTCAGCTCAATTGGTTGATCAAAAAAAAAGGTTTGTCACCAAATTCCCCCAAATTGCACACAATGGATGTTTCTTCCCATGGGCAGCCTATTCTGTGACTTTCAGCAAATTCGGTTTATCTTGGTCACCACAAAATTTTGTCACCGATTCCCCCGAAACTGCTAGTAATGGATATTTCTTCCCATGGGCAGCCTATTCTGTGACTTTCAGCTCAATTGGTTGATCAAAAAAAAAGTTCCTCACCAAATCCCCACAAACTGCACACAATGGATATTTCTTCCACTGGGCAGCCTATTCTGTGACTTTCAGCTCAATTGGTGACCAACTTTTGTTGTAATCAACCAAATCCCCCCACACTGCACACAATGGATATTTCTTCCTATGGGCAGCCTATTCTGTGACTTTCAGCTCAATTGGTTGATCAAAAAAAAAGTTCCTCACAAAATTCCCCCAAACTGCACACAATGGATATTTCTTCCACTGGGCAGCCTATTCTGTGACTTTCAGCTCATTTGGTGACCAACTTTTGTTGAATCAACCAAATCCCCCCAAACTGAACACAATGGATATTTATTCCCATGGGCAGCCTATTCTGTGACTTTCAGCTCAATTGGTTGATCAAAAAAAAAGGTTTGTCACCAAATTCCCCCAAATTGCACACAATGGATGTTTCTTCCCATGGGCAGCCTATTCTGTGACTTTCAGCAAATTCGGTTTATCTTGGTCACCACAAAATTTTGTCACCGATTCCCCCGAAACTGCTAGTAATGGATATTTCTTCCCACGGGCAGCGTATTCTGTGACTTTAAGCTCATTTGGTGACCAACTTTTGTTGAATCTACCAAATCCCCCCAAACTGAACAAAATGGATATTTCTTCCCATGGGCAGCGTATTCTGTGACTTTCAGCTCAATTGGTTGATCAAAAAAAAAGTTCCTTACAAAATCCCCCCAAACTGCACACAATGGATATTTCTTCCCATGGGCAGCCTACTCTGTGACTTTCAGCTCATTTGGTGACCAACTTTTGTTGAATCAACCAAATCCCCCCAAACTGAACACAATGGATATTTCTTCCCATGGGCAGCCTATTCTGTGACTTTCAGCTCAATTGGTTGATCAAAAAAAAAGGTTTGTCACCAAATTCCCCCAAATTGCACACAATGGATGTTTCTTCCCATGGGCAGCCTATTCTGTGACTTTCAGCAAATTCGGTTTATCTTGGTCACCACAAAATTTTGTCACCGATTCCCCCGAAACTGCTAGTAATGGATATTTCTTCCCATGGGCAGCCTATTCTGTGACTTTCAGCTCATTTGGTGACCAACTTTTGTTGAATCTACCAAATCCCCCCCAAACTGAACAAAATGGATGTTTCTTCCCATGGGCAGCCTATTCTGTGACTTTCAGCTCAATTGGTTGATCAAAAAAAAAGTTCCTTACAAAATCCCCCCAAACTGCACACAATGGATATTTCTTCCCATGGGCAGCCTACTCTGTGACTTTCAGCTCATTTGGTGACCAACTTTTGTTGAATCAACCAAATCCCCCCAAACTGAACACAATGGATATTTCTTCCCATGGGCAGCCTATTCTGTGACTTTCAGCTCAATTGGTTGATCAAAAAAAAAGGTTTGTCACCAAATTCCCCCAAATTGCACACAATGGATGTTTCTTCCCATGGGCAGCCTATTCTGTGACTTTCAGCAAATTCGGTTTATCTTGGTCACCACAAAATTTTGTCACCGATTCCCCCGAAACTGCTAGTAATGGATATTTCTTCCCATGGGCAGCGTATTCTGTGACTTTCAGCTCATTTGGTGACCAACTTTTGTTGAATCTACCAAATCCCCCCCAAACTGAACAAAATGGATATTTCTTCCCATGGGCAGCCTATTCTGTGACTTTCAGCTCAATTGCTGGATCAAAAAAAAAGTTCCTCACCAAACCCCCACAAACTGCACACAATGGATATTTCTTCCCATGGGCAGCCTATTCTGTGACTTTCAGCTCAATTGGTTGATCAAAAAAACAGTTTCTCACCAAATCCCCCGAAACTGCTAGTAATGGATATTTCTTCCCATGGGCAGCCTATTCTGTGACTTTCAGCTCAATTGGTTGATCAAAAAAAAGTTCCTCACAAAATCCCCCCAAACTGCACACAATAGATATTTCTTCTCATGGGTAGCCTATTCTGTGACTTTCAGCTCAATTGGTTGATCAAAAAAAAAGTTCCTCACCAAATCCCCACAAACTGCACACAATGGATATTTCTTCCCATGGGCAGCCTATTCTGTGACTTTAAGCTCATTTGGTGACCAAATTTTGTTGAATCAACCAAATCCCTCCACACTGCACACAATGGATATTTCTTCCACTGGGCAGCCTATTCTGTGACTTTCAGCTCAATTGGTGACCAACTTTTGTTGTAATCAACCAAATCCCCCCACACTGCACACAATGGATATTTCTTCCTATGGGCAGCCTATTCTGTGACTTTCAGCTCAATTGGTTGATCAAAAAAAAAGTTCCTCACAAAATTCCCCCAAACTGCACACAATGGATATTTCTTCCACTGGGCAGCCTATTCTGTGACTTTCAGCTCAATTGGTTGACTTTCAGCTCATTTGGTGACCAACTTTTGTTGAATCAACCAAATCCCCCCAAACTGAACACAATGGATATTTATTCCCATGGGCAGCCTATTCTGTGACTTTCAGCTCAATTGGTTGATCAAAAAAAAAGGTTTGTCACCAAATTCCCCCAAATTGCACACAATGGATGTTTCTTCCCATGGGCAGCCTATTCTGTGACTTTCAGCAAATTCGGTTTATCTTGGTCACCACAAAATTTTGTCACCGATTCCCCCGAAACTGCTAGTAATGGATATTTCTTCCCATGGGCAGCGTATTCTGTGACTTTCAGCTCATTTGGTGACCAAATTTTGTTGAATCTACCAAATCCCCCCAAACTGAACAAAATGGATATTTCTTCCCATGGGCAGCCTATTCTGTGACTTTCAGCTCAATTGGTTGATCAAAAAAAAAGGTTTGTCACCAAATTCCCCCAAATTGCACACAATGGATGTTTCTTCCCATGGGCAGCCTATTCTGTGACTTTCAGCAAATTCGGTTTATCTTGGTCACCACAAAATTTTGTCACCGATTCCCCCGAAACTGCTAGTAATGGATATTTCTTCCCATGGGCAGCCTATTCTGTGACTTTCAGCTCAATTGGTTGATCAAAAAAAAGTTCCTCACAAAATCCCCCCAAACTGCACACAATAGATATTTCTTCTCATGGGTAGCCTATTCTGTGACTTTCAGCTCAATTGGTTGATCAAAAAAAAAGTTCCTCACCAAATCCCCACAAACTGCACACAATGGATATTTCTTCCCATGGGCAGCCTATTCTGTGACTTTAAGCTCATTTGGTGACCAAATTTTGTTGAATCAACCAAATCCCTCCACACTGCACACAATGAATATTTCTTCCACTGGGCAGCCTATTCTGTGACTTTCAGCTCAATTGGTGACCAACTTTTGTTGTAATCAACCAAATCCCCCCACACTGCACACAATGGATATTTCTTCCTATGGGCAGCCTATTCTGTGACTTTCAGCTCAATTGGTTGATCAAAAAAAAAGTTCCTCACAAAATTCCCCCAAACTGCACACAATGGATATTTCTTCCACTGGGCAGCCTATTCTGTGACTTTCAGCTCATTTGGTGACCAACTTTTGTTGAATCAACCAAATCCCCCCAAACTGAACACAATGGATATTTCTTCCACTGGGCAGCCTATTCTGTGACTTTCAGCTCAATTGGTGACCAACTTTTGTTGTAATCAACCAAATCCCCCCACACTGCACACAATGGATATTTCTTCCTATGGGCAGCCTATTCTGTGACTTTCAGCTCAATTGGTTGATCAAAAAAAAAGTTCCTCACAAAATTCCCCCAAACTGCACACAATGGATATTTCTTCCACTGGGCAGCCTATTCTGTGACTTTCAGCTCATTTGGTGACCAACTTTTGTTGAATCAACCAAATCCCCCCAAACTGAACACAATGGATATTTATTCCCATGGGCAGCCTATT
Source organism: Aquarana catesbeiana (assembly GCF_042186555.1). Taxonomy (NCBI): domain Eukaryota; kingdom Metazoa; phylum Chordata; class Amphibia; order Anura; family Ranidae; genus Aquarana; species Aquarana catesbeiana. The sequence continues at coordinate 145,642,329 of NC_133336.1, read as the reverse complement.
CTGTGACTTTCAGCTCAATTGGTTGATCAAAAAAAAAGGTTTGTCACCAAATTCCCCCAAATTGCACACAATGGATGTTTCTTCCCATGGGCAGCCTATTCTGTGACTTTCAGCAAATTCGGTTTATCTTGGTCACCACAAAATTTTGTCACCGATTCCCCCGAAACTGCTAGTAATGGATATTTCTTCCCATGGGCAGCCTATTCTGTGACTTTCAGCTCATTTGGTGACTAACTTTTGTTGAATCAACCAAATCCCTCCACACTGCACACAATGGATATTTCTTCCACTGGGCAGCCTATTCTGTGACTTTCAGCTCAATTGGTGACCAACTTTTGTTGTAATCAACCAAATCCCCCCACACTGCACACAATGGATATTTCTTCCTATGGGCAGCCTATTCTGTGACTTTCAGCTCAATTGGTTGATCAAAAAAAAAGTTCCTCACAAAATTCCCCCAAACTGCACACAATGGATATTTCTTCCACTGGGCAGCCTATTCTGTGACTTTCAGCTCATTTGGTGACCAACTTTTGTTGAATCAACCAAATCCCCCCAAACTGAACACAATGGATATTTATTCCCATGGGCAGCCTATTCTGTGACTTTCAGCTCAATTGGTTGATCAAAAAAAAAGGTTTGTCACCAAATTCCCCCAAATTGCACACAATGGATGTTTCTTCCCATGGGCAGCCTATTCTGTGACTTTCAGCAAATTCGGTTTATCTTGGTCACCACAAAATTTTGTCACCGATTCCCCCGAAACTGCTAGTAATGGATATTTCTTCCCATGGGCAGCGTATTCTGTGACTTTCAGCTCAATTGGTTGATCAAAAAAAAAGTTCCTTACAAAATCCCCCCAAACTGCACACAATGGATATTTCTTCCCATGGGCAGCCTACTCTGTGACTTTCAGCTCATTTGGTGACTAACTTTTGTTGAATCAACCAAATCCCTCCACACTGCACACAATGGATATTTCTTCCACTGGGCAGCCTATTCTGTGACTTTCAGCTCAATTGGTGACCAACTTTTGTTGTAATCAACCAAATCCCCCCACACTGCACACAATGGATATTTCTTCCTATGGGCAGCCTATTCTGTGACTTTCAGCTCAATTGGTTGATCAAAAAAAAAGTTCCTCACAAAATTCCCCCAAACTGCACACAATGGATGTTTCTTCCCATGGGCAGCCTATTCTGTGACTTTCAGCAAATTCGGTTTATCTTGGTCACCACAAAATTTTGTCACCGATTCCTCCGAAACTGCTAGTAATGGATATTTCTTCCCATGGGCAGCGTATTCTGTGACTTTCAGCTCAATTGGTTGATCAAAAAAAAAGTTCCTCACCAAATCCCCACAAACTGCACACAATTGATATTTCTTCCCATGGGCAGCCTATTCTGTGACTTTCAGCAAATTCGGTTTATCTTGGTCACCACAAAATTTTGTCACCGATTCCCCCGAAACTGCTAGTAATGGATATTTCTTCCCATGGGCAGCCTATTCTGTGACTTTCAGCTCATTTGGTGACCAACTTTTGTTGAATCTACCAAATCCCCCCCAAACTGAACAAAATGGATGTTTCTTCCCATGGGCAGCCTATTCTGTGACTTTCAGCTCAATTGGTTGATCAAAAAAAAAGTTCCTTACAAAATCCCCCCAAACTGCACACAATGGATATTTCTTCCCATGGGCAGCCTACTCTGTGACTTTCAGCTCATTTGGTGACCAACTTTTGTTGAATCAACCAAATCCCCCCAAACTGAACACAATGGATATTTCTTCCCATGGGCAGCCTATTCTGTGACTTTCAGCTCAATTGGTTGATCAAAAAAAAAGGTTTGTCACCAAATTCCCCCAAATTGCACACAATGGATGTTTCTTCCCATGGGCAGCCTATTCTGTGACTTTCAGCAAATTCGGTTTATCTTGGTCACCACAAAATTTTGTCACCGATTCCCCCGAAACTGCTAGTAATGGATATTTCTTCCCATGGGCAGCGTATTCTGTGACTTTCAGCTCATTTGGTGACCAACTTTTGTTGAATCTACCAAATCCCCCCCAAACTGAACAAAATGGATATTTCTTCCCATGGGCAGCCTATTCTGTGACTTTCAGCTCAATTACTGGATCAAAAAAAAAGTTCCTCACCAAACCCCCACAAACTGCACACAATGGATATTTCTTCCCATGGGCAGCCTATTCTGTGACTTTCAGCTCAATTGGTTGATCAAAAAAACAGTTTCTCACCAAATCCCCCGAAACTGCTAGTAATGGATATTTCTTCCCATGGGCAGCCTATTCTGTGACTTTCAGCTCAATTGGTTGATCAAAAAAAAGTTCCTCACAAAATCCCCCCAAACTGCACACAATAGATATTTCTTCTCATGGGTAGCCTATTCTGTGACTTTCAGCTCAATTGGTTGATCAAAAAAAAAGTTCCTCACCAAATCCCCACAAACTGCACACAATGGATATTTCTTCCCATGGGCAGCCTATTCTGTGACTTTAAGCTCATTTGGTGACCAAATTTTGTTGAATCAACCAAATCCCTCCACACTGCACACAATGGATATTTCTTCCACTGGGCAGCCTATTCTGTGACTTTCAGCTCAATTGGTGACCAACTTTTGTTGTAATCAACCAAATCCCCCCACACTGCACACAATGGATATTTCTTCCTATGGGCAGCCTATTCTGTGACTTTCAGCTCAATTGGTTGATCAAAAAAAAAGTTCCTCACAAAATTCCCCCAAACTGCACACAATGGATATTTCTTCCACTGGGCAGCCTATTCTGTGACTTTCAGCTCATTTGGTGACCAACTTTTGTTGAATCAACCAAATCCCCCCAAACTGAACACAATGGATATTTATTCCCATGGGCAGCCTATTCTGTGACTTTCAGCTCAATTGGTTGATCAAAAAAAAAGGTTTGTCACCAAATTCCCCCAAATTGCACACAATGGATGTTTCTTCCCATGGGCAGCCTATTCTGTGACTTTCAGCAAATTCGGTTTATCTTGGTCACCACAAAATTTTGTCACCGATTCCCCCGAAACTGCTAGTAATGGATATTTCTTCCCATGGGCAGCGTATTCTGTGACTTTCAGCTCATTTGGTGACCAAATTTTGTTGAATCTACCAAATCCCCCCAAACTGAACAAAATGGATATTTCTTCCCATGGGCAGCCTATTCTGTGACTTTCAGCTCAATTGGTTGATCAAAAAAAAAGGTTTGTCACCAAATTCCCCCAAATTGCACACAATGGATGTTTCTTCCCATGGGCAGCCTATTCTGTGACTTTCAGCAAATTCGGTTTATCTTGGTCACCACAAAATTTTGTCACCGATTCCCCCGAAACTGCTAGTAATGGATATTTCTTCCCATGGGCAGCCTATTCTGTGACTTTCAGCTCAATTGGTTGATCAAAAAAAAGTTCCTCACAAAATCCCCCCAAACTGCACACAATAGATATTTCTTCTCATGGGTAGCCTATTCTGTGACTTTCAGCTCAATTGGTTGATCAAAAAAAAAGTTCCTCACCAAATCCCCACAAACTGCACACAATGGATATTTCTTCCCATGGGCAGCCTATTCTGTGACTTTAAGCTCATTTGGTGACCAAATTTTGTTGAATCAACCAAATCCCTCCACACTGCACACAATGAATATTTCTTCCACTGGGCAGCCTATTCTGTGACTTTCAGCTCAATTGGTGACCAACTTTTGTTGTAATCAACCAAATCCCCCCACACTGCACACAATGGATATTTCTTCCTATGGGCAGCCTATTCTGTGACTTTCAGCTCAATTGGTTGATCAAAAAAAAAGTTCCTCACAAAATTCCCCCAAACTGCACACAATGGATATTTCTTCCACTGGGCAGCCTATTCTGTGACTTTCAGCTCATTTGGTGACCAACTTTTGTTGAATCAACCAAATCCCCCCAAACTGAACACAATGGATATTTATTCCCATGGGCAGCCTATTCTGTGACTTTCAGCTCAATTGGTTGATCAAAAAAAAAGGTTTGTCACCAAATTCCCCCAAATTGCACACAATGGATGTTTCTTCCCATGGGCAGCCTATTCTGTGACTTTCAGCTCAATTGGTTGATCAAAAAAAAAGTTCCTTACAAAATCCCCCCAAACTGCACACAATGGATATTTCTTCCCATGGGCAGCCTACTCTGTGACTTTCAGCTCATTTGGTGACCAACTTTTGTTGAATCAACCAAATCCCCCCAAACTGAACACAATGGATATTTCTTCCCATGGGCAGCCTATTCTGTGACTTTCAGCTCAATTGGTTGATCAAAAAAAAAGGTTTGTCACCAAATTCCCCCAAATTGCACACAATGGATGTTTCTTCCCATGGGCAGCCTATTCTGTGACTTTCAGCAAATTCGGTTTATCTTGGTCACCACAAAATTTTGTCACCGATTCCCCCGAAACTGCTAGTAATGGATATTTCTTCCCATGGGCAGCGTATTCTGTGACTTTCAGCTCATTTGGTGACCAACTTTTGTTGAATCTACCAAATCCCCCCCAAACTGAACAAAATGGATATTTCTTCCCATGGGCAGCCTATTCTGTGACTTTCAGCTCAATTGCTGGATCAAAAAAAAAGTTCCTCACCAAACCCCCACAAACTGCACACAATGGATATTTCTTCCCATGGGCAGCCTATTCTGTGACTTTCAGCTCAATTGGTTGATCAAAAAAACAGTTTCTCACCAAATCCCCCGAAACTGCTAGTAATGGATATTTCTTCCCATGGGCAGCCTATTCTGTGACTTTCAGCTCAATTGGTTGATCAAAAAAAAGTTCCTCACAAAATCCCCCCAAACTGCACACAATAGATATTTCTTCTCATGGGTAGCCTATTCTGTGACTTTCAGCTCAATTGGTTGATCAAAAAAAAAGTTCCTCACCAAATCCCCACAAACTGCACACAATGGATATTTCTTCCCATGGGCAGCCTATTCTGTGACTTTAAGCTCATTTGGTGACCAAATTTTGTTGAATCAACCAAATCCCTCCACACTGCACACAATGAATATTTCTTCCACTGGGCAGCCTATTCTGTGACTTTCAGCTCAATTGGTGACCAACTTTTGTTGTAATCAACCAAATCCCCCCACACTGCACACAATGGATATTTCTTCCTATGGGCAGCCTATTCTGTGACTTTCAGCTCAATTGGTTGATCAAAAAAAAAGTTCCTCACAAAATTCCCCCAAACTGCACACAATGGATATGTCTTCCACTGGGCAGCCTATTCTGTGACTTTCAGCTCATTTGGTGACCAACTTTTGTTGAATCAACCAAATCCCCCCAAACTGAACACAATGGATATTTCTTCCACTGGGCAGCCTATTCTGTGACTTTCAGCTCAATTGGTGACCAACTTTTGTTGTAATCAACCAAATCCCCCCACACTGCACACAATGGATATTTCTTCCTATGGGCAGCCTATTCTGTGACTTTCAGCTCAATTGGTTGATCAAAAAAAAAGTTCCTCACAAAATTCCCCCAAACTGCACACAATGGATATTTCTTCCACTGGGCAGCCTATTCTGTGACTTTCAGCTCATTTGGTGACCAACTTTTGTTGAATCAACCAAATCCCCCCAAACTGAACACAATGGATATTTATTCCCATGGGCAGCCTATTCTGTGACTTTCAGCTCAATTGGTTGATCAAAAAAAAAGGTTTGTCACCAAATTCCCCCAAATTGCACACTATGGATGTTTCTTCCCATGGGCAGCCTATTCTGTGACTTTCAGCAAATTCGGTTTATCTTGGTCACCACAAAATTTTGTCACCGATTCCCCCGAAACTGCTAGTAATGGATATTTCTTCCCATGGGCAGCCTATTCTGTGACTTTCAGCTCATTTGGTGACTAACTTTTGTTGAATCAACCAAATCCCTCCACACTGCACACAATGGATATTTCTTCCACTGGGCAGCCTATTCTGTGACTTTCAGCTCAATTGGTGACCAACTTTTGTTGTAATCAACCAAATCCCCCCACACTGCACACAATGGATATTTCTTCCTATGGGCAGCCTATTCTGTGACTTTCAGCTCAATTGGTTGATCAAAAAAAAAGTTCCTCACAAAATTCCCCCAAACTGCACACAATGGATATTTCTTCCACTGGGCAGCCTATTCTGTGACTTTCAGCTCATTTGGTGACCAACTTTTGTTGAATCAACCAAATCCCCCCAAACTGAACACAATGGATATTTATTCCCATGGGCAGCCTATTCTGTGACTTTCAGCTCAATTGGTTGATCAAAAAAAAAGGTTTGTCACCAAATTCCCCCAAATTGCACACAATGGATGTTTCTTCCCATGGGCAGCCTATTCTGTGACTTTCAGCAAATTCGGTTTATCTTGGTCACCACAAAATTTTGTCACCGATTCCCCCGAAACTGCTAGTAATGGATATTTCTTCCCATGGGCAGCGTATTCTGTGACTTTCAGCTCAATTGGTTGATCAAAAAAAAAGTTCCTTACAAAATCCCCCCAAACTGCACACAATGGATATTTCTTCCCATGGGCAGCCTACTCTGTGACTTTCAGCTCATTTGGTGACTAACTTTTGTTGAATCAACCAAATCCCTCCACACTGCACACAATGGATATTTCTTCCACTGGGCAGCCTATTCTGTGACTTTCAGCTCAATTGGTGACCAACTTTTGTTGTAATCAACCAAATCCCCCCACACTGCACACAATGGATATTTCTTCCTATGGGCAGCCTATTCTGTGACTTTCAGCTCAATTGGTTGATCAAAAAAAAAGTTCCTCACAAAATTCCCCCAAACTGCACACAATGGATATTTCTTCCACTGGGCAGCCTATTCTGTGACTTTCAGCTCATTTGGTGACCAACTTTTGTTGAATCAACCAAATCCCCCCAAACTGAACACAATGGATATTTATTCCCATGGGCAGCCTATTCTGTGACTTTCAGCTCAATTGGTTGATCAAAAAAAAGGTTTGTCACCAAATTCCCCCAAATTGCACACAATGGATGTTTCTTCCCATGGGCAGCCTATTCTGTGACTTTCAGCAAATTCGGTTTATCTTGGTCACCACAAAATTTTGTCACCGATTCCTCCGAAACTGCTAGTAATGGATATTTCTTCCCATGGGCAGCGTATTCTGTGACTTTCAGCTCAATTGGTTGATCAAAAAAAAAGTTCCTCACCAAATCCCCACAAACTGCACACAATTGATATTTCTTCCCATGGGCAGCCTATTCTGTGACTTTCAGCAAATTCGGTTTATCTTGGTCACCACAAAATTTTGTCACCGATTCCCCCGAAACTGCTAGTAATGGATATTTCTTCCCATGGGCAGCCTATTCTGTGACTTTCAGCTCATTTGGTGACCAACTTTTGTTGAATCTACCAAATCCCCCCCAAACTGAACAAAATGGATGTTTCTTCCCATGGGCAGCCTATTCTGTGACTTTCAGCTCAATTGGTTGATCAAAAAAAAAGTTCCTTACAAAATCCCCCCAAACTGCACACAATGGATATTTCTTCCCATGGGCAGCCTACTCTGTGACTTTCAGCTCATTTGGTGACCAACTTTTGTTGAATCAACCAAATCCCCCCAAACTGAACACAATGGATATTTCTTCCCATGGGCAGCCTATTCTGTGACTTTCAGCTCAATTGGTTGATCAAAAAAAAAGGTTTGTCACCAAATTCCCCCAAATTGCACACAATGGATGTTTCTTCCCATGGGCAGCCTATTCTGTGACTTTCAGCAAATTCGGTTTATCTTGGTCACCACAAAATTTTGTCACCGATTCCCCCGAAACTGCTAGTAATGGATATTTCTTCCCATGGGCAGCGTATTCTGTGACTTTCAGCTCATTTGGTGACCAACTTTTGTTGAATCTACCAAATCCCTCCCAAACTGAACAAAATGGATATTTCTTCCCATGGGCAGCCTATTCTGTGACTTTCAGCTCAATTGCTGGATCAAAAAAAAAGTTCCTCACCAAACCCCCACAAACTGCACACAATGGATATTTCTTCCCATGGGCAGCCTATTCTGTGACTTTCAGCTTAATTGGTTGATCAAAAAAACAGTTTCTCACCAAATCCCCCGAAACTGCTAGTAATGGATATTTCTTCCCATGGGCAGCCTATTCTGTGACTTTCAGCTCAATTGGTTGATCAAAAAAAAGTTCCTCACAAAATCCCCCCAAACTGCACACAATAGATATTTCTTCTCATGGGTAGCCTATTCTGTGACTTTCAGCTCAATTGGTTGATCAAAAAAAAAGTTCCTCACCAAATCCCCACAAACTGCACACAATGGATATTTCTTCCCATGGGCAGCCTATTCTGTGACTTTAAGCTCAATTGGTGACCAACTTTTGTTGTAATCAACCAAATCCCCCCACACTGCACACAATGGATATTTCTTCCTATGGGCAGCCTATTCTGTGACTTTCAGCTCAATTGGTTGATCAAAAAAAAAGTTCCTCACAAAATTCCCCCAAACTGCACACAATGGATATTTCTTCCCATGGGCAGCCTACTTTGTGACTTTCAGCTCATTTGGTGACCAACTTTTGTTGAATCAACCAAATCCCCCCAAACTGAACACAATGGATATTTATTCCCATGGGCAGCCTATTCTGTGACTTTCAGCTCAATTGGTTGATCAAAAAAAAAGGTTTGTCACCAAATTCCCCCAAATTGCACACAATGGATGTTTCTTCCCATGGGCAGCCTATTCTGTGACTTTCAGCAAATTCGGTTTATCTTGGTCACCACAAAATTTTGTCACCGATTCCCCCGAAACTGCTAGTAATGGATATTTCTTCCCATGGGCAGCGTATTCTGTGACTTTCAAGCTCAATTGGTTGATCAAAAAAAAAGTTCCTTACAAAATCCCCCCAAACTGCACACAATGGATATTTCTTCCCATGGGCAGCCTACTCTGTGACTTTCAGCTCATTTGGTGACTAACTTTTGTTGAATCAACCAAATCCCTCCACACTGCACACAATGGATATTTCTTCCACTGGGCAGCCTATTCTGTGACTTTCAGCTCAATTGGTGACCAACTTTTGTTGTAATCAACCAAATCCCCCCACACTGCACACAATGGATATTTCTTCCTATGGGCAGCCTATTCTGTGACTTTCAGCTCAATTGGTTGATCAAAAAAAAAGTTCCTCACAAAATTCCCCCAAACTGCACACAATGGATATTTCTTCCACTGGGCAGCCTATTCTGTGACTTTCAGCTCATTTGGTGACCAACTTTTGTTGAATCAACCAAATCCCCCCAAACTGAACACAATGGATATTTCTTCCACTGGGCAGCCTATTCTGTGACTTTCAGCTCAATTGGTGACCAACTTTTGTTGTAATCAACCAAATCCCCCCACACTGCACACAATGGATATTTCTTCCTATGGGCAGCCTATTCTGTGACTTTCAGCTCAATTGGTTGATCAAAAAAAAAGTTCCTCACAAAATTCCCCCAAACTGCACACAATGGATATTTCTTCCACTGGGCAGCCTATTCTGTGACTTTCAGCTCATTTGGTGACCAACTTTTGTTGAATCAACCAAATCCCCCCAAACTGAACACAATGGATATTTATTCCCATGGGCAGCCTATTCTGTGACTTTCAGCTCAATTGGTTGATCAAAAAAAAAGGTTTGTCACCAAATTCCCCCAAATTGCACACAATGGATGTTTCTTCCCATGGGCAGCCTATTCTGTGACTTTCAGCAAATTCGGTTTATCTTGGTCACCACAAAATTTTGTCACCGATTCCCCCGAAACTGCTAGTAATGGATATTTCTTCCCATGGGCAGCGTATTCTGTGACTTTCAGCTCATTTGGTGACCAAATTTTGTTGAATCTACCAAATCCCCCCAAACTGAACAAAATGGATATTTCTTCCCATGGGCAGCCTATTCTGTGACTTTCAGCTCAATTGGTTGATCAAAAAAAAAGGTTTGTCACCAAATTCCCCCAAATTGCACACAATGGATGTTTCTTCCCATGGGCAGCCTATTCTGTGACTTTCAGCAAATTCGGTTTATCTTGGTCACCACAAAATTTTGTCACCGATTCCCCCGAAACTGCTAGTAATGGATATTTCTTCCCATGGGCAGCCTATTCTGTGACTTTCAGCTCAATTGGTTGATCAAAAAAAAGTTCCTCACAAAATCCCCCCAAACTGCACACAATAGATATTTCTTCTCATGGGTAGCCTATTCTGTGACTTTCAGCTCAATTGGTTGATCAAAAAAAAAGTTCCTCACCAAATCCCCACAAACTGCACACAATGGATATTTCTTCCACTGGGCAGCCTATTCTGTGACTTTCAGCTCATTTGGTGACCAACTTTTGTTGAATCAACCAAATCCCTCCACACTGCACACAATGAATATTTCTTCCACTGGGCAGCCTATTCTGTGACTTTCAGCTCAATTGGTGACCAACTTTTGTTGTAATCAACCAAATCCCCCCACACTGCACACAATGGATATTTCTTCCTATGGGCAGCCTATTCTGTGACTTTCAGCTCAATTGGTTGATCAAAAAAAAAGTTCCTCACAAAATTCCCCCAAACTGCACACAATGGATATTTCTTCCACTGGGCAGCCTATTCTGTGACTTTCAGCTCATTTGGTGACCAACTTTTGTTGAATCAACCAAATCCCCCCAAACTGAACACAATGGATATTTATTCCCATGGGCAGCCTATTCTGTGACTTTCAGCTCAAATGGTTGATCAAAAAAAAAGGTTTGTCACCAAATTCCCCCAAATTGCACACAATGGATGTTTCTTCCCATGGGCAGCCTATTCTGTGACTTTCAGCAAATTCGGTTTATCTTGGTCACCACAAAATTTTGTCACCGATTCCCCCGAAACTGCTAGTAATGGATATTTCTTCCCATGGGCAGCGTATTCTGTGACTTTCAGCTCAATTGGTTGATCAAAAAAAAAGTTCCTTACAAAATCCCCCCAAACTGCACACAATGGATATTTCTTCCCATGGGCAGCCTACTCTGTGACTTTCAGCTCATTTGGTGACTAACTTTTGTTGAATCAACCAAATCCCTCCACACTGCACACAATGGATATTTCTTCCACTGGGCAGCCTATTCTGTGACTTTCAGCTCAATTGGTGACCAACTTTTGTTGTAATCAACCAAATCCCCCCACACTGCACACAATGGATATTTCTTCCTATGGGCAGCCTATTCTGTGACTTTCAGCTCAATTGGTTGATCAAAAAAAAAGTTCCTCACAAAATTCCCCCAAACTGCACACAATGGATATTTCTTCCACTGGGCAGCCTATTCTGTGACTTTCAGCTCATTTGGTGACCAACTTTTGTTGAATCAACCAAATCCCCCCAAACTGAACACAATGGATATTTCTTCCACTGGGCAGCCTATTCTGTGACTTTCAGCTCAATTGGTGACCAACTTTTGTTGTAATCAACCAAATCCCCCCACACTGCACACAATGGATATTTCTTCCTATGGGCAGCCTATTCTGTGACTTTCAGCTCAATTGGTTGATCAAAAAAAAAGTTCCTCACAAAATTCCCCCAAACTGCACACAATGGATATTTCTTCCACTGGGCAGCCTATTCTGTGACTTTCAGCTCATTTGGTGACCAACTTTTGTTGAATCAACCAAATCCCCCCAAACTGAACACAATGGATATTTATTCCCATGGGCAGCCTATTCTGTGACTTTCAGCTCAATTGGTTGATCAAAAAAAAAGGTTTGTCACCAAATTCCCCCAAATTGCACACAATGGATGTTTCTTCCCATGGGCAGCCTATTCTGTGACTTTCAGCAAATTCGGTTTATCTTGGTCACCACAAAATTTTGTCACCGATTCCCCCGAAACTGCTAGTAATGGATATTTCTTCCCATGGGCAGCGTATTCTGTGACTTTCAGCTCATTTGGTGACCAAATTTTGTTGAATCTACCAAATCCCCCCAAACTGAACAAAATGGATATTTCTTCCCATGGGCAGCCTATTCTGTGACTTTCAGCTCAATTGGTTGATCAAAAAAAAAGGTTTGTCACCAAATTCCCCCAAATTGCACACAATGGATGTTTCTTCCCATGGGCAGCCTATTCTGTGACTTTCAGCAAATTCGGTTTATCTTGGTCACCACAAAATTTTGTCACCGATTCCCCCGAAACTGCTAGTAATGGATATTTCTTCCCATGGGCAGCGTATTCTGTGACTTTCAGCTCATTTGGTGACCAACTTTTGTTGAATCTACCAAATCCCCCCCAAACTGAACAAAATGGATATTTCTTCCCATGGGCAGCCTATTCTGTGACTTTCAGCTCAATTGCTGGATCAAAAAAAAAGTTCCTCACCAAACCCCCACAAACTGCACACAATGGATATTTCTTCCCATGGGCAGCCTATTCTGTGACTTTCAGCTCAATTGGTTGATCAAAAAAACAGTTTCTCACCAAATCCCCCGAAACTGCTAGTAATGGATATTTCTTCCCATGGGCAGCCTATTCTGTGACTTTCAGCTCAATTGGTTGATCAAAAAAAAGTTCCTCACAAAATCCCCCCAAACTGCACACAATAGATATTTCTTCTCATGGGTAGCCTATTCTGTGACTTTCAGCTCAATTGGTTGATCAAAAAAAAAGTTCCTCACCAAATCCCCACAAACTGCACACAATGGATATTTCTTCCCATGGGCAGCCTATTCTGTGACTTTAAGCTCATTTGGTGACCAAATTTTGTTGAATCAACCAAATCCCTCCACACTGCACACAATGGATATTTCTTCCACTGGGCAGCCTATTCTGTGACTTTCAGCTCAATTGGTGACCAACTTTTGTTGTAATCAACCAAATCCCCCCACACTGCACACAATGGATATTTCTTCCTATGGGCAGCCTATTCTGTGACTTTCAGCTCAATTGGTTGATCAAAAAAAAAGTTCCTCACAAAATTCCCCCAAACTGCACACAATGGATATTTCTTCCACTGGGCAGCCTATTCTGTGACTTTCAGCTCATTTGGTGACCAACTTTTGTTGAATCAACCAAATCCCCCCAAACTGAACACAATGGATATTTATTCCCATGGGCAGCCTATTCTGTGACTTTCAGCTCAATTGGTTGATCAAAAAAAAAGGTTTGTCACCAAATTCCCCCAAATTGCACACAATGGATGTTTCTTCCCATGGGCAGCCTATTCTGTGACTTTCAGCAAATTCGGTTTATCTTGGTCACCACAAAATTTTGTCACCGATTCCCCCGAAACTGCTAGTAATGGATATTTCTTCCCATGGGCAGCGTATTCTGTGACTTTCAGCTCATTTGGTGACCAAATTTTGTTGAATCTACCAAATCCCCCCAAACTGAACAAAATGGATATTTCTTCCCATGGGCAGCCTATTCTGTGACTTTCAGCTCAATTGGTTGATCAAAAAAAAAGGTTTGTCACCAAATTCCCCCAAATTGCACACAATGGATGTTTCTTCCCATGGGCAGCCTATTCTGTGACTTTCAGCAAATTCGGTTTATCTTGGTCACCACAAAATTTTGTCACCGATTCCCCCGAAACTGCTAGTAATGGATATTTCTTCCCATGGGCAGCCTATTCTGTGACTTTCAGCTCAATTGGTTGATCAAAAAAAAGTTCCTCACAAAATCCCCCCAAACTGCACACAATAGATATTTCTTCTCATGGGTAGCCTATTCTGTGACTTTCAGCTCAATTGGTTGATCAAAAAAAAAGTTCCTCACCAAATCCCCACAAACTGCACACAATGGATATTTCTTCCCATGGGCAGCCTATTCTGTGACTTTAAGCTCATTTGGTGACCAAATTTTGTTGAATCAACCAAATCCCTCCACACTGCACACAATGAATATTTCTTCCACTGGGCAGCCTATTCTGTGACTTTCAGCTCAATTGGTGACCAACTTTTGTTGTAATCAACCAAATCCCCCCACACTGCACACAATGGATATTTCTTCCTATGGGCAGCCTATTCTGTGACTTTCAGCTCAATTGGTTGATCAAAAAAAAAGTTCCTCACAAAATTCCCCCAAACTGCACACAATGGATATGTCTTCCACTGGGCAGCCTATTCTGTGACTTTCAGCTCATTTGGTGACCAACTTTTGTTGAATCAACCAAATCCCCCCAAACTGAACACAATGGATATTTCTTCCACTGGGCAGCGTATTCTGTGACTTTCAGCTCAATTGGTGACCAACTTTTGTTGTAATCAACCAAATCCCCCCACACTGCACACAATGGATATTTCTTCCTATGGGCAGCCTATTCTGTGACTTTCAGCTCAATTGGTTGATCAAAAAAAAAGTTCCTCACAAAATTCCCCCAAACTGCACACAATGGATATTTCTTCCACTGGGCAGCCTATTCTGTGACTTTCAGCTCATTTGGTGACCAACTTTTGTTGAATCAACCAAATCCCCCCAAACTGAACACAATGGATATTTATTCCCATGGGCAGCCTATTCTGTGACTTTCAGCTCAATTGGTTGATCAAAAAAAAAGGTTTGTCACCAAATTCCCCCAAATTGCACACAATGGATGTTTCTTCCCATGGGCAGCCTATTCTGTGACTTTCAGCAAATTCGGTTTATCTTGGTCACCACAAAATTTTGTCACCGATTCCCCCGAAACTGCTAGTAATGGATATTTCTTCCCATGGGCAGCGTATTCTGTGACTTTCAGCTCATTTGGTGACCAAATTTTGTTGAATCTACCAAATCCCCCCAAACTGAACAAAATGGATATTTCTTCCCATGGGCAGCCTATTCTGTGACTTTCAGCTCAATTGGTTGATCAAAAAAAAAGGTTTGTCACCAAATTCCCCCAAATTGCACACAATGGATGTTTCTTCCCATGGGCAGCCTATTCTGTGACTTTCAGCAAATTCGGTTTATCTTGGTCACCACAAAATTTTGTCACCGATTCCCCCGAAACTGCTAGTAATGGATATTTCTTCCCATGGGCAGCCTATTCTGTGACTTTCAGCTCAATTGGTTGATCAAAAAAAAGTTCCTCACAAAATCCCCCCAAACTGCACACAATAGATATTTCTTCTCATGGGTAGCCTATTCTGTGACTTTCAGCTCAATTGGTTGATCAAAAAAAAAGTTCCTCACCAAATCCCCACAAACTGCACACAATGGATATTTCTTCCACTGGGCAGCCTATTCTGTGACTTTCAGCTCATTTGGTGACCAACTTTTGTTGAATCAACCAAATCCCTCCACACTGCACACAATGAATATTTCTTCCACTGGGCAGCCTATTCTGTGACTTTCAGCTCAATTGGTGACCAACTTTTGTTGTAATCAACCAAATCCCCCCACACTGCACACAATGGATATTTCTTCCTATGGGCAGCCTATTCTGTGACTTTCAGCTCAATTGGTTGATCAAAAAAAAAGTTCCTCACAAAATTCCCCCAAACTGCACACAATGGATATTTCTTCCACTGGGCAGCCTATTCTGTGACTTTCAGCTCATTTGGTGACCAACTTTTGTTGAATCAACCAAATCCCCCCAAACTGAACACAATGGATATTTATTCCCATGGGCAGCCTATTCTGTGACTTTCAGCTCAAATGGTTGATCAAAAAAAAAGGTTTGTCACCAAATTCCCCCAAATTGCACACAATGGATGTTTCTTCCCATGGGCAGCCTATTCTGTGACTTTCAGCAAATTCGGTTTATCTTGGTCACCACAAAATTTTGTCACCGATTCCCCCGAAACTGCTAGTAATGGATATTTCTTCCCATGGGCAGCGTATTCTGTGACTTTCAGCTCATTTGGTGACCAAATTTTGTTGAATCTACCAAATCCCCCCAAACTGAACAAAATGGATATTTCTTCCCATGGGCAGCCTATTCTGTGACTTTCAGCTCAATTGGTTGATCAAAAAAAAAGGTTTGTCACCAAATTCCCCCAAATTGCACACAATGGATGTTTCTTCCCATGGGCAGCCTATTCTGTGACTTTCAGCAAATTCGGTTTATCTTGGTCACCACAAAATTTTGTCACCGATTCCCCCGAAACTGCTAGTAATGGATATTTCTTCCCATGGGCAGCGTATTCTGTGACTTTCAGCTCATTTGGTGACCAACTTTTGTTGAATCTACCAAATCCCCCCCAAACTGAACAAAATGGATATTTCTTCCCATGGGCAGCCTATTCTGTGACTTTCAGCTCAATTGCTGGATCAAAAAAAAAGTTCCTCACCAAACCCCCACAAACTGCACACAATGGATATTTCTTCCCATGGGCAGCCTATTCTGTGACTTTCAGCTCAATTGGTTGATCAAAAAAACAGTTTCTCACCAAATCCCCCGAAACTGCTAGTAATGGATATTTCTTCCCATGGGCAGCCTATTCTGTGACTTTCAGCTCAATTGGTTGATCAAAAAAAAGTTCCTCACAAAATCCCCCCAAACTGCACACAATAGATATTTCTTCTCATGGGTAGCCTATTCTGTGACTTTCAGCTCAATTGGTTGATCAAAAAAAAAGTTCCTCACCAAATCCCCACAAACTGCACACAATGGATATTTCTTCCCATGGGCAGCCTATTCTGTGACTTTAAGCTCATTTGGTGACCAAATTTTGTTGAATCAACCAAATCCCTCCACACTGCACACAATGGATATTTCTTCCACTGGGCAGCCTATTCTGTGACTTTCAGCTCAATTGGTGACCAACTTTTGTTGTAATCAACCAAATCCCCCCACACTGCACACAATGGATATTTCTTCCTATGGGCAGCCTATTCTGTGACTTTCAGCTCAATTGGTTGATCAAAAAAAAAGTTCCTCACAAAATTCCCCCAAACTGCACACAATGGATATTTCTTCCACTGGGCAGCCTATTCTGTGACTTTCAGCTCATTTGGTGACCAACTTTTGTTGAATCAACCAAATCCCCCCAAACTGAACACAATGGATATTTATTCCCATGGGCAGCCTATTCTGTGACTTTCAGCTCAATTGGTTGATCAAAAAAAAAGGTTTGTCACCAAATTCCCCCAAATTGCACACAATGGATGTTTCTTCCCATGGGCAGCCTATTCTGTGACTTTCAGCAAATTCGGTTTATCTTGGTCACCACAAAATTTTGTCACCGATTCCCCCGAAACTGCTAGTAATGGATATTTCTTCCCATGGGCAGCGTATTCTGTGACTTTCAGCTCATTTGGTGACCAAATTTTGTTGAATCTACCAAATCCCCCCAAACTGAACAAAATGGATATTTCTTCCCATGGGCAGCCTATTCTGTGACTTTCAGCTCAATTGGTTGATCAAAAAAAAAGGTTTGTCACCAAATTCCCCCAAATTGCACACAATGGATGTTTCTTCCCATGGGCAGCCTATTCTGTGACTTTCAGCAAATTCGGTTTATCTTGGTCACCACAATAGGGCAGCCTATTCTGTGACTTTCAGCAAATTCGGTTTATCTTGGTCACCACAAAATTTTGTCACCGATTCCCCCGAAACTGCTAGTAATGGATATTTCTTCCCATGGGCAGCCTATTCTGTGACTTTCAGCTCATTTGGTGACTAACTTTTGTTGAATCAACCAAATCCCTCCACACTGCACACAATGGATATTTCTTCCACTGGGCAGCCTATTCTGTGACTTTCAGCTCAATTGGTGACCAACTTTTGTTGTAATCAACCAAATCCCCCCACACTGCACACAATGGATATTTCTTCCTATGGGCAGCCTATTCTGTGACTTTCAGCTCAATTGGTTGATCAAAAAAAAAGTTCCTCACAAAATTCCCCCAAACTGCACACAATGGATATTTCTTCCACTGGGCAGCCTATTCTGTGACTTTCAGCTCATTTGGTGACCAACTTTTGTTGAATCAACCAAATCCCCCCAAACTGAACACAATGGATATTTATTCCCATGGGCAGCCTATTCTGTGACTTTCAGCTCAATTGGTTGATCAAAAAAAAAGGTTTGTCACCAAATTCCCCCAAATTGCACACAATGGATGTTTCTTCCCATGGGCAGCCTATTCTGTGACTTTCAGCAAATTCGGTTTATCTTGGTCACCACAAAATTTTGTCACCGATTCCCCCGAAACTGCTAGTAATGGATATTTCTTCCCATGGGCAGCGTATTCTGTGACTTTCAGCTCATTTGGTGACCAACTTTTGTTGAATCTACCAAATCCCTCCCAAACTGAACAAAATGGATATTTCTTCCCATGGGCAGCCTATTCTGTGACTTTCAGCTCAATTGCTGGATCAAAAAAAAAGTTCCTCACCAAACCCCCACAAACTGCACACAATAGATATTTCTTCTCATGGGTAGCCTATTCTGTGACTTTCAGCTCAATTGGTTGATCAAAAAAAAAGTTCCTCACCAAATCCCCACAAACTGCACACAATGGATATTTCTTCCCATGGGCAGCCTATTCTGTGACTTTAAGCTCATTTGGTGACCAAATTTTGTTGAATCAACCAAATCCCTCCACACTGCACACAATGGATATTTCTTCCACTGGGCAGCCTATTCTGTGACTTTACAACAAAAGTTGGTCACCAATTGAGCTGAATCAACCAAATCCCCCCACACTGCACACAATGGATATTTCTTCCTATGGGCAGCCTATTCTGTGACTTTCAGCTCAATTGGTTGATCAAAAAAAAAGTTCCTCACAAAATTCCCCCAAACTGCACACAATGGATATTTCTTCCACTGGGCAGCCTATTCTGTGACTTTCAGCTCATTTGGTGACCAACTTTTGTTGAATCAACCAAATCCCCCCAAACTGAACACAATGGATATTTCTTCCACTGGGCAGCCTATTCTGTGACTTTCAGCTCAATTGGTGACCAACTTTTGTTGTAATCAACCAAATCCCCCCACACTGCACACAATGGATATTTCTTCCTATGGGCAGCCTATTCTGTGACTTTCAGCTCAATTGGTTGATCAAAAAAAAAGTTCCTCACAAAATTCCCCCAAACTGCACACAATGGATATTTCTTCCACTGGGCAGCCTATTCTGTGACTTTCAGCTCATTTGGTGACCAACTTTTGTTGAATCAACCAAATCCCCCCAAACTGAACACAATGGATATTTATTCCCATGGGCAGCCTATTCTGTGACTTTCAGCTCAATTGGTTGATCAAAAAAAAAGGTTTGTCACCAAATTCCCCCAAATTGCACACAATGGATGTTTCTTCCCATGGGCAGCCTATTCTGTGACTTTCAGCAAATTCGGTTTATCTTGGTCACCACAAAATTTTGTCACCGATTCCCCCGAAACTGCTAGTAATGGATATTTCTTCCCATGGGCAGCGTATTCTGTGACTTTCAGCTCAATTGGTTGATCAAAAAAAAGTTCCTCACAAAATCCCCCCAAACTGCACACAATAGATATTTCTTCTCATGGGTAGCCTATTCTGTGACTTTCAGCTCAATTGGTTGATCAAAAAAAAAGTTCCTCACCAAATCCCCACAAACTGCACACAATGGATATTTCTTCCCATGGGCAGCCTATTCTGTGACTTTAAGCTCATTTGGTGACCAAATTTTGTTGAATCAACCAAATCCCTCCACACTGCACACAATGAATATTTCTTCCACTGGGCAGCCTATTCTGTGACTTTCAGCTCAATTGGTGACCAACTTTTGTTGTAATCAACCAAATCCCCCCACACTGCACACAATGGATATTTCTTCCTATGGGCAGCCTATTCTGTGACTTTCAGCTCAATTGGTTGATCAAAAAAAAAGTTCCTCACAAAATTCCCCCAAACTGCACACAATGGATATTTCTTCCACTGGGCAGCCTATTCTGTGACTTTCAGCTCATTTGGTGACCAACTTTTGTTGAATCAACCAAATCCCCCCAAACTGAACACAATGGATATTTCTTCCACTGGGCAGCCTATTCTGTGACTTTCAGCTCAATTGGTGACCAACTTTTGTTGTAATCAACCAAATCCCCCCACACTGCACACAATGGATATTTCTTCCTATGGGCAGCCTATTCTGTGACTTTCAGCTCAATTGGTTGATCAAAAAAAAAGTTCCTCACAAAATTCCCCCAAACTGCACACAATGGATATTTCTTCCACTGGGCAGCCTATTCTGTGACTTTCAGCTCATTTGGTGACCAACTTTTGTTGAATCAACCAAATCCCCCCAAACTGAACACAATGGATATTTATTCCCATGGGCAGCCTATTCTGTGACTTTCAGCTCAATTGGTTGATCAAAAAAAAAGGTTTGTCACCAAATTCCCCCAAATTGCACACAATGGATGTTTCTTCCCATGGGCAGCCTATTCTGTGACTTTCAGCAAATTCGGTTTATCTTGGTCACCACAAAATTTTGTCACCGATTCCCCCGAAACTGCTAGTAATGGATATTTCTTCCCATGGGCAGCGTATTCTGTGACTTTCAGCTCAATTGGTTGATCAAAAAAAAAGTTCCTTACAAAATCCCCCCAAACTGCACACAATGGATATTTCTTCCCATGGGCAGCCTACTCTGTGACTTTCAGCTCATTTGGTGACTAACTTTTGTTGAATCAACCAAATCCCTCCACACTGCACACAATGGATATTTCTTCCACTGGGCAGCCTATTCTGTGACTTTCAGCTCAATTGGTGACCAACTTTTGTTGTAATCAACCAAATCCCCCCACACTGCACACAATGGATATTTCTTCCACTGGGCAGCCTATTCTGTGACTTTCAGCTCATTTGGTGACCAACTTTTGTTGAATCAACCAAATCCCCCCAAACTGAACACAATGGATATTTATTCCCATGTGGGCAGCCTATTCTGTGACTTTCAGCTCAATTGGTTGATCAAAAAAAAAAGGTTTGTCACCAAATTCCCCCAAATTGCACACAATGGATGTTTCTTCCCATGGGCAGCCTATTCTGTGACTTTCAGCAAATTCGGTTTATCTTGGTCACCACAAAATTTTGTCACCGATTCCCCCGAAACTGCTAGTAATGGATATTTCTTCCCATGGGCAGCGTATTCTGTGACTTTCAGCTCAATTGGTTGATCAAAAAAAAAGTTCCTCACCAAATCCCCACAAACTGCACACAATGGATATTTCTTCCCATGGGCAGCCTATTCTGTGACTTTAAGCTCATTTGGTGACCAAATTTTGTTGAATCAACCAAATCCCTCCACACTGCACACAATGGATATTTCTTCCACTGGGCAGCCTATTCTGTGACTTTCAGCTCAATTGGTGACCAACTTTTGTTGTAATCAACCAAATCCCCCCACACTGCACACAATGGATATTTCTTCCTATGGGTAGCCTATTCTGTGACTTTCAGCTCAATTGGTTGATCAAAAAAAAAGTTCCTCACAAAATTCCCCCAAACTGCACACAATGGATATTTCTTCCACTGGGCAGCCTATTCTGTGACTTTCAGCTCAATTGGTTGATCAAAAAAAAAGGTTTGTCACCAAATTCCCCCAAATTGCACACAATGGATGTTTCTTCCCATGGGCAGCCTATTCTGTGACTTTCAGCAAATTCGGTTTATCTTGGTCACCACAAAATTTTGTCACCGATTCCCCCGAAACTGCTAGTAATGGATATTTCTTCCCATGGGCAGCGTATTCTGTGACTTTCAGCTCATTTGGTGACCAAATTTTGTTGAATCTACCAAATCCCCCCAAACTGAACAAAATGGATATTTCTTCCCATGGGCAGCCTATTCTGTGACTTTCAGCTCAATTGGTTGATCAAAAAAAAAGGTTTGTCACCAAATTCCCCCAAATTGCACACAATGGATGTTTCTTCCCATGGGCAGCCTATTCTGTGACTTTCAGCAAATTCGGTTTATCTTGGTCACCACAAAATTTTGTCACCGATTCCCCCGAAACTGCTAGTAATGGATATTTCTTCCCATGGGCAGCCTATTCTGTGACTTTCAGCTCAATTGGTTGATCAAAAAAAAGTTCCTCACAAAATCCCCCCAAACTGCACACAATAGATATTTCTTCTCATGGGTAGCCTATTCTGTGACTTTCAGCTCAATTGGTTGATCAAAAAAAAAGTTCCTCACCAAATCCCCACAAACTGCACACAATGGATATTTCTTCCCATGGGCAGCCTATTCTGTGACTTTAAGCTCATTTGGTGACCAAATTTTGTTGAATCAACCAAATCCCTCCACACTGCACACAATGAATATTTCTTCCACTGGGCAGCCTATTCTGTGACTTTCAGCTCAATTGGTGACCAACTTTTGTTGTAATCAACCAAATCCCCCCACACTGCACACAATGGATATTTCTTCCTATGGGCAGCCTATTCTGTGACTTTCAGCTCAATTGGTTGATCAAAAAAAAAGTTCCTCACAAAATTCCCCCAAACTGCACACAATGGATATGTCTTCCACTGGGCAGCCTATTCTGTGACTTTCAGCTCATTTGGTGACCAACTTTTGTTGAATCAACCAAATCCCCCCAAACTGAACACAATGGATATTTCTTCCACTGGGCAGCGTATTCTGTGACTTTCAGCTCAATTGGTGACCAACTTTTGTTGTAATCAACCAAATCCCCCCACACTGCACACAATGGATATTTCTTCCTATGGGCAGCCTATTCTGTGACTTTCAGCTCAATTGGTTGATCAAAAAAAAAGTTCCTCACAAAATTCCCCCAAACTGCACACAATGGATATTTCTTCCACTGGGCAGCCTATTCTGTGACTTTCAGCTCATTTGGTGACCAACTTTTGTTGAATCAACCAAATCCCCCCAAACTGAACACAATGGATATTTATTCCCATGGGCAGCCTATTCTGTGACTTTCAGCTCAATTGGTTGATCAAAAAAAAAGGTTTGTCACCAAATTCCCCCAAATTGCACACAATGGATGTTTCTTCCCATGGGCAGCCTATTCTGTGACTTTCAGCAAATTCGGTTTATCTTGGTCACCACAAAATTTTGTCACCGATTCCCCCGAAACTGCTAGTAATGGATATTTCTTCCCATGGGCAGCGTATTCTGTGACTTTCAGCTCATTTGGTGACCAAATTTTGTTGAATCTACCAAATCCCCCCAAACTGAACAAAATGGATATTTCTTCCCATGGGCAGCCTATTCTGTGACTTTCAGCTCAATTGGTTGATCAAAAAAAAAGGTTTGTCACCAAATTCCCCCAAATTGCACACAATGGATGTTTCTTCCCATGGGCAGCCTATTCTGTGACTTTCAGCAAATTCGGTTTATCTTGGTCACCACAAAATTTTGTCACCGATTCCCCCGAAACTGCTAGTAATGGATATTTCTTCCCATGGGCAGCCTATTCTGTGACTTTCAGCTCAATTGGTTGATCAAAAAAAAGTTCCTCACAAAATCCCCCCAAACTGCACACAATAGATATTTCTTCTCATGGGTAGCCTATTCTGTGACTTTCAGCTCAATTGGTTGATCAAAAAAAAAGTTCCTCACCAAATCCCCACAAACTGCACACAATGGATATTTCTTCCACTGGGCAGCCTATTCTGTGACTTTCAGCTCATTTGGTGACCAACTTTTGTTGAATCAACCAAATCCCTCCACACTGCACACAATGAATATTTCTTCCACTGGGCAGCCTATTCTGTGACTTTCAGCTCAATTGGTGACCAACTTTTGTTGTAATCAACCAAATCCCCCCACACTGCACACAATGGATATTTCTTCCTATGGGCAGCCTATTCTGTGACTTTCAGCTCAATTGGTTGATCAAAAAAAAAGTTCCTCACAAAATTCCCCCAAACTGCACACAATGGATATTTCTTCCACTGGGCAGCCTATTCTGTGACTTTCAGCTCATTTGGTGACCAACTTTTGTTGAATCAACCAAATCCCCCCAAACTGAACACAATGGATATTTATTCCCATGGGCAGCCTATTCTGTGACTTTCAGCTCAAATGGTTGATCAAAAAAAAAGGTTTGTCACCAAATTCCCCCAAATTGCACACAATGGATGTTTCTTCCCATGGGCAGCCTATTCTGTGACTTTCAGCAAATTCGGTTTATCTTGGTCACCACAAAATTTTGTCACCGATTCCCCCGAAACTGCTAGTAATGGATATTTCTTCCCATGGGCAGCGTATTCTGTGACTTTCAGCTCATTTGGTGACCAAATTTTGTTGAATCTACCAAATCCCCCCAAACTGAACAAAATGGATATTTCTTCCCATGGGCAGCCTATTCTGTGACTTTCAGCTCAATTGGTTGATCAAAAAAAAAGGTTTGTCACCAAATTCCCCCAAATTGCACACAATGGATGTTTCTTCCCATGGGCAGCCTATTCTGTGACTTTCAGCAAATTCGGTTTATCTTGGTCACCACAAAATTTTGTCACCGATTCCCCCGAAACTGCTAGTAATGGATATTTCTTCCCATGGGCAGCGTATTCTGTGACTTTCAGCTCATTTGGTGACCAACTTTTGTTGAATCTACCAAATCCCCCCCAAACTGAACAAAATGGATATTTCTTCCCATGGGCAGCCTATTCTGTGACTTTCAGCTCAATTGCTGGATCAAAAAAAAAGTTCCTCACCAAACCCCCACAAACTGCACACAATGGATATTTCTTCCCATGGGCAGCCTATTCTGTGACTTTCAGCTCAATTGGTTGATCAAAAAAACAGTTTCTCACCAAATCCCCCGAAACTGCTAGTAATGGATATTTCTTCCCATGGGCAGCCTATTCTGTGACTTTCAGCTCAATTGGTTGATCAAAAAAAAGTTCCTCACAAAATCCCCCCAAACTGCACACAATAGATATTTCTTCTCATGGGTAGCCTATTCTGTGACTTTCAGCTCAATTGGTTGATCAAAAAAAAAGTTCCTCACCAAATCCCCACAAACTGCACACAATGGATATTTCTTCCCATGGGCAGCCTATTCTGTGACTTTAAGCTCATTTGGTGACCAAATTTTGTTGAATCAACCAAATCCCTCCACACTGCACACAATGGATATTTCTTCCACTGGGCAGCCTATTCTGTGACTTTCAGCTCAATTGGTGACCAACTTTTGTTGTAATCAACCAAATCCCCCCACACTGCACACAATGGATATTTCTTCCTATGGGCAGCCTATTCTGTGACTTTCAGCTCAATTGGTTGATCAAAAAAAAAGTTCCTCACAAAATTCCCCCAAACTGCACACAATGGATATTTCTTCCACTGGGCAGCCTATTCTGTGACTTTCAGCTCATTTGGTGACCAACTTTTGTTGAATCAACCAAATCCCCCCAAACTGAACACAATGGATATTTATTCCCATGGGCAGCCTATTCTGTGACTTTCAGCTCAATTGGTTGATCAAAAAAAAAGGTTTGTCACCAAATTCCCCCAAATTGCACACAATGGATGTTTCTTCCCATGGGCAGCCTATTCTGTGACTTTCAGCAAATTCGGTTTATCTTGGTCACCACAAAATTTTGTCACCGATTCCCCCGAAACTGCTAGTAATGGATATTTCTTCCCATGGGCAGCGTATTCTGTGACTTTCAGCTCATTTGGTGACCAAATTTTGTTGAATCTACCAAATCCCCCCAAACTGAACAAAATGGATATTTCTTCCCATGGGCAGCCTATTCTGTGACTTTCAGCTCAATTGGTTGATCAAAAAAAAAGGTTTGTCACCAAATTCCCCCAAATTGCACACAATGGATGTTTCTTCCCATGGGCAGCCTATTCTGTGACTTTCAGCAAATTCGGTTTATCTTGGTCACCACAATAGGGCAGCCTATTCTGTGACTTTCAGCAAATTCGGTTTATCTTGGTCACCACAAAATTTTGTCACCGATTCCCCCGAAACTGCTAGTAATGGATATTTCTTCCCATGGGCAGCCTATTCTGTGACTTTCAGCTCATTTGGTGACTAACTTTTGTTGAATCAACCAAATCCCTCCACACTGCACACAATGGATATTTCTTCCACTGGGCAGCCTATTCTGTGACTTTCAGCTCAATTGGTGACCAACTTTTGTTGTAATCAACCAAATCCCCCCACACTGCACACAATGGATATTTCTTCCTATGGGCAGCCTATTCTGTGACTTTCAGCTCAATTGGTTGATCAAAAAAAAAGTTCCTCACAAAATTCCCCCAAACTGCACACAATGGATATTTCTTCCACTGGGCAGCCTATTCTGTGACTTTCAGCTCATTTGGTGACCAACTTTTGTTGAATCAACCAAATCCCCCCAAACTGAACACAATGGATATTTATTCCCATGGGCAGCCTATTCTGTGACTTTCAGCTCAATTGGTTGATCAAAAAAAAAGGTTTGTCACCAAATTCCCCCAAATTGCACACAATGGATGTTTCTTCCCATGGGCAGCCTATTCTGTGACTTTCAGCAAATTCGGTTTATCTTGGTCACCACAAAATTTTGTCACCGATTCCCCCGAAACTGCTAGTAATGGATATTTCTTCCCATGGGCAGCGTATTCTGTGACTTTCAGCTCAATTGGTTGATCAAAAAAAAGTTCCTCACAAAATCCCCCCAAACTGCACACAATAGATATTTCTTCTCATGGGTAGCCTATTCTGTGACTTTCAGCTCAATTGGTTGATCAAAAAAAAAGTTCCTCACCAAATCCCCACAAACTGCACACAATGGATATTTCTTCCCATGGGCAGCCTATTCTGTGACTTTAAGCTCATTTGGTGACCAAATTTTGTTGAATCAACCAAATCCCTCCACACTGCACACAATGAATATTTCTTCCACTGGGCAGCCTATTCTGTGACTTTCAGCTCAATTGGTGACCAACTTTTGTTGTAATCAACCAAATCCCCCCACACTGCACACAATGGATATTTCTTCCTATGGGCAGCCTATTCTGTGACTTTCAGCTCAATTGGTTGATCAAAAAAAAAGTTCCTCACAAAATTCCCCCAAACTGCACACAATGGATATTTCTTCCACTGGGCAGCCTATTCTGTGACTTTCAGCTCATTTGGTGACCAACTTTTGTTGAATCAACCAAATCCCCCCAAACTGAACACAATGGATATTTCTTCCACTGGGCAGCCTATTCTGTGACTTTCAGCTCAATTGGTGACCAACTTTTGTTGTAATCAACCAAATCCCCCCACACTGCACACAATGGATATTTCTTCCTATGGGCAGCCTATTCTGTGACTTTCAGCTCAATTGGTTGATCAAAAAAAAAGTTCCTCACAAAATTCCCCCAAACTGCACACAATGGATATTTCTTCCACTGGGCAGCCTATTCTGTGACTTTCAGCTCATTTGGTGACCAACTTTTGTTGAATCAACCAAATCCCCCCAAACTGAACACAATGGATATTTATTCCCATGGGCAGCCTATTCTGTGACTTTCAGCTCAATTGGTTGATCAAAAAAAAAGGTTTGTCACCAAATTCCCCCAAATTGCACACAATGGATGTTTCTTCCCATGGGCAGCCTATTCTGTGACTTTCAGCAAATTCGGTTTATCTTGGTCACCACAAAATTTTGTCACCGATTCCCCCGAAACTGCTAGTAATGGATATTTCTTCCCATGGGCAGCGTATTCTGTGACTTTCAGCTCAATTGGTTGATCAAAAAAAAAGTTCCTTACAAAATCCCCCCAAACTGCACACAATGGATATTTCTTCCCATGGGCAGCCTACTCTGTGACTTTCAGCTCATTTGGTGACTAACTTTTGTTGAATCAACCAAATCCCTCCACACTGCACACAATGGATATTTCTTCCACTGGGCAGCCTATTCTGTGACTTTCAGCTCAATTGGTGACCAACTTTTGTTGTAATCAACCAAATCCCCCCACACTGCACACAATGGATATTTCTTCCACTGGGCAGCCTATTCTGTGACTTTCAGCTCATTTGGTGACCAACTTTTGTTGAATCAACCAAATCCCCCCAAACTGAACACAATGGATATTTATTCCCATGTGGGCAGCCTATTCTGTGACTTTCAGCTCAATTGGTTGATCAAAAAAAAAAGGTTTGTCACCAAATTCCCCCAAATTGCACACAATGGATGTTTCTTCCCATGGGCAGCCTATTCTGTGACTTTCAGCAAATTCGGTTTATCTTGGTCACCACAAAATTTTGTCACCGATTCCCCCGAAACTGCTAGTAATGGATATTTCTTCCCATGGGCAGCGTATTCTGTGACTTTCAGCTCAATTGGTTGATCAAAAAAAAAGTTCCTCACCAAATCCCCACAAACTGCACACAATGGATATTTCTTCCCATGGGCAGCCTATTCTGTGACTTTAAGCTCATTTGGTGACCAAATTTTGTTGAATCAACCAAATCCCTCCACACTGCACACAATGGATATTTCTTCCACTGGGCAGCCTATTCTGTGACTTTCAGCTCAATTGGTGACCAACTTTTGTTGTAATCAACCAAATCCCCCCACACTGCACACAATGGATATTTCTTCCTATGGGTAGCCTATTCTGTGACTTTCAGCTCAATTGGTTGATCAAAAAAAAAGTTCCTCACAAAATTCCCCCAAACTGCACACAATGGATATTTCTTCCACTGGGCAGCCTATTCTGTGACTTTCAGCTCATTTGGTGACCAACTTTTGTTGAATCAACCAAATCCCCCCAAACTGAACACAATGGATATTTATTCCCATGTGGGCAGCCTATTCTGTGACTTTCAGCTCAATTGGTTGATCAAAAAAAAAAGGTTTGTCACCAAATTCCCCCAAATTGCACACAATGGATGTTTCTTCCCATGGGCAGCCTATTCTGTGACTTTCAGCAAATTCGGTTTATCTTGGTCACCACAAAATTTTGTCACCGATTCCTCCGAAACTGCTAGTAATGGATATTTCTTCCCATGGGCAGCGTATTCTGTGACTTTCAGCTCAATTGGTTGATCAAAAAAAAAGTTCCTCACCAAATCCCCACAAACTGCACACAATGGATATTTCTTCCCATGGGCAGCCTATTCTGTGACTTTAAGCTCATTTGGTGACCAAATTTTGTTGAATCAACCAAATCCCCCCACACTGCACACAATGGATATTTCTTCCTATGGGCAGCCTATTCTGTGACTTTCAGCTCAATTGGTTGATCAAAAAAAAAGTTCCTCACAAAATTCCCCCAAACTGCACACAATGGATATTTCTTCCCATGGGCAGCCTACTCTGTGACTTTCAGCTCATTTGGTGACCAACTTTTGTTGAATCAACCAAATCCCCCCAAATTGCACACAATGGATGTTTCTTCCCATGGGCAGCCTATTCTGTGACTTTCAGCAAATTCGGTTTATCTTGGTCACCACAAAATTTTGTCACCGATTCCCCCGAAACTGCTAGTAATGGATATTTCTTCCCATGGGCAGCCTATTCTGTGACTTTCAGCTCAATTGGTTGATCAAAAAAAAAGGTTTGTCACCAAATTCCCCCAAATTGCACACAATGGATGTTTCTTCCCATGGGCAGCCTATTCTGTGACTTTCAGCAAATTCGGTTTATCTTGGTCACCACAAAATTTTGTCACCGATTCCCCCGAAACTGCTAGTAATGGATATTTCTTCCCATGGGCAGCGTATTCTGTGACTTTCAGCTCAATTGGTTGATCAAAAAAAAGTTCCTCACAAAATCCCCCCAAACTGCACACAATAGATATTTCTTCTCATGGGTAGCCTATTCTGTGACTTTCAGCTCAATTGGTTGATCAAAAAAAAAGTTCCTCACCAAATCCCCACAAACTGCACACAATGGATATTTCTTCCCATGGGCAGCCTATTCTGTGACTTTAAGCTCATTTGGTGACCAAATTTTGTTGAATCAACCAAATCCCTCCACACTGCACACAATGAATATTTCTTCCACTGGGCAGCCTATTCTGTGACTTTCAGCTCAATTGGTGACCAACTTTTGTTGTAATCAACCAAATCCCCCCACACTGCACACAATGGATATTTCTTCCTATGGGCAGCCTATTCTGTGACTTTCAGCTCAATTGGTTGATCAAAAAAAAAGTTCCTCACAAAATTCCCCCAAACTGCACACAATGGATATTTCTTCCACTGGGCAGCCTACTTTGTGACTTTCAGCTCATTTGGTGACCAACTTTTGTTGAATCAACCAAATCCCCCCCAAACTGAACACAATGGATATTTCTTCCCATGGGCAGCCTATTCTGTGACTTTCAGCTCATTTGGTGACCAACTTTTGTTGAATCTACCAAATCCCCCCCAAACTGAACAAAATGGATGTTTCTTCCCATGGGCAGCCTATTCTGTGACTTTCAGCTCAATTGGTTGATCAAAAAAAAAGTTCCTTACAAAATCCCCCCAAACTGCACACAATGGATATTTCTTCCCATGGGCAGCCTACTCTGTGACTTTCAGCTCATTTGGTGACCAACTTTTGTTGAATCAACCAAATCCCCCCAAACTGAACACAATGGATATTTCTTCCCATGGGCAGCCTATTCTGTGACTTTTAGCTCAATTGGTTGATCAAAAAAAAAGGTTTGTCACCAAATTCCCCCAAATTGCACACAATGGATGTTTCTTCCCATGGGCAGCCTATTCTGTGACTTTCAGCAAATTCGGTTTATCTTGGTCACCACAAAATTTTGTCACCGATTCCCCCGAAACTGCTAGTAATGGATATTTCTTCCCATGGGCAGCGTATTCTGTGACTTTCAGCTCATTTGGTGACCAACTTTTGTTGAATCTACCAAATCCCCCCAAACTGAACAAAATGGATATTTCTTCCCAATGGGCAGCCTATTCTGTGACTTTCAGCTCAATTGGTTGATCAAAAAAAAAGGTTTGTCACCAAATTCCCCCAAATTGCACACAATGGATGTTTCTTCCCATGGGCAGCCTATTCTGTGACTTTCAGCAAATTCGGTTTATCTTGGTCACCACAAAATTTTGTCACCGATTCCCCCGAAACTGCTAGTAATGGATATTTCTTCCCATGGGCAGCGTATTCTGTGACTTTCAGCTCAATTGGTTGATCAAAAAAAAAGTTCCTTACAAAATCCCCCCAAACTGCACACAATGGATATTTCTTCCCATGGGCAGCCTACTCTGTGACTTTCAGCTCATTTGGTGACCAACTTTTGTTGAATCTACCAAATCCCCCCCAAACTGAACAAAATGGATGTTTCTTCCCATGGGCAGCCTATTCTGTGACTTTCAGCTCAATTGGTTGATCAAAAAAAAAGTTCCTTACAAAATCCCCCCAAACTGCACACAATGGATATTTCTTCCCAATGGGCAGCCTATTCTGTGACTTACAGCAAATTCGGTTTATCTTGGTCACCACAAAATTTTGTCACCGATTCCCCCGAAACTGCTAGTAATGGATATTTCTTCCCATGGGCAGCGTATTCTGTGACTTTCAGCTCATTTGGTGACCAACTTTTGTTGAATCAACCAAATCCCCCCAAACTGAACACAATGGATATTTCTTCCCATGGGCAGCCTATTCTGTGACTTTCAGCTCAATTGGTTGATCAAAAAAAAAGTTCCTCACCAAACCCCCACAAACTGAACAGAATGGATATTTCTTCCCATGGGCAGCCTATACTGTTACTTTAAGCTCATTTGGTGACCAAATTTTGTTGAATCAACCAAATCCCTTCACACTGCACACAATGGATATTTCTTCCATTGGGCAGCCTATTCTGTGACTTTCAGCTCATTTTAGTTGATCACACCAAAAGTTATTCACGTTAAACTAAATGTTTTAGCATTGTAAAATATAATGTGAAAATGGCTTAATGTAGCTTAACGTGAATAACTTTTGGTGTGATTAACCAAATGAGCTGAAATGTTCAGACTATGTTGGCATGGAGTTCCTAATCCCAAATCCCTTTAAATCAAAATCCGCTTTCCCTGGACAGAAAAGGGTCTGGGGTGAAAAGAAAGAGTGAGGATGATTTATACAAAGAGTAGAGCATTCTGAGAAGCCATACACAGGGGTTTTTAACCCTTTAACTCTTCTATTGAATCTGGTTCCCCCTCCCAATATAGTTTTCATAGCATTTAAAGTCCACGTATTATCTAAAAATAAAGGTTCCTAAATGAATCTCCAAAACAAAAAGTCCTTAAATAAATCTCCAGAAAACAGGGCACATATTCCTCAATCCAACCACGTGAGATGCGGTGCACAATGTAAAAATACAAACTGAGATCTAACTTATCTGGTAAGCAAAGGATAGAGATCAAAAGCGCCTATGCATCAGCCTGCCGGCAGGTCAGCTTGCGATAGTCACATGACAGGGAGATGTCCACCGGTTACCAAGTTACCAAGTTACTGGAGAAAGAAAGCTTCACTCCCGGGATACTATTTATGAAAGCAAGGATCTGGAAATTCTCATGTAAGGAGGAACAGTGGAGGGCTTCATGATGCAGTATATTCCAACAAAATTCTTTATTTCCGAAAAGATCCTACAGATAAAAAATACATAAAATCAAAGCAACAAAGAAAGGTTGTTTGAACTAGCAGCGGTGTATACCAATCAGCTGTTCAGCGTGATGACGTCACAGGACTATGCTCCACCCGACGGGCATCCACTGGGAACGGAGATCATGCCTGGACGTCAGCACACTACGTATTTAATCACATCACCTGTATACCTACATATTTCTCACCTTGGATGTTGTCTTTGTGGTATATCCCTTTTAACCAGATTCAATAGGACAGAAAGGGTCTGGGGCAGTGTCGGCTGGTGAAGTTTTAGAATGGGGGGCACCAGACCCCGCCCTTCCTTTTTGATCCCTCCCACTTGGTGAAAATGGGCATGGTTTCAGCAAAATACTGGGCGTGGCGCTAAGGTTGTGTGGCTAGCGTCTGAGATGAAGGGAGATGGAGGGAGAGGGAGAGAGGGATGGAGGGATAGCTTGCCCAGATCTACACAACAATAGAAATGTGTATTCTAGAAATTTTAACAATTAGAAGATAAAGATACTCCATACACCTGGCGTTAGCACGTCAATCATCCCAGCACCATGGTTGTTATGATGTTATGAAGCACATTAGTTCTATTATTACATAGTAATTTAAAATTACTAGCCACGTCGCCTGCCAACAGATGCCATCAGGTGTCCCCAGTGGAGACCCTCCTTACATGCAGCCTCTGTCACATCAAATGCAGCCTGTGTCAAATCAAATGCAGCCTGTGTCAAATCAAATCCCAGGTTTTCAAGGGAGAGCAGGCAGAGGAAGAGACAGTATTAAAGCGGTTGTATACCTGCACCTTTTTTTTAAAAATAAACAAAAAACCTTCAAGGCAAAGGCATAATGAGCAAGTATGCAGCGCATACAAGCTCATTATGAAATAGTCACCTCAGAATGCGGCCTCGACATCTGATCTTGATCCATGCTGAGGGAGCTGACATCTTGCCTCTGCGGGTCTTCCGGGTATCGTGGCTCTGGCGCTATTAGTGGCTGAAGCCGCGAATACATCACTCCCGCGCATGCGCGCGGAGTCTTTTTCCCGGCAAGGTCTGTCAGTTCTGCTGGACCTTCACAGCGCATGCGCTGCTGACATCAGCGACTGCATACAACGTAAATATCTCCTAAACCGTGCAAGTTTAGGAGATATTAAATTTACCTACAGGTAGGTAAGCCTTATTATAGGCTTACCTGTTGGTAAAAGTTAAAAAAGGGTATACAACCACTTTAATGGCCCATGGGGGGGAGAGACATATGTGGGGAGTCAGTAGCTGGAGACATATTGTTACTGTGTGCTGCAGCTGAGAGATGGAGGATCTCTGTCCAGCTCCTGTAAGGGAGAGTGTGGCTGGTAGCCTATGCACTTGGTGCCAGGTTCCTCTGCTGCCAGAGAGTGCTTGGGCAATCTGACCTGAATTGCACTGTGCTGTCTAAAGATAGTGAGCTTACCTAGGGATTGCTACCTGTGAGCCATACACACACACAGCAGCCCCAGTCACAGTACAGAGGTGGAGGGGGAGGCTCACAGTAGCAGAAAAGGTGGAAGAAATCCCACACAGTTATGTCTGTGTGCGAGGTGACTGTCACTGCTGGATCTGTTCTCTACGCTGCTAAAACCACCCTAGCTTCCTTCACTGTACCTGGACAGCCGATCTGATCCTGGGCTATGCACAAAGGGGAGGCTGGAAGGTCTAGAGTGGAGGCGGGGATGAACCCCGAGCAGTGAGTTAAAGTGCACCCCCCCGACAATATAGTTAAAAACACTGCTAGCCGACAGGAGAGGAGAGGAGGATTGGTGCTGCACTTACCTTGCTGTGTGATGTCCTCTGCTGTGTGGGCACTGGCAGCGGCGATGGAGGAGTCCGCTCCTTATACTTTCGGTTTTCTCTCTCTTGGGCGCAATAGGAGAGAGAAAACAGGAAGTGACATCAAACTCGGATGTCAAACTGCCCGGCTGTAGTTATATCTATAAGTGCGGGACAAAAGCCCGCAAATGAAGTGCTGTGTCTGCTATCTCGTGATTGCATAGTCGTGGTGCTTCCCATAGAGCACTGTGTCCGGCGTCCGAACACAGTGCACTTAAGAAACTTTTTTCTATTTTTAAAGGGCCAGTTTTAATTTTTTTTTCGATTCTTTTTTAACTTTTTTTTGTACATATACGTCGGCAGAAGTTCACGGCTGCGCAAATGGGAGATTCTAATGTAAACAAGCATCTCCCTGGTCTGCCTAGAGACACTGTTACTGATCATAGCTCCCTGTGATTGGGAGCGGTGATCAGCGACGTGTCACTCATAGCCACGCCCCCTAACAGTTAGAATCACTCCCTAGGACACACTTAACCCCTTCCTAGCCAGCTAGTGGTTAAACCCCTTCAATGCCAGTGTCATTTTTACAGTAATCAGTGCAATTTTATAACACTGATCGCTTTAAAAATGACAATGGTCCCAAAATTGTCCGATGTGTCTGCCATAATGTCGCAGTCATGATAAAAATCGCAGATCGCCGCCATTTCCAGTAAAAAAAAAAAATTAACATGCCAAAAAACTAACCCGTTTTGAAGACGCTATAACTTTTGCGCAAACCAATCAATAAATGCTTATTGCAATTATAAATTGACGCTCTATTATTGTTTATAGTGCAAAAAATAAAAACCGCAGAGGTGATCAAATAAAAAAGAAAACTATTTGTGGGAAAAAAAAAGGACTTAAATTTGGTCTGGCCGTGCAATGGTTAAAGCGACGCAGTACCGAATTGCAAAAAAGTGCTCTGGTCTTTTGCCAGCCAAAGGGTCCGGGGCTTAAATGGTTAAAGCTCCCCAAAAAACAAGCTCAATGTCCCTAGTTTGCCATGTGGAATATCGAATAGCATGAAACTTCTTGGATAGGTTTGGGAAGTTGAGCTTTTTAGGCTGTGCAAAGTTTCAGGGCAATTTATTGAGGACTAAGGCACTTTATTACACATACATTAAGCCATTTTCACATTAAACGTTTTAGTATTATAGGTTAAGCTATATTTTACAATAAAGTGCCTAATAATCAATTGCCCTGAAACTTTGCACAGCCTAAGAGCTCAACTTCCCAAACCAATCCAAGAAGTTTCATGCGATTCAGTGTGCCACAAAGCCAACTAGGGACATTAAGTTTTTTGGGGGGGAGCTTAATTTGGCTTAACATACAAAAAAGACTTTAAATGTTAACCAATTTCCCCCAAACACCACACAACAGAAGAAGATTCTATCCAGAGTTCCAACCTCCCCTGAGCCTGAATTTGATGCAAGCATAGAAGTAAATATGATTGTTTTACCAACAAAAACAGAGATGCAGGATATGTTTACCAAATTAGAGAATGTGCTGAAGGCAGAGATTCTTAATATCAGGGAGGATCTTGGACACCTCTTGAAACGGGTGGAAACAGTGAAGGAGGTAATAGAGCAGCACACGTCAGCGATTGTAAGTTTTTAACTTGGAGTTTCAAATCTTCAATCAGACAAGAGGGAGTTGCTCCTTAAACTAGAAGAGCAAGAGAATCAAAATAGAAGGCAAAACCTAAGAATCAGATCTATACCAGAGCAGAGAGGGGAAGATCTGTTCCCCACAATGAAAGAAATTTTTAATCCATTGTTGGGAAGAAATAAAGAGGATGAGCTTAAAGTGCATTAAGAAAACCTATAAAAGCAAAAGAAGATCCGCCAAGGGATGTGATTGTAAGGTTTCACCATTATGAAGAAAAGACAAAGATCTGGAAGAACCTGAGAGGGGTCCAATCAGTGAAATATAGTAATGGAGACATTCAAATTTTTACAGATCTGTCTGCTTGAACCCTAGCAAGGAGAAGACAGCTAAAACCCCTGCTGGATGCTTTAAGGGAGGGTAATTTGAAGTACAGTTGGGGTCACCCTTTCTCGCTACTGGTAGTGAGAGAGGGTAGAAGCTTTAGATTAAAACAGATGGAGGACTTACAGGACTTCTGCACAAATTTGAACATAACGGTTCCATAGGACTTGGGAGGAACATTTTTTTGAGGGGGGGGGCGGGGGGAGGGGCTAATGGTAAATAGGGAAAGGGCAGTGAAGCAGCATGAAATAGGAAATTCCTCCGCCCTCTTGCTCACATAATGTGGGGGGAGGGGGTCCTCTTAGCCCCATAGTGGGGGCATCACCCTGTAACATGAGGGGTCGTAGGCAGTAAGGCAACACAGTTCCTGACCTCGGGACCGTGGCTTCTACTGACAGGGGTGGGGGGGGGGAGCGGGAGGGGTGGTTGGGGGGAGGGGGGAAGGGCCCCCGCAGATCTAGGGCACAAGTTATCTGTCTTTTTTCTTTTCCCCTCTTCTTATTCTTGTTCTTTCTCTTCGTTAGGTAACGATGCCAGGCCAACTCTGGGAAAAGCAGAAGGGAATTTGTGGGATATAAGAGTATACATAAAGAGGGGCGGAAATGGAAATTAGATGCTTGTCATATAATGTGAAAGGGCTTAACTCTCCAGGGAAAAGGCGTAAATTAGCCCAAGAATTACAGAGGTTGGATACCGATATTGCTTTTCTGCAAGAAACACACTTGGTGCATATGGTGACTCCCCCTCTAAAAGGGCAAAAGGAGTGGCTATCCGATTCTCAAAGTGGATGAAATTTAATATAATGGATAAGAGGGTGGATTTAGAGGGATTTTTCTGTTTATGAAAATAAAAATGAATGAAAAGATTTTTACATTGGCTAATGTGTATTGTCGAAACAGAGATCCGATAAAATACCTCTCCCGGACCCTGATTAGTCTGGAGGAATTTAAAGAAGGGGAAGTGATCCTGGTGGGTGACTTCAACTTTGGTTTAGATCCAGCCTTGGTTAGGTCAGTCGGAGCCTAGTGGGCAGATAAAAAGGGGTGCTTTAGAATTGGGAAGAAATTGCATGACCACCCTAAGGAGAGGGATTACACCTTCTTCTTACCAGTCCAATAGGACCTACTTAAGGCTGGACTACTTGTTAGTAAACCATAGCTTACTAGATTCAATAGTGAGTTCAAAGATAGAGATCCAGACTTTGTCAGACCATGCCCCTGTTGTGATGACACTAGAGATTAAGGGTCTACAAAGGACCCCATATACATGGCGGTTAAATGATTTTCTTTTAGAGAAAGAGTATATTGTGGAAAGGATTCAGCGGGAGATTGATGGGTTTTTTTCATACCAATGAATCTGAAGTCCCAGGGACAATCATTTGGGAGACCTTCAAGGCTTATATATGGGGGGTGTTAATATCGATCGGCACGGGGGAGAAGAGAGAAAGGGGGAAAAAGCAAGAGAGTCTAATAGAAAAGATACATAAATTAGAACAACTACACAAAGCCAATAGGGGATAGGAAAAAAAGGTATTTAGCGAACTGACAATAAAAAGGGAGGAGCTGAGAGAACTGTTGAAAGTAGAAGCCCACAAAAGAAGGTTCAAATATTGCAAAGACCTCCATATGAAGGGGAATAAAGTAGGGAAACATCTGGCCTCAACTATTAGGAAAGGTGGAGAATTACATAGAGAAGGTTAAAAACAAAAAAGGAGAAATGAGACACTCCACAAGAGAAATAGCGGAGGATTTTTTTTTTTACAACCAGGAGTGCTTTATTGTAGAAAAGAACAATTACAGTAACATATGTTCGCATTTGTTTGTTCCAAAATTACACTTATCACAATCTTGTCTGCATTTCACATAAAGCATATATCGCAACCACTTATCAAAAGGAGGAGGAAAGATAAAAACCATAAAACATTATCAAGAGCAATACATACTGCATTTCCCTGATTCAAGGGTATAGTTCCTGAGTATGAGGGAAGAGAAAACAGGTAAGAGGCTGATGAGGGGGGGAACCCATACGGAATAGTACCCTGAGAAGAAAAAGGGGGGGGGGGAGGGAGGGGGAGGCAGCTGGGGTCAATGAGCCAAGAGCAAGGGGGCAGTCAAAGGATCCCATTATTCTATTAATATTGTCCCGCTATCTAAGACGACGTCCATGATGACCATACTTTGTCAAATTTCCATGGGCATCCACGGTTGATGTACATCAACTTATACAACAGGAGGGCAGCATTTACTTTATTTTCCCATGTAGCTATATCGGGGGGGATAGAAGAAGTCCATTTACACAATATTTCTTTCTTAGCATAAAAGAGCAGATATGAGATTAGCAATTTGCTGTGGTGTGATCGCTGATCATCATCATGTATACCCAATAAGGCCAATTCAGGCATCACAGGGACATTCAACTCAAGGCGGACATTTAGTTGGTCAAACACTTCTGTCCAGAAGGTCGACAACACGGGGCACTCCCAGAACATATGCATGTATGTGCCCGGGTGTGTCAAGCATCTGGGACATTGTGGGTCTCTATCATGATATATTCTAGACACACGTGTCGGGGTGACGTAAACCCTGTGAAGGAATTTGGTTTGTATAAGGTTATCACCTGCGGCTATGGCTAACTTGGGGCCCTGCTCGAGACTATCCTCCCAGTCTTCCCTTTCTAGTGATGGGATATCAGCTTTCCATTGTTCCCAGAGTCTATCCATTTTTCCGTTATCAATTGGAAGTAGGATACCGTATAGAGCCGAAAGTGGCTTTGTCAGGTTCTCACAGGATAGTAGATTCTCTACGGGGTCTCATTTTAGAATAGGCTGTGTGGGAAATTGAGTCCTGGCCGTATGTCGTAGCTGAACATAGCAAAAGAACATCCATCCAGGCAATTCATACTTCCTAGATAATTGTGAGAATGACATCAGTGTGCCCGTTGGGTATAATATCCCTTAAAGTTTTAATGCCGAATCTTGCCCAAACCTGAGGATCTGGTATTGACCTAAAATGAGGCAAGTTAGGGTTTCCCCAGAGAGGCTGGACCGGTGACCATTGCCCCACCTGGAGGAACCTACGTCTAGCCGCAATCCAAACTTTTATCGTCGCGCTAGTCGGTGCAGAGAGTTCTCTATAAGCTCCCACTCCTCTATACGCCAAATTTTGTAGTTCCTGAAGTGAGACTTGCCAGGCTGCCGCCACACAAACCGCAGCGTTGGACCTACTCGCCGCAAACCACCAGTATACAGTAACCAGCATAGCTGCCCAATAATAAACCCTGAAATCCGGAAGGGCCAATCCCCCCAAGTGTGTTGGTGCACGCAGTGTGGTCTTTGCCAGTCTTGGTGTAGAACCATTCCATATAAAGGAGGTGATGCATTTATCAATTTCTTGAAAAAAGACCTGCGGTATCCAAATTGGGCTATTACAGAAAAAATAGTTGAATTTGGGTAGAATGATCATCTTGAGAATATTTATGCGACCCAATAAGTTCAATGGAAGTCCGGACCAAGACTAGCATTTCTCTCGCAAAGTCGAAGCAAAGGAAGCAAGTTCAGATTATAAAATTGCCCAATTTCCCTAGAAATTTTCACCTCAAGGTATTTGAACTCACCGACCCACTGTAGTGGTGTTTGATTGTGTGGACCCTGGGACTGCCTGTCAAGGGGAAAGAGGACCGATTTATTCCAGTTG
This sequence comes from Aquarana catesbeiana, assembly GCF_042186555.1. NCBI lineage: Eukaryota > Metazoa > Chordata > Amphibia > Anura > Ranidae > Aquarana > Aquarana catesbeiana. The sequence continues at coordinate 145,602,290 of NC_133336.1, read as the reverse complement.
ATACGGATGCCTGATAGTGTACCAAATTTATTAAATACCACTAGAGCAGCAGACAGTGACGGGCCGGAATCATTTAGATAAAGTAACGCATCATCCGCGTATAGGGATATTTTCTCCTCTAGTTGGCCAAATTCCCCTAATCTCCTGAGACTCCCAAATCAGAATTGCCAAGAGCTCCAAGGCCAAGGCAAATAAACTAGGGGATAGGGGCATACTTGGCGGGTGCCTCTGTGTAGGGAGAATGACTCCGACAATCGGTCATCAGTACGTACCCTAGCTTTTGGATCCCTATATAGTAGACGCAGCCAGTGTATAACGTTAGGACCAAATCCAAAGTGTTGTAGCACCCCCCAGAGATACGACCACTCTACGGAGTCAAACGCCTTTTCGGCGTCAAGGGAGGCAATCACCCGAGATCCCACTGTATCGTGACGGACTGATAAATTTAAGAAAAGGTGCCTAAGATTTATGTCGGTGCCTTTGCCCGGCATAAACCCTGTTTGGTCGACATGCACCAATGTGGAGATTACCGACGACAAACGGTTAGCCCAATATCTTTGCTAAGATTTTTGCATCAACGTTAAGCAAAGATATTGGTCTGAAGGATGCACATTCCTGTGGGTCCTTTCCAGGCTTGGGTATTAAAACTATAATAGCCTCCTCCATAGTCTCTGGAAGGGCGACTGTCCTCGCCAGGCCAGAGAAGAGGGACTTTAATCTGGGGGCAAGCAATTCAGCATGTTGTGAGTAAAACTCTGTAGGGAGGCCGTCTGCACCCAGATTTTTACCACACTGTAAACTACCAATGGCAGTCTGAACCTCCTCCAGGGAAAAATCCCCCTCCAATAGATTCCTATGTTCCTCTGATAGGGAAGGGAATGGAATTGCATCCAGATATTCCTGTAATTCTAGTGGCATGAACTGGGCTCTAGAGGTATATACTTCTTTGAAAAACTTCAAGAATTCCTAATTTATTTCCTCTGGAGAAGAGAGCAGCTGTCCTCTATCATTCCGGATACTAGCTATGTGTGTAAAAGCTATTTGGTTCTTTGCTAGCCATGCCAACAACCGCCCATTTTTGTTTCCGTGCTCAAATATTTTCTGCTTTGTGAATAACATAGATTTTTTAGTCTGCTCAATGTTATGAAGGGAAAGCTCTCGTAGGGTATTCTGCCATATATGGTAATTTGTATCATTGGGGGATTGAATATATCCTGTCTCATGTCTAGCGGCCCTCTCCTCCAAAGTCTCCCCTATTCTAGAGATGGACTGGCCATCGGGACTACCGGGAGATTCCCGGTGGGCCGATGGCTCAGTGGGCCAGTTTCAGAGACAGGGGAGGAGAGAGAGATACACAGCACCAAATGTAGCATTAAAACAACTTTTATTCCACTTAAAGAACGTTACTGAGAAAGTTAGTAGGGTGAAAGGCATTGAAACACTGTGCAAGAGTCCAGGCTTATCATCAATCTGAATTAGGAGCCGCCAACGGGAACCGATCGAGCCAGTAGATGCAGAGCGCATCGGTGTGTACTACTACTTCCTGGTGGCAGAGGAATGATGGTCTGAAGGATGCATCACCTCCCACACCTTGCATCATTTCCGGATGATGACATCATGTCCGCCCCATCATGCATTCCACCGCTACCAGGAAGTAGTAGCTCTGCATCTACTGGCCCGATCGGTTCCCGGTGGTGGCTCCTAATTCAGAACGATGACAAGCCTAGACTCTTGCACAGTGTCTCAATGCCTTTCACCCTGCTAACTTTGTCAGTAACGTTCTTTAAGTGGAATACAAGTTGTTTTAATGCTACATTTGGCGCTGTGTATCTCTCTTCTCCCCTGTCACGTTGTGTGTTTGGGGGGTACAGAGCTGGGTTGGAGGTGCCCAGCAAGTTCTGTAGTAGCACTGCATCTGGTGACAAGTTACTTGGCAGGTGACAGGCGACGGGGCAAGTGATATGCGGCATCTGGTGGCAGGCGAAGGTGGCAATTCACATGCGACACCTGGTGGCAGGCGACGTGGCAAGTGACAAGCTGCCTCTGCTGACAAGTGACGTGGCAAGTGACGTTTTGCATCTGGTGGCAGGTAACGTGGCAAGTGAAACGTTGCATCTGGTGGCAGGCGATGGTGGCAAGTGAGATGCGACACCTGGTGGCAGGTAATGTGGCAAGTGACATGCGGCATCTGGTGGCAGGCGACGTGGCAAGTGACAAGCTGCCTCTGCTGACAAGTGCCGTGGCAAGTGACGCCACATCGCCTGCCACCAGATGCAGTGTGTCACTTGCCACGGCACTTGTCAGCAGAGGCAGCTTGTCACTTGCCACGTCGCCTGCCACCAGATGTCGCATGTCACTTGCCACGTTGCCTGCCACCAGGTGCCGCATGTCACTTGCCACCATCGCCTGCCACCAGATGCAGCGTGTCGCTTGCCATGTCGCCTGCCACCAGATGCCGCATGTCACTTGCCACGTTGCCTGCCACCAGGTGTCGCATCTCACTTGCCACCATCGCCTGCCACCAGATGCAACGTGTCACTTGCCACGTCGCCTGCCACCAGATGCAACGTGTCACTTGCCACGTCGCCTGCCACCAGATGCAACGTGTCACTTGCCACATCGCCTGCCACCAGATGCAGTGTAAGTTACGTGGCAGGTGACACACTCAGGGCTCCCACTGATTCTGCATTATGGTGAGTTGAACTATTTCATGTTATATTACAATGTAATAATAGAAATAATGCGCTTCAATCATCCTGACACCATAACAACCATGGTGCCGAGAAGCTTGAAGCGCCAACACCAGGTGTTTGGAGTAAAGTGGGCCGGTCTGAAAGAAGTCCAGGGCCAAATTTTTGTCCCAGTCCAGCCCTGACCGCCAACCATAACTTTCAAGAACACTGCCATATGCTCACGTGAGTTACAACATACCTGTAGGGGCTTTTTCTATTTTTTTGTTATCTATTTCATCTCATTTTGGGTTTGCCATTGCTCAATAATTTATATTTGAGCTGATGGGGATTTGTGCTCAGTGTAACTGGCCATATGTGTGCTCACAATACTGGATCCCTGTCTATACAATATGCTGCACAGGGGAAGACTACGGAGAGTTTCCCATGCAAATCTAATATCAGAGACTTTGCAGCTGCAGCTCATTGACCATGTTTCTGAGCATGAACTTGGACGTTACAGACGGGGACCGGTGACGATTCTGTACCGCCCCCCGTGAAGCTGCCGCATGGATGGAATCCTTGCCTCTGCACCACCAAGCATAACCTTAAAATCACTTGCCTTATGTGCATGCAGGGTAAAATACACAGGAGACTTTTCGTTTTTTCTTTTTGTTTTTTCTCTTTTATTCTTTCTCGTTCTGGAGGTTGCTAGCATTGCCCAGGGCTGGACTGGGACAAAAATTTGGCCCTGGACTTCTTTCAGACCGGCCCACTTTACTCCAAACACCTGGTGTTGGCGCTTCAAGCTTCTCGGCACCATGGTTGTTATGGTGTCAGGATGATTGAAGCGCATTATTTCTATTATTACATTGTAATATAACATGAAATAGTTCAACTCACCATAATGCAGAATCAGTGGGAGCCCTGAGTGTGTCACCTGCCACGTAACTTGCCACATTGCCTGCCACCAGATGCAGTGTGTCACTTGCCACGGCACTTGTCAGCAGAGGCAGCTTGTCACTTGCCACGTCGCCTGCCACCAGATGCCGCATGTCACTTGCCACCAGATGCAGAACGTCACTTGCCACGTCGCCTGCCACCAGGTGCCGCATTTCACTTGCCACCATCGCCTGCCACCAGATGCAGCGTGTCGCTTGCCATGTCGCCTGCCACCAGATGCCGCATGTCACTTGCCACCATCGCCTGCCACCAGATGCAACGTGTCACTTGCCACGTTACCTGCCACCAGATGCAAAACGTCACTTGCCACGTCACTTGTCAGCAGAGGCAGCTTGTCACTTGCCACGTCGCCTGCCACCAGGTGTCGCATGTGAATTGCCACCTTCGCCTGCCACCAGATGCCGCATATCACTTGCCCCGTCGCCTGTCACCTGCCAAGTAACTTGTCACCAGATGCAGTGCTACTACAGAACTTGCTGGGCACCTCCAACCCAGCTCTGTACCCCCCAAACACACAACGTGACAGGGGAGAAGAGAGAGATACACAGCGCCAAATGTAGCATTAAAACAACTTGTATTCCACTTAAAGAACGTTACTGACAAAGTTAGCAGGGTGAAAGGCATTGAGACACTGTGCAAGAGTCTAGGCTTGTCATCGTTCTGAATTAGGAGCCGCCACCGGGAACCGATCGGGCCAGTAGATGCAGAGCTACTACTTCCTGGTAGCGGTGGAATGCATGATGGGGCGGACGTGATGTCATCATCCGGAAATTATGCAAGGTGTGGGAGGTGATGCATCCTTCAGACCATCATTCCTCTGCCACCAGGAAGTAGTAGTACACACCGATGCGCTCTACATCTACTGGCCCGATCGGTTCCCATTGGCGGCTCCTAATTCAGATTGATGACAAGCCTGGACTCTTGCACAGTGTTTCAATGCCTTTCACCCTACTAACTTTCTCAGTAACGTTGTTTAAGTGGAATAAAAGTTGTTTTAATGCTACATTTGGCGCTGTGTATCTCTCTCTCCTCCCCTGTCAATGAAACTGGCCCACTGAGCCATCGGCCCAACGGGAATCTCCGGGTAGTCCCGATGGCCAGTCCATCCCTGGTTAGGTGGTACGCGATGCCAGATAAAATAAGTAAATTTCAACCGGAGATATCCACGGAGTGCTGGAGAGGGTGTAAGGCAACAGGAACAATGGCACATATATGGTGGGATTGTGCTACTATTAAAAAATATTGGAAGAAGGCTTTACAACTAATAAAGAAAATCACCCACAAAGAAATACCGGAAGATCCTTGGATATGTTTGTTTCATGGATCAGAAGTCTCTATTAAGCAATATAAAAGATCCTTAATTCCCATCTTGATCAATGCAGCAAAAAGTCTTATACCAAAAAAATGGCAGGAAGTAGATAGCCCTAAAATTCGGGATTGGGTATTTTGCATTAATGAAATATATCATTTGGAGAGTTTAGACGATAGAGGGGAGGAAGCACAAGATGGGGCAGACTGTAAAGACAAATGGGAAAAGTGGAAGGAGTTTAAAAAATCATGGAGTTATGTTGAGGCAATAACTCAAAATATAAAAAGGGGTGGGGACATGAAGACAATGATAGATAAACTGCCTTTTGGACTTTGGATACAAGGTGTGGGTGGAATGGGGGGAGGGCATAAGGATAATGATATGTTTTCGTTGAGATGTAATGTTAATATACATTTTGCTTTTTGTATGATGATATTTCTATAAAATAAAATAAAAAAAACAAAAAAAACAAACAAAAACCCTCACAGTTCGGATCGTTCCTCGGATCAGAGTCACGGATCGGATCATTTCCGGATCAGCAAAAAAAAAAAAAAAAAAAAAAGGCAAGACAAATAAACATAAGTTTTGTCTTTTTGTTAATGAACACTTTTAAATTACTTGATCTCCCCCCACTGTAATATCCACAATCTCCCTCACTGTAATATCCACAATCTCCCCCACTGTAATGTCCACGTCATCTCCCCCACTGTAATGTCCACGCCATCTCCCCCACTGTAATGTCCACGTCATCTCCCCCACTGTAATGTCCACGTCATCTCCCCCACTGTAATGTCCACGCAATCTCCCCCACTGTAATGTCCGCAATCTCCCCCACTGTAATGTCCGCAATCTCCCCCACTGTAATGTCCGCAATCTCCCCCACTGTAATGTCCACGTCATCTCTCCCACTATAATGTCCACGCAATCTCCCCCACTGTAATGTCCGCAAGCTCCCCCACTGTAATGTCCGCAAGCTCCCCCACTGTAATGTCCGCAAGCTCCCCCACAGTAATGTCCGCAAGCTCCCCCACAGTAATGTCCGCAAGCTCCCCCACTGTAATGTCCGCAAGCTCCCCACTGTAATAGCCACAATTTCCCCACTGTAATAGCCACAATGTCCCCCACTGCTGTAATATCCACAATGTCCCCCACTGCTGTAATATCCACAATGTCCCCCACCGCCACCGCCGGGTGTACCCAGATGGCCGCCGCTCCGGAGCTAGGCCAAAGATCGCGGGGTGTGCCGATCCAAACAGGTTGACTCTTTCGGATCACGGATCGGTGATGATCCGTTTCACCCCTAATATTTAATATAGCAAAAAGTAAATATAATGCGTTTTTTTCAAAATTGTCGCTCTACTTTTGTTTATAGCGCAAAAAATAAAAAACGCAGAGGTAATCAAATACCAAAAGAAAGCTCTATTTTTAGGAAAAAAGGACGTCAATTTTGTTTGGGAGCCACGTCGCACGACCGCGCAATTGTCAGTTAAAGCGACCCAGTGCCGAAACGCAAAAAGTGCTCTGGTTTTTGGCCAGCCAAATGGTCCGGGGCTTAAGTGGTTAAGCTCTCCGAAAAATAAGGTTAATGTCCCTAGTTTGCCACGTGGAACACCGAATCACATGAAACTTCTTGGATAGGTTTGGGAAGTTGAACTTTTAGGCTGTGCAAAGTTTCAGGGCAATTTATTGAGGATTAGACACTTTATTACATGGTAAGATACATTAAGCCATTTTCACATTAAATGTTTTAGCATTGTAAAATATAGCTTAACATGTAATAAAGTGTCTAATAATCAATTGCCCTTAAACTTTGCACAGCCTAAGAGCTCAACTTCCTAAACCTATCCAAGAAGTTTCATGTGATTCGGTGTTCCACAAGGCAAACTAGGGACATTAAGCTTATTTTTGGGGAGTTTAATGTGGCTTAACATACAAAAAAGACCTTCAATGTTAACCAATTTCCCTCCATACTTCACACAATAAAAGATTCTATCCATGCCAACATATTCTGAAAATTTCAGCTCATTTGGTTAATCACACCAAAAGTTATTCACGTTAAGCTATATTTTACAATGCTAAAACATTTAATGTGAAAATTGCTTAATGTAGCTTAATGTGTAATAAAGTTCCTAATCTCCAATCCTTTTGATTCAAAATCCTCTTCCCCTGGACAGAAAGGGTCTGGGGTAAGAAGGAAGAGTGAGGATGATTTATACAAAGAGTAGAGCAGTCTGAGAAGCCATACACAAGTGTTTTTAACCCTTGAAATGCTATGAAAGCTATATTGGGAGGGGGAACCAGATTCAATAGCAATAGTCAGCTCGCTATTAAAATCCACTTCCCCTGGACAGAAAGGGCCTAGGGCACTGTCGGCTGGTGAAGTTTTAGGATGGGGGGCAGCAGACCCCGCCCTTCCTTTTGTGACCCCTCCCACTTGGTGAAAATGGGCGTGGTTTGACACAGAAATTTGGCTGCACACAGAGCACACAGCCAAATCTCCTGTTTCTAATCATAATAACAATTTTGTCTAATGATATAAATGCATCTCACCTTTTGATCGTATCCATCCTCTGGTGTGTCCCCCATCCAGCCAACTAGACAAAAAACATGTTTACGGTTCCAGTTCCAAGATCACACTGCCCCCTCAGCAGTGTGCTCACTCTTTATTAGCATAACAGGAAGTCCCCAAAGCTCGAGGGTTCGGCCTCCAACAGCCAAACACACCTTTTACAAAGCTTGTGACCTCACAGGATATGACCTCACAGGATATCAATGACCATATAAGGATTTAACAACACAGAACACAAAACAACCACCAATTACTACAGGACATGATATAATATACTTAATGACGATGACTAAAGTTCCTCGTGCATGGGATATTATCTGCAGGTGTATGTCATGGCACCCCAAACATGTTGATCAGGCATACCAGGGGTGACAAGAGCAAACCACCGCTAAACCGATAATGTCTTTGCAGAGCGAACACATCCCCACCAGACGATCGTTCTGTGCATTGCACAGGGGCCCTTTGCTGGCGGACATGTCCTCTCTAAGCAAACACCTCTCTCCAAACACCAGGAAGTTTTCCACTACCTAACAGGTCTCAACCAGCGTCGGTCTGCCCCAGTCAGCTCTTTAGAGCGGGCTGCGATTGAACACACACTGGGAGACTTATGACAATACATTAATATAAAATTTTCCACAACAGGTTTCAGCGAAATAGTGGGCATGCCTCTAAGGTGGTGTGGCTAGTGTCTGAGATGAATGAGGGATGGAGGGAGAGGGAGAGAGGGAGAGAGGGATGGAGGGACAGCAGGTCCAGATCTACACAATAGAAATATTCTAGGAAGTTTAACAATCAGCAGATAAATATACTCCAAACACCTGGCGTCAATCATCCCGGCACCATGGTTGTTATGGTGTCAGGATAATTGAAGCGCATTATCTCTATTATTACATTGTAATATAAAATTAAATCATTCAACTCACCATAATGCAGAATCAGTGGAAGCCCTGAGCGTGTCACTAGCCACGTCGCCTGCCACCAGATGCCATCAGGTGTCCCCAGTGGAGTCCCTCCTCACATGCAGCCTCTGTCACATCAAATGCAGCCCGTTGTCACATCAAATGCAGCCCGTTGTCACATCAAATGCAGCCCGTTGTCACATCAAATGCAGCCCGTTGTCACATCAAATGCAGCCCGAGTCCCCAGTGGAGTCCCTCCTTACAAGCAGCCTGTGTCACATCAAATGCAGCCTGCGTCCCATCAAATGCAGCCTGCGTCCCATCAAATGCCAGGATATCAAGGGAGAGCAGGCAGAGGAAGAGACGGTATTAAAGCGGTTGTATACCCGCACCTTTTTTTCTTTTAAAACAAAAAACCTGCAAGGCAAAAGGCATAATGAGCTAGTATGCAGTGCATACTAGCTCATTATGAAATACTCACCTTAGAACGAGGCCTCGACATCTGATCCCGATCCACGTCGAGGGAGCTGACATGTTGCCTCGGCGTGTCTTCCGGGTATCGCGGCTCCGGCGCTGTGAATGTCCGAAGCTGCGATTTTACGTCTTTTTCCCGGCAAGGTCTGGCAGTTCTGATGGACCTTCAGCCGGGCCTTCACAGCGCATACGCCGCTGACATCAGCGACTGCATGCAAAGTAAATATCTCCTAAACCATACAGGTTTAGGAGATAAATTTTACCTACAGGTAAGCCTTATTTTAAAATTAAAAAAAAGGGTATACAACCACTTTAAGGGCCCATGGGGGGGAGAGACATATGTGGGGAGTCAGTAGCTGGAGACATATTGTTACTGTGTGTTGCAGCTGAGAGATGGAGGATCTCTGTCCAGCTCCTGTAAGGGAGAGTGTGGCTGGTAGCCTATGCACTTGGTTTCAGGTTCATCTGCTGCCAGAGAGTGCTTGGGCAACCTGACCTGAATTGAACTGTACTGTCTGAAGATAGTGAGCAAGCAATGGCGCTGTGAGGTTGCTTGAACGGAAGCTCCGTGCTGCGATTGGGTGAAGAACCATCCCGAGTACACAGACCTCACGGTTTTCACATGTCCGGGACAGATAAAGCCCCAGGGACACCAGCAGCACACAAGGGAACCTTACTTTTTAAGGAATTCGGTGACTCCGTCCCAGGCCTTGAACCCCAAGATGGCGTCCGCCGCGCTCTAACACGGCCAGTGCGGCTGCACTAAAGAAGACAGGCAAAAGTATACCAGGCACTGTTCAGGAGGCACAGCAACCCCTAGATCGAGCGGACTCACCGATCCCTTCACCTGACCTACGTGGATCTGACATGTCTCAGCTCCCCCAAAGGACTGAAACGCAGGGTCAGCCATCGGTGGACACATGGAGGGACATCATTGCACTTCTCCCTACCAAGCAGGACATAGCTGAATCAGCTGCAACAATAATGAGTACTCTTTCCAGAGAGATTCATAATCTCAAGCAAAGAATAGACACGGTAGACTCACGTGTGACCATGGTTGAGTCCGCCTCAGATGCTATAGAATCTAGAATGGTGGCGTTTGAGGGGACACAAATTTAATTATAAACATCACCTGATTCTTGTGCAGCTTTCCTTTGATGGGGAAAATCGCAGTCGCAGAAACAACATTAGACTGCGCGGCTTGCCGGAAGCTACCTCTGGGGGGGACCTCAGGGCTACAGTCACAGCTATTTTTAATCGCCTTCTGGACAAACCACCTACGGCAGAGTTGGAACTGGACAGGGTACACAGAGTACAGGGTCCCAGAGGAAGAGAGGCTCCTCCCCCTAGAGACGTCCTAGCCAGGGTCCATTTTTATGCTGTTAAAGAGGAAATAATGAGACAGACTTGGACCAAAGGCCCAGTGAACTTTGACAGCGCAGCGGTGCATTTATTCCCAGATCTATCACGGCTCACGCTCAGGATGAGAGGCATGCTGCGCCCCCTTCTGGAAGCCATTAGGAATGCGGGAGCTACGTACAGATGGGGCCACCCTTTTCACCTTGCAGTGCTTAAAAATGGAGGTTCCTTCATCCTGCGATGGCTGGACCAATTATCAGATTTATTCGCCTTTCTGGACACCCCGGCGATATCCATACCTGATTGGTTGGACTTTCTGCTCACATTTGGCATCACTCGGCCGGCTTCTCCAAGACCACAAAGACGCAGCAGAAGACAGCAATGTTCCAGATCAGAAGCTAAATCCAGGGACAATCCAATATCTCCTGAACCATAGCTGGAGAAGGCATCTTAAACAGACGTCCGCAAAGAGATTCCTACACATCTCAATATTTTTGTAATGACACGGACTGTCGGTATCCTTTTTGTCCTTTTAGTAGGCCTTAGTTATACAGAACCACATAGTTGGCCTATACGGCCCTGAACTTACAGAACATATGGTTCAGATAGTTTATATGTTTAGACGGAAGGACCGTGCAGTCTGCTCATGATCTGGAGTCGGATGGGGATGGGCTTGCTGCTTACCCCCGCCACTAGCAGTTTTACTTTTTTGATTTTTCCTGGAAGGTGGCTGGGGTGCATTGGGGGTCCTCTCTCCTGAAGGCTTTGGAACACAGAGCTAGTGGATTTTGAGGTTTGGTATCATAGGTTCCGTTTTGTTAGTTTGAATATGTTTATAATTTTTGTTACTAATGAATACATGTGTCCTCTCATGGTGAGGACGGGTCTCCATTCAGTTGCCCTTCCGAGCAGTTACCCTGATATGAAGGAGTTTGCTCCCCTGGGCTACCACCATATGAGGTCTCAGTCGAGTGTTAGCATAATATAGGTTCCAACCCGAGGGCATGTCTCCCACTGCTTTACAGAGTCGAGCTTCCACTCCCCGCTTATAGGCGGCGCATATTTGGGCTAGAATTTGCATAGCATTAGAGCACCCTAATAACTACTTTACTTCTTTTGGTGCGTGTTCCTTCCTTAATTCTTTTTTGATCTTCTTTCTCTCCTTTCCTCTTTTCCTCAACCTCTTTTCCTCTCCCCCCCTTTTTTTTTTTTATCACGTCATCCGCTAGAAGGGTTGCTAAAATGTCAGAGGTTTTAGCTACTCCGGAAAAACGTTCCAGACTCCTTGCTGATCTTTAAAAATCCCATAGCCAGGTAGCATTCCTGCAGGAGACTCATTTCAAGCACCAAGCAGTTCCCAGGTTATGCAGTCGAGACTTCCCAAATGCATATCATGCACCTTCACCTCTGTCAAAGTCTAAAGGAGTCAGCATTTTGATCGCCAAATCAGTCCCTTGGACCCTCATGGAAGAACGCGCAGATTTACAGGGCCGATACTTGCTTCTGAAAGGGAAAATTGGAAATACCACAGTGACTGTGGTAAAATGTTTAATTTTCCAAACACAGACCACCTCGCCTTCCTGAGGTCTCTAGTTCCAATTATACTGGAATTCCGAGAGGGTATTTATCTGTTAGGTGGTGATTTTAATTATGCACAGGAGCCCTTACTTGATGTCTCAAGAGGGGCGTCACATCTGTCTTTCTCTTAGCTCAAAAAATTTAAAGCAGAACTGCTTAATCTGAATTTGGTTAATCCCTGGAGAATTATGCATGCAGACAATAGAGATTATACCTACTGTTCGTCTGTTCATCGGACATATTCCAATATTGACTTCTTTTTGATTCAGCCTAAGGACTTGCCTCTTATCACCTCCTTCCAGATTGATTATATATCGTTTTCTGACCATGCACCGACCCATGTGACCATGTGTTGAGATACTGAGCCCCGTGCTCCCCCGACACGGAAACTTAATGAATCCCTGTTACAAATTCCTGAAGTACGCGAAGAAATAACGAAAATTCTTTCAAATTACTTTTCTGAAAATGCCGATGCATCAGTGAGCCCCATGCTGATATGGGAGGCACACAAATGTGTAGTGAGGGGTGAGCTGATCAGGATAGGGGCTTTAAAGAAACAAGAAAGAAATAGGCAGATAGCCTTGCTGATCTCTTAGGTGCGATCCCTCGAGCTACTACATAAGCGTTCCCTGGCCAAAGCTCATTTTAAGGCTTTACTGAAGGCCAGTGGGGAACTGAAAGACTTACTCTACCAAAAGACAACTCAAAGCTTGGCTTGGGCTAAACGCTCTTTGAATTTGCAAATAAGCCGGGCTCGATGCTAGCTAGAGCTTTACGTGGCCCAAGGAAATGCACCTTTATCCCCCATGTTACAACAAGATAGGGGACCAAAGTACATACTTCCAAAGAGATGGCAGAGGAATTCTGCGATTTCTATCGAAGATTTTATAATCTGCACCCAGGAGAGTTCTTTCCTCTCTCTCTCTTCCTCCGAGGCTTTAAAGACCAAGACCTAGTTAGTGAGTGAATACATCAGAGCCTCCGGTATGCCCACATTATCGGATGAAGTACGACACTCTTTGGAATCGGAGATTACCGCTGAGGAATTTCATGTAGCTTTGGCTCAGACAAAACCTCGGAAGGCACCGAGGCCTGATGGCTTCACTTTGACTTATTACCAATCATTTGTGACTTTTCTGACATCACACTTTGTGGCTGCATACAACACGTTAAGAGAGGGAAACCCCATATTAGAGGACTCACTGAGAGCATTTATATCTCTGATACCCAAAGAAGGGAAAGACCTATCCCGGTGTGGAAATTATCGCCCAATTGCACTTCTAAACATTGATTTAAAGCTCTTCTCCAAAATACTGTCAAACCGACTCATATCACATATTCCACATCTAATACACCTAGACCAGGTGGGTTTCGTGCTGATGAGAGAGGCAAGAGACAATACAGCTAGGGTTTTTAATCTCATCCACACGATTCGCCTAACGAGACGACCCTTTCTCCTACTCTCAACAGATGCAGAAAAGGCCTTTGACAGGGTGGCCTGGCATTTTATACGGGCCACCCTGGCACACATTGGTCTTGGTCCCTATATGCTTAGTTGGATTCTGTCCCTGTATTCCAAGCCGTCGGCGGCGGTACGAGTAAACGAGTGGCATTCCGAGTTTTTTACAATAGAAAATGGGACAAGACAGGGATGCCCCCTGTCCCCCTTATATTTAATTTTGACCCTAGAACCGTTTATGTGCCACATAAGGGATGATGCAAATATCATAGGTGTGCGGAAGCCCTCGGGTCATCACAAAATTGCAGCCTACGCTGACGACCTGATTTTCTTTGTTTCAAATCCGCGGGTATCGCTTCCCAATATACTAGCAGCTCTCCGGAAATATGGGAAGCTGTCAAACTATAAGGCAGGGCTGGACTGGGACAAAAATTTGGCCCTGGACTTCTTTCAGACCGGCCCACTTTACTCCAAACACCTGGTGTTGGCGCTTCAAGCTTCTCGGCACCATGGTTGTTATGGTGTCAGGATGATTGAAGCGCATTATTTCTATTATTACATTGTAATATAACATGAAATAGTTCAACTCACCATAATGCAGAATCAGTGGGAGCCCTGAGTGTGTCACCTGCCACGTAACTTACACTGCATCTGGTGGCAGGCGATGTGGCAAGTGACACGTTGCATCTGGTGGCAGGCGACGTGGCAAGTGACACGTTGCATCTGGTGGCAGGCGATGGTGGCAAGTGAGATGCGACACCTGGTGGCAGGCAACGTGGCAAGTGACATGCGGCACCTGGTGGCAGGCAACGTGGCAAGTGACATGCAACATCTGGTGGCAGGCGACGTGGCAAGTGACAAGCTGCCTCTGCTGACAAGTGCCGTGGCAAGTGACACACTGCATCTGGTGGCAGGCGATGTGGCGTCATTTGCCACGGCACTTGTCAGCAGAGGCAGCTTGTCACTTGTCACGTCGCCTGCCACCAGATGCAGCATGTCACTTGCCACATTACCTGCCACCAGATGCTGCATGTCACTTGCCATGTCGCCTGCCACCAGATGCTGCATGTCGCTTGCCATGTCGCCTGCCACCAGATGCCACATGTCACTTGCCACGTTACCTGCCACCAGATGCAAAACGTCACTTGCCACGTCACTTGTCAACAGAGGCAGCTTGTCACTTGCCACGTCGCCTGCCACCAGGTGTCGCATGTGAATTGCCACCTTCGCCTGCCACCAGATGCTGCATATCACTTGCCCCGTCGCCTGTCACCTGCCAAGTCACTTGTCACCAGATGCAGTGCTACTACAGAACTTGCTGGGCACCTCCAACCCAGCTCTGTACCCCCCAAACACACAACGTGACAGGGGAGAAGAGAGAGATACACAGCGCCAAATGTAGCATTAAAACAACTTGTATTCCACTTAAAGAACGTTACTGACAAAGTTAGCAGGGTGAAAGGCATTGAGACACTGTGCAAGAGTCCAGGCTTGTCATCGTTCTGAATTAGGAGCCGCCACCGGGAACCGATCGGGCCAGTAGATGCAGAGCTACTACTTCCTGGTAGCGGTGGAATGCATGATGGGGCGGACGTGATGTCATCATCCGGAAATGATGCAAGGTGTGGGAGGTGATGCATCCTTCAGGCCATCATTCCTCTGCCACCAGGAAGTAGTAGTACACACCGATGCGCTCTGCATCTACTGGCCCGATCGGTTCCCGTTGGCGGCTCCTAATTCAGATTGATGACAAGCCTGGACTCTTGCTCTTTCAATGCCTTTCACCCTACTAACTTTGTCAGTAACATTCTTTAAGTGGAATAAGTTGTTTTAATGCTACATTTGGCGCTATGCATCTCTCTCTCCTCCCCTGTCTCTGAAACTGGCCCACTGAGCCATCGGCCCACCGGGAATCTCCCGGTAGTCCCGATGGCCAGTCCATCCCTGCTATAAGGTCAATTGTGCCAAGTCCGTTGTGTTAAATATAACGATTCCAGAATCAGAAGCCCACAGTATGCGCTCGGCCTTTGCGTTCCATTGGTCGGATAAATCTATTCGATACCTGGGTATTGACATCACACCGGACTTGGCACACTTATATACCTTGAACGATATACCCCTGCTACACAGACTGAAAGCTGACCTCCGCAACTGGCATACTTTGACCTTGACATGGTTCGGATTGTGCAACGCCTTGAAGATGACAGTTCTACCAAGGATTTTGTACATACTCCAAACCATTCCAATTCGGATTCCGCTGCATTTTTTCAAACAGCTCAGGAAGATAGTTAGAGACTTCATTTGGGCACATAAGTTGCCCAGGACGAAAATGCAAATCCTGACTAGACCAAAGGAGAAAGGGGGCATCGGCCTCCCAGACTTCTTTAGTTATTATAGAGCAGTGCATCTATCGAGGATTGTGGACTGGCATTGTAATAAGGAATCCAAACAGTGGGTAGGAATGGAACTTGAAGATGCCTCTATACCCCTGTTGACCTCTCCATGGCTTACATCCGCACCACCAGAAGACATGAGGAATCACCCTTTGATAGGTGCCACACTTAAGGTAGCTAGATCCACCATTCACACCACTGGTCTCTCATCGCTGCCCTCTCCTATGACGCCGGTAATAGGCAATCCGGACTTTGCGCCGGGGCTCACTAGTAGAAGGATACGACAATTGACTGCAACAGGGAAATGTAGTTTGATGGATGTCTGGTCGCGAGGGGAGCTCCCCTCGCCATCGGCCATCTCCAACCTCACAGACCCACTGCTAGACGCTTTTAGTACCTACCAACTTTGACACTTTTTGCAGTCTCTGCAGAAGGCATTGTATACTCCTAGGGACCTTACCCCCTTCTAATCACTTTGTAAGGTAGGGGAACCCTCACGACATACGCTTTCTTTTCTGTACAACTACCTGACTACCCAGACCGAAGAACTGACTCCGACATTTATTCAAAAATGGACTTGGAGGCTCAGTTTTCACCACAACAGATAGATAAAATCCAAACTCTGGCACATAAGTCTGGCACATAGCGAACCAATGTCAGGAAATAGGATACAAAATTATGTCTCGATGGTATAGAGTTCCTTACATACTCCATAAGATGAATAAAAATATCTTGGAAAAATGCTGGCGATGCGATATGGCAATTGGTACCATTGCCATATTTTTTGGGCATGCCTAGTATTGAGACTGTTCTGGGAGGAGGTGGCAACGACTATTAAAAACCTAACTTCAGTGAACCTGCAAGACAATCCGGCTGCATGTCTCTTACATCTGTCGGAGAGGCCCGTTAGGAAATACAAAAAAAACTCTGACAATGCAACTCCTCAATGTAGCAAGGGCATGTATTCCTGCACTCTGGAGGCAACCCCAACCGCCTACCAGGGTCCTGTGGTACTCCAAAGTCAATTGTATACTCCGCATGGAGGAACTGACTGCTACCCTCCATAACACGGAGGAACAATTCAGGAAAAAGTGGAGGCCTTGGAGACACTTTACAGGTACAGACTCCTACTTGCAAGAAATGGCTGAATCTATGACATAAATTAATCACATTCTAACGCACAGGGAATAAGATTGAATAACCTGTATGGAATGCTTACCCTCCTTCTCCCCCTTCTCCTCCCTCTCTTTGTTTTCAAGTTCTTTCCTCTCTCTCTCTTCCTTTTACACAAAATTTGTGAAGATACTTCAGCTGCTATACATAAATGTGGAGATCATAAGACCCTTAAAGGTTATGCAATATCTAGTAGTAAGATAATGATACATGATCTGCACTCTGGATGTGATAATTTTTCAAAGAGGCATTGTAGACCTTCTGGTTCTTTTCTTTTTTGTGCATAATGGTTTTCACACGGACAAAGTAATCCTTGAACTGTTAAAAACAATATTGATGTGCTTGAACATGTCTTTTAATTCACGGAATTTGTTGATTATTATGTCTGTATAAAAGATGTGATCACTGTATGTCAAGGAACTTTCCCTAAAATAAATACAGAATTAAAATAAATAAAGATAGTGAGCTACCTAGGGTTTGTACCTGTGAGCAATATACGCACGCACACACACGCGCACACACACACACACACACACACACACACACACACACACACACCAGCCCCAGCTACAGTGCAGAGGTGGAGGGGGAGGCTCACAGTAGCAGAGAAGGTGGAAGAAATCCCACACAGTTATGTCTGTGTGTGAGGTGACTGTCACTGCTGGATCTGTTCTCCACGCTGCCAAAACCACCCTAGCTTCCTTCACTGTACCTGGACAGCCGATCCGATCCTGGGCTCTGCACAAAGGGGAGGCTGGAGGATCTAGAGTGGAGGCGGGGATGAACCCGAGCAGTGAGTTAAAGCGCCCCCCCCCCTGACAATATAGTTAAAAACACTGCTAGCCGACAGGAGGGGAGACGAGAGGAGGATTGGTGCTGCACTTACCTCTAGAGTGGAGGCGGGGATGACCCCGAGCAGTGAGTTAAAGCGCCCCCCCCTGACAATATAGTTAAAAACACTGCTAGCCGACAGGAGGGGAGACGAGAGGAGGATTGGTGCTGCACTTACCTTGCTGTGTGATGTCCTCTGCTGTGTGGGCACTGGCAGCGGCGATGGAGGAGTCTGCTCCTCATACTTCCGGTTTTCTCTCTCTCGGGCGCAATGGTAGAGAGAAAACAGGAAGTGACATCAGACTCGGATGTCAAATCAAACCGCCAGGCCGTAGTAATAGATACTACGAGTGCCGGGCGGAAGCTACTTGGCGCTTCAGAAACAGCCGCAAGGCGGGATAAAAGCCCGCAAATGAAGTTCCGCGTCTAAAATCTCGTGATTGCATAGTCGTGGCGCTTCCCATAGTGCACTGTGTCCGGCGTCCGAAAAAAAAATAGAAAAAAGTTTAAGGGCCAGTTTTTAATTTTTTTTTCATTCTTTTTTGTACATATACATTGGCAGAATGGCACGGCTGCGCAAATGGGCGTACCTGTACGTCCCTTTGAATTTGCTGCTGTGTGGTCGCGTGCCCGCTGCCAGTGGCGCACGTGCGACCCTGCCGCAAGCTCCGTGAGTAGGATCGCGGGTCCCGCGGACTCGATGTCCGCGGGGATAACCGCAATAGTCTCACGGAGCTGAAGAATGGGGAGATGCTAATGTAAACAAGCATCTCCCTGGTCTGCCTAGTGACACTGTCACTGATCATAGCTCCCTGTGATCGGTGATCAGCGACGTGTCACTCGTAGCCACGCCCCCAACAGTTAGAATCACTCCCTAGGACACACTTAACCCCTTCCTAGCCAGCTAGTGGTTAAACCCCTTCTCTAGCAGTGTAATTTTTACAGTAATCAGTGCAATTTTATACCACTGATCGTTGTAAAAATGCCAATGGTCCCAAAAATGTGTCAAAATTGTGCGATGTGTCCACCATAATGTCGCAGTCATGATAAAAATCGCAGATTGCCGCCATTTCTAGTAAAAAAAAAAATTAATAAAAATGCCATAAAACTAACCCCTATTTTGTAGACGCTATAACTTTTGCGCAAACCAAACTTAAGGTTATTGCCATTTTTTTTTACCAAAAACATGAATACGTATCGGCCTAAACTGAGGAAAAAAAAATCTTTTTTATATATTTTTTGAGGCTATTCTAGCAAAAAGTAAAAAACAATGCGTTTTTTCAAAATTGTAGCTCTATTTTTGTTTATAGCGCAAAAAATAATAAATGCAGAGGTGATCAAATACCAAAAGAAAGCTCTATTTGTGGGGAAAAAAAAGGACGTCAATTTCGTTTGGGAGCCACATCACACGATTGTCAGTTAAAGTGACGCAGTGCCGAATCGCAAAAAGTGGTCTGGTCATTGGCCAGCCAAATGCCCTTGAGCTCTTAGGCTGTGGAAAGTTTAACTTCCCAAACCTATCCAAGAAGTTTCATGCAATTCGGTGTTCCACAAGGCAAACTAGGGACATTTTTTTATTTTTTTTATTTAGGGAGCTTAATGTGGCTTAACATACAAAAAAGACCTTAAATATTAACCAATTTTCCCCAAGCTTCACACAATAGAAGATTCAATCCATGCCAACATATTCTGCAAATTTCAGCTCATTTGGTTAATCACACCAAAAGTTATTCACGTTAAGCTACATTAAGCCATTTTCACATTAAATGTTTCAGCACTGTAAAATATCGCTTAACGTGAATAACTTTTGGTGCAGAGCGCCGCCATTACTAGTAAAAAAAAATATTAATAAAAATGCCATAAAACGAACCCCTATTTTGTAGGCCCTATAACTTTTTTGCAAACCAATCAATAAACGCTTAATGCGTTTTTTTTTTTTTTACCAAAAATATGTAGAAGAATACGTATCGGCATAAACTGAGGACAAAAATTGTTTTTTTAATATATTTTTTAGGGATATTTATTAGGGGTGCAACGAATCAAAAAAACTCACGGTTCGGATGATTCCTTGGATCAGAGTCACGGATCGGATCATTTTCGGATCAGCAAAAAAAAAAAAAAAAAGGCAAGACAAATAAACATAAGTCCACAATCTCCCCCACTGTAATATCTACGTCATCTCCCCCACTGTAATATCTACGTCATCTCCCCCACTGTAATATCCACGTCATCTCCCCCACTGTAATATCCACGTCATCTCCCCCACTGTAATGTCCGTCATCTCCCCCACTGTAATGTCCGCAATCTCCCCCACTGTAATGTCCGCAATCTCCCCCACTGCCACCGCCGGGTGTACCAAGATGGCCGCCGCTCCGGAGCTAGGCCGAAGCCGCTGCCTTTGCTAAGGGCAAGGCAGCGGAGCGCTCCGCGGATCGCGGGGTGTGCCGATCTGAACAGGTTGACCCGTTCGGATCACGGATCGGAGATGATCCGTTGAACCCCTAATATTTATATAGCAAAAAGTAAAAAATAGTGCATTTTTTTCAAAATTGTCGCTCTATTTTTGTTTATAGCGCAAAAAATAAAAAACGCAGAGGTGCTCAAATACCAAAGAAAAGCTCTATTTGTGGGAAAAAAGGACGTCAATTTTGTTTGGGAGCCACGTCGCAGGACCGCGCAATTGTCAGTTAAAGCGACGCAGTGCCGAAACGCAAAAAGTGCTCTGGTCTTTGGCCAGTCAAATGGTCCGGGGCTTAAGTGGTTAAGCTCCCCAGAAAACAAGCTTAATGTCCCTAGTTTGCCATGTGGAACACCAAATCGCATGAAACTTCTTGGATAGGTTTGGGAAGTTGAGCTTTTAGGCTATGCAAAGTTTCGGGGCAATTTATTGAGGATTTTGAATCAAAAGGATTGGAGATTAGGCACTTTATTACACGTTAAGCTACATTAAGCCATTTTCACATTAAATGTTTTAGCATTGTAAAATATAGCTTAACGTGTAATAACGTGTCTAATAATCAATTGCCCTTAAACTTTGCACAGCCTAAGAGCTCAACTTCCCAAACCTATCCAAGAAGTTTCATGCGATTCGGTGTTCCACAAGGCAAACAAGCCACATTAAGCTCCCCAAAAAACAAGCTTAATGTCCCTAAACGTACAAAAAAGACCTTAAATGTTAACTATATTCCCTCAAATATCACACAATAGAAGATTCTATCCATACCAACATATTCTGAAAATTTCAGCTCATTTGGTTAATCACACCAAATATTTTACAATGCTAAAACATTTAATGTGAAAATGGCTTAATGTAGCTTAACGTGTAACAAAGTTCTTAATCCCCAATCCTTTTGATTCAAAATCCGCTTCCCCTGGACAGAAAGGGTCTGGGGTAAGAAGGAAGAGTGAGGATGATTTATACAAAGAGCAGAGCAGTCTGAGAAGTCATACACAATTGTTTTTAACCCTTAAAATGCTATGAAAGCTATATTGGGAGGGAGAACCAGATTCAATAGCAATAGTCAGCTTGCTATCAAAATCTGCTTCCCGTGGACAGAAAGGGTCTGGGGCAGTGTCGGCTGGTGAAGTTTTAGGATGGGGGGCACCAAACCCCGCCCTTCCTTTTTGACCCCTCCCACTTAGTGAAAATGGGCGTGGTTTAAGCAAAATAGTGGGCGTGCCTCTAAGGTGGTGTGGCTAGCGTCCGAGATGAACAAGGGATGGAGGGAGAGGGAGAGAGGGATGGAGGGACAGCAGGCCCAGATCTACACAACAATAGAAATATATGTGTATTCTAGAAAGTTTAACAATCAGCAGATAAAGATACTCCAAACACCTGGTGTTAGCACGTCAATCATCCCGGCACCATGGTTGTTATGGTGTCAGGATAATTGAAGCGCATTATTTCTATTATTACATTATTAAATCATTCAACTCACCATAATGCAGAATCAGTGGAAGCCCTGAGCGTGTCACTAGCTATGTCGCCTGCCACCAGATGCCATCACTTGTCCCCAGTGGAGTCCCTCCTTACATGCAGCCTGTGTCCCATCAAATGCAGCAGCCTGTGTCACATAAAATGCAGCCTGTTGTCACATAAAATACAACCTGTGTCCCATAAAATCCCAGGATATCAAGGGAGAGCAGGCAGAGGCAAAAAACGCTGCAAGGCAAAGGCATAATGAGCTAGTATACT
The DNA here is from genome assembly GCF_042186555.1 of Aquarana catesbeiana. Lineage (NCBI taxonomy): Eukaryota > Metazoa > Chordata > Amphibia > Anura > Ranidae > Aquarana > Aquarana catesbeiana. The sequence goes on along the minus strand of NC_133336.1, from coordinate 145,580,419 downwards.
AGCTCATTATGAAATACTCACCTTAGAATGAGGCCTCAACATCTGCTCCCGATTCACGCCGAGGGAGCTGACATGTTGCCTCTGCGTGTCTTCTGGGTATCGTAGCTCCGGCGCTGTGAGTGGCCGAAGCTGCGATTACGTCACTCCCGCGTGACTCTTTTTCCCAGCAAGGTATGGCAGTTCTGCCGGACCTTCAGCCGGGCCTTCACAGCGCATGCGCCGCTGACATCAGCGACTGCATGCAAAGTAAATATCTCCTAAACCATACAGGCTTAGGAGATATTAATTTACCTACAGGTAAGCCTTATTATAGGCATACCTGTAGGTAAAAGTTAAAAAAAAAAAAAAAAAAAAAAAAAAGGGTATGCAACCACTTTAAGGGCCCATGGGGGAAGAGACATATGTGGGGAGTCAGTAGCTGGAGACATATTGTTACTCTGTGCTGCAGCTGAGAGATGGAGGATCTTTTTCCAGCTCCTGTAAGGGAGAGTGTGACTGGTAGCCTATGCACTTGGTTCCAGGTTCCTCTGCTGCCAGAGAGTGCTTGGGCAATCTGACCTGAATTGCACTGTGCTGCCTAAAGATAGTGAACTACCTAGAGATTGCTACCTGTGAGCCATACACACACACACACAGCAGCCCCGGTTACAGTGCAGAGGTGGAGGGGGAGGCTCACAGTAGCAGAGAAGGTTGAAGAAATCCCACACAGTTCCGATGTCTGTGTATGAGGTGACTGTCACTGCTGGATCTGTTCTCCACGCTACCAAAACCACCCTTCCTTCACTGCACCTGGACAGCCGATCCGATCCTGGGCTCTGCACAAAGGGGAGGCTGGAGGATCTAGAGTGGAGGCGGGGATGAACCCGAGCACTGAGTTAAAGCGCCCCCCTGACAATATAGGTCACACTGCTAGCCGACAGGAGGGGAGAGGAGAGGAGGATTGGTGCTGCACTTACCTTGCTGTGTGATGTCCTCTGCTGTGTGGGCACTGGCAGCGGCAATGGAGGAGTCCGCTGCTCATACTTCCGGTTTTCTCTCTCTTGGGTGCAATGGGAGAGAGAAAAAAGGAAGTGACATCAAACTTGGATGTCAATCAAACCGCCTGGCCGTAGTAACAGATACTACGAGCGCCGGACGGAAGCTACCTGGCGTTTTGGAAAGCACGCAAGGCGGGACAAAAGCCCACAAATGAAGCACTACGTCTGCAATCTCGTGATTGCATAGACGTGGCGCTTCCCATAGTGCACTGCGTCTGGCGTCCAAACACAGTGCACTAAAGGAACTTTTTTCTATTTTTCTATGGCCAGTTTTAATTTTTTTTGTGACTGCCTGGGGGGGGGGGGGCGGGGCCCGTGCGCCCCCTATGGACGGGCCTTTACTGGTCTGGGGTAGGAGGAAGCGTGAGTATGATTTATACAAATAGTAGAGTAGTCTAGCAAGCCATACACAAGTGTTTTTAACCCTTATCAGGAACCATGAATCGGACCAAGACAGAAGTAAAGTTAAAGTTAAATCACACTTGTTTAATAATAATAATAATAATAAAAAAGTAAATAGAGTAAGCATGGTCAAAACAAGCCAGAGTTCGATAACTGGAACGGGTAGTCAGCCAAGCCCAGAGAGCCAGAGGTAAATGTAGAAGTACAGCAAGCAGGATCAAGAGCCAGAAGGGACATCAGCTGAGCAAGTCTACAACAGGAACGCAGGAGAAAGTCTCTGTGATGTTGACAAAGGCGAAGGCAGAGATCAAGTGAGCTGGATGGCTTTAAGTAGGCATGACTGAAGAGAAGAATCAACAGCTGGGTAATTGTGGAGAGAGATGGGAGCTGGCAATTAGCCGACAGCTGAGCGGCCAGCTTAGAGAAGGAAGGGCTGAGCCCAGCCCTGACAGTACCCCCTCCCCAATGACCCCTCCCCCTCGGAGGACTACCAGGCTTGAGGGGAAAACGTCTATGGAAATCACGGAGGAGGACAGGGGCATGTACGTCCGAGGATGAGACCCAAGAGTGTTCCTCTGGACCGTACCCGTTCCAATGCACCAGGTACTGTATGCGCTCACGGAACCTATGGGAGTCAACAATGGACTGTACTTCATACTCCTCATGGTTCTCAACCTGGACAGGGTGAGGACGTGGCATCGAGCTGGTAAAATTGTTGCAGACCAAAGGTTTTAATAAGGAGACATGAAATACATTAGAAATACGCATATTAGAAGGAAGGTCTAATGCGTAAGCCACTGGATTAATCCTGCGAAGAATACGGAAGGGCCCAATATACCGAGGTGCGAACTTCAATGAGGGAACACGAAGTCGGAGGTTGTGAGATGACAGCCAGACCCTGTCCCCAACCAGGTAGGAAGGCGCAGGCAGGTGTCTGCGGTCAGCATGGAGTCTGTACCTATCATTAGCATGACACAAAGCCTCCTGGACTTGTGCCCAAGTGGAACGAAGACCACGGAGATGCTCCTCTAACGCAGGAATACTCTGCGGAACAAACGAGTCAGGCAAAATGGAAGGTTGGAAACCATAATTCGCCATAAACTGGGACCAATCGGGAAGCAGAATTCAAGGCACTGTTGTGAGCAAACTCTGCCCACGGTAATAGGTCTGACCAGTTATGATGGTTAGGGATGAGCTTCGAGTTCGAGTCGAACCCATGTTCGACTCGAACATCGTCTGTTCGATCGTTCGTCGAATTGCGAACGAGATGGGCCATTCGCGCCAAATTTGAGTGGCGCTTCACGGCCCATAATTCACTATTGCATGCTTAGCCAATTACAGCGCCGTCTGTACAGAGAGCCGTTATTGGCCAAAGCCAGGGTGGCTTTGGCCAATTATGTCTCAGGGGGTTTAGTACATGCCCCCACACTATATAAAGGCTGCCTGCACGTCGGCCCTGTGTAGTGTGTTACGGCGGTGGAGAGAGATAGAGAGACAGTGTCATTTGATTTAAGTTAGATAGAGTAGGCAGGTCGAGTCAGTTAGCTGCACTTACAGTGTATTGTGTATTATATATGCATCCCAGGTGTAATTATATATATATATATATATATATATATATATATATATATATATATATATATATATATATATATATATATATATATATATATATATATATATATATATATATATATATATATATATATATATATATATATATATATATATATATATACACACACACACACACACACACACACACACAGTATTCAGTTTAGCTAGATCCGTTCCTGTTATTCTCCTCCTAATATACTGACAGGCAGGCAGGTGTTTTTACAGTATTTACGGTTAGTGTACTGTGCACCCTTGCACAGTTGCACCTACAGTATAGCTATCTGAAGACAAGTGCTTCTGTGCTTCTGATCCTTATAATAGCACAGGCAGGCTCTTCAAGTATTTACAGTTAGTGTACGGTGTACCCCTGCACAGTTGCACCTATAGCTACCTGAAGACAAGTGCTGGTGTGCTTCTTCTGATCCTATTATTACCACAGGCAGGCATTCTGCTGTATAATATATATATATATATATATATATATATATATATATATATATATATATATATATATATATATATACACACACACACATATATATATACACACACACACACATATACACACACATCACAGTTTTATGCCGCTACATCTCACTGCAGGCCATTAGTATGTCTGGAAGGCCAACAAGTTGAGGCAGATAGTCACAAGCCAATAAAAGAGGGCAAGCAGGCTCTGTGTCTAGAGACAACAGTGCTGGTCATGGACACGGTGCATTCTCATCAGCACATGGCCGTGGGACATGTTGAGTCGCGACATGCGGCAGACTTGGTAGAGTGGATGACCAAGCCGTCCTCATCCTCTCTCACCCAGGCTCAGGCAGCTGCCAATGCAGCCTCTTTCCTCGGCTCAATGGCATCAGTTACTCCTTCCCTAGCCCCACCATGTCCTCCTGAGGAGTCCCCCGAACTGTTTGACCACAGTGTTGGGTACATGCTCCAGGAAGATACCCAGCGTTTTGAAGGCTCAGATGATGGTACTCAGCTAGAGGAAGGCAGTAACGTGAGCCCAGACAGAGGGGGTGCCCAAGAAGGACAGCAATCTGGCAGTCACGTTCCCCCAGCTGCAGCATACTGCCAGGTTTGCTCCAGTGGTGAGGAGGGAGGGGATGATGAGGTCACTGACTCCACATGGGTGCCTGATAGAAGAGAGGAGGATGGAGGAGGGAGGAGGAGGATGGAGGAGGGAGGAGGAGGATGGAGGAGGGAGGAGGAGGATGGAGGAGGGAGGTGATGATGAGGTCACTGACTCCACATGGGTGCCTGATAGAAGAGAGGAGGAGGAGGAGGAGGAGGAGGAGGAGGAGGAGGAGGAGGGAGGAGGAGGAGGGAGGGAGGAGATGGAGGAGGGAGGAGGAGGAGGGAGGGAGGAGATGGAGGAGGGAGGAGATGAGGAGGGAGGAGATGAGGAGGGAGGAGATGAGGAGGGAGGAGATGAGGAGGGAGGGGATGAGGAGGGAGGGGATGAGGAGGGAGGAGGGAGAGAGGGAGGAGGGAGGGGATGAGGAGGGAGGGGATGAGGAGGGAGGGGATGAGGAGGGAGGGGATGAGGAGGGAGGAGGGAGGGGATGAGGAGGGAGGAGGGAGGGGATGAGGAGGGAGGAGGGAGGGGATGAGGAGGGAGGGGATGAGGAGGGAGGAGGGAGGAGGGAGGCACATCACCAACGAGGCAGGACGCGCTCCAGGGGCCATCTTAAGGGCAGCACACCGACTGCATCACAGCGCAGAGCTCCGTATGTGCAGGGCGATACTGTCTCTGCGCGTTATTCCAAAAGTTCTTTGGTGTGGGCCTTTTTTGAAACGAGTGCATCAGATTGCACCGCTGCTATTTGCAACATATGTCTCCAGCGTATCTCGCGTGGCCAAAACATCACCCGCTTGGGCACCACATGCTTGACCAGACATATGTTGACCTGCCATGCAGTTCGTTGGCAAGCATACCTAAAAGACCCACACCAAAGAAAAAAAGAGGACCTCTCCTTGCTCCTCATCAGTTGGGATCTCCAACCCCACTATACCTTCAGTCCTCTCTGAAACTTGCACTGAGAGGAATGAAGGTGTAGAATTAGGTGTGTCACAGCCAAGTACTTGCGGGCAATCTGCTATCAGTACACCGATGTCAGATTGTACCAGGCAAATTTCCCTGCCCCAGCTGCTGCACCGCCGAAAGAAGTTCGCTCCCAGCCATCCACATGCCCAGCGGTTGAATGCTAGCTTGGCTAAATTGCTAGCACTTCAACTGCTGCCTTTTCAGTTGGTAGACTCTGCCCGCTTCTGTGAGTTTGTGGAATGTGCGGTTCCTCAGTGGCAGGTTCCCAAACGCCACTTTTTCTCACGGAAGGCGATTCCGGCTCTCTCCCGGTATGTGGAAGGCAATGTCTTGGCCTCGCTGGACAGGGCGGTAAGGTGCACATTACCGCTGACTCATAGTCCAGCAGGCATGGACAGGGACGTTACCTATCTTTCACGGCGCATTGGGTGACTCTGCTGGCAGCTGGGAAGGATGCAGGACAAGGTGCAGTAGTGTTGAAGGTTGTTCCACCACCGCGCTTCCAAAATGCTATTACTGGTGATTCTGACACACCTCTCTCCTCCACCCCCTCCTCTTCTTCTTCTTCCTCCATGGCCTCTTCCTGTGCTTTGTCCTCGGAACCAGTGTAGCTCCGTAGGCGTTCAAGGGGCTACGCAAGTACGCAGGCCAAAAGATGCCATGCGGTGCTTGAGCTGGTGTGCTTGGGGGAAAGGAGCCACACTGGGGCAGAGATTCTGTCAGCTCTGCAGGGGCAGGCTCAGAGGTGGTTGACGCCACGCCAGCTTAAGGCAGGAATGGTGGTTTGCGACAATGGCACCAACCTCCTCTCCGCCCTCCGACAGGGACAACTGACCCATGTGCCCTGTTTGGCTCACATCCTTAACTTGGTGGTGCAGCGGTTCTTGGGCAGGTACCTGGGCTTACAGGATGTCCTGAGGCAGGCCAGGAAGGTCTGTGTGCATTTCCACAGGTCATATAATGCCAGTGCTCGGCTGGCTGACCTCCAAAAGGAATTTAATCTGCCCAAGAACCGCCTAATCTGTGACATGCCCACCAGGTGGAACTCAACGTTGGCCATGCTGCAGCGGCTGCATACGCAGCAGAGGGCCATCAATTTTTTAAAATTTAAAGTTTTATTGAAAAGAAAATCAGTAGTCGCATATTGACAGTAATCACATCATGACAATACAATGCCCAGTAAATTACAAACAAAGACGCATAACAAGTTGCAAGTCTAAATTCTATCTTTCAGAGTTGGCCTTATCCACTTCAGCCCCGGAAGGATTTACCCCCTTTCCTGACCAGAGCACTTTTAAACAATTTGGCACTGCGTCGCTTTAACTGCTAATTGCGCGGTCATGCAATGCTGTACCCAAACAAAATTTCCGTGCTTTTCTTCCCACAAATAGAGCTTTCTTTTGATGGCATTTGATCACCTCTGCCGTTTTAATTTTTTGCGCTATAAAACGGAAAAAGACCGAAAATTTTGAAAAAAAATGATATTTTCTACTTTTTGTTATAAAAAAAAAATCCAATAAACTCAATTTTAGTCATACATTTAGGCCAAAAATGTATTCGGCATCATGTCTTTGGTAAAAAAAAAATGTCAATAAGCGTATATTTATTGGTTTGCGCAAAAGTTATAGCGTCTACAAACTAGGGTACATTTTCTGGAATTTACACAGCTTTTAGTTTATGACTGCCTATGTCATTTCTTGAGGTACTAAAATGGCAGGGCAGTACAAAACCCCTCCAAAGGACCCCATTTTGGAAAGTAGACACCCCAAGGAAATTGCTGAGAGGCATGTTGAGCCCATTGAATATTTTTTTTTGTCCCAAGTGATTGAATAATGACAAAAAAATAAAAATTTACAAAAAGTTGTCACTAAATGATATATTACTCACACAGGCCATGGGCATATGTGGAATTGCACCCCAAATTACATTCTGCTGATTCTCCTGAGTACAGGGATACCACATGTGTGGGACTTTTTGGAAGCCTAGCCGCATACGGGGCCCCAAAAACCAAGCACCGCCTTCAGGATTTCTAAGGGCGTAAAGTTGTGATTTCACTCCTCACTACCTATCACAGTTTCAAAGACCATAAAATGCCCAGATGGCACAAACCCCCCCAAATGACCCCATTTTGGAAAGTAGACACCCCAAGCTATTTGCTGAGAGGCATGTTGAGTCCATGGAATATTTTATATTTTGACACAAGTTGCGGAAAAGTGACAATTTTTTTTTTTTTTTGGCACAAAGTTGTCACTAAATGATATATTGCTCACACAGGCCATGTGCATATGTGGAATTGTACCCCAAAATACATTCTGCTGATTCTCCTGAGTACGGGGATACCACATGTGTGGCACTTTTTGGGAGCCTAGCTTCATACGGGGCCCCGAAATCCAATCACCTCCTTCAGGATTTCTAAGGGCGTAAATTTTTGATTTTACTCCTCACTACCTATCACAGTTTCGAAGGCCATAAAATGCCAAGATAGCACAAAACCCCCCAAAATGACCCCATTTTGGAAAGTAGACACCCCAAGCTATTTGCTGAGAGGCATGGTGAGTATTTTGCAGCTCTCATTTGTTTTTGAAAATGAAGAAAGACAAGAAAAATGTATTTTTTTTTTCTTTTTTCAATTTTCAAAAGTTTGTGACAAAAAGTGAGGTCTGCAAAATACTCACTATACCTCTCAGCAAATAGCTTTGGGTGTCTATTTTCCAAAATGGGGTCATTTGGGGGAGGGGTTGTGCCATCTGGGCATTCCATGGCCTCTGAAACTGTGATAGGCAGTGAAGAGTGAAATCAAAAATTTACGCCCTTAGAAAGCCTGAAGGCGGTGCTTGGTTTTCGGGGTCCCGTACGCGGCTAGGCTCCCAAAAAGTCTCACACATGTGGTATCCCCATACTCAGGAGAAGCAACAGAATTTATTTTGGGGTGTAATTTCACATATTCCCATGGCATGTTTGAGCGATATATCATTTAGTGACAACTTTGTGCAAAAAAAAAAAAAAAAATTTGTCTTTTTTCCGCAACTTGTGTCACAATATAAAATATTCCATGGACTCGACATGCCTCTCAGCAAATAGCTTGGGGTGTCTACTTTCCAAAATGGGGTCATTTGGGGGGGTTTTGACCTGTCCTGGCATTTTATGCACAACATTTAGAAGCTTATGTCACACATCACCCACTCTTCTAACCACTTGAAGACAAAGCCCTTTCTGACACTTTTTGTTTACATGAAAAAATTATTATTTTTTGCAATAAAATTACTTTGAACCCCCAAACATTATATGTTTTTTTTAAAGCAAATGCCCTACAGATTAAAATGGTGGGTGTTTCATTTTTTTTTCACACAGTATTTGCGCAGCGATTTTTCAAACGCATTTTTTTGGGAAAAAAAAAAACACACTTTAAGTTTTAATGCACTAAAACACACTATATTGCCCAAATGTTTGATGAAATAAAAAAGATGATCTTAGGCCGAGTACATGGATACCAAACATGACATGCTTTAAAATTGCGCACAAACATGCAGTGGCGACAAACTAAATACATTTTTAAAAGCCTTTACAGGTTACCACTTTAGATTTACAGAGGAGGTCTACTGCTAAAATTACTGCCCTCGATCTGACCTTCACGGTGATACCTCACATGCATGGTGCAATTGCTGTTTACATTTGACGTCAGACCGACGCTTGCGTTCGCCTTTGCGCGAGAGCAGGGGGGGACAAGAGTGCTTTTTTTTTTTTTTTTTTCTTTATTTTTTTTATTTTTTATCTTATTTTTAAACTGTTCCTTTCATTTTTATTTTTTTTTTAGTCATTTTTATTGTTATCTCAGGGAATGTAAATATCCCCTATGATAGCAATAGGTAGTGACAGGTACTCTTTTTTGAAAAAATTGGGGTCTATTAGACCCTAGATCTCTCCTCTGCCCTCAAAGCATCTGACCACACCAAGATCGGTGTGATAAAATGCTTTCCCAATTTCCCAATGGCGCTGTTTACATCTGGCGAAATCTAAGTCATGAAATGCTCGTAGCTTCCGGTTTCTTAGGCCATAGAGATGTTTGGAGCCATTCTGGTCTCTGATCAGCTCTATGGTCAGCTGGCCGAATCACCAGCTGCATTCTCAGGTTCTCTGTTGGGACAGGAGAGCCAGAGAAAAACATGGAAGACGGTGGGGGGGGCATTCCCTCCCACTGCTTGTAAAAGCAGTCTAGAGGCTAATTAGCCACTAGGATTGCTTTTACATGAAAGCCGACCGCTGGCTGAAAAGAATGATACCAAGATGATACCTAAACCTGCAGGCATCATTCTGGTATAACCACTCAAAGTCCAGCAACATACCAGTACGTTGCTGGTCCTTGTTTGGCATATATTGTAAACTTTTTTTTCATGCAGCCTGTGGGCTGAACGAAAAAAAGATATTGATCGGTGGGTATGCGCACCATTAGAATACCTCCCTTCAGCCACCCACTTCTAATGATGGGCATACATGCACCGTATATATATGCCGAAGCATGGGGGCATCCTCCCGCAAAAGTTAGGAGCAAATCGCTCCTCCGCCCACTGCTGCCCCCACGCTTCGGCATATATGCTGAAGTATGTAACTGTGGTGGTGAAATCACCTCCGACAGCGCTGGAGTCACGGCTTTATGTATCGTGGGAGCAATCGCTGTTGCTGTCAAGATAAATAAATCCGCTCTGCAGCTGAATGGTGTACCTGAAAACAAAAAAGTGGTTAACAATAAAAAAACAAAGTATAAAAAAATTGCATACCTATAAAGCAAACATGATAAAAACATAACAATAAAACATTGCAGTATAGAATGCAGAACAATAGAGAGAGAATAGAGAGAGAACAATAAAACAACTATTTTTGGTTATTTTTTATTTTATATTTTTTTGTATTTGTATTTTTTATTTATTTATTTATTTATTTTTTACACTTTTTTTAGTAATGCGATGGCATCTTGGGAGACCCTGTGAAAGTGTGTCCTAGTCTGTGCAGTGCTGTACCCTACGCTAATACTCAACTAGTGTATGGTAGCGTTCAAAACATTCACCAATGCATAGACCAGGATTGTCAGGACAGGAGGGACAACAATACCGGGTGTCACGCCTAAATCCGCGCTTGCTGCAGACAAGACATCTTTTTTGGGGGGCTCGTTGGGCAGGGGTACTCTGGAGGACATAAGGAGAATGCCTCTCATGCATCCGGCTTACTGCATTTGGTTGGGGAAGGTGAGGTGGAGCACCATCTGGAAACAGAAGGGCTCTGACGATCTCTTCCTGGAATTTAAGGAAGGATCCAGTCCGTCCTGAAGCTCTGTATAGCACATGAGCATTCAGCAAAGCCAATTGAAATAAATAGACAGACACTTTTTTGTACCAGCGTCTGGCCTTACGGGCAACTAGGTACGGCGCCAACAACTGGTCGTTGAGGTCCACCCCTCCCATATTTTGGTTATATTTCTGGACACAGAGGGGCTTCTCCACAACACCAGTCGCCGTAGTAATTTGGGTCGTCGTGTCTGCATGAAGGGAGGTAAGAACGAAAACATTCTTATTGTCCCTCCACTTCATAGCGAGCAAATTATTACACTGCAAGCAGGCTCTCTCCCCCAGCCTAGGACGGGAATCTACAAGCCGCTGGGGAAAGCCCCAGCGATTAGGTCGCACGGTACCACATGCTCCAATCTGTTGATCAAACAAGTGACTAAAATGTGGTACACTCGTGTAATAATTGTCCACGTACAAGTGGTACCCCTTTCCGAATAAGGGTGACACCAAGTCCAACACTATCTTGCCAGCGCTTCCTATGTAATCAGGGCAGTTTGTCGGCTCTACGTGACTATCTTTGCCCTCGTAAACCATAAATCTACATGTATAGCCTGTGGCCCTGTCACAGAGCTTATACATCTTGACCCCGTATCTGGCACGCTTGCTGGGAAGGTACTGTTTGAATGACAAGCGGCCAGAAAATTTAATCAGGGACTCATCAACGCAGACAACTTGATGGGGGGTAAACAAGTCTGCAAAACGTTGGTTGAAGTGGCTTACGAGGGGCCGAATTTTGTAGAGCCAATCGTATCCAGGGTCTCCACGAGGACGACAGAGTTCATTGTCGTTGAAGTGCATGAACCGCAAAATCTGCTCGTATCGTGCCCTGGTCATGGAGGCAGAGAACACGGGCATATGGTGAATTGAGTCAGTGGACCAATATGACCGCAACTCACTCTTTTTAGTTATGCCCATGAGGAGGGAAAGGCCCAGAAAGGTCTTAAATTCGGAAACCGTAATTGGTCTCCAATCTCTGGCAAGGGAGGACTGGGGAATAGTGGCGATGTGTTGACCAGCGTACAAATTGCTTTGGTCCACAATAGATCTATAGAGATCTTCGGTGAAAAACAGCAAATAAAAATCCAGTGGCGTAAAGTCAACTGTTTCCACCTGAATTCTGGGTTGGCCAGTGAAAGGGGGAAGTACGGGTGCTGCAGAAGTGGTGGGTTCCCAATTCGGATTGGCGAATGCAGCAGGAAGGGCACTATGGGCACGACGGGCCTGTGTTCGTCTTCTTGGTGGCAGCGGGACACTACTTGTGTTTGCCACCTCGCCAGCTTGAACTGCACTTATGGGACTCGCCACGGTTAATGACACGGGCGAAACATCGGGTGCCACCCTTTGGGAGGCACACAAAGCATACATCAGGGGTGTCCTAATCTCCATAGGTGCAGGGAAAAAAAAAGAAAGAATAAAAAAAATGAACACGGGGGGCGTGGCTTAGCTATGGCCGAGTGAAGACGTGCTTTGGAGGAGCTCCCTGTCCGACTCGGCCTGCATGGATCACTAGATACCTATTTTCTCCAGTAATCACGGCATGAGCAACCCCAAACGATACAGAACGAGATCGTCGTCACGGGGCACCCACCACCGGACCACTCAGACGGGTATACCACACTTTTTCAGAGGGCAGGCGGACCTATCTCCCGGCGCCATTGCTGCCGCGACACGTGGGCCCAAAACTACTCCGAGCTGCACGGAGGTCCCGATGGCTTCCTCCACACAGAATCTGACGCCTCTACTCCTTACAGGCACGCCAGCCTTACTCTGCACGGAGATGGAGAGACACCCGAGCAGCCAACCCATTCTAGAAGAAGACCTCCGCAGCATGCTCAGGGCTCTCCCCACAAGAGCAGACTTGGAGGCCCTCCCCACGAGAGCGGACTTCGAAACTATGATCCTGAGGATCGAGGAGGCACATAGGAAAGACATCCAAGAAGTACGGGAGGACCTACAAAATGTGGAAACCAGGGTCTCAGCAGGTGAATCTAAGTTTGCTGCGCTGGAGGTGAGGATACAGGCGATGGAGCATTCACAGCAGACGCATGCTTTGGAAACACAGGACATGCAGCTCCACCTGGAAGAATTGGAGGACCGTAGCCGCCGCAACAACTTGCGGCTACGAGGGATACCAGAGGCCACGGGACCGGAGGACTTAGCGGCGACGGCGACGGCGATTTTCCAAACTCTACTAGACCATCCGCCGCCACATCTAGAGATCGATAGAATCCACCGCACTCTGGGCCCGAAGCCCTCCGATCCAGCTAGGCCGCGGGACGTTCTGTGTCGCATACACCGCTTTGCACAGAAGGAGATTCTGCTAAGGAAAGCGTGGGACCAGGGAGAGATAGAATTTGACGGAGCCCGCATCCACATTCTACCTGACCTGTCGAGGGCCACTCTACAGCGGCGCACCATGCTGAAGCCCATCTTGGATCTAGCAAGAAGACACGGCTGCACGTATAGATGGGGCTACCCGCTTGCAGTAACCTTCCGTAATGACCGGGACCACTATACGCTACGCACCCCAGCAGACCTACCATCCCTCTTTGACTTCCTGGGAGCAGATCCAATCCAGGTCCCGAATTGGCTATTGAAAATTCCACGGCCGACCGGCCGCTCGGGCCTGAATACGAATGGAACCAACCAACCTACCCGCACACAGAGATCCCGAGGAAGATCCCGCGCCAGACCAGGGAACGGTACACGTGAGTCCTGAATCCGATGTGAGTAACCGTGGTCATTTTGTTTACCGCACACCTACCCCCCTTTCTCAGTTAATGTTGGGCACTCCACACCCTTTTGCTTGGTGATCCCCGAATCAGCCGCCACTCATACCTAATCCAGGCGGTTTGTTAGCCCCGTGCACCCCTGTTGGCACCCGCTCCCCTGCCCCTCGTGCCCGGTCGGGTTCTATTTACATGCCTGCCGGGATCTCTCTGATACCACCTAACCCCACCAGAATGGACACAGCAAGGGACAAATAGACTGGGGGAAAGTCCATGGGTTAACTGGACAGTCTTTAGACCCCTCCTGGCGGCACTCCCCCCTTCCCCCCCCCTAACCTGGACTGTAACCTGAACAGACACTATACTGGGGAGTTATGATTGTCCTGCCCACCCACCGCCCCCAGTATTTTGTACACCCTGCATCTGGAATAGGCAATGTGATGAGAACTTATCGCTTACTCCCGACCGGTGTTGGGGGATGCTGGGGACTGCACTGGTAACGATATCACACTACAGGAGCCGCTAGCAACAAACAAGCCCGTTGAACTTCCGGAGATGTGGTTCGGTCGGGGATGATGTGGAGGTTCCTGGCTGGTTTCTCGGGGGGTGGGGGGAGGGGGACATGTTGCAAGTGCATTGGATGGGGCATATAGCAGTACCTCGGAGTAATAGGTCACAGTGGATAAGCAAGCAGTAGGGGACCTGTACGGATGTGGTAGTAAATGGCTCGGGGGGATGATGGCTGTGCGGCGCTCTGACTGCAGTGTGGGTGTAGCGAATAACATGTTTCTCTGTGAGGCTAGAACCAGCACCACGGCACGCAGTCTTGGCGCCGTTGGCATATTACCGGCAGCCATCACCTTCTAAGACAACATTATGTACGGGGCTTGCTGAAAACCACCAGAAGGGCTTCACCACCGATATTTCACTTTTGCAGGGTAGGAGTGCCGGTTACGTGAGTTCATAACCCAACTAGTTGAGTAGGTTTGAAAGTTTTACACGTTTGTTTGTAGAATGCTAGTTTACCATTAACACTTAAAGTCTACAGTATTGCTCATGCCATACAGAAGTATGCTCATATACAACTCCACAGTTTTAGTTGGTATACACACTACGAAAGTTACGGCCTTGTTTACCTGGAGTACCAATTATACTATAGATCCGGGGGCCTGGGAAGGACATAGCCCTTTTCCCGAGGCCTTGGCTTGACACTTCCCCACCTAGGAGAACGACTACACCCAGTTAGTACTGGTGTGCGTGGAAGTATATCTTCAATCTATAGTAAGCACCCATTCATTGTGTTGGGTGTCCGGGGGGATCTCTCTCCTCGGCACCTGTCGCAAACGAAGTGGACCTTTGCTTCTCTCTAAACTTTTACCCCTTTCTAATTAACCACTCTTCTCCCCCCTCACCCTTCCCCCCCCCTCTATCCCTTTCCATACCTACCATCGACTCCCGCAGACATGGGGGTACTCAATGTGGTCACCCTTAATGCAAAGGGACTGAACGTTCCGGAAAAAAGGAGAATGCTTCTAAACGAAATGAGACACATGAAGGCAGACATAGTGCTCATACAAGAGACACACTTTAGGGAGGACAAGTTCCCAATCCTAAAAAATAGGTACTACCCGACTGTATACCACTCCACCCACATTGCCGCTAAATCCAGGGGAGTATCTATCCAGATTTCTGCATCTATACCGTGGACACTGGTAGATAAGAAGTCAGATCAGGCGGGTAGATTCCTTTTTATAAAAGGCATGATAGGTAGCACCAGGGTGACCATCGCAAATTTCTACGCCCCAAATGAACACCAAGACACATTCATGAAACGTCACCTCAAAACACTACAAAACTTCTCTGAAGGCCAACTGATCGTGGGTGGGGATCTTAACATCCCCTTGATCCCGGCAGAGGATACCTCAACAGGCTCCTCCTCCGTCACACGCGGTACCCTCAGGGAAATGTCCCTAGCCCTACACACGGCACAGCTAATAGACACCTGGCGCCTCTTTCATCCCGGGGAACGTGACTACACTTTCTTCTCCCGACCGCACCAGGTGTACTCCCGTATTGACTTTCTCCTGGTCCCACACAACCAACTCCGGGCCGTCAAACACACAGCCATCGGCTCCATTACATGGTCCGATCATGCCCCAGTCTCCATGCAATACGACCTCACAGACTATTTCAAGAGTCAAAGGAAACCCTGGAGACTAAATGAAAGTCTTCTACAAGACCCAACCATAGTAGCAGACGTCTCAAAAGAGATTTCACATTACTTCCACACTAACACCACAGAAGAGGGTGAATTTGGCCTAACATGGGAAGCACATAAAGCGGTGATCCGCGGAGTGCTTATTAAGCACGGGTCAAGAGTTAAAAAACAAAAGTCAGCGCAATTGACATCACTGTTTGACAAACTCCATAAACTAGAATCTGCCCATAAATC
Organism: Aquarana catesbeiana; assembly: GCF_042186555.1. Taxonomy (NCBI): domain Eukaryota; kingdom Metazoa; phylum Chordata; class Amphibia; order Anura; family Ranidae; genus Aquarana; species Aquarana catesbeiana. Next base: position 145,564,793 of record NC_133336.1, on the reverse strand, counting down.
AAAGCCGTCTAGACCCCTGGGTAGCGAACTCGATACGATACGTATGCAAATAACAGACCTACTCCAATTCAAAGCTAAGGCAGCTCTTCAGATTTCCCGGAAAAAAATATACGAATCAGGTAACAAGTGTGGCAGACTTCTAGCCCAATCTCTTAAAGCACAAAATGCGGCATCATACATCCCGCTCATTAACTCCTCTACGGGAAGAAGAGCTGTCTTGCCCCAACACATCACGCAAGAGTTTAGAGCATACTATGAACATCTATATAACCTAAACATGACTCAACCCTCTCCAGAGAAAATTGCAGAATACCTAGCGAACTCTAAATTGCCATCCTTATCGAACGAGACGAGAGACATACTGGACGAACCCATTACTCTAACAGACATACAATTGGCGTTAAAAAATACTAAGCAAGGGAAAGCTCCCGGACCTGACGGACTCACAGTCCAATATTACAAGACTCTACTCCCATCATTAGGACAACACCTAACTAAACTATTCAATGACCTGGGCAAAGGGAAACCACTACACAAAGACACACTACAAGCCCAAATAACTGTAATCCATAAAGAAGATAAAGACCCGACCCAATGTGGCAGCTACCGCCCTATATCTCTACTGAACACAGATCTAAAACTATTTACAAAAATCCTGGCCACCAGACTACAACAACACATAACCAGCTTGATTCACTTAGACCAGGTGGGATTTGTCCCTACCAGAGAGGCGAGGGACAACACTACTAAAGTCCTGAACCTGCTCTACCATGCCACCAAAACAGCCACACCGATGGTCTTGCTCGGTACAGATGCGGAAAAAGCATTCGACCGGGTGAATTGGTCATTCATGCTTTCCACACTGAAACACATTGGCCTGGGCAACTCCATGGTAAATTGGATTTCAGCAGTGTACGCAAATCCGACAGCTAGAGTAAGGGTGAACGGAGTAATGTCCGAAGCCTTCCAGATCTCAAATGGTACAAGACAGGGGTGCCCACTCTCCCCCCTCCTCTTTGCACTATCACTAGAACCATTCCTCTGCCACATAAGACTAAACCCAGACATAACCGGCCTTACCTTAGACAATGCTCAATATAAAATTTCAGCTTACGCTGATGATCTGATGTTTTCCTTAACGAACCCGACGATTTCTCTTCCAAACCTACTAAAAGAATTCTCCGAATACGGGTCCCTGGCCTACCTAAAAATTAATTGGGCTAAGTCAGCAGCTATGGGCGTGGGTATTCCAGATTCAGTACTCAAACCCCTTAAAGCCAGCTTTAATCTAAAATGGACAGACAAAACCCTAAAATATCTGGGCATTTTTATCCCCCAAACAATGACAAAGTTGTACGAAGTGAACTTCCCCCCACTAATCACAAAAATAAAAACACTGTTGAACTCTTGGCAGTCGGGACTTCACTCTTGGGTGGGACGTGGTAACATCCTGAAAATGTCTATTCTACCCAAAATATTATACATAATGCAAGCCGTTCCGATACGAGTCCCCCCTGGGTTTTTCAAGCAAATTCAAACAATATTTACGGAATTTATTTGGGCTAAGAAAAAACCCCGCCTACCGCACAAATTACTTGTCCTCCCTAAAGCACACGGGGGACTAGCGATTCCCGACATACGCGCCTACCACCAAGCAATACACCTGGGCAGACTAATAGACTGGCGCAGACATAGAGAGACTAAATTATGGACCCACCTTGAGCAATCCCACACACGTATTCCATTGGGAGGTACACCTTGGTGTTACCCTAGCCTACCTAGGGAACTTAAACAACACCCTCTAATAGGCTACACAGCCAGAATCTGCGCTAAATTAATTTCCAAACCACACATCTCATCTCGGAACTCACCCCTAGTCCCAATTATAGGACATCCCCTGTTCACCCCTGGACTACAAGACAGAGTCTTTCGGTTGTTGGGGGAATCTGGAATACATTCGGCCATACATTTCAGCACGGGTGGGACTTGGAAATCATACTCGGAATTATCTAACCCGCAAGGGTTATTCCGCTTGGATTTCATGCGTACCCTCCAACTCGGACACTTCCTCCACTCCATTGAACCTCCCCCAGACGTAGACCAAGGACTCACAACCCTAGAGGAAATATGCTCTAACACAGGTACTCTACCACATGCAATATCACTAATGTACAGCCTCCTGGTCACACCCCCCTCAGATTACATACCCCCGGGGCTGACCAAGTGGGAAGAAGAGTTGGGATGTAGCTTTAACCTCACACAGAGACAACGCATTCTCCGCTTCACACACAAGTCTTCCATCTGCGCTAAAACTCAAGAAACTAACTATAAAATTCTCTCTAGGTGGTACAGAACCCCGACACTCCTACACAAAATATCCCCCACCACATCTGAAAAGTGTTGGAGATGCTTGAAGGACAAGGGTACCTTGTTACATATTTTCTGGTCATGCCCTAAGCTCTCTCGGTTCTGGAAGGTTGTACATGAGACGATACAATTGTTTACAGACAGGACAATTCCAAAAGATCCGGCACTCTTTCTGCTACACGCCACCGACATACCAGACAAAATATACAAACGCTCAGTCATACGACACCTGTTAGATGCAGCCAGAGCCTGCATACCACTCTGCTGGAAACTCACCACACCACCGCCCATTGACATGTGGATTCGCAAAGTAGAAGACATAAAACAAATGGAGGACCTGATTCATACGGCACAACATAGGGAAGAGGCATTCTCTAGGACTTGGCAATTATGGACGATGTTTATATACTCGTCGGCGGGTCAATCTTTGAGAGGAGCAGACGCCTCCCGGTGAGTGTACAGACACATGAGTAGTGCCACCAGCACTCTATGAGTAACACCGTAGTTGGTTGGGTTCTGGATATTGTAGGGGCCCACATGTTCGCGGGAACCGAACCGATCCTACCTCCCTAACCCTCCCCCCCCCCCCTTTTTCCCCTTTATAGTCCCCCGCCTCCCTAACCCCCCCCCCACCCCATACCTTTCCTCACTTTTCACTTTCCTCCCTCCCCCCCCTCTATCTCTCTACCCTCAATTTATCTCTCTCTCAATTTCTATTCTTAATAATAATATAGAAAATAGAGGACCGGCGCAGTGGGATCCTGCAGTGACTGTTATCATACGCACATTACAACCCTAAGATTCAACTTACTATAATTATACAAATTGATGTTTGGTCTTAGACTGTCAAGATGAAGACCGATGTAGTGAATAAGAACCGTGTAAGAATTTATATCTTGTCACTATATTATGTATTTGATCAAACAATGTATATGTATGTCTCTGTGGGCTCATTTGGGCCGTGTTCTTGTCTTAAATAAATAATTTAAAGAAAAAAAATGAACACCCTAATTGAAGAGATTTATAGTCTAGAACAAGAACCTAAAAAACACAAGGGACAACAGCAGGAGTTACTCCACCAATTGGTTAATAAGAGAGAAGATCTTAAAGAATTATGGAGCAAGAGTCAAAAAGGACATTTAACAGAATAGCAAAAGAAAGATACCAATGGGGAAATAAAGTGAGTAAACACCTAGCAAGGATGCTAAAATGAAAAAATGAAATTAACTATATTGAAAAAATCCAAAATAAGAACGGGGAAATGGTATACACTACTAATGAGATTGCGAAAGTGTTTAGGAATTACTATGGAGCCCTTTACTCCATGGGACAGAAAGGACAGCGGGAAGCAGAGAAAACTGAGAAAACCAAAGAATTTTTAAAAAACGCTAGACTGCCTCTACTGTCAGTAAACGATAGGTCCAATCTGGACAAACCTATCACAGAGGAGGAAATCCTTAGAGCATTAAAAGATTCTGCCCCGGGCACAAGTCCGGGACCAGACGGGTTTACGATCTACTATTTCAAAAAATAAAAGGAGATTTTAGTACCGAAGCTCTGCCAGTATATGAACGGGTTAGGGGTGAACTTTGTAATGGGAAGGAGGAGGAAGGACAGCATGCTCTGCTGAAACTATCGGCCAATAGCCTTGTTAAATGCAGATACTAAATTATATGCAAAGGTATTGGCAACTAGGCTGAGGGAATGGATGACCGACCTGGTCCACCCGGATCAGGTCGGATTCATACCAGGAAGAGAAAGAAGGGACAACAGTGTGAGAACGCTGCTCCTCCTACAGGCCATTAAACTGAGCGGGTCCCCAGGTCTACTCCTGTCGATAGACGCCGAAAAAGCATTCGACAGGGTAGATTGGGGACTCATGATAAAAATGTTGGAAGTCATGGGCGTTGGTCCTAGAATGATCCAATGGATTGAAGTGCTATATAATCACCCGTCCGCCTCGGTATAGGTGAACGGGGTATCCTCCTAGCCATTTGTAATGGAAAATGGAACTAGGCAGGGGTGCCCGTTGTCGCCACTCTTGTTTGAGTTGACACTGGAACCCCTGCTGGCTTCAATCCGAAATAACCCAGATATCAATGAGATTAGGATGGGAGAAGAAGAGCATAAGTTGGCAGCATATGCCGATGATGTGCTGTTTTATATTTCAAATCCAAGGATCACAATTCCAAACTTGCTGGGGACATTGAAAAAATATGGAGAAATTTTAAATCTCAAAATAAACCTTAGCAAGTCTGAAATCTTGAACATAAATATTAGCAGACAGGAAGAAGTGAAACTACAAGAAGAATTTCATTTTCCATGGAGAAAGGAAATAAAATATTTAGGAGTCAGTTTGACAGACTCATTAAGGAAAATATACCTAACAAATTATATCCCTTTGCTAGATGAAATCAAGCAGGAAATAAAAAAATATCAAACACGTCCTCTCTCCTGGACAGGGCGTATTAATACGGTCAAGATGGTGCTGGTGCTAAAAATACTATATAAGTTTCAAATGCTGCCTTTATCACTTCCTCAAACATATTTTAAAACTTTAAAAAGCCTAATCTCTAAGTTTATATGGCATAATAAAAAAACGAGAATTGCAGCCGTGGTGCTAGAAAGGGGGAAAAAAAAACAAGGGGGCTTAGCTGTCCCGGACCTTAAAAAGTACTATAATGCTGTGGTTCTTACACAGGTGGTGGAATGGGCAAAAGAGGTAAATGAAAAGAAGTGGGTTAATATAGAAAATGCAATGAGTGGTACACAATTAAGACGTATGATATGGAACCCCCCACAGCACAGGGTATTGGGAGTGAACACGCACGAAATAACACGCACTGCACTAAAAATTTGGGACACAACCCATACACAAAATAATTGTGTCTACAATTCACCTTTAATCTTTTTAAAGGAAAACGAGTATTTTGCACCGGGAAAAGGTCGGTGGGAGGGAATTGGATAAGAAAAAGAAAAAACGCACAATTGAAAGATATGATAAAAAGGGGTAAAATAAGCACTTTTTAAGATTTGAAATTGGACACGAATTTAATGGTGATAGATGCATGGCGTTACCTCCAGTTAAGTCAGTTTGTAGAGAAACTGCCTCATTTACAGGTGAAGACTACAGGCCGCTGGAGCGGCTTTGTCTGAGAGAAAAATCAGAGTAATGTAGCCCGTATATATAAAATATTATCAGATAGAGATGACCTGGAGGTTCCGTCATACATCAAAAAATGGGAAAACTAATTGGGGTCACGATGTAATAAAGACACTATTGATAACATTATGATATTAGCACATAGTTCTGCTGTAGGATACTAAAATGGTTGAGATGAACTACAAGTGCCTGGTTAGGTGGTACGCGATGCCAGATAAAATAAGTAAATTTCAACCGGAGATATCCACGGAGTGCTGGAGAGGGTGTAAGGCAACAGGAACAATGGCACATATATGGTGGGATTGTGCTACTATTAAAAAATATTGGAAGAAGGCTTTACAACTAATAAAGAAAATCACCCACAAAGAAATACCGGAAGATCCTTGGATATGTTTGAAGTCTCTATTAAGCAATATAAAAGATCCTTAATTCCCATCTTGATCAATGCAGCAAAAAGTCTTATACCAAAAAAATGGCAGGAAGTAGATAGCCCTAAAATTCGGGATTGGGTATTTTGCATTAATGAAATATATCATTTGGAGAGTTTAGACGATAGAGGGGAGGAAGCACAAGATGGGGCAGACTGTAAAGACAAATGGGAAAAGTGGAAGGAGTTTAAAAAATCATGGAGTTATGTTGAGGCAATAACTCAAAATATAAAAAGGGGTGGGGACATGAAGACAATGTTAGATAAACTGCCTTTTGGACTTTGGATACAAGGTGTGGGCGGAATGGGGGGAGGGCATAAGGATAATGATATGTTTTCGTCGAGATGTAATGTTAATATACGTTTTGCTTTTTGTATGATGATATTTCTATAAAATAAAATAAAGAAAACAAAAAAAACAAAAAAAACAAACAAAAACCTCATAGTTCGGATCATTCCTCGGATCAGAGTCACGGATCGGATCATTTCCGGATCAGCAAAAAAAAAAAAAAAAGGCAGACAAATAAACATAAGTTTTGTGTTTTTGTTAATGAACACTTTTAAATTACTTGATCTCCCCCACTGTAATGTCCGCGTCATCTCCCCCACTATAATGTCCGCGTCATCTCCCCCACTATAATGTCCGCAAGCTCCCCCACGGTAATGTCCGCAAGCTCCCCCACGGTAATGTCCGCAAGCTCCCCCACGGTAATGTCCGCAAGCTCCCCCACGGTAATGTCCGCAAGCTCCCCCACGGTAATGTCTGCAAGCTCCCTCACTGTAATGTCCGCAAGCTCCCCCACTGTAATGTCCGCAATCTCCCCCACTATAATGTCCGCAAGCTCCCCACTGTAATAGCCACAATGTCCCCCACTGCTGTAATATCCACAATCTCCCCCACCGCCACCGCCGGGTGTACCCAGATGGCCGCCGCTCCGGAGCTAGGCCAAAGCCGCGGCCTTTCCTAAGGCCGAAGCAGCGGAGCGCTCCCCGGATCGCGGGCTGTGCCGATCCAAACAGGTTGACCCTTTCGGATCACGGATCGGTGATGATCCGTTTCACCCCTAATATTTAATATAGCAAAAAGTAAAAAATAATGCATTTTTTTCAAAATTGACGCTCTACTTTTGTTTATAGCGCAAAAAATAAAAACGCAGAGGTAATCATATACCAAAAGAAAGCTCTATTTGTAGGAAAAAAGGACTTCAATTTTGTTTGGGAGCCACGTCGCACGACCACGCAATTATCAGTTAAAGCGACCCAGTGCCGAAACGCAAAAAGTGCTCTGGTTTTTGGCCAGCCAAATGGTCCGGGGCTTAAGTGGTTAAGCTCTCCGAAAAATAAGCTTAATGTCCTTAGTTTGCCATGTGGAACACCGAATCACATGAAACTTCTTGGATAGGTTTGGGAAGTTGAACTTTTAGGCTGTGCAAAGTTTCAGGGCAATTTATTGAGGATTAGACACTTTATTACATGGTAAGCTACATTAAGCCATTTTCACATTAAATGTTTTAGCATTGTAAAATATAGCTTAACATGTAATAAAGTGTCTAATAATCAATTGCCCTTAAACTTTGCACAGCCTAAGAGTTCAACTTCCTAAACCTATCCAAGAAGTTTCATGCGATTCGGTGTTCCACAAGGCAAACTACGGACATTAAGCTTATTTTTGGGGAGTTTAATGTGGCTTAACATACAAAAAAGACATTAAATGTTAACCAATTTCCCTGAAACATCACACAATAGAAGATTCTATCCATACCAACATATTCTGAAAATTTCAGCTCAATTGGTTAATCACACCAAAAGTTATGCATGTTAAGCTATATTTTACAATGCTAAAAAATTTAATGTTAGCATTGCAAAATATAGCTTCCCAACCCTATCCTATAAATTTCATGCGATTCGGTGTTCCACAAGGCAAACTAGGGACATTAAGCATGTTTTTGGGAGCTTAAAGTGGCATAACGTACAAAAAAGACCTTCAATGTTAACCAATTTCCCTCCAAACTTCACACAATAAAAGATTCTATCCATGCCAACATATTCTGAAAATTTCAGCTCATTTGGTTAATCACACCAAAAGTTATTCACGTTAAGCTATATTTTACAATGCTAAAACATTTAATGTGAAAATTGCTTAATGTAGCTTAACGTGTAATAAAGTTCCTAATCTCCAATCCTTTTGATTCAAAATCCTCTTCCCTGGACAGAAAGGGTCTGGGGTAAGAAGGAAGAGTGAGGATGATTTATACAAAGAGTAGAGCAGTCTGAGAAGCCATACACAAGTGTTTTTAACCCTTGAAATGCTATGAAAGCTATATTGGGAGGGGGAACCAGATTCAATAGCAATAGTCAGCTCGCTATTAAAATCCACTTCCCCTGGACAGAAAGGGCCTAGGGCACTGTCGGCTGGTGAAGTTTTAGGATGGGGGGGCAGCAGACCCCGCCCTTCCTTTTTTGACCCCTCCCACCTGGTGAAAATGGGCGTGGTTTGACATAGAAATTTGGCTGCACACAGAGCACACAGCCAAATCTCCTGTTTCTAATCATAATAACAATTTTGTCTAATGATATAAATGCATCTCACCTTTTGATCGTATCCATCCTCTGGTGTGTCCCCCATCCAGCCAACTAGACAAAAAACATGTTTACGGTTCCAGTTCCAAGATCACACTGCCCCCTCAGCAGTGTGCTCACTCTTTATTAGCATAACAGGAGGTCCCCAAAGCTCGAGGGTTCGGCCCCCAACAGCCAAACACACCTCTTACAAAGCTTGTGACCTCACAGGATATGACCTCACAGGATAACAATGACCATATAAGGATTTAACAACACAGAACACAAAACAACCACCAATTACTACAGGACATGATACAATATACTTAATGACGATGACTAAAGTTCCTCGTGCATGGGATATTATCTGCAGGTGTATGTCATGGCACCCCAAACATGTTGATCAGGCATACCAGGGGTGACAAGAGCAAACCACCGCTAAACCGATAATGTCTTTGCAGAGCGAACGCATCCCCACCAGACGATCGTTCTGTGCATTGCACAGGGGCCCTTTGCTGGCGGACATGTCCTCTCTCCGCAAACACCTCTCTCCAAACACCAGGAAGTTTTCCACTACCTAACAGGTGTCAACCAGCGTTGGTCTGCCCCAGTCAGCTCTTTAGAGCGGGCTGCGATGGAACACACACTGGGAGACTTATGACAATACATTAATATAACATTTTCCACAACAGGTTTCAGCGAAATAGTGGGCATGCCTCTAAGGTGGTGTGGCTAGTGTCTGAGATGAATGAGGGATGGAGGGAGAGGGAGAGAGGGAGAGAGGGATGGAGGGACAGCAGGTCCAGATCTACACAATAGAAATATTCTAGGAAGTTTAACAATCAGCAGATAAATATACTCCAAACACCTGGCGTCAATCATCCCGGCACCATGGTTGTTATGGTGTCAGGATAATTGAAGCGCATTATCTCTATTATTACATTGTAATATAAAATTAAATCATTCAACTCACCATAATGCAGAATCAGTGGAAGCCCTGAGCGTGTCACTAGCCACATCGCCTGCCACCAGATGCCATCAGGTGTCCCCAGTGGAGTCCCTCCTCACATGCAGCCTCTGTCACATCAAATGCAGCCCGTTGTCACATCAAATGCAGCCCGTTGTCACATCAAATGCAGCCCGAGTCCCCAGTGGAGTCACATCAAAGCAGCCTGTGTCACATCAAATGCAGCCTGCGTCCCATCAAATGCAGCCTGCGTCCCATCAAATGCAGCCTGCGTCCCATCAAATGCAGCCTGCGTCCCATCAAATGCCAGGATATCAAGGGAGAGCAGGCAGAGGAAGAGACGGTATTAAAGCGGTTGTATACCCGCACCTTTTTTTCTTTTAAAACAAAAAAACCTGCAAGGTAAAAAGGTATAATGAGCTAGTATGCAGTGCATACTAGCTCATTATGAAATACTCACCTTAGAACGAGGCCTCGACATCTGATCCCGATCCACGTCGAGGGAGCTGACATGTTGCCTCGGCGTGTCTTCCGGGTATCGCGGCTCCGGCGCTGTGAGTGGCCGAAGCCGCGATTACGTCTTTTTCCCGGCAAGGTCTGGCAGTTCTGATGGACCTTCAGCCGGGCCTTCACAGCGCATACGCCGCTGACATCAGCGACTGCATGCAAAGTAAATATCTCCTAAACCATACAGGTTTAGGAGATAATTTTACCTACAGGTAAGCCTTATTTTAAAATTAAAAAAAAGGGTATACAACCACTTTAAGGGCCCATGGGGGGGAGAGACATATGTGGGGAGTCAGTAGCTGGAGACATATTGTTACTGTGTGTTGCAGCTGAGAGATGGAGCATCTCTGTCCAGCTCCTGTAAGGGAGAAGTGTGGCTGGTAGCCTATGCACTTGGTTCCAGGTTCATCTGCTGCCAGAGAGTGCTTGGGCAACCTGACCTGAATTGAACTGTACTGTCTGAAGATAGTGAGCAAGCAATGGCGCTGTGAGGTTGCTTGAACGGGAGCTCCATGCTGCGATCGGGTGAAGAACCATCCCGAGTACACAGACCTCTCGGTTCTCACATGTCCGGGACAGATAAAGCCCCAGGGACACCAGCAGCACACAAGGGAACCTTACTTTTTAAGTAATTTGGTGACTCTGTCCCAGGCCTTGAACCCCAAGATGGCGTCCCCCGCGCTCTAACACGGCCAGTGCGGCTGCACTAAAGAAGACAGGCAAAAGTATACCAGGCACTGTTCAGGAGGCACAGCAACCCCTAGATCGAGCGGACTCACCGATCCCTTCACCTGACCTACGTGGATCTGACATGTCTCAGCTCCCCCAAAGGACTGAAACGCAGGGTCAGCCATCGGTGGACACATGGAGGGACATCATTGCACTTCTCCCTACCAAGCAGGACATAGCTGAATCAGCTGCAACAATAATGAGTACTCTTTCCAGAGAGATTCATAATCTCAAGCAAAGAATAGACACGGTAGACTCACGTGTGACCATGGTTGAGTCCGCCTCAGATGCTATAGAATCTAGAATGGTGGCGTTTGAGGAGACACAAATTTAATTATAAACATCACCTGATTCTGGTGCAGCTTTCCATTGATGGGGAAAATCGCAGTCGCAGAAACAACATTAGACTGCGCGGCTTGCCGGAAGCTACCTCTGGGGGGGACCTCAGGGCTACAGTCACAGCTATTTTTAATCGCCTTCTGGACAAACCGCCTACGGCAGAGTTGGAACTGGACAGGGTACACAGAGTACAGGGTTCCAGAGGAAGAGAGGCTTCTCCCCCTAGAGACGTCCTAGCCAGGGTCCATTTTTATGCTGTTAAAGAGGAAATAATGAGACAGACTTGGACCAAAGGCCCAGTGAACTTTGACAGCACAGCGGTGCATTTATTCCCAGATCTATCACGGCTCACGCTCAAGATGAGAGGCATGCTGCGCCCCCTTCTGGAAGCCATTAGGAATGCGGGAGCTACGTACAGATGGGGCCACCCTTTTCACCTTGCAGTGCTTAAAAATGGAGGTTCCTTCATCCTGCGATGGCTGGACCAATTATCAGATTTATTCGCCTTTCTGGACACCCCGGCGATATCCATTCCTGATTGGTTGGACTTTCCGCTCACATTTGGCATCACTCGGCCGGCGTCTCCAAGACCACAAAGACGCAGCAGAAGACAGCAATGTTCCAGATCAGAAGCTAAATCCAGGGACAATCCAATATCTCCTGAACCATAGCTGGAGAAGGCATCTTAAACAGACGTCCGCAAAGAGATTCCTACACATCTCAATATTTTTGTAATGACACGGACTGTCGGTATCCTTTTTGTCCTTTTAGTAGGCCTTAGTTATACAGAACCACATAGTTGGCCTATATGGCCCTGAACTTACAGAACATATGGTTCAGATAGTTTATACGTTTAGACGGAAGGACCGTGCAGTCTGCTCATGATCTGGAGTCGGATGGGGATGGGCTCGCTGCTTCCCCCCCGCCAGTACTTCCAAGCAGTTTTACTTTTTTGATTTTTCCTGGAAGGTGGCTGGGGTGCATTGGGGGTCTTCTCTCCAGAAGGCTTTGGAACACAGAGCTAGTGGATTTTGAGGTTTGGTATCATAGGTTCCGTTTTGTTAGTTTGAATATGTTTATAATTTTTGTTACTAATGAATACATGTGTCCTCTCATGGTGAGGACGGGTCTCCATTCAGTTGCCCTTCCAAGCAGTTACCCTGATATGAAGGAGTTTGCTCCCCTGGGCTACCACCATATGAGGTCTCAGTCGAGTGTTAGCATAATATAGGTTCCATCCCAAGGGCATGTCTCCCACTGCTTTACAGAGTCGAGCTTCCACTCCCCGCTTATAGGCGGCGCATATTTGCGCTAGAATTTGCATAGCAAATATTAGAGCACCCCAATAACTACTTTTCTTCTTTTGGTGCGTGTTCCTTCCTTAATTCTTTTTCTGATCTTCTTTCTCTCCTTTCCTCTTTTCCTCAACCTCTTTTCCTCTCCCCCCCTTTTTTTTTTATTATCACGTCATCCGCTAGAAGGGTTGCTAAAATGTCCGAGGTTTAGCTACTCCGGAAAAACGTTCCAGACTCCTTGCTGATCTTTAAAAATCCCATAGCCAGGTAGCATTCCTGCAGGAGACTCATTTCAAGCACCAAGCAGTTCCCAGGTTATGCAGTCGAGACTTCCCAAATGCATATCATGCACCTTCACCTCTGTCAAAGTCTAAAGGAGTCAGCATTTTGATCGCCAAATCAGTCCCTTGGACCCTCATGGAAGAACGCGCAGATTTACAGGGCCGATACTTGCTTCTGAAAGGGAAAATTGGAAATACCACAGTGACTGTGGTAAAATGTTTATTTTCCAAACACAGACCACCTCGCCTTCCTAAGGTCTCTAGTTCCAATTATACTGGAATTCCGAGAGGGTATTTATCTGTTAGGTGGTGATTTTAATTATGCACAGGAGCCCTTACTTGATGTCTCAAGAGGGGCATCACATCTGTCTTTCTCTTAGCTCAAAAAACTTAAAGCAGAACTGCTTAATCTGAATTTGGTTAATCCCTGGAGAATTATGCATGCAGACGATAGAGATTATACCTACTATTCGTCTGTTCATCGGACATATTCCAGGATTGACTTCTTTTTGATTCAGCCTAAGGACTTGCCTCTTATCACCTCCTCCCAGATTGATTATATATCGTTTTCTGACCATGTACCGACCCATGTGACCATGTGTTGGGATACTGAGCCCCGTGCTCCCCCGACACGGAAACTTAATGAATCCCTGTTGCAAATTCCTGAAGTACGCGAAGAAATAGCGAAAATTCTTTCAAATTACTTTTCTGAAAATGCCGATGCATCAGTGAGCCCCATGCTGATATGGGAGGCACACAAATGTGTAGTGAGGGGTGAGCTGATCAGGATAGGGGCTTTAAAGAAACGAGAAAGAAATAGGCAGATAGCCTTGCTGATCTCTTAGGTGCGATCCCTCGAGCTACTACATAAGCGTTCCCTGGCCAAAGCTCATTTTAAGGCTTTACTGAAGGCCAGGGGGGAACTGAAAGACTTACTCTACCAAAAGACAACTCAAAGCTTGGCTTGGGCTAAACGCTCTTTGAATTTGCAAATAAGCCGGGCTCGATGCTAGCTAGAGCTTTACGTGGCCCAAGGAAACGCACCTTTATCCCCCATGTTACAACAAGATAGGGGACCAAAGTACATACTTCCAAAGAGATGGCAGAGGAATTCTGCGATTTCTATCGGAGATTTTATAATCTGCACCCAGGAGAGTTCTTTCCTCTCTCTCTCTTCCTCCGAGGCTTTAAAGACCAAGACCGAGTTAGTGAGTGAATACATCAGAGCCTCCGGTATGCCCACATTATCGGATGAAGTACGACACTCTTTGGAATCGGAGATTACCGCTGAGGAATTTCATGTAGCTTTGGCTCAGACAAAACCTCGGAAGGCACCGGGGCCTGATGGCTTCACTTTGACTTATTACCAATCATTTGTGACTTTTCTGACATCACACTTTGTGGCTGCATACAACACGTTAAGAGAGGGAAACCCCATATTAGAGGACTCACTGAGAGCATTTATATCTCTGATACCCAAAGAAGGGAAAGACCTATCCCGGTGTGGAAATTATCGCCCAATTGCACTTCTAAACATTGATTTAAAGCTCTTCTCCAAAATACTGTCAAACCGACTCATATCACATATTCCACATCTAATACACCTAGACCAGGTGGGTTTCGTGCTGATGAGAGAGGCAAGAGACAATACAGCTAGGGTTTTTAATCTCATCCACACGATTCGCCTAACGAGACGACCCTTTCTCCTACTCTCAACAGATGCAGAAAAGGCCTTTGACAGGGTGGCCTGGCATTTTATACGGGCCACCCTGGCACACATTGGTCTTGGTTCCTATATGCTTAGTTGGATTCTGTCCCTCTATTCCAAGCTGTCGGCGGCGGTACGAGTAAACGAGTGGCATTCCGAGTTTTTTACAATAGCAAACGGGACGAGACAGGGATGCCCCCTGTCCCCCTTATATTTATTTTGACCCTAGAACCGTTTATGTGCCACATAAGGGATGATGCAAATATCACAGGTGTGCGGAAGCCCTCGGGTCATCACACAATTGCAGCCTACGCTGACGACCTGATTTTCTTTGTTTCAAATCCGTGGGTATCGCTTCCCAATATACTAGCAGCTCTCCGGAAATATGGGGAGCTGTCAAACTTTAAGGTCAATTGTGCCAAGTCCGTTGTGTTAAATATAACGATTCCAGAATCGGAAGCCCACAGTATGCGCTCGGCCTTTGCGTTCCATTGGTCGGATAAATCTATTCGATACCTGGGTATTGACATCACACCGGACTTGGCACACTTATATACCTTGAACTATATACCCCTGCTACACAGAATGAAAGCTGACCTCTGCAACTGGCATACTTTGACCTTGACATGGTTCGGATGGTGCAACGCCTTGAAGATGACAGTTCTACCAAGGATTTTGTACATACTCCAAACCATTCCAATTCGGATTCCGCTGCATTTTTTCAAACAGCTCAGGAAGATAGTTAGAGACTTCATTTGGGCACATAAGTTGCCCAGGACGAAAATGCAAATCCTGACTAGACCAAAGGAGAAAGGGGGCATCGGCCTCCCAGACTTCTTTAGTTATTATAGAGCAGTGCATCTATCGAGGATTGTGGACTGGCATTGTAATAAGGAATCCAAACAGTGGGTAGGAATGGAACTTGAAGATGCCTCTATACCCCTGTTGACCTCTCCATGGCTTACATCCGCACCACCAGAAGACATGAGGAATCACCCTTTGATAGGTGCCACACTTAAGGTAGCTAGATCCACCATTCACACCACTGGTCTCTCATCGCTGCCCTCTCCTATGACGCCGGTAATAGGCAATCCGGACTTTGCGCCGGGGCTCACTAGTAGAAGGATACGACAATTGACCGCAACAGGGAAATGTAGTTTGATGGATGTCTGGTCGCGAGGGGAGCTCCCCTCGTCATCGGCCATCTCCAACCTCACAGACCCACTGCTAGACGCTTTTAGTACCTACCAACTTTGACACTTTTTGCAGTCTCTGCAGAAGGCATTGTATACTCCTAGGGACCTTACCCCCTTCTAATCACTTTGTAAGGTAGGGGAACCCTCACGACATACGCTTTCTTTGCTGTACAACTACCTGACTACCCAGACCGAAGAACTGACTCCGACATTTATTCAAAAATGGGAAAAGGACTTGGAGGTTCAGTTTTCACCACAACAGATAGATAAAATCCAAACTCTGGCACATAAGTCTGGCACATAGCG
Source organism: Aquarana catesbeiana (assembly GCF_042186555.1). Taxonomy (NCBI): domain Eukaryota; kingdom Metazoa; phylum Chordata; class Amphibia; order Anura; family Ranidae; genus Aquarana; species Aquarana catesbeiana. The sequence goes on along the minus strand of NC_133336.1, from coordinate 145,548,949 downwards.
AACCAATGTCAGGAAATAGGATACAAAATTATGTCTCGATGGTATAGAGTTCCTTACATACTCCATAAGATGAATAAAAATATCTTGGATAAATGCTGGTGATGCGATATGGCAATTGGTACCATTATCCATATTTTTTGGGCATGCCTAGTATTGAGACTGTTCTGGGAGGAGGTGGCAACGACTATTAAAAACCTAACTTCAGTGAACCTGCAAGACAATCCGGCTGCATGTCTCTTACATCTGTCGGAGAGGCCCGTTCGGAAATACAAAAAAAACTCTGACAATGCAACTCCTCAATGTAGCAAGGGCATGTATTCCTGCACTCTGGAGGCAACCCCAACCGCCTACCAGGATCCTGTGGTACTCCAAAGTCAATTGTATACTCCGCATGGAGGAACTGACTGCTACCCTCCATAACACGGAGGAACAATTCAGGGATAAGTGGAGGCCTTGGAGACACTTTACAGGTACAGACTCCTACTTGCAAGAAATGGCTGAATCTATGACATAAATTAATCACATTCTAACGCACAGGGAATAAGATTGAATAACCTGTATGGAATGCTTACCCTCCTTCTCCCACTTCTCCTCCCTCTCTTTGTTTTCAAGTTCTTTCCTCTCTCTCTCTTCCTTTTACACAAAATTTGTGAAGATACTTCAGCTGCTATACATAAATGTGGAGATCATAAGACCCTTAAAGGTTATGCAATATCTAGTAGTAAGATAATGATACATGATCTGCACTCTGGATGTGATAATTTTTCAAAGAGGCATTGTAGACCTTCTGGTTCTTTTTTGTGCATAATGGTTTTCACACGGACAAAGTAATCCTTGAACTGTTGAAAACAATATTGATGTGCTTGAACATGTCTTTTAATTCACGGAATTTGTTGATTATTATGTCTGTATGAAAGATGTGATCACTGTATGTCAAGGAACTTTGCCTTAAATAAATACAGAATTAAAATAAATAAATAAAGATAGTGAGCTACCTAGGGATTGTACCTGTGAGCAATATACGCACAAGCACACACACACACACACAGCAGCTCCAGCTACAGTGCAGAGGTGGAGGGGGAGGCTCACAGTAGCAGAGAAGGTGGAAGAAATCCCACACAGTTATGTCTGTGTGTGAGGTGACTGTCACTGCTGGATCTGTTCTCCACGCTGCCAAAACCACCCTAGCTTCCTTCACTGTACCTGGACATCCGATCCTGGGCTCTGCACAAAGGGGAGGCTGGAGGATCTAGAGTGGAGGCGGGGATGAACCCGAGCAGTGAGTTAAAGCGCCCCCCCCCCTGACAATATAGTTAAAAACACTGCTAGCCGACAGGAGGGGAGACGAGAGGAGGATTGGTGCTGCACTTACCTCTAGAGTGGAGGCAGGGATGACCCCGAGCAGTGAGTTAAAGCGCCCCCCCTGACAATATAGTTAAAAACACTGCTAGCCGACAGGAGGGGAGACGAGAGGAGGATTGGTGCTGCACTTACCTTGCTGTGTGATGTCCTCTGCTGTGTGGGCACTGGCAGCGGCGATGGAGGAGTCTGCTCCTCATACTTCCGGTTTTCTCTCTCTTGGGCGCAATGGGAGAGAGAAAACAGGAAGTGACATCAGACTCGGATGTCAAATCAAACCGCCAGGCCGTAGTAATAGATACTACGAGTGCCGGGCGGAAGCTACTTGGCGCTTCAGAAAGAGCCGCAAGGCGGGATAAAAGCCCGCAAATGAAGTTCCGCGTCTAAAATCTCGTGATTGCATAGTCGTGGCGCTTCCCATAGTGCACTGTGTCCGGCGTCCGAAAAAAAATAGAACAAAAGTTTAAGGGACAGTTTTTAATTTTTTTTTCATTCTTTTTTGTACATATACGTTGGCAAAATGGCACGGCTGCGCAAATAGGCGTACCTGTACGTCCCTTTGAATTTGCTGCTGTGTGGTCGCGTGCCCGCTGCCAGTGGCGCACGTGCGACCCTACCGCAAGCTCCGTGAGTAAGATCGCGGGTCCCGCGGACTCGATGTCCGCGGGGATAACCGCAATCGTCTCACGGAGCTGAAGAATGGGGAGATGCTAATGTAAACAAGCATCTCCCTGGTCTGCCTAGTGACACTGTCACTGATCATAGCTCCCTGTGATCGGTGATCAGCGACGTGTCACTCGTAGCCACGCCCCCAACAGTTAGAATCACTCCCTAGGACACACTTAACCCCTTCCTAGCCAGCTAGTGGTTAAACCCCTTCTCTAGCAGTGTAATTTTTACAGTAATCAGTGCAATTTTATACCACTGATTGTTGTAAAAATGCCAATGGTCCCAAAAATGTGTCAAAATTGTGCGATGTGTCCACCATAATGTCGCAGTCATGATAAAAATCGCAGATCACCGCCATTTCTAGTAAAAAAAAAAATTAATAAAAATGCCATAAAACTAACCCCTATTTTGTACACGCTATAACTTTTGCGCAAACCAAACTTAAGCTTATTGCTATTTTTTTTTACCAAAAACATGAATACGTATCGGCCTAAACTGAGGAAAAAAAAATATTTTTAATATATTTTTTGAGGATATTCTAGCAAAAAGTAAAAAACAATGAGTTTTTTCAAAATTGTAGCTCTATTTTTGTTTATAGCGCAAAAAATAATAAATGCAGAGGTGATCAAATACCAAAAGAAAGCTCTATTTGTTAGGAAAAAAAGGACGTCAATTTAGTTTGGGAGCCACATCACACGATTGTCAGTTAAAGTGATGCAGTGCCGAATCGCAAAAAGTGGTCTGGTCATTGGCCAGCCAAATGCCCTTAAACTTTGCACAGCCCAAGAGCTCAATTTCCCAAACCTATCCAAGAAGTTTCATGCAATTCGGTGTTCCACAAGGCAAACTAGGGACATTTTTTAATTTTTTTTATTTAGGGAGCTTAATGTGGCTTAACGTACAAAAAAGACCTTAAATGTTAACCAATTTTCCCCAAGCTTCACACAATAGAAGATTCAATCCATGCCAACATATTCTGCAAATTTCAGCTCATTTGGTTAATCACACCAAAAGTTATTCACGTTAAGCTACATTAAGCCATTTTCACATTAAATGTTTTAGCACTGTAAAATATCGCTTAACGTGAATAACTTTTGGTGCAGAGCGCCGCCATTACTAGTAAAAAAAAATATTAATAAAAATGCCATAAAACGAACCTCTATTTTGTAGACGCTATAACTTTTTTGCAAACCAATCAATAAACGCTTAATGCGTTTTTTTTTTTTTTTTTTACCAAAAATATGTAGAAGAATACGTATCGGCATAAACTGAGGACAAAAATTGTTTTATTTTTAGGGATATTTATTAGGGGTGCAACGAATCAAAAAAACTCACGGTTCGGATGATTCCTTGGATCCGAGTCACGGATCGGATCATTTTCGGATCAGCAAAAAAAAAAAAAAAAAAAAAGAAAAAAGGCAAGACAAATAAACATAAGTCCACAATCTCCCCCACTGTAATATCTACGTCATCTCCCCCACTGTAATATCCACGCCATCTCCCCCACTGTAATGTCCGCCATCTCCCCCACTGTAATGTCCGCAATCTCCCCCACTGTAATGTCCGCAATCTCCCCCACTGTAATGTCCGCAATCTCCCCCACTGTAATGTCCGCAATCTCCCCCACTGTAATGTCCGCAATCTCCCCCACTGTAATGTCCGCAATCTCCCCCACTGTAATGTCCGCAATCTCCCCCACTGTAATGTCCGCAATCTCCCCCACTGTAATGTCCGCAATCTCCCCCACTGTAATGTCCGCAATCTCCCCCACTGTAATGTCCGCAATCTCCCCCACTGTAATGTCCGCAATCTCCCCCACTGTAATGTCCGCAATCTCCCCCACTGTAATGTCCGCAATCTCCCCCACTGTAATGTCCGCAATCTCCCCCACTGTAATGTCCGCAATCTCCCCCACTGTAATGTCCGCAATCTCCCCCACTGTAATGTCCGCAATCTCCCCCACTGTAATGTCCGCAATCTCCCCCACTGAAATGTCCGCAATCTCCCCCACTGAAATGTCCGCAATCTCCCCCACTGAAATGTCCGCAATCTCCCCCACTGAAATGTCCGCAATCTCCCCCACTGAAATGTCCGCAATCTCCCCCACTGAAATGTCCGCAATCTCCCCCACTGTAATGTCCGCAATCTCCCCCACTGTAATGTCCGCAATCTCCCCCACTGTAATGTCCGCAATCTCCCCCACTGTAATGTCCGCAATCTCCCCCACTGTAATGTCCGCAATCTCCCCCACTGTAATGTCCGCAATCTCCCCCACTGTAATGTCCGCAATCTCCCCCACTGTAATGTCCGCAATCTCCCCCACTGTAATGTCCGCAATCTCCCCCACTGTAATGTCCGCAATCTCCCCCACTGTAATGTCCGCAATCTCCCCCACTGTAATGTCCGCAATCTCCCCCACTGCCACCGCCGGGTGTACCAAGATGGCCGCCGCTCCGGAGCTAGGCCGAAGTCGCTGCCTTGCCAAGGGCAAGGCAGCGGAGCGCTCCGCGGATCGCGGGGTGTGCCGATCTGAACAGGTTGACCCGTTCGGATCACGGATCGGAGATGATCCGTTGAACCCCTAATATTTATTATAGCAAAAAGTAAAAAATAATTCATTTTTTTCAAAATTGTCGCTCTATTTTTGTTTATAGCGCAAAAAATAAAAAACGCAGAGGTGATCAAATACCAAAGAAAAGCTCTATTTGTGGGAAAAAAGGACGTCAATTTTGTTTGGGAGCCACGTCGCACGACCGCGCAATTGTCAGTTAAAGCGACGCAGTGCCGAAACGCAAAAAGTGCTCTCTGGTCTTTGGCCAGTCAAATGGTCCGGGACTTAAGTGGTTAAGCTCCCCAGAAAACAAGCTTAATGTGCCTAGTTTGCCATGTGGAACACCAAATCGCATGAAACTTCTTGGATAGGTTTGGGAAGTTGAGCTTTTAGGCTATGCAAAGTTTCGGGGCAATTTACTGAGGATTAGGCACTTTATTACACGTTAAGCTACATTAAGCCATTTTCACATTAAACGTTTTAGCATTGTAAAATATGGCTTAACCTATAATAAAGTGACTAATAATCAATTGCCCTGAAACTTTGCACAGCCTAAGAGCTCAACTTCCCAAACCTATCCAAGAAGTTTCATGCGATTCAGTGTTCCACAAAGCAAACTAGGGACATTAAGCTTTATTTTGGAGCTTAATTTGGCTTAACGTACAAAAAAGATCTTAATTGTTAACCAATTTCCCCCAAACTTCATACAATAGAAGATTCTATCCATGCCAACATATTCTGAAAATTTCAGCTCATTTGGTTAATCACACCAAATGTTATTCACGTTAAGCAACATTAAGCCATTTTCACATTAAATGTTTTAGCATTGTAAAATATAGCTTAACGGGAATAACTTTTGGTGTGATTAACCAAACGAGCTGGAATTTTCAGAATTTGTTCACATGGATAGAATCTTCAATTGTGTGAAGTTTGGGGGAAATTGGTTAACATGTAAGGTCTTTTTTGTACGTTAAGCCACATTAACCACTTGCCGACTGCTGCATGTACATATACGTCGGCAGAATGGCACGGCTGTGCAAATGGGCGTACCTGTACGTCCCTTTGAACTTTCCGCCGCTGGCGCGTGCCACCCTGCCGCGGGCTCCGTGAGTAGGATCGTGGGTCCCGCAGACTCGATGTCCGCAGGGATACCCGTGATCGTCTCACGGAGCTGAAGAATGGGGAGATGCTAACGTAAACAAGCATCTCCCCGTTCTGCCTAGTGACACTGTCACTGATCATAGCTCCCTGTGATCGGGAGCAATGATCAGGGACGTGTCACTCGTAGCCACGCCCCCTAACAGTAAGAATCACTCCCTAGGACCCACTTAACCCCTTCCTAGGCAGCTAGTGGTTAACCCCTTCACTGCCAGCGTCATTTTTACAGTAATCAGTGCAATTTTATAATACTGATCGCTGTAAAAATTAAAATGGTCCCAAAAATGTGTCAAAATATTCAGATGTGTCTGCCATAATGTCGGAGTCATAATAAAAATTGCAGATCGCTGCCATTATTAGTAAAAAAAAAAAAAAAAAACTTAATAAAAATGCCATAAAACTAACCCCTATGTTGTAGACGCTATAACTTTTGCGCAAACCAATCAAGCTCTTATTGCGATTTTTTTACCAAAAATATGTAGAATACGTATCGGCATTAACTGAGGACAAAAATTGTTTTTTTTATATATTATTTGTGGATATTTATTAGGGGTGCAACGGATCAAAAAACTCACTCATTTTCGGATGAGCAAAAAAAAAAAAAAAGGAAGACAAATAAACATAAGTTTTGTCTTTTTGTTTATTATCACTTTTAAATTACTTGATCTCCCCCACTGTAATGTCCACGTCATCTCCCCCACTGTAATGTCCACGTCATCTCCCCCACTGTAATGTCCACGTCATCTCCCCCACTGTAATGTCCACGTCATCTCCCCCACTGTAATGTCCACGTCATCTCCCCCACTGTAATGTCCACGTCATCTCCCCCACTGTAATATCCACATCATTTCCCCCACTGTAATGTCTGCAATCTCCCCCACTGTAATATCCGCAATCTCCTCCACTGCTGTAATATCCACAATCTCCCCCACCGCCGGGTGTACCAAGATGGCCACCGCTCCGGAGCTAGGTCGAATCCGCTGCCTTTCCTAAGGCCGAGGCAGTGGAGCGCTCCGCGGATCGCGGGGTGTGCCGAACTGAACAGATTGACCCGTTCAGATCACGGATCGGAGACGATCCGTTGCACCCCTAATATTTATTATAGCAAAAAGTAAAAAATAATGCGTTTTTTTCAAAATTGTCGCTTTAATTTTTTTATAGTGCAAAAAATAAAAAACGCAGAGGTGATCAAATACCAAAAGAAAGCTCTATTTGTGGGAAAAAAAAGGATGTCAATTTTGTTTGGGAGCCACATCGCTCGCCCACGCAATTATCAGTTAAAGCGACCCAGTGCCGAAACGCAAAAAGTGCTCTGGTCTTTGGCCAGCCAAATGGTCCGGGGCTTAAGTGGTTAAGCTCCCCAAAAAACAAGCTTAATGTCCCTAGTTTGCCATGTGGAACACCGAATCGCATGAAACTTCTTGGATAGGTTTGGGAAGTGGAACTTTTAGGCTGTGCAAAGTTTCAGGGCAATTTATTGAGGATTAGGCACTTTATTACACGTTAAGCTACATTAAGCCATTTTCACATGAAATGTTTTAGCATTGTAAAATATAGCTTAACGTGTAATAACGTGTCTAATAATCAATTGCCCTTAAACTTTGCACAGCCTAAGAGCTCAACTTCCCAAACCTATCCAAGAAGTTTCATGCGATTCGGTGTTCCACAAGGCAAACTAGGGACATTAAGCTTGTTTTTTGGGGAGCTTAATGTGGCTTAACGTACAAAAAAGACCTTAAATGTTAACTTTATTCCCTCAAATATCACACAATAGAAGATTCTATCCATACCAACATATTCTGAAAATTTCAGCTCATTTGGTTAATCACACCAAATATTTTACAATGCTAAAACATTTAATGTGAAAATGGCTTAATGTAGCTTAACGTGTAACAAAGTTCTTAATCCCCAATCCTTTTGATTCAAAATCCGCTTCCCCTGGACAGAAAGGGTCTGGGGTAAGAAGGAAGAGTGAGGATGATTTATACAAAGAGCAGAGCAGTCTGAGAAGTCATACACAATTGTTTTTAACCCTTAAAATGCTATGAAAGCTATATTGGGAGGGAGAACCAGATTCAATAGCAATAGTCAGCTTGCTATCAAAATCTGCTTCCCGTGGACAGAAAGGGTCTGGGGCAGTGTCGGCTGGTGAAGTTTTAGGATGGGGGGCAACAAACCCCGCCCTTCCTTTTTGACCCCTCCCACTTAGTGAAAATGGGCGTGGTTTCAGCAAAATAGTGGGCGTGCCTCTAAGGTGGTGTGGCTAGCGTCCGAGATGAACGAGGGATGGAGGGAGAGGGAGAGAGGGATGGAGGGACAGCAGGCCCAGATCTACACAACAATAGAAATATATGTGTATTCTAGAAAGTTTAACAATCAGCAGATAAAGATACTCCAAACACCTGGTGTTAGCACGTCAATCATCCCGGCACCATGGTTGTTATGGTGTCAGGATAATTGAAGCGCATTATTTCTATTATTACATTATTAAATCATTCAACTCACCATAATGCAGAATCAGTGGAAGCCCTGAGCGTGTCACTAGCTATGTCGCCTGCCACCAGATGCCATCACTTGTCCCCAGTGGAGTCCCTCCTTACATGCAGCCTGTGTCCCATCAAATGCAGCAGCCTGTGTCACATAAAATGCAGCCTGTTGTCACATAAAATACAACCTGTGTGCCATAAAATCCCAGGATATCAAGGGAGAGCAGGCAGAGGCAGAGACGGTATTAAAGCGGTTGTATACCCGCACCTTTTTTTTTTTAAACAAAAAACGCTGCAAGGCAAAGGCATAATGAGCTAGTATACTAGCTCATTATGAAATACTCACCTTAGAATGAGGCCTCAACATCTGCTCCCGATTCACGCCAAGGGAGCTGACATGTTGCCTCTGCGTGTCTTCTGGGTATTGCAGCTCCGGCGCTGTGAGTGGCCGAAGCCGCGATTACGTCACTCCCGCGTGACTCTTTTTCCCAGCAAGGTATGGCAGTTCTGCCGGACCTTCAGCCGGGCCTTCACAGCGCATGCGCCGCTGACATCAGCGACTGCATGCAAAGTAAATATCTCCTAAACCATACAGGCTTAGGAGATATTAATTTACCTACAGGTAAGCCTTATTATAGGCTTACCTGTAGGTAAAAGTTAAAAAAAAAAAAAAAAAAAGGGTATGCAACCACTTTAAGGGCCCATGGGGGAAGAGACATATGTGGGGAGTCAGTAGCTGGAGACATATTGTTACTGTGTGCTGCAGCTGAGAGGTGGAGGATCTTTATCCAGCTCCTGTAAGGGAGAGTGTGACTGGTAGCCTATGCACTTGGTTCCAGGTTCCTCTGCTGCCAGAGAGTGCTTGGACAATCTGACCTGAATTGCACTGTGCTGCCTAAAGATAGTGAACTACCTAGAGATTGCTACCTGTGAGCCATACACACACACACACACACACACACACACAGCAGCCCCGGTCACAGTGCAGAGGTGGAGGGGGAGGCTCACAGTAGCAGAGAAGGTGGAAGAAATCCCACACAGTTCCGATGTTTGTGTATGAGGTGACTGTCACTGCTGGATCTGTTCTCCACGCTACCAAAACCACACTTCCTTCACTGCACCTGGACAGCCGATCCGATCCTGGGCTCTGCACAAAGGGGAGGCTGGAGGATCTAGAGTGGAGGCGGGGATGAACCCGAGCACTGAGTTAAAGCGCCCCCCTGACAATATAGGTCACACTGCTAGCCGACAGGAGGGGAGAGGAGGATTGGTGCTGCACTTACCTTGCTGTGTGATGTCCTCTGCTGTGTGGGCTCTGGCAGCAGCAATGGAGGAGTCCGCTGCTCATACTTCCGGTTTTCTCTCTCTTGGGTGCAATGGGAGAGAGAAAAAAGGAAGTGACATCAAACTTGGATGTCAATCAAACCGCCTGGCCGTAGTAACAGATACTACGAGTGCCGGACGGAAGCTACCCGGCTTTTCGGAAAGCACGCAAGGCGGGACAAAAGCCCACAAATGAAGCACTACGTCTGCAATCCCGTGATTGCATAGACGTGGCGCTTCCCATAGTGCACTGCGTCTGGCGTCCAAACACAGTGCACTAAAGGAACTTTTTTCTATTTGTCTATGGCCAGTTTTAATTTTTTTTTGTGACTGCCTGGGGGGGGGGTGGGCGGGGCCCGTGCGCCCCCTATGGACGGGCCTTTACTGGTCTGGGGTAGGAGGAAGAGTGAGTATGATTTATACAAATAGTAGAGTAGTCTGGCAAGCCACACACAAGTGTTTTTAACCCTTATCAGGAACCATGAATCGGACCGAGACAGAAGTAAAGTTAAATCACACTTTTTTATTATTATTATTATTATTATTATTATTATTATTAACCACTTGCCGACCGGGCCATAGCCGAAAGACGGCAACAGCGCGGTCGGCTAGTTCTGGGTGGACGTCCATGGACGTCCTCCCAGAATACTGCTCTCGCGCGCCCCCTGGGGCGCGCACCCGAGAACTTCCGTGACCGCCGGGTCCCGAGGACCCGGCGCATCATGGATCACGGTAAACGGCTGATTGCGGCCGTTTACCATGTGATCGCTCCGTCAAATGACGGAGCGATCACATGTCAACAGACCGGCGTCATGTCATGACGCCGGTTCCTCCCTCCCCTCTGTGTACCGATCGGTACAGTGCGAGGGGAGAGGGGGAGGGATCGGATGGCAGCACCGCTGTGGGTGCACCGCTGTGTGACAATTGCAGTCACATCCATCCATCCCTCCATGCTCAGCCATCCCTGCATAATACCCTGCAATACTTTGCATAATACCCCGCAATACTCTGCATAATACCCCGCAATACTCTGCATAATACCCCGCAATACTCTGCATAATACCCCGCAATACTCTGCATAATACCCCGCAATACTCTGCATAATACCCCGCAATACTCTGCAATATACCCGGCACTACTCTGCAATATACCCGGCACTACTCTGCAATATACCCGGCACTACTCTGCAATATACCCGGCACTACTCTGCAATATACCCGGCACTACTCTGCAATATACCCGGCACTACTCTGCAATATACCCGGCACTACTCTGCAATATACCCGGCACTACTCTGCAATATACCCAGCAATATACACAGCAATACTCTGCAATATACCCGGCACTACTCTGCAATATACCCGGCACTACTCTGCAATATACCAGGCACTACTCTGCAATATACCAGGCACTACTCTGCAATATACCAGGCACTACTCTGCAATATACCAGGCACTACTCTGCAATATACCAGGCACTACTCTGCAATATACCCGGCACTACTCTGCAATATACCCTGCAATATACCCTGCAATATACCCTGCAATATACCCTGCAATATACCCTGCAATATACCCTGCAATATACCCTGCAATATACCCTGCAATATACCCTGCACTACTCCGCAATACTCCGCAATATACCCGGCACTACTCTGCAATATACCCCGCAATACTCTGCAATATACCCCGCAATATACCCTGCACTACTCCGCAATACTCTGCAATACCTCGCAATACTCCGCAATTTTTAACCAGTTCCCGCCCAGTCATATGACGTCCTTGACTTTGAGCGGGGATATCTGAATGATGCCTGCAGCTACAGGCATCATTCAGATATCAGCTTTTTTAGCCGGCGATTCCCTACACCATAAGAATGATCATAGCGGCTGTTCCACTGCTTGATCATTCTTATGGGAGGTGAGAGGGGACGCTCCCCCCTTCCCGCCACCCTCCGGTGCTTCTACCGACTCACCGCTACGATCGAAGCTAAGATCATTTTTTTTTTTTTTTTATTTCAGGCACAGCCTAGAGGTGAGATGTGAGGTCTTATTGACCCCATATCTCACTGTAAAGAGGACCTGTCATGCCATATTCCTATTACATGGGATGTTTACATTCCTTGTAATAGAAATAAAAGTGATCAAAAATTTTTTTGGGGGGGAAAAGTGTCAAACTAAAATAAAGTAAAATAAACAATAAAAAAAAAAAAAAAAAAATTTTTTAAAGCGCCCATGTCCGTGTGCTCGCATGCAGAAGCGAACACATACGTAAGTCCCGCCCACATATGAAAACGGTGTTCAAACCACACATGTGAGGTATCACTGCGAACGTTGGAGCGAGAGCAATAATTTTGGCCCTAGACCTCCTCTGTAACTCAAAACATGTAACCGGTAAAAAATTTTAAAGCGTCACCTATGGAGACTTTTAAGTAGTGACGTTTGGCACCATTCCACGAGAGTGTGCAATTTTGAAGGGTGACATGTTAGGTATCTATTTACTCGGCGTAACTTCATCTTTCACATTATGCAAAAACATTGGGCTAACTGTACTGTTTTTTTTTTTTAAAGCACAAAACTGTTTTTTTTCCCAAAAAAACGCGTTCTAAAAATTGCTGCGCAAATACCGTGCGAGATAAAAAGTTGCAACAACCGCCATTGTATTCTCTAGGGTCTTTGCTTAAAAAAATATATATATATATATATATAATGTTTTGGGGTTCTATGTAATTTTCTAGCAAATAAATTATTTTTACATGTAGGAGAGAAATATAAGAATTGGCCTGGGTGCTCCAGAACGCCTGGAGGTGCTCCGTGCATGTTGGGCCTCTGTATGTGGCCACGCTGTGTAAAAGTCTCACACATGTGGTATTGCCGTACTCGGGAGTAATAGCAGAATGTTTTTTGGGGTGTAATTTGTGGTATGCATATGCGGTGTGTGAGAAATAACCTTCTAATATGACAATTTTGTGAAAAAAAAAAAAGAAAAAAAAAAATCTTGATTTTGCAAAGAATTGTGGGAAAAGATGACAATTTCAAAAAAACTCATCATGCATCTTTCTAAATACCTTGGAATGTCTTCTTTCCAAGTAGGGGTCATTTGGGAGGTATTTGTACTTTTCTGGCATGTTAGGGTCTCAAGAAATTAGATAGGCCATCAGTACTTCAGGTGTGATCAATTTTCAGATATTGGCACCATAGCTTTTGGACTCTCTAACATTCACAAAGACCAAATAATATACACCAAGTTGTACTTATTTTTACCAAAGATATGTAGCAGTATAAATTTTGGACAAAATTTACGAAGAAAAATTACTAATTTGCTAAATTTTATAACAGAAACAAAGAAAAATTCATTTTTTTACCAAATTTTCAGTCTTTTTTCTTTTATAGCGCAAAAAATAAAAAACCCAACGGTGATTAAATACCACCAAAAGAAAGCTCTATTTGTGTGAAAAAAAGGACAAAAATTTCATAGGGGTAAAGTGTTGTATGACTGAGTAATTGTCATTCAAAGTGTGAGAGCACCGAAAGCTGAAAATTGGTCTGGTTAGGAAGGGGGTTTAAGTGCCCAGTGGTCAAGTGGTTAAACAAGTAAATAGAGTAAGCATGGTCAAAACAAGCCAGAGTTCGATAACTGGAACGGGTAGTCAGCCAAGCCCAGAGAGCCAGAGGTAAATGTAGAAGTACAGCAAGCAGGATCAAGAGCCAGAAGGGACATCAGCTGAGCAAGTCTACAACAGGAACGCAGGAGAAAGTCTCTGTGATGTTGACAAAGGCGAAGGCAGAGATCAAGTGAGCTGGATGGCTTTAAGTAGGCATGACTGAAGAGTAGAATCAACAGCTGGGTAATTGTGGAGAGAGATGGGAGCTGGCAATTAGCCGACAGCTGAGCGGCCAGCTTAGAGAAGGAAGGGCTGAGCCCAGCCCTGACAGTACCCCCCTCCCCAATGACCCCTCCCCCTCGGAGGACTACCAGGCTTGAGGGGAAAACGTCTATGGAAATCACGGAGGAGGACAGGGGCATGTACGTCCGAGGATGAGACCCAAGAGTGTTCCTCTGGACCGTACCCGTTCCAATGCACCAGGTACTGTATGCGCCCACGGAACCTATGGGAGTCAACAATGGACTGTACTTCATACTCCTCATGGTTCTCAACCTGGACAGGGTGAGGACATGGCACCGAGCTGGTAAAACTGTTGCAGACCAAAGGTTTTAATAAGGAGACATGAAATACATTAGAAATACGCATATTAGAAGGAAGGTCTAATGCGTAAGCCACTGGATTAATCCTGCGAAGAATACGGAAGGGCCCAATATACCGAGGTGCGAACTTCAATGAGGGAACACGAAGTCGGAGGTTGTGAGATGACAGCCAGACCCTGTCCCCAACCAGGTAGGAAGGCGCAGGCAGGTGTCTGCGGTCAGCATGGAGTCTGTACCTATCATTAGCATGACACAAAGCCTCCTGGACTTGTGCCCAAGTGGAACGAAGACCACGGAGATGCTCCTCTAACGCAGGAATACTCTGCGGAACAAACGAGTCAGGCAAAATGGAAGGTTGGAAACCATAATTCGCCATAAACTGGGACCAATCGGGAAGCAGAATTCAAGGCACGGTTGTGAGCAAACTCTGCCCACGGTAATAGGTCTGACCAGTTGTTATGATGGTTAGGGATGAGCTTCGAGTTCGAGTTGAACCCATGTTCGACTCGAACATCGTCTGTTCGATCGTTCATCGAATTGCAAACGCGATGGGCCGTTCGCGCCAAATTTGAGTGGCGCGTCACGGCCCATAATTCACTATTGCATGCTTAGCCAATTACAGCGCCGTCAGTACAGAGAGCCGTTATTGGCCAAAGCCAGGGTGGCTTTGGCCAATTATGTCTCAGGGGGTTTAGTACATGCCCCCACACTATATAAAGGCTGCCTGCACGTCGGCCCTGTGTAGTGTGTTACGGCGGTAAGAGATAGAGAGACAGTGTCATTTGATTTAAGTTAGAGTAGGCAGGTCGAGTCAGTTAGCTGCATTTACAGTGTATTATATATGCATCCCAGGTATATATATATATATATATATATATATATATATATATATATATATATATATATATATATATATATATATATATATATATATATATATATATATATATTATATATACACACACACACACAGTATTCAGTTTAGCTAGATCCGTTCCTGTTATTCTCTTCCTAATATACTGACAGGCAGGTGGTGTTTTTACAGTATTTACGGTTAGTGTACTGTGCACCCTTGCACAGTTGCACCTACAGTATAGCTATCTGAAGACAAGTGCTTCTGTGCTTCTGATCCTTATAATAGCACAGGCAGGCTCTTCAAGTATTTACAGTTAGTGTACGGTGTACCCCTGCACAGTTGCACCTATAGCTACCTGAAGACAAGTGCTGGTGTGCTTCTTCTGATCCTATTAATACCACAGGCAGGCATTCTGCTGTATAATATATATATATATATATATATATATATATATATATATATATATATATATATATATATATATATATATATATATATATACACACACACACACACACACACACACACACACACACATCACAGTTTTGTGCAGCTACATCTCACTGCAGGCCATTAGTATGTCTGGAAGGCCAACAAGTTGAGGCAGATAGTCACAAGCCAATAAAAGAGGGCAAGCAGGCTCTGTGTCTAGAGACAACAGTGCTGGTCATGGACACGGTGCATCCTCATCAGCACATGGCCATGGGACATGTTGAGTCGCGACATGCGGCAGACTTGGTAGAGTGGATGACCAAGCCATCCTCATCCTCTCTCACCCAGGCTCAGGCAGCTGCCAACGCAGCCTCTTTCCTCGGCTCAATGGCATCAGTTACTCCTTCCCTAGCCCCACCATGTCCTCCTGAGGAGTCCCCCGAACTGTTTGACCACAGTGTTGGGTACATGCTCCAGGAAGATACCCAGCGTTTTGAAGGCTCAGATGATGGTACTCAGCTAGAGGAAGGCAGTAACGTGAGCCCAGACAGAGGGGGTGCCCAAGAAGGACAGCAATCTGGCAGTCACGTTCACCCAGCTGCAGCATACTGCCAGGTTTGCTCCAGTGGTGAGGAGGGAGGGGATGATGAGGTCACTGACTCCACATGGGTGCCTGATAGAAGAGAGGAGGAGGAGGAGGAGGAGGAGGAGGAGGAGGGAGGAGGGAGGAGGGAGGAGGGAGGAGGGAGGAGGGAGGAGGGAGGAGGGAGGAGGGTGATGATGAGGTCACTGACTCCACATGGGTGCCTGATAGAAGAGAGGAGGAGGAGGAGGGAGGAGGGAGGAGGGAGGAGGGAGGAGGGAGGAGGGAGGAGGGAGGAGGGAGGAGGGAGGAGGGAGGAGGGTGATGATGAGGTCACTGACTCCACATGGGTGCCTGATAGAAGAGAGGAGGAGGAGGAGGAGGAGGAGGAGGAGGAGGAGGAGGAGGAGGAGGAGGAGGAGGAGGAGGAGGAGGAGGAGGAGGAGGAGGAGGAGGAGGAGGAGGAGGGAGGGGATGACGAGGGAGGAGATGAGGAGGGAGGAGATGAGGAGGGAGGAGGGAGGGGATGAGGAGGGAGGAGATGAGGAGGGAGGAGATGAGGAGGGAGGAGATGAGGAGGGAGGAGATGAGGAGGGAGGAGATGAGGAGGGAGGAGATGAGGAGGGAGGAGATGAGGAGGGAGGAGGGAGAGGATTAGGAGGGAGGGGATGTGGAGGGAGGAGGGAGGGGATGAGGAGGGAGGAGATGAGGAGGGAGGAGGGAGGAGGAGGAGGGGGGAGGCACATCACCAACGAGGCAGGACGCGCTCCAGCGGCCTTCTTAAGGGCAGCACACCGACTGCATCACAGCGCAGAGCTCCGTATGTGCAGGGCGATGCTGTCTCTGCGCGTTATTCCAAAAGTTCTTTGGTGTGGGCCTTTTTTGAAACAAGTGCATCAGATTGCACCGCTGCTATTTGCAACATATGTCTCCAGCGTATCTCGCGTGGCCACCACATGCTTGACCAGACATATGTTGACCTGCCATGCAGTTCGTTGGCAAGCATACCTAAAAGACCCACACCAAAGAAAAAAAGAGGACCTCTCCTTGCTCCTCATCAGTTGGGATCTCCAACCCCACTATACCTTCAGTCCTCTCTGAAACTTGCACTGAGAGGAATGAAGGTGTAGAATTAGGTGTGTCACAGCCAAGTACTTGCGGGCAATCTGCTATCAGTACACCGACGTCAGATTGTACCAGGCAAATTTCCCGGGGGTTATTTTCAAAAGGCAAATTCATTTAGCACTACAAGTGCAAGGTGCACTTGAAATTGCACTGAAAGAGCACTTGGAAGTGCAGTTGCTGTGGATCCGAGGGGCACATGCAAGGAAACAAAAAAAATAATTTTAGCTTGCACATGATTGGATGATAAAATCAGCAGAGCTTCCCCCCATTTCAGATCTTCCCCTCAGATTTACAGTGACTGCACTTCCAACAAGTGCACTTGCAGTGCAATTTATAAAGTGCACTTTGCATTCTGTGAGTTTGTGGAATGTGCGGTTCCTCAGTGGCAGGTTCCCAAACGCCACTTTTTCTCACGGAAGGCGATTCCGGCTCTCTCCCGGCATGTGGAAGGCAATGTCTTGGCCTCGCTGGACAGGGCGGTAAGGTGCACATTACCGCTGACTCATAGTCCAGCAGGCATGGACAGGGACGTTACCTATCTTTCACGGCGCATTGGGTGACTCTGCTGGCAGCTGGGAAGGATGCAGGACAAGGTGCAGTAGTGTTGGAGGTTGTTCCACCACCGCGCTTCCAAAATGCTATTACTGGTGATTCTGACATACCTCTCTCCTCCACCCCCTCCTCTTCTTCTTCTTCCTCCATGGCCTCTTCCTGTGCTTTGTCCTCGGAACCAGTGTAGCTCCGTAGGCGTTCAAGGGGCTATGCAAGTACGCAGGCCAAAAGATGCCATGCGGTGCTTGAGCTGGTGTGCTTGGGGGGAAAGGAGCCACACTGGGGCAGAGATTCTGTCAGCTCTGCAGGGGCAGGCTCAGAGGTGGTTGACGCCACGCCAGCTTAAGGCAGGAATGGTGGTTTGCGACAATGGCACCAGCCTCCTCTCCGCCCTCTGACAGGGACAACTGACCCATGTGCCCTGTTTGGCTCACATCCTTAACTTGGTGGTGCAGCGGTTCCTGGGCAGGTCAGGTCAGGTCAGGGCTTACAGGATGTCCTGAGGCAGGCCAGGAAGGTCTGTGTGCATTTCCACAGGTCATATAATGCCAGTGCTCGGCTGGCTGACGTCCAAAAGGAATTTAATCTGCCCAAGAACCGCCTAATCTGTGACATGCCCACCAGGTGGAACTCAACGTTGGCCATGCTGCAGCGGCTGCATACGCAGCAGAGGGCCATCAATTTTTTAAAAGTTAAAGTTTTATTGAAAAGAAAAACAGTAGTCGCATATTGACAGTAATCACATCATGACAATACAATGCCCAGTAAATTACAAACAAAGACGCATAACAAGTTGCAAGTCTAACTTCTATCTTTCAGAGTTGGCCTTATCCACTTCAGCCCCGGAAGGATTTACCCCCTTCCTGACCAGAGCACTTTTTACAATTTGGCACTGCGTCGCTTTAACTGCTAATTGCGCGGTCATGCAATGCTGTACCCAAACAAAATTTGCGTCCTTTTCTTCCCACAAATAGAGCTTTCTTTTGATGGTATTTGATCACCTCTGCCGTTTTAATTTTTTGCGCTATAAACGGAAAAAGACCGAAAATTTTGAAAAAAAATGATATTTTCTACTTTTTGTTATAAAAAAAAATCCAATAAACTCAATTTTAGTCATACATTTAGGCCAAAAATGTATTCGGCCACATGTATTTGGTAAAAAAAATGTCAATAAGCGTATATTTATTGGTTTGCGCAAAAGTTATAGCGTCTACAAACTAGGGTACATTTTCTGGAATTTACACAGCTTTTAGTTTATGACTGCCTATGTCATTTCTTGAGGTACTAAAATGGCAGGGCAGTACAAAACCCCCCCAAATGACCCCATTTTGGAAAGTAGACACCCCAAGGAAATTGCTGAGAGGCATGTTGAGCCCATTGAATATTTTTTTTTTGTCCCAAGTGATTGAATAATGACAAAAAAAAAAAAAAATTACAAAAAGTTGTCACTAAACGATATATTGCTCACACAGGCCATGGGCATATGTGGAATTGCACCCCAAAATACATTCTGCTGATTCTCCTGAGTATGGGGATACCACATGTGTGGGACTTTTTGGAAGCCTAGCCGCGTACGGGGCCCCAAAAACCAAGCACCGCCTTCAGGATTTCTAAGGGCGTAAAGTTGTAATTTCACTCCTCACTACCTATCACAGTTTTGAAGGCCATAAAATGCCCAGATGGCACAACCCCCCCCAAATGACCCCATTTTGGAAAGTAGACACCCCAAGCTATTTGCTGAGAGGCATGTTGAGTCCATGGAATATTTTATATTTTGACACAAGTTGCGGAAAAGTGACAATTTTTTTTTTTTTTTTGGCACAAAGTTGTCACTTAATGATATATTGCTCACACAGGCCATGTGCATATGTGGAATTGTACCCCAAAATACATTCTGCTGATTCTCCTGAGTACGGGGATACCACATGTGTGGCACTTTTTGGGAGCCTAGCTTCATACGGGGCCCCGAAATCCAATCAAAGCCTTCAGGATTTCTAAGGGCGTAAATTTTTGATTTCACTCCTCACTACCTATCACAGTTTCGAAGGCCATAAAATGCCAAGATAGCACAAAACCCCCCAAAATGACCCCATTTTGGAAAGTAGACACCCCAAGCTATTTGCTGAGAGGCATGGTGAGTATTTTGCAGCTCTCATTTGTTTTTGAAAATGAAGAAAGACAAGAAAAATGTATTTTTTTTTCTTTTTTCAATTTTCAAAAGTTTGTGACAAAAAGTGAGGTCTGCAAAATACTCACTATACCTCTCAGCAAATAGCTTTGGGTGTCTATTTTCCAAAATAGGGTCATTTGGGGGGGGGTTGTGCCATTTGGGCATTGCATGGCCTCCGAAACTGTGATAGGCAGTGAAGAGTGAAATAAAAAATTTACGCCCTTAGAAAGCCTGAAGGCGGTGCTTGGTTTTCGGGGTCCTGTACGCGGCTAGGCTCCCAAAAAGTCTCACACATGTGGTATCCCCGTACTCAGGAGAAGCAACAGAATTTATTTTGGGGTGTAATTTCACATATTCCCATGGCATGTTTGAGCGATATATCATATAGTGACAACTTTGTGCAAAAAAAAAAAAATTGTCTTTTTGTCGCAACTTGTGTCACAATATAAAATATTCCATGGACTCGACATGCCTCTCAGCAAATAGCTTGGGGTGTCTACTTTCCAAAATGGGGTCATTTGGGGGGGTTTTGACCTGTCCTGGCATTTTATGCACAACATTTAGAAGCTTATGTCACACATCACCCACTCTTCTAACCACTTGAAGACAAAGCCCTTTCTGACACTTTTTGTTTACATGAAAAAATTATTATTTTTTGCAATAAAATTACTTTGAACCCCCAAACATTATATGTTTTTTTTAAAGCAAATGCCCTACAGATTAAAATGGTGGGTGTTTCATTTTTTTTTTTCACACAGTATTTGCGCAGCGATTTTTCAAACGCATTTTTTTGGCAAAAAACACACTTTTTTAAATTTTAATGCACTAAAACACACTATATTGCCCAAATGTTTGATTAAATAAAAAAGATGATCTTAGGCCGAGTACATGGATACCAAACATGACATGCTTTAAAATTGCGCACAAACATGCAGTGGCGACAAACTAAATACATTTTTAAAAGCCTTTACAGGTTACCACTTTAGATTTACAGAGGAGGTCTACTGCTAAAATTACTGCCCTCGATCTGACCTTCACGGTGATACCTCACATGCATGGTGCAATTGCTGTTTACATTTGACGTCAGACCGACGCTTGCGTTCGCCTTTGCGCGAGAGCAGGGGGGACAGGAGTGCTTTTTTTTTTTTTTTTTTTTTTTTCTTTATTATTTTTTTGATTTTTTTATCTTATTTTTAAACTGTTCCTTTCATTTTTATTTTTTTTTAATCATTTTTATTGTTATCTCAGGGAATGTAAATATCCCCTATGATAGCAATAGGTAGTGACAGGTACTCTTTTTTGAAAAAATTGGGGTCTATTAGACCCTAGATCTCTCCTCTGCCCTCAAAGCATCTGACCACACCAAGATCGGTGTGATAAAATGCTTTCCCAATTCCCCAATGGTGCTGTTTACATCTGGCGAAATCTAAGTCATGAAATGCTCGTAGCTTCCGGTTTCTTAGGCCATAGAGATGTTTGGAGCCATTCTGGTCTCTGATCAGCTCTATGGTCAGCTGGCCGAATCACCGGCTGCATTCTCAGGTTCTCTGTTGGGACAGGAGAGCCAGAGAAAAACATGGAAGATGGTGGGGGGGGGGGCATTCCCTCCCACTGCTTGTAAAAGCAGTCTAGAGGCTAATTAGCCACTAGGATTGCTTTTACATGAAAGCCGACCGCTGGCTGAAAAGAATGATACCAAGATGATACCTAAACCTGCAGGCATCATTCTGGTATAACCACTCAAAGTCCAGCAACATACCAGTACGTTGCTGGTCCTTGTTTGGCATATATTGTAAACTTTTTTTTCTTGCAGCCTGTGGGCTGAACAAAAAAAAAGATATTGATCGGTGGGTATGCCCACCATTAGAATACCTCCCTTCAGCCACCCACTTCTAATGATGTACATACATGCACCGTATATATATGCCGAAGCATGGGGGCATCCTCCCACAAAAGTTAGGAGCAAATCGCTCCTCCGCCCACTGCTGCCCCCACGCTTCGGCATATATGCTGAAGTATGTAACTGTGGTGGTGAAATCACCTCCGACAGCGCTGGAGTCATGGCTTTATGTATCGTGGGAGCAAACGCTGTTGCTGTCAAGATAAATAAATCCGCCCTGCAACTGAATGGCGTACCTGCTAAGCAAATGATGGTTAACAAAAAAACAAAGTAACATTACAGTATAACAGTAATACTTACCATACCTGCAAAGCAAATACAAAAAAAAAATAGTAAAAAATAAAACATTTAACGTAACCTGTGCCTACCTAAAATATATATATGCCGAAGCATGGGGGTATCCTCCCGCAAAAGGCAGGAGCAAATTGATCCTCCACCCACTGCTGCCCCCACGCTTCGGCATATATGCTGAAGTATGTAACTGTGGTGGTGAAATCACCTCCGACAGCGCTGGAGTCACGGCTTTATGTATCGTGGGAGCAAACGCTGTTGCTGTCAAGATAAATAAGTGCGCTCTGCAGCTGAATGGTGTACCTGAAAACAAAAAAGTGGTTAACAATAAAAAAACAAAGTATAAAAAAAATTGCATACCTATAAAGCAAACATGATAAAAACATAACAATAAAACATTGCAGTATAGAATGCAGAACAATAGAGAGAGAATAGAGAGAGAACAATAAAACAACTATTTTTGGTTATTTTTTATTTTATATTTTTTTGTATTTGTATTTTTTATTTATTTA
This sequence comes from Aquarana catesbeiana, assembly GCF_042186555.1. Taxonomy (NCBI): domain Eukaryota; kingdom Metazoa; phylum Chordata; class Amphibia; order Anura; family Ranidae; genus Aquarana; species Aquarana catesbeiana. Next base: position 145,526,777 of record NC_133336.1, on the reverse strand, counting down.
TTTATTTTTTACACTTTTTTTAGTAATGCGATGGCATCTTGGGAGACCCTGTGAAAGTGTGTCCTAGTCTGTGCAGTGCTGTACCCTACGCTAATACTCAACTAGTGTATGGTAGCGTTCAAAACATTCACCAATGCATAGACCAGGATTGTCAGGACAGGAGGGACAAAAATACCGGGTGTCACGCCTAAATCCGCGCTTGCTGCAGACAAGACATCTTTTTTGGGGGGCTCGTTGGGTAGGGGTACTCTGGAGGACATAAGGAGAATGCCTCTCATGCATCCGGCTTACTGCATTTGGTTGGGGAAGGTGAGGTGGAGCACCATCTGGAAACAGAAGGGCTCTGACGATCTCTTCCTGGAATTTAAGGAAGGATCCAGTCCGTCCTGAAGCTCTGTATAGCACATGAGCATTCAGCAAAGCCAATTGAAATAAATAGACAGACACTTTTTTGTACCAGCGTCTGGCCTTACGGGCAACTAGGTACGGCGCCAACAACTGGTCGTTGAGGTCCACCCCTCCCATATTTTGGTTATATTCCTGGACACAGAGGGGCTTCTCCACAACACCAGTCGCCGTAGTAATTTGGGTCGTCATGTCTGCATGAAGGGAGGTAAGAACTAAAACATTCTTATTGTCCCTCCACTTCATAGCGAGCAAATTATTACACTGCAAGCAGGCTCTCTCCCCCAGCCTAAGACGGGAATCTACAAGCCGCTGGGGAAAGCCCCAGCGATTAGGTCGCACGGTGCCACATGCTCCAATCTGTTGATCAAACAAGTGACTAAAAAGTGGCACACTCGTGTAATAATTGTCCACGTACAAGTGGTACCCCTTTCCGAATAAGGGTGACACCAAGTCCAACACTATCTTGCCAGCGCTTCCTATGTAATCAGGGCAGTTTGTCGGCTCTACGTGACTATCTTTGCCCTCGTAAACCATAAATCTACATGTACAGCCTGTGGCCCTGTCACAGAGCTTATACATCTTGACCCCGTATCTGGCACGCTTGCTGGGAAGGTACTGTTTGAATGACAAGCGGCCAGAAAATTTAATCAGGGACTCATCAACGCAGACAACTTGATGGGGGGTAAACAAGTCTGCAAAACGTTGGTTGAAGTGGCTTACGAGGGGCCGAATTTTGTAGAGCCAATCGTATCCAGGGTCTCCACGAGGACGACAGAGTTCATTGTCGTTGAAGTGCATGAACCGCAAAATCTGCTCGTATCGTGCCCTGGTCATGGAGGCAGAGAACACGGGCATATGGTGAATTGAGTCAGTGGACCAATATGACCGCAACTCACTCTTTTTAGTTATGCCCATGAGGAGGGAAAGGCCCAGAAAGGTCTTAAATTCGGAAACCGTAATTGGTCTCCAATCTCTGGCAAGGGAGGACTGGGGAATAGTGGCGATGTGTTGACCAGCGTACAAATTGCTTTGGTCCACAATAGATCTATAGAGATCTTCGGTGAAAAACAGCAAATAAAAATCCAGTGGCGTAAAGTCAACTATTTCCACCTGAATTCTGGGTTGGCCAGTGAAAGGGGGAAGTACGGGTGCTGCAGAAGTGGTGGGTTCCCAATTCGGATTGGCGAATGCAGCAGGAAGGGCACTATGGGCACGACGGGCCTGTGTTCGTCTTCTTGGTGGCAGCGGGACACTACTTGTGTTTGCCACCTCGCCAGCTTGAACTGCACTTATGGGACTCGCCACGGTTAATGACACGGGCGAAACATCGGGTGCCACCCTTTGGGAGGCACACAAAGCATACATCAGGGGTGTCCTAATCTCCATAGGTGCAGGGAAAAAAAAGGAAAGAATAAAAAAAATGAACACCCTAATTGAAGAGATTTATAGTCTAGAACAAGAACCTAAAAAACACAAGGGACAACAGCAGGAGTTACTCCACCAATTGGTTAATAAGAGAGAAGATCTTAAAGAATTATGGAGCAAGAGTCAAAAAGGACATTTAACAGAATAGCAAAAGAAAGATACCAATGGGGAAATAAAGTGAGTAAACACCTAGCAAGGATGCTAAAATGAAAAAATGAAATTAACTATATTGAAAAAATCCAAAATAAGAACGGGGAAATGGTATACACTACTAATGAGATTGCGAAAGTGTTTAGGAATTACTATGGAGCCCTTTACTCCGTGGGACAGAAAGGACAGCGGGAAGCAGAGAAAACTGAGAAAACCAAAGAATTTTTAAAAAACGCTAGACTGCCTCTACTGTCAGTAAACGATAGGTCCAATCTGGACAAACCTATCACAGAGGAGGAAATCCTTAGAGCATTAAAAGATTCTGCCCCGGGCACAAGTCCGGGACCAGACGGGTTTACGATCTACTATTTCAAAAAATATAAGGAGATTTTAGTACCGAAGCTCTACCAGTATATGAACGGGTTAGGGGTGAACTTTGTTATGGGAAGGAGGAGGAAGGACAGCATGCTCTGCTGAAACTATCAGCCAATAGCCTTGTTAAATGCAGATACTAAATTATATGCAAAGGTATTGGCAACTAGGCTGAGGGAATGGATGACCGACCTGGTCCACCCGGATCAGGTCGGATTCATACCAGGAAGAGAAAGAAGGGACAACAGTGTGAGAACGCTGCTCCTCCTACAGGCCATTAAACTGAGCGGGTCCCCAGGTCTACTCCTGTCGATAGACGCCGAAAAAGCATTCGACAGGGTAGATTGGGGACTCATGATAAAAATGTTGGAAGTCATGGGCGTTGGTCCCAGAATGATCCAATGGATTGAAGTGCTATATAATCACCCGTCCGCCTCGGTATAGGTGAACGGGGTATCCTCCTAGCCATTTGTAATGGAAAATGGAACTAGGCAGGGGTGCCCGTTGTCGCCACTCTTGTTTGAGTTGACACTGGAACCCCTGCTGGCTTCAATCCGAAATAACCCAGATATCAATGAGATTAGGATGGGAGAAGAAGAGCATAAGTTGGCAGCATATGCCGATGATGTGCTGTTTTATATTTCAAATCCAAGGATCACAATTCCAAACTTGCTGGGGACATTGAAAAAATATGGAGAAATTTCAAATCTCAAAATAAACCTTAGCAAGTCTGAAATCTTGAACATAAATATTAGCAGACAGGAAGAAGTGAAACTACAAGAAGAATTTCATTTTCCATGGAGAAAGGAAATAAAATATTTAGGAGTCAGTTTGACAGACTCATTAAGGAAAATATACCTAACAAATTATATCCCTTTGCTAGATGAAATCAAGCAGGAAATAAAAAAATATCAAACACGTCCTCTCTCCTGGACAGGGCGTATTAATACGGTCAAGATGGTGCTGGTGCTAAAAATTCTATATAAGTTTCAAATGCTGCCTTTATCACTTCCTCAAACATATTTTAAAACTTTAAAAAGCCTAATCTCTAAGTTTATATGGCATAATAAAAAAACGAGAATTGCAGCCGTGGTGCTAGAAAGGGGGAAAAAAAACAAGGGGGCTTAGCTGTCCCGGACCTTAAAAAGTACTATAATGCTGTGGTTCTTACACAGGTGGTGGAATGGGCAAAAGAGGTAAATGAAAAGAAGTGGGTTAATATAGAAAATGCAATGAGTGGTACACAATTAAGACGTATGATATGGAACCCCCCACAGCACAGGGTATTGGGAGTGAACACGCACGAAATAACACGCACTGCACTAAAAATTTGGGACACAACCCATACACAAAATAATTGTGTCTACAATTCACCTTTAATCTTTTTAAAGGAAAACGAGTATTTTGCACCGGGAAAAGGTCGGTGGGAGGGAATTGGATAAGAAAAAGAAAAAACGCACAATTGAAAGATATGATAAAAAGGGGTAAAATAAGCACTTTTCAAGATTTGAAATTGGACACGAATTTAATGGTGATAGATGCATGGCGTTACCTCCAGTTAAGTCAGTTTGTAGAGAAACTGCCTCATTTACAGGTGAAGACTACAGGCCGCTGGAGCGGCTTTGTCTGAGAGAAAAATCAGAGTAATGTAGCCCGTATATATAAAATATTATCAGATAGAGATGACCTGGAGGTTCCGTCATACATCAAAAAATGGGAAAACTAATTGGGGTCACGATGTAATAAAGACACTATTGATAACATTATGATATTAGCACATAGTTCTGCTGTAGGATACTAAAATGGTTGAGATGAACTACAAGTGCCTGGTTAGGTGGTACGCGATGCCAGATAAAATAAGTAAATTTCAACCGGAGATATCCACGGAGTGCTGGAGAGGGTGTAAGGCAACAGGAACAATGGCACATATATGGTGGGATTGTGCTACTATTAAAAAATATTGGAAGAAGGCTTTACAACTAATAAAGAAAATCACCCACAAAGAAATACCGGAAGATCCTTGGATATGTTTGTTTCATGGATCAGAAGTCTCTATTAAGCAATATAAAAGATCCTTAATTCCCATCTTGATCAATGCAGCAAAAAGTCTTATACCAAAAAAATGGCAGGAAGTAGATAGCCCTAAAATTCGGGATTGGGTATTTTGCATTAATGAAATATATCATTTGGAGAGTTTAGACGATAGAGGGGAGGAAGCACAAGATGGGGCAGACTGTAAAGACAAATGGGAAAAGTGGAAGGAGTTTAAAAAATCATGGAGTTATGTTGAGGCAATAACTCAAAATATAAAAAGGGGTGGGGACATGAAGACAATGTTAGATAAACTGCCTTTTGGACTTTGGATACAAGGTGTGGGCGGAATGGGGGGAGGGCATAAGGATAATGATATGTTTTCGTCGAGATGTAATGTTAATATACGTTTTGCTTTTTGTATGATGATATTTCTATAAAATAAAATAAAAAAACCAAAAAAAACAAAAAAAACAAACAAAAACCTCATAGTTCGGATCATTCCTCGGATCAGAGTCACGGATCGGATCATTTCCGGATCAGCAAAAAAAAAAAAAAAAAGGCAGACAAATAAACATAAGTTTTGTGTTTTTGTTAATGAACACTTTTAAATTACTTGATCTCCCTCACTATAATATCCACAATCTCCCCCACTGTAATGTCCGCGTCATCTCCCCCACTATAATGTCCGCGTCATCTCCCCCACTATAATGTCCGCAAGCTCCCCCACTATAATGTCCGCAAGCTCCCCCACGGTAATGTCCGCAAGCTCCCTCACTGTAATGTCCGCAAGCTCCCCCAGTGTAATGTTCGCAAGCTCCCCCACTGTAATGTCCGCAAGCTCCCTCACTATAATGTCCGCAATCTCCCCCACTATAATGTCCGCAAGCTCCCCACTGTAATAGCCACAATGTCCCCCACTGCTGTAATATCCACAATCTCCCCCACCGCCACCGCCGGGTGTACCCAGATGGCCGCCGCTCCGGAGCTAGGCCGAAGCCGCGGCCTTTCCTAAGGCCGAAGCAGCGGAGCGCTCCCCGGATCGCGGGCTGTGCCGATCCAAACTGGTTGACCCTTTCGGATCACGGATCGGTGATGATCCGTTTCACCCCTAATATTTAATAAAGCAAAAAGTAAAAAATAATGCATTTTTTTCAAAATTGACGCTCTACTTTTGTTTATAGCGCAAAAAATAAAAACGCAGAGGTAATCAAATACCAAAAGAAAGCTCTATTTGTAGGAAAAAAGGACGTCAATTTTGTTTGGGAGCCACGTCGCACGACCACGCAATTATCAGTTAAAGCGACCCAGTGCCGAAACGCAAAAAGTGCTCTGGTTTTTGGCCAGCCAAATGGTCCGGGGCTTAAGTGGTTAAGCTCTCCGAAAAATAAGCTTAATGTCCTTAGTTTGCCATGTGGAACACCGAATCACATGAAACTTCTTGGATAGGTTTGGGAAGTTGAACTTTTAGGCTGTGCAAAGTTTCAGGGCAATTTATTGAGGATTAGACACTTTATTACATGGTAAGCTACATTAAGCCATTTTCACATTAAATGTTTTAGCATTGTAAAATATAGCTTAACATGTAATAAAGTGTCTAATAATCAATTGCCCTTAAACTTTGCACAGCCTAAGAGCTCAACTTCCTAAACCTATCCAAGAAGTTTCATGCGATTCGGTGTTCCACAAGGCAAACTAGGGACATTAAGCTTATTTTTGGGGAGTTTAATGTGGCTTAACATACAAAAAAGACATTAAATGTTAACCAATTTCCCTGAAACATCACACAATAGAAGATTCTATCCATACCAACATATTCTGAAAATTTCAGCTCAATTGGTTAATCACACCAAAAGTTATGCATGTTAAGCTATATTTTACAATGCTAAAAAATTTAATGTTAGCATTGCAAAATATAGCTTCCCAACCCTATCCTATAAATTTCATGCGATGCGGTGTTCCACAAGGCAAACTAGGGACATTAAGCATGTTTTTGGGAGCTTAAAGTGGCATAACGTACAAAAAAGACCTTCAATGTTAACCAATTTCCCTCCAAACTTCACACAATAAAAGATTCTATCCATGCCAACATATTCTGAAAATTTCAGCTCATTTGGTTAATCACACCAAAAGTTATTCACGTTAAGCTATATTTTACAATGCTAAAACATTTAATGTGAAAATTGCTTAATGTAGCTTAACGTGTAATAAAGTTCCTAATCTCCAATCCTTTTGATTCAAAATCCTCTTCCCCTGGACAGAAAGGGTCTGGGGTAAGAAGGAAGAGTGAGGATGATTTATACAAAGAGTAGAGCAGTCTGAGAAGCCATACACAAGTGTTTTTAACCCTTGAAATGCTATGAAAGCTATATTGGGAGGGGGAACCAGATTCAATAGCAATAGTCAGCTCGCTATTAAAATCCACTTCCCCTGGACAGAAAGGGCCTAGGGCACTGTCGGCTGGTGAAGTTTTAGGATGGGGGGGCAGCAGACCCTGCCCTTCCTTTTTTGACCCCTCCCACTTGGTGAAAATGGGCGTGGTTTGACATAGAAATTTGGCTGCACACAGAGCACACAGCCAAATCTCCTGTTTCTAATCATAATAACAATTTTGTCTAATGATATAAATGCATCTCACCTTTTGATCGTATCCATCCTCTGGTGTGTCCCCTATCCAGCCAACTAGACAAAAAACATGTTTACGGTTCCAGTTCCAAGATCACACTGCCCCCTCAGCAGTGTGCTCACTCTTTATTAGCATAACAGGAAGTCCCCAAAGCTCGAGGGTTCGGCCCCCAACAGCCAAACACACCTCTTACAAAGCTTGTGACCTCACAGGATATGACCTCACAGGATAACAATGACCATATAAGGATTTAACAACACAGAACACAAAACAACCACCAATTACTACAGGACATGATACAATATACTTAATGACGATGACTAAAGTTCCTCGTGCATGGGATATTATCTGCAGGTGTATGTCATGGTACCCCAAACATGTTGATCAGGCATACCAGGGGTGACAAGAGCAAACCACCGCTAAACCGATAATGTCTTTGCAGAGCGAACACATCCCCACCAGACGATCGTTCTGTGCATTGCACAGGGGCCCTTTGCTGGCGGACATGTCCTCTCTCCGCAAACACCTCTCTCCAAACACCAGGAAGTTTTCCACTACCTAACAGGTGTCAACCAGCGTCGGTCTGCCCCAGTCAGCTCTTTAGAGCGGGCTGCGATTGAACACACACTGGGAGACTTATGACAATACATTAATATAACATTTTCCACAACAGGTTTCAGCGAAATAGTGGGCATGCCTCTAAGGTGGTGTGGCTAGTGTCTGAGATGAATGAGGGATGGAGGGAGAGGGAGAGAGGGAGAGAGGGAGAGAGGGATGGAGGGACAGCAGGTCCAGATCTACACAATAGAAATATTCTAGGAAGTTTAACAATCAGCAGATAAATATACTCCAAACACCTGGCGTCAATCATCCCGGCACCATGGTTGTTATGGTGTCAGGATAATTGAAGCGCATTATCTCTATTATTACATTGTAATATAAAATTAAATCATTCAACTCACCATAATGCAGAATCAGTGGAAGCCCTGAGCGTGTCACTAGCCACATCGCCTGCCACCAGATGCCATCAGGTGTCCCCAGTGGAGTCCCTCCTCACATGCAGCCTCTGTCACATCAAATGCATCCCGTTGTCACATCAAATGCAGCCCGTTGTCACATCAAATGCAGCCCGAGTCCCCAGTGGAGTCCCTCCTTACAAGCAGCCTGTGTCCCATCAAATGCAGCCTGCGTCCCATCAAATGCAGCCTGCGTCCCATCAAATGCCAGGATATCAAGGGAGAGCAGGCAGAGGAAGAGACGGTATTAAAGCGGTTGTATACCCGCACCTTTTTTTCTTTTAAAACAAAAAAACCTGCAAGGTAAAAAGGCATAATGAGCTAGTATGCAGTGCATACTAGCTCATTATGAAATACTCACCTTAGAACGAGGCCTCGACATCTGATCCCGATCCACGTCGAGGGAGCTGACATGTTGCCTCGGCGTGTCTTCCGGGTATCGCGGCTCCGGCGCTGTGAGTGGCCGAAGCCGCGATTACGTCTTTTTCCCGGCAAGGTCTGGCAGTTCTGATGGACCTTCAGCCGGGCCTTCACAGCGCATACGCCGCTGACATCAGCGACTGCATGCAAAGTAAATATCTCCTAAACCATACAGGTTTAGGAGATAATTTTACCTACAGGTAAGCCTTATTTTAAAATTAAAAAAAAGGGTATACAACCACTTTAAGGGCCCATGGGGGGGAGAGACATATGTGGGGAGTCAGTAGCTGGAGACATATTGTTACTGTGTGTTGCAGCTGAGAGATGGAGCATCTCTGTCCAGCTCCTGTAAGGGAGAAGTGTGGCTGGTAGCCTATGCACTTGGTTCCAGGTTCATCTGCTGCCAGAGAGTGCTTGGGCAACCTGACCTGAATTGAACTGTACTGTCTGAAGATAGTGAGCAAGCAATGGCGCTGTGAGGTTGCTTGAACGGGAGCTCCGTGCTGCGATCGGGTGAAGAACCATCCCGAGTACACAGACCTCTCGGTTCTCACATGTCCGGGACAGATAAAGCCCCAGGGACACCAGCAGCACACAAGGGAACCTTACTTTTTAAGTAATTTGGTGACTCTGTCCCAGGCCTTGAACCCCAAGATGGCGTCCCCCGCGCTCTAACACGGCCAGTGCGGCTGCACTAAAGAAGACAGGCAAAAGTATACCAGGCACTGTTCAGGAGGCACAGCAACCCCTAGATCGAGCGGACTCACCGATCCCTTCACCTGACCTACGTGGATCTGACATGTCTCAGCTCCCCCAAAGGACTGAAACGCAGGGTCAGCCATCGGTGGACACATGGAGGGACATCATTGCACTTCTCCCTACCAAGCAGGACATAGCTGAATCAGCTGCAACAATAATGAGTACTCTTTCCAGAGAGATTCATAATCTCAAGCAAAGAATAGACACGGTAGACTCACGTGTGACCATGGTTGAGTCCGCCTCAGATGCTATAGAATCTAGAATGGTGGCGTTTGAGGAGACACAAATTTAATTATAAACATCACCTGATTCTGGTGCAGCTTTCCATTGATGGGGAAAATCGCAGTCGCAGAAACAACATTAGACTGCGCGGCTTGCCGGAAGCTACCTCTGGGGGGGACCTCAGGGCTACAGTCACAGCTATTTTTAATCGCCTTCTGGACAAACCGCCTACGGCAGAGTTGGAACTGGACAGGGTACACAGAGTACAGGGTTCCAGAGGAAGAGAGGCTCCTCCCCCTAGAGACGTCCTAGCCAGGGTCCATTTTTATGCTGTTAAAGAGGAAATAATGAGACAGACTTGGACCAAAGGCCCAGTGAACTTTGACAGCGCAGCGGTGCATTTATTCCCAGATCTATCACGGCTCACGCTCAAGATGAGAGGCATGCTGCGCCCCCTTCTGGAAGCCATTAGGAATGCGGGAGCTACGTACAGATGGGGCCACCCTTGCAGTGCTTCAAAATGGAGGTTTCTTCATCCTGCGATGGCCGGACCAATTATCAGATTTATTCGCCTTTCTGGACACCCCGGCGATATCCATTCCTGATTGGTTGGACTTTCCGCTCACATTTGGCATCACTCGGCCGGCGTCTCCAAGACCACAAAGACGCAGCAGAAGACAGCAATGTTCCAGATCAGAAGCTAAATCCAGGGACAATCCAATATCTCCTGAACCATAGCTGGAGAAGGCATCTTAAACAGACGTCCGCAAAGAGATTCCTACACATCTCAATATTTTTGTAATGACACGGACTGTCGGTATCCTTTTTGTCCTTTTAGTAGGCCTTAGTTATACAGAACCACATAGTTGGCCTATACGGCCCTGAACTTACAGAACATATGGTTCAGATAGTTTATACGTTTAGACGGAAGGACCGTGCAGTCTGCTCACGATCTGGAGTCGGATGGGGATGGGCTCGCTGCTTCCCCCCCGCCACTACTTCCTAGCAGTTTTACTTTTTTGATTTTTCCTGGAAGGTGGCTGGGGTGCATTGGGGGTCCTCTCTCCAGAAGGCTTTGGAACACAGAGCTAGTGGATTTTGAGGTTTGGTATCATAGGTTCCGTTTTGTTAGTTTGAATATGTTTATAATTTTTGTTACTAATGAATACATGTGTCCTCTCATGGTGAGGACGGGTCTCCATTCAGTTGCCCTTCCGAGCAGTTACCCTGATATGAAGAAGTTTGCTCCCCTGGGCTACCATCATATGAGGTCTGTCGAGTGTTAGCATAATATAGGTTCCAACCCGGGGGCATGTCTCCCACTGCTTTACAGAGTCGAGCTTCCACTCCCCGCTTATAGGCGGCGCATATTTGCGCTAGAATTTGCATAGCAAATATTAGAGCACCCCAATAACTACTTTTTCTTCTTTTGGTGCGTGTTCCTTCCTTAATTCTTTTTCTGATCTTCTTTCTCTCCTTTCCTCAACCTCTTTTCCTCCCCCCCCTTTTTTTTTTATTATCACGTCATCCGCTAGAAGGGTTGCTAAAATGTCCGAGGTTTAGCTACTGCGGAAAAATGTTCCAGACTCCTTGCTGATCTTTAAAAATCCCATAGCCAGGTAGCATTCCTGCAGGAGACTCATTTCAAGCACCAAGCAGTTCCCAGGTTATGCAGTCGAGACTTCCCAAATGCATATCATGCACCTTCACCTCTGTCAAAGTCTAAAGGAGTCAGCATTTTGATCGCCAAATCAGTCCCTTGGACCCTCATGGAAGAACGCGCAGATTTACAGGGCCGATACTTGCTTCTGAAAGGGAAAATTGGAAATACCACAGTGACTGTGGTAAAATGTTTATTTTCCAAACACAGACCACCTAGCCTTCCTGAGGTCTCTAGTTCCAATTATACTGGAATTCCGAGAGGGTATTTATCTGTTAGGTGGTGATTTTAATCATGCACAGGAGCCCTTACTTGATGTCTCAAGATCTGTCTTTCTCTTAGCTCAAAAAACTTAAAGCAGAACTGCTTAATCTGAATTTGGTCAATCCCTGGAGAATTATGCATGCAGACGATAGAGATTATACCTACTATTCGTCTGTTCATCGGACATATTCCAGGATTGACTTCTTTTTGATTCAGCATAAGGACTTGCCTCTTATCACCTCCTCCCAGATTGATTATATATCGTTTTCTGACCATGCACCGACCCATGTGACCATGTGTTGGGATACTGAGCCCCGTGCTCCCCCCCATTGGAAACTTAATGAATCCCTGTTGCAAATTCCTGAAGTACGCGAAGAAATAGCGAAAATTCTTTCAAATTACTTTTCTGAAAATGCCGATGCATCAGTGAGCCCCATGCTGATATGGGAGGCACACAAATGTGTAGTGAGGGGTGAGCTGATCAGGATAGGGGCTTTAAAGAAACGAGAAAGAAATAGGCAGATAGCCTTGCTGATCTCTTAGGTGCGATCCCTCGAGCTACTACATAAGCGTTCCCTGGCCAAAGCTCATTTTAAGGCTTTACTGAAGGCCAGGGGGGAACTGAAAGACTTACTCTACCAAAAGACAACTCAAAGCTTGGCTTGAGCTAAACGCTCTTTGTTTGAATTTGCAAATAAGCTGGGCTCGATGCTAGCTAGAGCTTTACGTGGCCCAAAGAAACGCACCTTTATCCCCCATGTTACAACAAGATAGGGGACCAAAGTACATACTTCCAAAGAGATGGCAGAGGAATTCTGCAATTTCTATCGGAGATTGTATAATCTGCACCCAGGAGAGTCCTCCGAGGCTTTAAAGACCAAGACCGAGTTAGTGAGTGAATACATCAGAGCCTCCGGTATGCCCACATTATCGGATGAAGTACGACACTCTTTGGAATCGGAGATTACCGCTGAGGAATTTCATGTAGCTTTGGCTCAGACAAAACCTCGGAAGGCACCGGGGCCTGATGGCTTCACTTTGACTTATTACCAATCATTTGTGACTTTTCTGACATCACACTTTGTGGCTGCATACAACACGTTAAGAGAGGGAAACCCCATATTAGAGGACTCACTGAGAGCATTTATATCTCTGATACCCAAAGAAGGGAAAGACCTATCCCGGTGTGGAAATTATCGCCCAATTGCACTTCTAAACATTGATTTAAAGCTCTTCTCCAAAATACTGTCAAACCGACTCATATCACATATTCCACATCTAATACACCTAGACCAGGTGGGTTTCGTGCTGATGAGAGAGGCAAGAGACAACACGATTCGCCCAACGAGACGACCCTTTCTCCTACTCTCAACAGATGCAGAAAAGGCCTTTGACAGGGTGGCCTGGCATTTTATACGGGCCACCCTGGCACACATTGGTCTTGGTCCCTATATGCTTAGTTGGATTCTGTCCCTCTATTCCAAGCCGTCGGCGGCGGTACGAGTAAACGAGTGGCGTTCCGAGTTTTTTACAATAGCAAACGGGACGAGACAGGGATGCCCCCTGTCCCCCTTATATTTATTTTGACCCTAGAACCGTTTATGTGCCACATAAGGGATGATGCAAATATCACAGGTGTTCGGAAGCCCTCGGGTCATCACAAAATTGCAGCCTACGCTGACGACCTGATTTTCTTTGTTTCAAATCCGAGGGTATCGCTTCCCAATATACTAGCAGCTCTCCGGAAATATGGGGAGCTGCCAAACTTTAAGGTCAATTGTGCCAAGTCCGCTGTGTTAAATATAACGATTCCAGAATCAGAAGCCCACAGTATGCGCTCGGCCTTTGCGTTCCATTGGTCGGATAAAACTATTCGATACCTGGGTATTGACATCACACCGGACTTGGCACACTTATATACCTTGAACTATATACCCCTGCTACACAGACTGAAAGCTGACCTCCGCAACTGGCATACTTTGACCTTGACATGGTTCGGATGGTGCAACGCCTTGAAGATGACAGTTCTACCAAGGATTTTGTACATACTCCAAACCATTCCAATTCGGATTCCGCTGCATTTTTTCAAACAGCTCAGGAAGATAGTTAGAGACTTCATTTGGGCACATAAGTTGCCCAGGACGAAAATGCAAATCCGGACTAGACCAAAGGAGAAAGGGGGCATCGGCCTCCCAGACTTCTTTAGTTATTATAGAGCAGTGCATCTATCGAGGATTGTGGACTGGCATTGTAATAAGGAATCCAAACAGTGGGTAGGAATGGAACTTGAAGATGCCTCTATACCCCTGTTGACCTCTCCATGGCTTACATCCGCACCACCAGAAGACATGAGGAATCACCCTTTGATAGGTGCCACACTTAAGGTAGCTAGATCCACCATTCACACCACTGGTCTCTCATCGCTGCCCTCTCCTATGACGCCGGTAATAGGCAATCCGGACTTTGCGCCGGGGCTCACTAGTAGAAGGATACAACAATTGACCGCAACAGGGAAATGTAGTTTGATGGATGTCTGGTCGCGAGGGGAGCTCCCCTCGCCATCGGCCATCTCCAACCTCACAGACCCACTGCTAGACGCTTTTAGTACCTACCAACTTTGACACTTTTTGCAGTCTCTGCAGAAGGCATTGTATACTCCTAGGGACCTTACCCCCTTCTAATCACTTTGTAAGGTAGGGGAACCCTCACGACATACGCTTTCTTTGCTGTACAACTACCTGACTACCCAGACCGACGAACTGACTCCGACATTTATTCAAAAATGGGAAAAGGACTTGGAGGTTCAGTTTTCACCACAACAGATAGATAAAATCCAAACTCTGGCACATAAGTCTGGCACATAGCGAACCAATATCAGGAAATAGGATACAAAATTATGTCTCGATGGTATAGAGTTCCTTACATACTCCATAAGATGAATAAAAATATTTTGGATAAATGCTGGCGATGCGATATGGTAGTTGGTACCATTATCCATATTTTTTGGGCATGCCTAGTATTGAGACTGTTCTGTGAGGAGGTGGCAATGACTATTAAAAACCTAACTTCAGTGAACCTGCAAGACAATCCGGCTGCATGTCTCTTACATCTGTTGGAGAGGCCTGTTAGGAAATACAAAAAAAACTCTGACAATGCAACTCCTCAATGTAGCAAGGGCATGTATTCCTGCACTCTGGAGGCAACCCCAACTGCCTACCAGGGTCCTGTGGTACTCCAAAGTCAATTGTATACTCCGCATGGAGGAACTGACTGCTACCCTCCATAACACGGAGGAACAATTCAGGGATAAGTGGAGGCCTTGGAGACACTTTACAGGTACAGACTCCTACTTGCAAGAAATGGCTGAATCTATGACATAAATTAATCACATTCTAACGCACAGGGAATAAGATTGAATAACCTGTATGGAATGCTTACCCTCCTTCTCCCCCTTCTCCTCCCTCTCTTTGTTTTCAAGTTCTTTCCTCTCTCTCTCTTCCTTTTACACAAAATTTGTGAAGATACTTCAGCTGCTATACATAAATGTGGAGATCATAAGACCCTTAAAGGTTATGCAATATCTAGTAGTAAGATAATGATACATGATCTGCACTCTGGATGTGATAATTTTTCAAAGAGGCATTGTAGACCTTCTGGTTCTTTTTTGTGCATAATGGTTTTCACATGGACAAAGTAATCCTTGAACTGTTAAAAACAATATTGATGTGCTTGAACATGTCTTAATTCACGGAATTTGTTGGATTATTATGTCTGTATAAAAGATGTGATCACTGTATGTCAAGGAACTTTGCCTTAAATAAATACAGAATTAAAATAAATAAAGATAGTGAGCTACCTAGGGATTGCTACCTGTGAGCAATATACACACACACACACACACACACACAGCAGCCCCAGTTACAGTGCAGAGGTGGAGGGGGAGGCTCACAGTAGCAGAGAAGGTGGAAGAAATCCCACACAGTTATGTCTGTGTGTGAGGTGACTGTCACTGCTGGATCTGTTCTCCACGCTGCCAAAACCACCCTAGCTTCCTTCACTGTACCTGGACAGCCGATCCGATCCTGGGCTCTGCACAAAGGGGAGGCTGGAGGATCTAGAGTGGAGGCGGGGATGAACCCGAGCAGTGAGTTAAAGCGCCCCCCCCTGACAATATAGTTAAAAACACTGCTAGCCGACAGGAGGGGAGACGAGAGGAGGATTGGTGCTGCACTTACCTTGCTGTGTGATGTCCTCTGCTGTGTGGGCACCGGCAGCGGCGATGGAGGAGTCCGCTCCTCATACTTCCGGTTTTCTCTCTCTCGGGCGCAATGGGAGAGAGAAAAAAGGAAGTGACATCAGACTCGGATGTCAAATCAAACCGCCAGGCCGTAGTAATAGATACTACGAGTGCCGGGGGGAAGCTACTTGGCGCTTCAGAAAGAGCCGCAAGGCGGGACAAAAGCCCGCAAATGAAGTTCCGCGTCTAAAATCTCGTGATTGCATAGTCGTGGCGCTTCCCATAGTGCACTGTGTCCGGCGTCCAAAAAAAAAATATATAAAAAAAGTTTAAGGGCCAGTTTTTAATTTTTTTTTCATTCTTTTTTGTACATATACGTCGGCAGAATGGCACGGCTGCGCAAATGGGCGTACCTGTACGTCCCTTTGAATTTGCTGCTGTGTGGTCGCGTGCCCGCTGCCAGTGGCGCATGCGCGACCCTGCCGCGAGCTCCGTGAGTAGGATCGCGGGTCCCACGGACTCGATGTCCGCGGGGATAACAACAATCATCTCACGGAGCTGAAGTATGGGGAGATGCTAATGTAAACAAGCATCTCCCTGGTCTGCCTAGTGACACTGTCACTGATCATAGCTCCCTGTGATCGGGAGCGGTGATCAGCGACGTGTCACTCGTAGCCATGCCCCCAACAGTTAGAATCACTCCCTAGGACACACTTAACCCCTTCCTAGCCAGCTAGTGGTTAAACCCCTTCTCTAGCAGTGTAATTTTTACAGTAATCAGTGCAATTTTATACCACTGATCGTTGTAAAAATGCCAATGGTCCCAAAAATGTGTCAAAATTGTGCGATGTGTCCACCATAATGTCGCAGTCATGATAAAAATCGCAGATCGCCACCAATTCTAGTAAAAAAAAAAATTAATAAAAATGCCATAAAACTAACCCCTATTTTGTAGACGCTATAACTTTTGCGCAAACCAAACTTAAACTTATTGCTATTTTTTTTTACCAAAAACATGAATACGTATCGGCCTAAACTGAGGAAAAAAAAATATTTTTTATATATTTTTTGAGGATATTCTAGCAAAAAGTAAAAAACAATGCGTTTTTTCAAAATTGTAGCTCTATTTTTGTTTATAGCGCAAAAAATAATAAATGCAGAGGTGATCAAATACCAAAAGAAAGCTCTATTTGTGGGGAAAAAAAGGACGTCAATTTAGTTTGGGAGCCACATCACACGATTGTCAGTTAAAGTGACGCAGTGCCAAATCGCAAAAAGTGGTCTGGTCATTGGCCAGCCAAATGCCCTTAAACTTTGCACAGCCTAAGAGCTCAACTTCCCAAACCTATCCAAGAAGTTTCATGCAATTCGGTGTTCCACAAGGCAAACTAGGGACATTTTTTTATTTTTTTTATTTAGGGAGCTTAATGTGGCTTAACGTACAAAAAAGACCTTAAATGTTAACCAATTTTCCCCAAGCTTCACACAATAGAAGATTCAATCCATGCCAACATATTCTGCAAATTTCAGCTCATTTGGTTAATCACACCAAAAGTTATTCACGTTAAGCTACATTAAGCCATTTTCACATTAAATGTTTTAGCATTGTAAAATATCGCTTAACATGAATAACTTTTGGTGCAGAGCGCCGCCATTACTAGTAAAAAAAAAAAATATTAATAAAAATGCCATAAAACGAACCCCTATTTTGTAGACGCTATAACTTTTTTGCAAACCAATCAATAAACGCTTAATGCGTTTTTTTTTTTTTTTACCAAAAATATGTAGAAGAATACGTATCGGCATAAACTGAGGACAAAAATTGTTTTTTAGGGATATTTATTAGGGGTGCAACGAATCAAAAAAACTCACGGTTCAGATGGTTCCTTGGATCAGAGTCACGGATCGGATCATTTTCGGATCAGCAAAAAAAAAAAGGCAAGAAAAATAAACATAAGTCCACAATCTCCCCCACTGTAATATCTCCGCAATCTCCCCCACTGTAATGTCCGCAATCTCCCCCACTGTAATGTCCGCAATCTCCCCCACTGTAATGTCCGCAATCTCCCCCACTGTAATGTCCGCAATCTCCCCCACTGTAATGTCCGCAATCTCCCCCACTGTAATGTCCGCAATCTCCCCCACTGCCACCGCAGGGTGTACCAAGATGGCCGCCGCTCCGGAGCTAGGCCGAAGCCGCTGCTTTTGCTAAGGGCAAGGCAGCGGAGCGCGCCGTGGATCTGAACAGGTTGACCCATTCGGATCACGGATCGGAGATGATCCGTTGAACCCCTAATATTTATTATAGCAAAAAGTAAAAAACGAATGCATTTTTTTCAAAATTGTCGCTCTATTTTTGTTTATAGCGCAAAAAATAAAAAAACGCAGAGGTGATCAAATACCAAAGAAAAGCTCTATTTGTGGGAAAAAAGGACGTCAATTTTGTTTGGGAGCCACGTCGCACGACCGCGCAATTGTCAGTTAAAGCGACGCAGTGCCGAAACGCAAAAAGTGCTCTGGTCTTTGGCCAGTCAAATGGTCCGGGGCTTAAGTGGTTAAGCTCCCCAGAAAACAAGCTTAATGTCCCTAGTTTGCCATGTGGAACACCGAATCACATTAAACTTCTTGGATAGGTTTGGGAAGTTGAGCTTTTAGGCTATGCAAAGTTTCGGGGGAATTTATTGAGGATTAGGCACTTTATCACACGTTAAGCTACATTAAGCCATTTTCACATTAAACGTTTTAGCATTGTAAAATATGGCTTAACCTATAATAAAGTGACTAATAATCAATTGCCCTGAAACTTTGCACAGCCTAAGAGCTCAACTTCCCAAACCTATCCAAAAAGTTTCATGCGATTCGGTGTTCCACAAAGCAAACTAGGGACATTAAGCTTTTTTTTGGAGCTTAATTTGGCTTAACGTACAAAAAAGACCTTAGTTGTTAACCAATTTCCCCCAAACTTCATACAATAGAAGATTCTATCCATGCCAACATTCTGAAAATTTCAGCTCATTTGGTTAATCACACCAAAAGTTATTCACGTTAAGCAACATTAAGCCAATTTCACATTAGCATTGTAAAATATAGCTTAACGGGAATAACTTTTGGTGTGATTAACCAAACGAGCTGGAATTTTCTGAATATGTTCACATGGATAGAATCTTCAATTGTGTGAAGTTTGGGGGAAATTGGTTAACATGTAAGGTCTTTTTTGTACGTTAAGCCACATTAACCACTTGCCGACTGCTGCATGTACATATACGTCGGCAGAATGGCACGGCTGTGCAAATGGGCGTACCTGTACGTCCCTTTGAACTTTCCGCCGCTGGCGCGTGCGACCCTGCCGCGAGCTTCGTGAGTAGGATCGCGGGTCCCGCAGACTCGATGTCCGCAGGGATACCCGTGATCGTCTCAAGGAGCTGAAGAATGGGGAGATGCTAATGTAAACAAGCATCTCCCCGTTCTGCCTAGTGACACTGTCACTGATCATAGCTCCCTGTGATCGGAAGCAGTGATCAGGGACGTGTCACTCGTAGCCACACCCCCTAACAGTAAAAATCACTCCCTAGGACCCACTTAACCCCTTCCTAGGCAGCTAGTGGTTAACCCCTTCACTGCCAGTGTCATTTTTACAGTAATCAGTGCAATTTTATAATACTGATCGCTGTAAAAATTACAATGGTCCCAAAAATGTGTCAAAATATTCAGATGTTTCTGCCATAATGTCGCAGTCATAATAAAAATTGCAGATCGCTGCCATTATTAGTAAAAAAAAAAAAAAAAAATCTTAATAAAAATGCCATAAAACTAACCCCTATGTTGTAGACGCTATAACTTTTGCGCAAACCAATCAATAAACGCTTATTGTGATTTTTTTACCAAAAATATGTAGAATACGTATCGGCCTTAACTGAGGACAAAAATTGTTTTTTTATATATTTTTTGTGGATATTTATTAGGGGTGCAACGGATCAAAACACTCACTCATTTTCGGATGAGCAAAAAAAAAAAGGAAGACAAATAAACATAAGTTTTGTCTTTTTGTTTATTATCACTTTTAAATGACTTGATCTCCCCCACTGTAGTGTCCACGTCATCTCCCCCACTGTAGTGTCCACGTCATCTCCCCCACTGTAGTGTCCACGTCATCTCCCCCACTGTAGTGTCCACGCAATCTCCCCCACTGTAATGTCCACGCAATCTCCCCCACTGTAATGTCCACGCAATCTCCCCCACTGTAATGTCCACGCAATCTCCCCCACTGTAATGTCCACGCAATCTCCCCCACTGTAATGTCTGCAATCTCCCCCACCGCCGGGTGTACCAAGATGGCCACCGCTCCGGAGCTAGGTCGAATCCGCTGCCTTTCTTAAGGCCGAGGCAGCTGAGCGCTCCGCGGATCGCGGGGTGTGCCGATCTGAACAGGTTGACCCGTTCAGATCACGGATCGGAGACGATCCGTTGCACCCCTAATATTTATTATAGCAAAAAGTAAAAAATAATGCGTTTTTTTCAAAATTGTCGCTTTAATTTTTTTATAGCGCAAAAAATAAAAAACGCAGAGGTGTTCAAATACCAAAAGAAAGCTCTATTTGTGGGAAAAAAAGGATGTAAATTTTGTTTGGGAGCCACATCGCTCGCCAACGCAATTATCAGTTAAAGCGACCCAGTGCCGAAACGCAAAAAGTGCTCTGGTCTTTGGCCAGCCAAATGGTCTGGGGCTTAAGTGGTTAAGCTCCCCAAAAAACAAGCTTAATGTCCCTAGTTTGCCATGTGGAACACCGAATCGCATGAAACTTCTTGGATAGGTTTGGGAAGTTGAACTTTTAGGCTGTGCAAAGTTTCAGGGCAATTTATTGAGGATTAGGCACTTTATTACACGTTAAGTTACATTAAGCCATTTTCACATGAAATGTTTTAGCATTGTAAAATATAGCTTAATGTGTAATAATGTGTCTAATAATCAATTGCCCTTAAACTTTGCACAGCCTAAGAGCTCAACTTCCCAAACCTATCCAAGAAGTTTCATGCGATTCGGTGTTCCACAAGGCAAACTAGGGACATTAAGCTTGTTTTTTGGGGAGCTTAATGTGGCTTAACGTACAAAAAAAGACCTTAAATGTTAACTATATTCCCTCAAATATCACACAATAGAAGATTCTATCCATACCAACATATTCTGAAAATTTCAGCTCATTTGGTTAATCACACCAAATATTTTACAATGCTAAAACATTTAATGTGAAAATGGCTTAATGTAGCTTAACGTGTAACAAAATTCTTAATCCCCAATCCTTTTGATTCAAAATCCGCTTCCCCTGGACAGAAAGGGTCTGGGGTAAGAAGGAAGAGTGAGGATGATTTATACAAAGAGCAGTCTGAGAAGTCATACACAATTGTTTTTAACCCTTGAAATGCTATGAAAGCTATATTGGGAGGGAGAACCAGATTCAATAGCAATAGTCAGCTTGCTATCAAAATCTGCTTCCCGTGGACAGAAAGGGTCTGGGGCAGTGTCGGCTGGTGAAGTTTTAGGATGGGGGGCACCAAACCCCGCCCTTCCTTTTGTGACCCCTCCCACTTATTGAAAATGGGAGTGGTTTCAGCAAAATAGTGGGCGTGCCTCTAAGGTGGTGTGGCTAGCGTCCGAGATGAACGAGAGATGGAGGGAGAGAGGGATGGAGGGACAGCAGGCCCAGATCTACACAACAATAGAAATATATGTGTATTCTAGAAAGTTTAACAATCAGCAGATAAAGATACTCCAAACACCTGGTGTTAGCACGTCAATCATCCCGGCACCATGGTTGTTATGGTGTCAGGATAATTGAAGCGCATTATTTCTATTATTACATTATTAAATCATTCAACTCACCATAATGCAGAATCAGTGGAAACCCTGAGCGTGTCACTAGCTATGTTGCCTGCCACCAGATGCCATCACTTGTCCCCAGTGGAGTCCCTCCTTACATGCAGCCTGTGTCCCATCAAATGCAGCAGCCTGTGTCACATAAAATGCAGCCTGTTGTCACATAAAATACAACCTGTGTCCCATAAAATCCCAGGATATCAAGGGAGAGCAGGCAGAGGCAAAAAACGCTGCAAGGCAAAGGCATAATGAGCTAGTATACTAGCTCATTATGAAATACTCACCTTAGAATGAGGCCTCAACATCTGCTCCCGATTCACGCCGAGGGAGCTGACATGTTGCCTCAGCGTGTCTTCTGGGTATCGCAGCTCCGGTGATGTGAGTGGCCGAAGCCGCGATTACGTCACTCCCGCGTGACTCTTTTTCCCGGCAAGGTCTGGCAGTTCTGCCGGACCTTCAGCCGGGCCTTCATAGCGCATGCGCCGCTGACATCAGCGACTGCATGCAAAGTAAATATCTCCTAAACCATACAGGCTTAGGAGATATTAATTTACCTACAGTTAAGCCTTATTATAGGCTTACCTGTAGGTAAAAGTTAAAAAAAAAAAAAAAAAAAAAGGGTATGCAACAACTTTAAGGGCCCATGGGGGAAGAGACATATGTGGGGAGTCAGTAGCTGGAGACATATTTTTACTGTGTGCTGCAGCTGAGATGGAGGATCTTTTTCCAGCTCCTGTAAGGGAGAGTGTGACTGGTAGCCTATGCACTTGGTTCCAGGTTCCTCTGCTGCCAGAGAGTGCTTGGGCAATCTGACCTGAATTGCACTGTGCTGCCTAAAGATAGTGAACTACCTAGAGATTGCTACCTGTGAGCCATACACACACACACACACACACACACACACACACACACACACACACACAGCAGCCCCGGTCACAGTGCAGAGGTGGAGGGGGAGGCTCACAGTAGCAGAGAAGGTGGAAGAAATCCCACACAGTTCCGATGTCTGTGTATGAGGTGACTGTCACTGCTGGATCTGTTCTCTACGCTACCAAAACCACCCTTCCTTCACTGCACCTGGACAGATCCGATCCTGGGCTCTGCACAAAGGGGAGGCTGGAGGATCTAGAGTGGAGGCGGGGATGAACCCAAGCACTGAGTTAAAGCGCCCCCCCTGACAATATAGGTCACACTGCTAGCCGACAGGAGGGGAGAGGAGAGGAGGATTGGTGCTGCACTTACCTTGCTGTGTGATGTCCTCTGCTGTGTGGGCACTGGCAGCGGCAATGGAGGAGTCCGCTGCTCATACTTCCGGTTTTCTCTCTCTTGGGTGCAATGGGAGAGAGAAAAGAGGAAGTGACATCAAACTTGGATGTCAATCAAACCACCTGGCCATAGTAACAGATACTACGAGCGCCGGACGGAAGCTACCCGGCGTTTCGGAAAGAACGCAAGGCGGGACAAAAGCCCACAAATGAAGCACTGCGTCTGCAATCTCGTGATTGCATAGACGTGGCGCTTCCCATAGTTTACTGCGTCTGGCGTCCAAACACAGTGCACTAAAGGAACTTTTTTCTATTTTTCTATGGCCAGTTTTAATTTTTTTTGTGACTGCCTGGGGGGGGGGGGGTGCCCCCTATGGATGGGCCTTTACTGGTCTGGGGTAGGAGGAAGAGTGAGTATGATTTATACAAATAGTAGAGTAGTCTGGCAAGCCATACACAAGTGTTTTTAACCCTTATCAGGAACCATGAATCGGACCGAGACAGAAGTAAAGTTAAAGTTAAATCACACTTGTTTAATAATAATAATAAAAAAGTAAATAGAGTAAGCATGGTCAAAACAAGCCAGAGTTCGATAACTGGAACGGGTAGTCAGCCAAGCCCAGAGAGCCAGAGGTAAATGTAGAAGTACAGCAAGCAGGATCAAGAGCCAGAAGGGACATCAGCTGAGCAAGTCTACAACAGGAACGCAGGAGAAAGTCTCTGATGTTGACAAAGGCGAAGGCAGAGATCAAGTGAGCTGGATGGCTTTAAGTAGGCATGACTGAAGAGAAGAATCAACAGCTGGGTAATTGTGGAGAGAGATGGGAGCTGGCAATTAGCCGACAGCTGAGCGGCCAGCTTAGAGAAGGAAGGGCTGAGCCCAGCCCTGACAGTACCCCCTCCCCAATGACCCCTCCCCCTCGGAGGACTACCAGGCTTGAGGGGAAAACGTTTATGGAAATCACGG
This sequence comes from Aquarana catesbeiana, assembly GCF_042186555.1. Classification (NCBI taxonomy): domain Eukaryota; kingdom Metazoa; phylum Chordata; class Amphibia; order Anura; family Ranidae; genus Aquarana; species Aquarana catesbeiana. The sequence continues at coordinate 145,503,083 of NC_133336.1, read as the reverse complement.
AAGAGGACAGGGGCATGTACGTCCGAGGATGAGACCCAAGAGTGTTCTTCTGGACCGTACCCGTTCCAATGCACCAGGTACTGTATGCGCCCACGGAACCTACGGGAGTCAACAATGGACTGTACTTCATACTCCTCATGGTTCTCAACCTGGACAGGGTGAGGACGTGGCACCGAGCTGGTAAAACTGTTGCAGACCAAAGGTTTTAATAAGGAGACATGAAATACATTAGAAATACGCATATTAGAAGGAAGGTCTAATGCGTAAGCCACTGGATTAATCCTGCGAAGAATACGGAAGGGCCCAATATACCGAGGTGCGAACTTCAGTGAGGGAACACGAAGTCGGAGGTTGTGAGATGACAGCCAGACCCTGTCCCTAACCAGGTAGGAAGGCGCAGGCAGGTGTCTGCGGTCAGCATGGAGTCTGTACCTATCATTAGCATGACACAAAGCCTCTTGGACTTGTGCCCAAGTGGAACGAAGACCACGGAGATGCTCCTCTAACGCAGGAATACTCTGTGGAACAAACGAGTCAGGCAAAATGGAAGGTTGGAAACCATAATTCGCCATAAACTGGGACCAATCGAGAAGCAGAATTCAAGGCACTGTTGTGAGCAAACTCTGCCCACGGTAATAGGTCTGACCAGTTGTTATGATGGTTAGGGATGAGCTTCGAGTTCGAGTCGAACCCATGTTCGACTCGAACATCGTCTGTTCGATCGTTCGTCGAATTGCGAATGATATGGGCCGTTCGCGCCAAATTTGAGTGGCGCGTCACAGCCCATAATTCACTATTGCATGCTTAGCCAATTACAGAGCCGTCTGTACAGAGAGCCGTTATTGGCCAAAGCCAGGGTGGCTTTGGCCAATTATGTCTCGGGGGTTTAGTACATGCCCCCACACTATATAAAGGCTGCCTGCACGTCGGCCCTGTGTAGTGTGTTACAGCAGTGGATAGATAGATAGAGAGACAGTGTCATTTGATTTAAGTTAGATAGAGTAGGCAGGTCGAGTCAGTTAGCTGCACTTACAGTGTATTGTGTATTATATACATGCATCCCAGGTGTAAATATTATATATATATATATATATATATATATATATATATATATATATATATATATATATATATATATATATATATATATATACACACACACACACACACACACATTATTCAGTTTAGCTAGATCCGTTCCTGTTATTCTCTTCCTAATATACTGACAAGCAGGCAGGTGGTGTTTTTACAGTATTTACGGTTAGTGTACTGTGCACCCTTGCACAGTTGCACCTACAGTATAGCTATCTGAAGACAAGTGCTTCTGATCCTTATAATAGCACAGGCAGGCTCTTCAAGTATTTACAGTTAGTGTACGGTGTACCCCTGCACAGTTGCACCTATAGCTACCTGAAGACAAGTGCTGGTGTGCTTCTTCTGATCCTATTAATACCACAGACAGGCATTCTGCTGTATAATATATATATATATATATATATATATATATATATATATATATATATATATATATATATATATATATATATATACACACACACACACACACACACACACACACATCACAGTTTTGTGCAGCTACATCTCACTGCAGGCCATTAGTATGTCTGGAAGGCCAACAAGTTGAGGCAGATAGTCACAAGCCAATAAAAGAGGGAAAGCAGGCTCTGTGTCTAGAGACAACAGTGCTGGTCATGGACACGGTGCATCCTCATCAGCACATGGCCGTGGGACATGTTGAGTCGCGACATGCGGCAGACTTGGTAGAGTGGATGACCAAG